>NC_054595.1:28893665-29526721 GCF_004785595.1 Juglans microcarpa x Juglans regia
TAGGACGATAAGTTGACCGCCCCATGATCCCAGAAGATGGCTATAAAGCTCTTCAGTACGACTTGCGGAGGATGTTTTAGATCTTGATCATGTGGTACATGACCTAATGTAAGCCGTTTAATCCAGTAGTTGCAAGCATTCACCAATCAAGAGGAGCTGATCTGATTAATAGTCACGTTAGCTTTTCCTCTAATTTCTTTTTTGATATAGTCATGAGTTGCATGGCTAGCTAATGATCAAAACCATAACAAAGATACCGAAGACGCATGAGATCAAATATATAAATATTAGGCTTCGTGTTCCCCACCTCATGAACAACGCATGCTAGGAAGTAGCTGTATGCACTACTTTTGCGATCCTGTCTTATACATCTTAAAAAAAGGGTACGTAGGAGTGTTTTTAATATTCAAAACCTCGTGGGAGTTGATGATGCCTCGAAAACGTAAAAGATTTTCTTACTGAATCGATCATTTTAGTTCATGGAAAGTGGTCTAGGGTTTCTGGTTTGAGTGCAACTGCATGTAGTAGTAAGTGGAAACTATATCAATTTGGATTTCGAACCAGTCGGAAAATCCCTTACCCATGATATGTCATGGTTAGAAAGGATTAAATTAGGTAGCATATTAAAGTACAAAAACATTTGTGTGGTCTCGTTCAATGTTTCATGTCTTTGATGGGTTCTCAAGTCGGTTAATTACAAGCAAAAGTATGATACTGGCCATAGAGTCAAATGGACGAAACTTGGGATAGAAAAGCAGTTGGCTGGCCCACAACCTAATTAAGAGAGAGCGTTCGGATGCAAGTTCAACTCATTCTTTCGGAAGAAGTTCCTGAGGCTGCTACAATAATTAACTCGCTTTATGCGTATATAGGTGTACTGGGACACATCCATCTCATGTTGCTGAATCTAATATGTATGCATCATGCGACCCGGCCTTCAAGTAAACATGGCGTGCTCTATGGAAGTTGCTTCGCCTTTCGCAAGTCCGGTCAATATATAATCAATTATACAGAATAAAAAAGAGAGTATAGTTTTCATTGTTTTAGGCTAATGATTGATGATTCCCTGGCGCAAAGAAAGAAACCCACCATTTTTTTTTTTATAATAATCTGAACTATAGTGATCTATGGATCGAGAATTCTAGCCAGTACTCTATGCAGGCTTTGTAGCTAGCCAACAAAGCGCCGGAAAAGTGATAAGTAAGTGGGAAAGTACCTGCCCGTTTGAATTGAGGTGTACGTAAATATGTGATGACGAGATCAATACTACCAAGTACCGATATGAGATCTGCATGGCGAGCAAGAAAAATATTGTCTGGGGCCCGATCTGGGCCGCACTATATATATATATATATATATATTTGTTGTGATGTCAACCTTTTCTTCATGCACACAAGAGAAGCTGGCAGCCAATTAAACTTATGCAAGACGTGCTGAGGTGGCAAGAAAAGGGGCTTCTGGTTTAAGTGTGCAAGTTAGTTCAAATAAGAACTATAAATACAAGAGCTGTATTGTATTGTAATACGAGTGAATGAGAGAGAGAAAAATCAGAGAGAGTAAAACAGAGAAAAGAGAGATCGAGTCTGAGAGAGAGGTTGACAATTTTGTTCAAAAATTATCTGTAAAATCAGCACTTGTTCCAAAAGCTTAAATTGATGGGAAGATGTAGATCATTTTATTATTTATTTTATATCTTAATACTTTCTCTCACTTGTGGGCCAGACTTCATATCAATGAGTAGGCCTAACAAGTGAAATATTTAATTAAATTGAGTAGAGTATAGAGTCAAAGTTCGAACACAGGACCTTTATTCTGATACCATGTGAAATCACTACTTGTCCCAAAATTTTAAACTGATGGGAAGAAGTAGATTTTATTATTTATTTTATATCTTAATATAAACCAAAGAGAGATGATGATCTTGTAATCTAGGTTTGTGAACTTTCAATCTTCAATAAAGCTCTTAGATTGTTCCTGTCATGAATGTAGATCAATAGGATCGAACCATGTAAAATTCTTGGTGTTCTTTACATTGTGTTTTAACTTTGCTTTCACAAGTTCCTGAACCTTTCTTGAGCAATCTAGCTTGGCGTTGCAACTGTGTAACGTCAGAATTCTAACAATATTATTGGCATATATATATATATATATGTGTTATCATTTGAGTAATGAAAAGCAAACAAATATTAACGAAGAGATCGAAATTATTGTTGTTTGTTATGGAAACATGCATGAAAATAATTATGATATTGAGAAAATGGATTCTTCGATGTATCGCGCGACATGTATTAATCACAATATGCACTACCCGATCGACCATGTATATATTTTTTTAAAGAAGAGGACGGTACCTCAATTTTATTGATTGTCCTCACTTGTAGAAGAAGAAAACTGTAGTTACAAACATGACACCTGTGAAGTACATAAGAGCTATGAAAATTAGAACCCACGCATCAAAATCATTATATTCATATAGTCTAAGTACACAGTCAAAAGAAAAACATTTGGCCTAAGTTAGAACAATCCAGAGATATGGAACCTGTAAGAAAACTAAGCACACAAGAAAAAACAAGCAAATCGAGCAAAACTTAAAAGGTACAAAACCTTATGAGACCCTCAAGTAGGGCATACCCAATTTATCCATGGAGAGAAGACCCTTCAACGAATTAGGCAAAGTATGATTTTCAGACCAGTTGGAATTCAAACCCTCAGCCCCACACTTAGCAAGAAAATCTGCTACAACATTTCCTTCACGAATGATCATGGGTCATCAACTTGCCTTAGGCCCCGCTCTCCTTTAAAAAATCCCATAGAAGTCTCATTTATCATGACTGAATACCATGGCGAGGATATACAACAGTAAAGCAGGTCACAAACATTAGAGGAGAACCCAAAGTTGATCAAGACGTGTAATAAAAAAATTCTAATCCACCCGATCATAATCCTTAGACATATCAAGGTTAACCAAAACATTGCCTCTTATGGACTTCCTGTGAATAGAATCGACCATGTATATATGATTTAGCAATCTAGCTAATTATAACTGACATCGATTAATCATGAAGGTTAATGTTGCAGCTAGCTAGCACTGAAAGCAATAAGAACCTTGCCCCAACTTATGAAAGAAAATTAATATTCCATTGGTAGACTCAGGAAGGATGATGTTAATCAAATCCATCTTTTGACAATAATCAAATTATGTGTAGCATCCAAACATCTCTGTTAGTTAATTCTTGTCGCTCCAAATCAGCACCATCCAAACATTTTTTTCCCTATTTATGTTAAATATAAACACAACAACAGGAAAAAATAAATAAATATTTGACTACAAAGATATGGGGAATAATATCTCATGTCCCCCCTTAACGCTCTGACGACTCTCTCTCTCTAGAACATATGAAGTTTGACTCAATTGGTTGTTGTCGTATATATGAACTCTTAACTACTAACTTCAACTACGCTACTGGCGAAATTAAGCTGTGTTAAGCTAGAGGAATAGCTCACATGGGGGCCATGTGATAGTTTCGTCTCGCCTGACAATCAAAACGTTGGTGAAATTGCATGACCAGATCATTATTTATCTAATAATTATTAGTACTACGTACCTTATATATACTGTTGAAAGTTCATGTTGTTTATATAATTATACATCGATATATCGATCTCGATCCTAGCGATCGAGTGGCTTGTTATACATATGCCACGGCAGCTATATTAATTAAAGGACTGGTGGTGCTAACTGCTATACAGATCAGTTATTGCATTCTGGCTGTCCGATAAATTAAACAAGTTATTAAAACACTTGGATCAGCGAGGTCCAAGACGTACAAAACAACTTGTTGCATAATTATACATCGATCAACATATTGTATTGGAGTGATCTTGAATATATATATATATATATATATATATATATATATATATATATTGCCAATTCGTTCTTTGATTTTGTAGCATGCATTAACATTGGATTCATCATTTTCATTTTCAAAATTTGATGAAAAGTACATGTTTTGCATAAATTCAAAACCTCCCTATTCATAACCCCACATTAGATTAACCATTAGATTCATCAAAATAATAATATAATATTATTTTTTAATAATAATATTTTTAATTTATTTTTTTCATATTTTACAATTACATTAACTATATGTCAATTAATAATTTAATTTGATACTTAAATTATTGTTTCCCAACTTAAATATATTGTGGCTCAAAATTGGGAAACAATAATTTAAGTAAATAAAATAATGTCTATAGAGTATGAATATTGAGTCTTCAAATTTGAAGATGAATTGGAATGCACTGTAGCTCAAAATTTCAGATTTTAATGTTTCGTGAATCTAATGCAGTGATTTTAAACATAAATTCATCAAATTTTAAAGATTGAATTCATTTGATGAGACTAATGTCAATGCTTATTTATCATTTTGGCTTGTTCTTTAGAATTATTTTGAAAGTAAAACACACTAGAGACCAAAAAGAAGGGGGCCAGGACAAAAAAAACATTTGACATTAAAGCTGGGGCACAACACGATAGCAAAACAATATATATGAAATCAAACCGTTGAAAACACTTTCCTATTATGAAATGGCCCTCTAACAACATAAAAGACAACAGCATAAGGCAATAATTTGGTGAGCATATTCTAAATTAAACCAAAAGAAAGAAGGAAAAAAAAAGAACCACGTAGGTCCATACATCCGCATCAAAAGCAACGTCCTTTGCAGTCCCAATTAACACTTGGAATGAGAAAGGCCAATAAAAGAAAAGGGGGTGACGACCGAGTAGGTCAAAATTAATGTCGTCTTTATAAATTAATAAAACATGATTAATCTTAATTAAAAATACATGAAGTGTTTAACCACTCCCATGATCCCAGATGCTGCTGGCCTCTTCACTACTTACTTAAATAGGCTGTTTCGTTACTTTACATGCTCCCAACGCTAAATTAGACGACGTTCTTGTTCGCATGCAGTAGCTATCTAGCATGCATTAATTTGCACTTGAGAAAAAGGTTTTTGACTGGTCAAATTCAGCTAATCAAAAGCAAAAACAAAGATACCGTAGAATCCAATGGATCATGATGATCAGGAAAGCGAGAAATACATTTTTTAGAACAAATGTTCCCCGTCCTACGAACATGGCAGACTGGAAAGGTTGCTGCGCCTCATTTTGGATTTGTGTTTCACACGCCATCCGAAAGTAAAGCAAGCCTCAATGATTGATGATGCTCGATCCCGCGCAATGAAATTAATATGATTGATTGGGAATTTAGTACTTAGTGGTAGGCAGCTAGCCCTGATAATTATTATTATTATTATTGATTTCCCAATTTCTTGGCCATGCAAATTAAGGATCCAGGATTTCCAGTAAACGAGCTGGAAATTTCTCATGATTTGAGTGGATATATATATATATATATATATATATGTAATACCTGGAGAAAATCACAGGTCTTGATAGCAGGAAATACAACTCATGTTAGCATGAAATTAATTTAAAATGAAGTTTAATTCTCAGACAGACAGTATTCAGGCATGCAGTTAGATTCTGAGCAGCATGGAAAAAAAACCCTCATGTTTGTTGGTTGTAAGTTTTATGAAACTTGCCGGTTGTGTTACACAAGACATATCTCGACAAAATTTCCGTTGGAAGTGGTCTCAGTTTATCACAGGGAACGGAAAAATACAGTGTCCTTTTTTACTGGAACACTAAATGCATTTAACCAAGCCAATTATATATAAGATATACGTACGGAATGACCTGAAATTAGCACATTCAATGGCCAGAGACAAGTAATTTGAGCTTTCAGGTCGAGCAGATCAGGTAGATATATAGATCTTGTCAAACTTCATATCCATGCATGGGAGGTGGTCTTGGATCTCTAGACAACAATCAACATTATCAGTGGTCAGTGGCAATGGAAATTAGTACTTAACAAACGCAGTACTGAAGTCATGAACTATGCATGCATGCATATATTTCTGTACTTACTTAAGCCAATACATACTCCATGGACAGATTAAAACTTTAAGTTCAAGCATAGGTACATTAAAGCTTCCACAATTAATACTAAAGTTCAATTTTCCCAACGTACGCTCGCTGCAGCCTGCCCCAGTAGTCACTTTTTGGATATTATAGAAGCACTACACGACTACACATAATTTTGAAGGATGTCATGATATCTCGGACGTTGGTTGTCAAGTTAATTTGGGCAGATTATTAACTTTACGTACATGGATGAATTTAAGAGTTATAACATTAATTGAAGCCCCATGGATCGACTGAGAACATGATGCACGAGTCGAAATTGATGTAATTATTGTTACCTACATTATGTAGATCATCATCTTGAAGTGCCTTTTGAATTCCATTAACCTGGCCTTTTCTCTCTGTTGATATTATGTTTTGTGGGCCTAGGCAACTTCATACCCCCAGGATACGAAGTGAATTATTTGAAGCCCCCAGCAGTGTTCCGATATGGCGGTACGGTAGCGTTTCGTATATTCATGGCGGCGAATAAAAAATAAATATTGTAAAAATAAAAATAGATGACATCAAGATTTACGTAGTTCGACAATATGCCTACGTCCACGGGGGTTTGGAGAGGGAAATCTCCAATATAATATATCAGTTTACAATCACTCATGAATCATCATATCTCACTGTATAGAGAAGGTTGAAGCTCTTCTTATTGAGGGCGATGTCTTCTTCGAGGGGTTGCTTGAAGAAGAAGATCTTATTAGTGGAGAGCTCGGTCCTTCTCCAAAGTAGAAGTCGTTCATTAGTCTCCTTCTTTTCATCTGGCTGTGTGCTTTATTTATGTACCCACTTGTTATGTATGTTAGCTTCCTTTCTTGGTCTACTTTTTTTCTGGCATACTCTGAAGTTTCCTGTCATGATATGACTTGTCCTATTGGCTTGTCTGACTTGCTCTCCTTGATCCCTTCTTATCTCTCTCTGATAATCATAGCCCCTATATCCCTCTTGACTTATTTTTCCCTCCTGACACTTGCAGCTTTTATACTTTTTTTATCTTTCTCTTTTGTCTCTAATGATATTTTGATAGACTAGTCCAATTTATAGATTAGTGTATTTTTTTCCCTCCGCACCCCCTATTAATTTTAATTTCATGTCTATCTTCTCAAGCTTAACATGATAAAGTACTACGGTCGTAGGGAACAGCCTCTTGAACCAGAAAGCTGCAAGCTGAAATTTAAAAGAACCTTTTCCTAGTTTTATTTGCAGAAACATTTAACCGATGGAGACAAGTTTTTCTTTTTTTTTTCAATTTTATTTTAATTATCTGTTGCCATGTACCACGCAAGGCAGCTAATTTAACAGTTTTGTAATCGTAACTGTTGAAAGTGCAACAGTCGTGAAATCCTCTAAAAGAGTAAATATGATTAATTTTTAATAATAAATTTTATTATTTTTCAAAACGATTATATCATATTTATGTATTATACGATATTTACGCATTACAAGAGAGTATATATTATTACTCTATTTAAAAAGAACGGCAAAATGCAATTTCAACATTATCTTATTAGCTAGGCGTGTTCGCGAACAGATCGATTCTCTCTTTCTTCGTCTCTGTGGCTCTCACAGACGGGTGACCAAGAGAAAAAACGTGAAGAACTTTTGGACCTGGTCCGAGGGAGTCTGCAGGGACGGGACTCTGGAGTCTGGAGACAAAAAGCTTCACTTGTGCCGACTGACACGTGTGAAAATCGACAGAGACCAGCCCAACACAAATTTAACGCACATCGCATAATAGGGAGGGCACTCTGTCCCACCCATGTTCCCTGATACCATGTGCACCATGTGATCCTCACTACCATTTCGCCGTGCCATTCTTTTTTCTTTTTTTGGTCTTTAATTTATTTTTTCGATTTTCAAAAAAGTCTCTCTCTTTTCTCTTTTCTTTCTTTATTTTTCTGCTATCAAACCAATCCTCTGAATTTACGATTATCCTCCCACTTTTTTTCAAGAAAATTGATTTATTTATAATATTTTGTACAATACATTATATAACAATGTGTTAAATAAATAATATTTTATAAAAATAACATAATTTTATAAAAATATCTATTATTTAACACATTATTATACAATGTGTTGTATAAAATGTTGTAGGTATATCATTACTATTTTTTAATATATTTACTATTTTTCTTTTGATTTGGGCCCCATTAATGTTCAGTAATTTTAGTATATATTAATTTATAACTCTTTTCGATCCTTTTTAGAAATATAATAATCTATCTTGGTATCAAAATACACTATATATCTTAAGTACGTCCAGTGACTTTGTTTACGGGTTTAAACTCTTTTTGGAGGGGCAAACGTTGTTTCAAAACCTTTAAAAAAAAAACAACATGAGATGAAAAAAAACAACATGAGATGCATAAAAATTTATTGTTCTTCGTTTGTTTTCACTTTACCCAAATGATCTGCCTCATTCATAGGAGGGGGCGTTTGGGTGGGGAGGGACATGGAACGTGGAGATCAATATTGGCTTTGTTTCACAGGATGGGCATTGGCATGGACGTACATTAAATTTGACTCTTACACCGCTTGGTATTTAATATTTTTAAAGGAGCCATCGAGTCTTGTACCACATACGCATTTGGCCCTTTGGGACCACAATGGTCGAAAAGGGGAAAAAGGCACAGTAAGATCCGTTTAGATTTTAGAAATGTTTCATCTCATCTTATTATTATAATTTTTTTAAATTTTTATACAAAATATAATAAATAATTTAATTTTTTTTAATCCCAAAAAAATAATATTTGAATAATTTTTTTTAACTTTTATCTTTCATCTAAAATCCATATCATCTCATCTTTAAATCTAAATCAGTCCAAAGTGATCAAAATTTTCAATGAATAAAAATATGACAGTAGAAATGGAGTTTTTACGTATGTAATAAAGCAAATTATTTACCATCTAGATAAATAGTAGTTTAAAATGTAACACATCATGAGTATGATCGAAGACAACATAATCGATCTAAAATAAATATAAGATCAATTTCTTGATTACCAAGTCATGTCACATCCCGTAAATAATTGATAATTCAATGTATATTAATAATCATGTATACACGAATGTGTAGTCTGGCAGCCTTGATCTTTGTATATTCACTTTCGATTCTAAGAAAAGGAAGAGGATAAACAGAGGCGTTCTCATTGGCTGAATCAGGGGAATCGACGCAACGTATTGATGATTTTAGGATGTGATTTATTTTTTTATTTTAGTGCGACATCGCGAAAATCTGACATCGATGATATAAGTCTCTTCACAGTTTTGGTAACCTGGTCGATTCTATCACTCAGCCGTACCCATAAGATGAAACAAGCTCAAAAATAGCTGTAATGATTGATCATGCAACACGATGGATCTGTCACTGTGGGCAACATGCGATATTTCATCAAGCTGCGCATGCCTCTTGTACGGTCACATCCACATGGTCATCTGATAATTACCAACACACTTTGGATTATATGGGAAAGGAAGATATTACGATCGAGGAGGAACCACATGCATTCTTTTATATATAGTTAGAACTGCACCATTGCAATGCAAACATGTTAGACAAGGACTTCTTTGGGTATCGATCGTGGAAGTAGATTAATATTCGACGTGGAAATATATTCGAAGAATATATAATAATTAAATAAATTAATGTTTTTTGTACAAATAAAAGCTCAATAGAGATGATAAAATTACTATTCTATAACAAATTTTTTATAATTTTAAATTTTATTTTATTTTTTACTTTTGATTTGATGGATTTTAATATAATAAAAAATAATATTATATTTAAAATTGTATATAAATTATGAACAAGCATTGTAAACCTATCGTTACTCAGGCTTAAAATGTAGAGTTTATCACTCCAAATATTCCCTTTTATTGTACATTTTTCTCCAACGACAGGTTTCTTACTGTACGACGAAATGTCTGGCGTCCCCTTTCATGCATTTGGAATTTTGGAGTCTTCTGATGAGGATGATTAATGGCACCATGCAGCCGATCATGATTAAACTTCCTACTCGTGCATTTGAAGAATATGGAAGCATATATGAATCAGGCTTTTCAATACGATTATAGACCTACATATATATAATTTAGAGTCATGTTATTCATTATCTCAATTTTCACTATCCTTTCATCATCTCATGATGTGGCATTAGATAATTGAAAATTATTTATTATATTTTACTTGTGAACTTATTATCTAACGTCACATCATGAGATAATAAGAAGATGATAAGAAAAAATATGATGAATATATATATATTTTCTATAAAAATATATATATATGCCAAAAGTATCATTTCCGATCGTTATATCCATGTACAAGAAGAATGATTTTTCTTACCCAATTATGTGTGTGTGTGTCTAAGGGAGCCAAGTATGATATAAGATTGTTATATTGGGTACAAAGATGACATGCGTGCAAAACAAAACCACCTAACCTAAGGTCTTGTACTTTGGAATTTAGACTGACTTGATTTTAGTTCAGTCTAAATTTTAGTGGAGTATAACATTTAAATACCTAATTCTCAAATTATTAAGTTCAAAAATTCTTTACATGTGAGATTCACAATTTTTTTTCCATTCAACACTTCTTTATACGTGGGACTTACAACTTTTTTTTTAACTTTTTATAAATACATATAAATTTATGTTAACATTCAAATATATCTAGACTCATCTTAGATGGATTCTACAAAATTCACTCTACTATCTCAACTTATTAATATTTATAAAAAATTTAATTCAGCTTAACATACAAAGTTACAAAGGATGTTTCCCATTCAAAATTATTTCATATATATTTATATGGGCTTTGCTAGATACAAGCGAGTTCGTGCACTATATCGCATACCAATGATTTTTTTTATTTAAAAAAAATAAAAAAAAAATTAAGAGAAGAAGAAAATCTCCTATATCATAAAAAATATTTTCATCTTTATAATTCATATCGTTTTGTTAAATATATGTATTACATATCAATATTAGTGCACGAATTAGTGCACAAACTTACTTGCAATAAGATTTTTCTTATATATATATAATTTTTTTCTAATTTTGTCCAAATCCAATTATCTTGCCGGAATTTCTGTCTCGATGCGAATTCTTCTGTTTCTTGAAATTTCTCAAGAAACATAATAAATTCTGAACTCTCTCATTCGGCAAAATTAACGCAAACCAATGCGTATTTGGTCAGATTACGTGACAAAAAAGTTTCACTCTCGTAGAAAAAAAAACAAGCAAGGCATCTTTTCTATATGTATTTTTTTCTTTTTCTTTTTTTTTTTTCTCTTTCCCTCCAAATGGTTCGGTAGAGGTGGCTTCCACATCATATACACAGAGTCACACTCCTCTTTAAGAGATTCTACTGAGTGCAGTTAACATTCCTGCTGGGCCACCTAAACTTCAAGCGCGTGATGTCACAAGCCCTAATTTTTCTCGAAAAGCCATGTTTTTTTGTTTTACCTGCCAACTGGGTTTACTTGCAGAGGGCAGCATCTCTAATACCAACTTTTCTTTTTTCGTAATCATAGATCTTCTGTTCTGTAATCTTTTTCGTCTACCTCTGATCTTGTAAAGCTTTTATGCAAACTGCAAACTTATCTTCCTAACCCTATCAATTTACGATTACAACCCCCACAACCTTAGTGAGATTTCGTGCATTAAATTCCCATCTCCCCTTCATTTTACCGAATTGAGAATCCCATGACGTGTGCTTTGGGAACCCACCTCATTATAATAGAGTTTATTTATTTATTTAATTAATTGTATTATTAAATAATAAATTACTAAAATATTTGGTGGGCCTCTCGAGGCAAGGAAGACCCAGGTGATAGACACTGCAACGCCTTTTCCTTCCTAACCCATTATAAATACCAACTCTCCGTTCTTCTTCCTCACTGACTGACTCGTCTCGCTGCTCTCTGCCCATTGATTCCCTCTTCTCTTTGCTTGCTTTTTCCTCGCACTCTGTGTTCCAAAAGCCAAAGGGAAAGACAATTCTCTCAAAAAAGTCAGTCAAGAAAGTAGTACGTACGTTCATGGCTTCCCTGTCTTCCAGTACTCGTGCACCCAGTGCTCCACCACCGTTTTACTTTGATGAGAAATGGAAACTTTCGAAGAAAGAAGGCTCATCTAGAAGCCGCTCCTCGACTACTCCTTTCATGAAGACTTCCCCGCAGAGGAGGTGTGCTTTTACCAGAAAGTGCGCTAGGCTTGTGAAGGAGCAGAGGGCAAGGTTCTACATCGTGAGGCGCTGCGTGACCATGCTCATCTGTTGGAGAGATTAATTATAGTGATTCTTACCATGGTTGATGAGGGTCTCGCACTGTTTTTTTCGTCCCCTTCACTTGGACGCTTTTAATTCTACGAGATCGTTCTCGGGTATGAGTAAAATCCCGGTTTAGCATTTTCTTGGCATCCGAGGAGGAAGACTGGAAGAGGAAGAGGAAAGTCGTATACTTGTATATATATATTTTTCCCCCTTTTAATTTTGTTTTTTGGCTTAGATTTTTTGGGCTCTGATGTCCAAGAAATGAGGCGGGTGGTTCTTGATCATGTTTCTGTTGCTTTCACTGTTTCCGGTCTCAATCAGAGATTTGAATTGAAAGAGAATGAATCGAAGATATCTTCAGCTTCTGAATGTCAATTCACTCTGCTTTACCTCCAATTTCTCATTTTTTTCCTTTTTTATTTTCTTATATATATATATATGGATTCTCCTGCTCTTGATGATTGAAGTAATGGTTCTATCATCTCACATCTCTGTCTTTCTAGACGGGGATTCCATTGAACCATTGCAGCTGATCAGCTTTGTGTGGTTCTGGTTTGCTCTCTGACAGAAATTATTATTTTATCTAATTCTTTAGTGAACCGTGGATGTTGAAGATTAATAAAGAATAATTTTTTTTTTTTTATAAAGAATAAAGAATAGTTGTATATACAGTAGAAAAGATGGAATCAGAGAGAGGAATCAAGGGGCAGCCATTATCAGAATTCGGATGCCACCCCTTTTTCCATTGGGCAGTAGTATTCTTTTTCTTTGTACGATTAAACGTTGCAGTCATTAGAGTAGCATTTTCGTACAAAAACCAATTTTTTTTATTTGGCACAGTATTTTACGATTAGCGGCCGGAAATAGAATCAATGCTCTTACTTCTACCATTAGGCTGATGCCTGGAGAAGTAATTGGGGCGCGACAGCCTATGTTCTGTAATCCAATCAAATGACTATATTGTCCTTGATCCTGAAGTTCTTTTGACCATGAATGGACCACTTTGACCCGTTATCTCATATTGGTATCAGGCAGTTATGGGGCTTTCACTGTTTCACGACTCTGTTTTGTGGACGGAATCGATAGATATGATCAGGTTCGTATCATGTGATGGGGTTAATTACAGAGTATTTCTTGGAATATTTTCATCCCTGAGAATTTTACAGCTGGCTTTCCCTGTAGTTTATACTGTTTCTATGTGGTGCAGTACGATCTGACTATTCGTTATAACAAAAAATAAAAATAAAAAAACCTTTGGAAATCATAAAGCTTGGTACTGAAATGAGTCATGACTGCTTATTGCTCAGGACCGAAAAAAAAAAAAAAAAAAACAAAAAACAATCAGCGACTTATACCAAAAGAAAAACAATGAACAGTAACCTATTTGTTTCTTTTTGGCGTGTAAATAGCAATGCAGAATCAGAAACTCAAATTTATATGTATATGCGTGATTATGGTGCGTTTTGCGGGAGGTTTTAGATAAAAATTAAAAATTGAATAAAATATTATTATTATTTTATTATTAAAAAAATTAAATTTTTATTATATTTTATATAAAAATTTAAAAAAATTAATAATGATGAGATGAAACATATTACTTTAAAAATTTGGGAAACACGATTTTTTTTAATTTTTTATAATGTTAAAAATAACATACACAAATTCATTAATTGTAATTTTTTTTTTAAAAGTTGAAAAAACTAAATAAATAAATAAAATACGATAGGAGTACTTTAGGGACACGTTTGGAGAACACCGATGGCACGTTTGTGCAGGCGATGAAGGATGGAAAGAAGCACACATGGGGTCTCACGGTCTATTAATATTGCATGTATAGAAAGTGAAACAATTTGAAAAAATAAGCATAACAATTGTATTTATATTTTCTGGAGGATGGGCTATTGTTGAGGTCAACCGATCAGCTGAGCTTTCCACGGCAAATCTTGTTGGCGTGCACTTTATGCAATCAAACAAACATCAGTCCCTATATAAGATCTTATGATTTGAAGATTAATCATTGGATTTAGGTCTCGGCGTGCTTAGGGACCCCGCAGGAGATAGAAAGAAAAAGGGTGGGTTGTGGGTGGATGTTTGATGGGATGGAATTGGAGGTTTGCCTAAACCCAAATCATTAAGATCTTAATGGATATGATCCGCATGTCTCTTGGAGAATCAAAATTCAACCATTGTACATTGTGATTTTGGAAATATTGCTTTGTTGCCCTTTTAGATATACTATTTTATTTTTTCTTCCCCAAATCAATGGGGCCACATCGATACGAGCTAAATAATGAAAATAAAACTAACTTAACTTTGTCCGCCCAAAAGATAGATACCGTTTGACTGTGAATTCCCTTTTTTTTTAAATTTTTTTTTTTTAAATTAATGTACTGCAAGTTACTTAAAGGCCTCATGAATGCAACTAATCACATTAGACCGCAGGCGTGCATAGGGTCAAAGAAGCAAGCACGAGATTCTTAAAGACCATCATCATCGCCTCATCGCTAGAATTTTTGGGCCCACCCTAAGGGGAAATCTTTCAGTAGAAGACAAATACCAAAAGCTAAACAAAAAAAATAGTTTTATGAAGTTAAAGATGATAGAAAAAAGAAAGATTCAAAGTTTTTTTTTTCAAAATATATACATATATATATATATATTAAGATCAACATTGAGATTTTGGGATGAATTCTTCGAATAAAAGCTTTATTTATACTTAAAATATTATTTACATAATTATATATCTTGATTTATCAGTTATTAAAAATTTAAATAAAAAAAGAAAACGCTCCTAAAATGACACTGCTACTTGCGTATTCTCTCTCCTAAGTTCCTAACAAAACTCTCTTTTGACATTATTAGTATGTCATCTTGCTTACAAAATGTAGTGTAACGGTAATTATATGAAAGAGGTTTTAAAAAGTAAATACTAGTGATATATATTATGATAAGAAAACATGGAGAAAATAGCTACGTACGTACTCTGAAACTGTACCAGAAGGTAGATTTATTATTACCCCATACACAACTATTTTAAATTAGAATGATTTCATCTTAATCATTCGTTGCGTGGTATAGAAAGGACCCACCAAACACGCGAGAGAGACTGTGGAGTTCAAAGTGGGTCCGAATTTCCCAAAGGCAGAGATGCGCGCCGTTTGTTGTTTTTCTTAGTGGGCTTCTAATTACTACTCCCCATGGCTTTGGTGCTGTCGGGATTTGTACTGGGTATAAGTATATTATCCAACTACATGTTTTGGGCCAATATGCTGCCGCAATTCAGTATTGACCAAGAAGCCCACGGACTACTACAGTGTGATCTTGGGCCTGAGTTTGTAGATGCCACTTAACAAGTTGGTACACTCTCGGCCTTGTCGCCATCAAGAAAACACCAAACCTTAGCCAGAGCTGCTTGCCAAAAAAAAAAAAAAAAAAGGTCCCATTAAATTGCCCATTGCATCTAAATCTCTTACAGATTTACCATACGAACATAGAAAAAGAGTAAACTTATTAGATATTGTAAATTTAATTTAGTCACCAACTATATAAATATATATATATATATTTATTTATTTTCACCCGATCATAAAATTGTGAAAAAATTAAACAATTTAAATAGTGAAAAATAGCCTAGCTAGTTAGCTGCTCGTCCAAACATGCCGACAATTTCTCCAATGGCGGATCATGTGTGGTATATTTACATGCATGTACGATATGACCCAGTACTGTTTGAGCAGAGAAATTGGAATTGTTTGTAAAGAAGAAAACAATTTGCCAGTACAGCCATGCAGCCACTCAATTTGTCAGCGGGAAGCAACTCCATATATATATCTATAAAGCTCCCAAAAAGCCATTAAATTTGGGAGGGCCCCTACGCTATATATATATGAGGTGCACATGTTCTTGTCTTTGCTGCCTGCTCTTAACAAAGATTTTGTGCTGCAAGATGCATCTCTTCGTGACTTAACTAAAAAAAAAAAAAATACAGTGACGACACATGTACGTCCATGGTGTGAGTTTATAGAGATCGAGTACGACAGTTATGATGTAACTAGGTAGGGTTAGTGTACACGTGCATGGCTAGATTTGTTTTGGTGTACGTGTTTTCATAACTTTGATTGTTTTAAAAATGGAAATGCCAAAACCATATCGACTCTCTGCGCGTAAACAAGTTTCACACGTTTGAGAGGAGAAAGCTGGTTTCTCCCGAACTGGACATCTCTACTGCTCTAGCTAATGGAAAGCAACTTACTTATTTTCCTACACTAGAAAGATTATCATCCAAACAATAAATTTTTCATGTTTGTGAACATTATGTTCTTAGACCTTAATATATATATATATATATATATATATATATATTCCAAAGCTATTATCTTCGTACAAAAAACCTTAATTAGTACGATCTTTTGACTATGGGATTTTGTGATATGGGCGTTCCAATCTATCTATTTTTTTAGACTCTGTACCTATGTATTATCATGTTGGTCGTAAACTAATATTCGAGACAATTTTAAGTAAGATCTCAAGAAATGCTTAGACCACATCTAGAAGTATATTCAAAGATCGAACTAATCAATATTATAATTCAATTCATTGAAGTATAATAAGCGGCAAGAGTTTCTCACTTGCAAACAATATAAAATATCATTTGCTTACTAAATCCATAGTATTAAATAAATTTATATAAATGTGCTAAGCCTTACTTCAAAAATAATGTAAGTAACATCTTATTTTATGTCATTCTCACTCAACCATTGGGTAAGCTCACGTGAAAAACATTTATTTTGAAGTAATTTGTTTGCTGTTCGATCTTTTTACGAGTATATGGGACCTACGAGACCGAGAGAAGTCATGTCATCGTGACGAAGGCTATTCCGGTATTAAAAAAAAAAAAAAAAAGCACGATTGGACGTTTCTGAAAAAACATTAGAATTTGAGAAATTTGGTACAAATTTTGGTAAATGTTCAGTGACATGACGTTCTTTATACAGTAAGATGTCATACGTACGGCTGCTCTGAAAGTGGCCAGCTTGCACTGCAATAAAGAACTCCATGAGTGAGTACTGATAGCCATCCCCATGAACATGAACCCTTGAGTTCGCTACGACACATCAAACCTAATACTATGGGTGCTGCAACCATCTACACGTAAATCTATCATTTAAAAGAAGAAAAAAAAAAGGCAGTAACTGCCCGATAACTTATTGGACACCTCCAGTACTGTCCTGGTTTACGGGAAAACCCAATTCTACAATCACTCATAAAACTTGCTTTAGCAGGAGCTAGTTAGAGACCCAAGCCGAGCCTTTGACTTGCAAGAGCACACCTAACCTCTGCTAGTCCGACCCTAGAATTCACCAAATCAAACTCCATCCACAAGTTCTGCTGATGATGGTGGCCAATCACGAAAGCTTCTATGCCCAACAAGTCCGAGTTCCCAAATGTGAAACAATACACCGATTTACCACCCCTCACCATTCCCGGTACCTGATACATTAATCTCTCTCCCGATACCACCATTTCGGCCCCTCGGAACATTAAGGTCACTGCTGGTAACTGGGGTAAACTCCTTCCACTCGAGGGGACTCCGAAACACAAGTCCATCGCTCCTTGAAAAACGAAATTGGGGTCATCCAAAGGACTAAGTATTCCCTTCGTTTGTTTAATGAACTCGTTCTTCAAAGCGGTGTAAACCGGACCGAGTAGGAAAGTGAACTGAGTGCCCGAGTCGACCATGGTCTGACCCGCCCCGGTATGATCCGGCACAAACACGGATTTCGGAAGTGCCAAAATTTTAGCCGACACTTTAATCCCCTCAAGCTGAACTGTGTAAGCTACCCGATCAAAATACGGTAACGGGTCTGAGATTTGAACCAGAGGGGTGTAGTTCAAGGGTCGGAGCCAAGTGAAACTCGCTTCACCGAAAAGCAAAACACCGGACGAGTCACTGCCCGATATGCAATAGGAGAATTTCGGGAGACCCATTTGGCTGATAAACGACAAAGACCCCCGGTTCAGGCCCATCAATCCGGTGGTCTTGGAATCCTCTTCGGAGTTGGAACTGAAACCGGAATCCATGCACCCAAATATCGTACCTGGTCGGGGCGAATTTCCAATATAGAACGTCTCGTACGCGAGGTTGCCTTCATTGGACGAGGCGTCTGCGTAGGAGACAGTCGCGTGGCAGAGCTTATTCGGGTCGCAGGATACAGGTAGGAGTAGGGTCTTGGTACGGGTTTTGCAGGCGAGCGAGGAGCATGGGATTGGAGAGTAGGAAGAAGATAGAAGTGGGTTGAATATGGAGTGGAAGTTTGGGTTTTTTTTGCAGCGAAGCCAAGAGAGTTCACTCCCCGTGTCGAGGACCATGGTAACGCTCTGTGGGGGCGAGCCTACGGTGAGTGAGACTGTGAGGGTCACGTTGTGCTGGAAAGGGAGTTTGTTAGGAGGTTTTCGAGCAGAAACAGGTGAGAGTAGCGTCTGGGATTTGAGGGGCAATATTACTGTTTCATGTGTTGCATAAACAGAGTGCTGCTGCAGTTCGTTTATCATGATGAACAACCGCAGAAGAAGAAGGAGAAGCAGCGATTGAAGAAAGGCCATGGTGGAAGACAATACAGAAGGAGAGAAAAAATATTAGGAAATGTGACAACTCTTTAGAGGATATGGGGATTTATGTTTCTGGTTTGGTGCGTCTTTTGGGCTAGAAAGCAATTTGGTGGGAGTGAAATTATCGGAGGTAGGGATCTCTGTTGGTTTGCAACTCTTACGGATCAGAGTTCGTACCTTTTTTTGTTTCGGTGAGAGGTATAGCTTTTAAACGAAAACCACTGGGATCACGAAGAAATTTGTTCATGATGAGTCAAATCTTATTGAAAAACAGAAAAATAAAAATAGAAAACTTGCAATATGATATTCCTCCTAATGTTAATTTATAAGTTTATTTCTACAAAATGTTTTTTTGTGAATCAACCAACTCTCCATTTAAATAATTGGCAGACCAAACATGCATTTTAGGTTTTGTTTATTTTTATAATTTCTCTCAACTCATCTCATCTTATTTCATTTTATTAATCATTACAATTTTTTCAAATTTACATGCAACATAAAATAAACAATTCAACTTTTATAACTCTCAAAATAAAATTAATATTAAAAAATATATATTCTAATAATATTTTATTCAATTTTTAACTTTAATTTTAACTCATTTCATTTCTTCTGTGAAAATAAACGAGATTTTTTTATAATTTTTTTTTTAAATTTATAACATCAGTCTTATATTTTGGCTATTTCTATGTGTTTTTTTTATAAAAAAAAAAAATTATAACAAAAAGATACTTAAGTACTCTGGGGACGTGCAGGCTTTGCCAAGATGGTTAACTTCTTGTTTTGTTTTTTTAGAAACAATACTAGCTATATTACTACTGAAATTGTTCTGTACAACTTTTATCTCACATCAACGCATTACAAATAGCAGGAGGTCCCTCCTCCATCCTTATTTTTTCCTCACCAAGGAACAATGCATGCTTAGCTAACAAATATGCCACATTTTTCCCTCCTCCATCCAGTATCTTTTCTACCCTTTAGACCCGCTTGAGCAGATTTGTAGTCTTCCATACCTTCACTTGTCATTTGAATCAATTTCCTTGGGCTATAGAATTGATTTTCAAAAATGAATTTGTTCCTTCCCAGTCATATCCTACGTATGCTTGTTGCAATCCATTCCATATCCACCTCTTTGAAGCTCCTCATCAGCTTACCCCACAGCTCCAGAAAGTCTTCATGATCTTCTATCACCCATTTCTGCACTAGACTTGAGGATTCTGCCCATACATCAGTAGCAGATGGACAACTCCATAAAGCTTGTATCACAGACTCTTCACAGCTTTCACATATTGGGCACCATGGATAGTCTCCTATCTTCTTACTGAAAAGATTACTCTTGGTGGGCAAAATATCGTTAGCACCTTTCCATAGAAACATTTTGACTACAACAGGCACCACCAAATCGCATATATACTTCCATATTTTAACATTCAAGTCAGCCTTTGATGTTTTACCTTTTGATCTTCTTTTCCTGTTAATATTTACATGGTAAGCACTTCTAATAAAAAATACAAGATGGTTAACTTATGTAAAGACTAGATTGGCTTATTGTCATCTTACATTAATTAGCGTATTGTTTACGAAATTGAAAAAAGAAGATGAAAGTTAGAAGAGAATAAAAAAATAAATAAAATGTTTAGACTGAAGAATAAAAAGATATAGACTGTGATTTATGGTGTATAGTTAAAACAGAATCGATGATTTTTCAATTAAAACTCATCTAAACACTGTCTTGCTTGATGCGAATGCGAGTTTTGTCACTTAGTGTTAAGAGTACTAGATGCATAAAAAAAAAAAAAAAAAAATACATCTCATCAAACTAAACTTAGAAAATAATACTGTTTGATATGATATATCAAATTTATTTTTATAATAAAAAAATTATAATTTGACATATCATATCAAATTCGTAAATTTGTAAACTTTATTCATTAAAAAGATAAAATGTATCCCTAGTTTTAAAAGAAATATAAGAATAGAGGGTGAGACCCTATTTAGATAGTGAGATGAGATGAAATGATTTTAGTCGAAAGTTGAATAAAATATTATTAGAATATTATTTTTTAATATTATTGTTATTTTGAGATTTGAAAAAGTTGAATTATTTATTATATTTTTTGTGGAGATTTAAGAAAGTTGTGATAATTAAATGAGATAAGATTAGATAAAATTGTTTTTGTATCTAATCAAGTCCAAGTGTAATAATACTTCCTTATACTGTGACGTCGTATGAAAGAGGTGATTTTTATTTTCATATGAGTAAATAAAATACAGTTACATGCATGGTTTGGTGGAGAAAGTGGAGTTTCAGTTCATTTTAGAGATCGAGTATTATGTTAATGAGGTTTGATTTTGACATAGTTGATTGGGTCATTCCAAAAGTGAATTGCGTGACTGATATTGATGGTGCCAACGTGGTCCATGATACTTTCAACCATAAATAAATATATATATATTTTTTTTTTCAAAACTCGCTCTGCCTTGCTTTCGCAATAGCTTGAGTAGCTAAACATCTCTTCTGCGTGTTAGTCGTCACATGTATGGATGCTTCAATGATGGAAGATGAAGTGATTATTCACAAGTTACCTAAAATTGCTGCGCTGCACATCAGTATTGGAACATGTTGAAGACTCATTTTGTAATAAAGTAACGATACTCTCGAGTGAAATTATAAATATTTCACTTTATAATACCAAAGAGACGTGGCATTTTAAAGAAAAGAGACAAAAATGTCTTTCTCGAAGGTAGTCCGATACAGCTAGGCTGTTGGGGACAAAAAGTTGGTACTCTCTATGAAAATCCGGGAAGTTCCACGGGTCAGAACTCAGAAGAGATGAGAGACTGTTGTTTATGTCTTGACACCACAACATTATATGTTATTGACTTGTTAAATTAAATTGGTGTGACAACTAATTAAATAATCCCCAAACTCACAAGTTCTCGACTCTGTCTCAATCTCGATCTGTCAATTTCTCACAATTTTAAGACTTTCTAAATCTGGTCTTCTCTTTTGATCCATAAACCTTCCAATATGTCTAGCATTTAGGCGTCATTAATCCATAATAATTGTGGCTATTAGAGACAAAGCTTTTGTTTGTGGTGTAACGTTCAACCCCGGTCGGGTTATCCATACCATAAAGCGACAAATCCTTTTCCATATTTTATTTTTGAGTAATGCTAGAGAAAAGTTAAGTAGCATTACACACTTTATACTCACTATATGGCTGCTTTTAATTCTCTATTTTTTTATTTTAGATTTAGAAGATGTGTGGTCTAGATGATGCCACATCATGTGTGTAAAATGGTTACTCCCAACAATGACTTATATCTATATTTATTCTTTATTTTTTAATCTCAAATTACAAATCAACGTTAACTAATAGTAGAATTCCTCTATATTGACAGGGAAAAAAATTATTATAATTATTTTAAATAAAGTGTGATAAAATGCATGGCGCCATTGGCCTTATTTTCACAGTTATTTATATGATTATATATGCACTAAATAAATTGCGTAAATTCACTCTTTTGCTGTCTTTTTTCTTAAAAAAAAAATTTAATTGTGTCGATTCGACCATTTGCACGACAAAGGCTAAAGATTAAATAGTTAAAATCCAAATGGTGATACTATGGACAGCAGGGTCACTAGAATGTTAACAAGGATGTTTTTGGCTACTCATTTAACGTGTAGAAGTTAATTAAGATCGGGATATAAAAACAGTTTTATTTTAACTTATCTCAATTCATCTTATTTAATTATTATATTTTTTTAATTTTTACATAAAATATAATAAATAATTGATTTTTTTTAAAATTATAAAATAATAATAATATTTTAATAATACTTTATTCAAATTTTAATTTTTATCTAAAATTATATCATTTCTTTCACCGTCCAAACCACCTAAAAGTTACAACGAGATCCCCACCTCGTCCATCTCAATCGAATATTTATGACACGTACCATTGGCCTTGTTTTCACAATTATGAAGCAAGTATTCTACGTAGCAGACATTGGCTTTTAACGCATCTATCTGTAGGTACATTAAAATGACTTTCGGTGCCAGCAGTGTAGCTCTATCTCTAACCTAATAATTGTCTTTCTCCGTCTATCGTGTCCAACTCCAGCCACCCACGTCTCCCTGTTACTACGTACCCATCAAATAGTAATGCCAATTTGTCAATTTATAGTTACCCACAGCCTACAATTAGATGGGGACAGCCATGTTTGAGTGCCTGTAAATTACTACCCATCATACAAATGATAATAATTTGACAAAATGTGTTTGGTTAGGGTTTGTTGCGTGACATGAAGAAATTAGAAGCAGAGAAGTCAGGACATGGTGTGCAGTATATGCTTTCACAATCCGAGACAGCATTGCGAAAGTCTTCGATGCAGAGTTTGATTTGGGTTTGGTTTCTGGCAATCTTCTTTGCGGTTTTAAACTTTAATCAAGACCCACCAGTGAACACAGTGCACTCGTATTTGTAAGGTAGTCAGCCTGAGACGGCATATCCGTGTTAGCATTCTGGAAACTGTGTCCTAATATTTACCGGAACTCCATGATTGCTCCAACTATACAGAGGCCAAACACGTCAACTTGAAGGACAGTGAATCAGTGATGTTCGATGAATTTCACGAACATAAAAATATTTTCCAAGACATACATATTTGGATTGCAATATTGAGTCAAGTACCAATTACTTGGCGCAACAAAAAGCTGAAGCCTTTGACTTGAAGGCTTTAAAAAAATCTTCTCAAAATGAATGGATTCCTTTGCGAAGGAATAGACCTCGAAGAAAGCTCATGCAACATGCTCAATTAATTAGCCTAATAGAAATTCAATAAATTTCCTGTTTGTTTTTTCGGAGAAAGAAAGAGTGACAGAAGAACAGGAGATGACATATCCAAGCTAACTACAACCTAAAATTCATGGAACAAACAGATATAAATACAGTTGAACGTAGGTAACGCTAATTCAATTACAAATTGCAAAGGCAATTATGGTACACACAAAAGTGAAGTTCTTCCCAGCACAGTTTCATTTCTTCCACTCTCCCTCATTCACAGACTCACAATTTGCAAAGGTATCGTGGGTCATGTACCTTCTCAGCACAGTTTCACTTCCTCATCCTGCTGTTCCTCCTCTGCTCCTTGTTGTTTTATGCTTATAAGAGTAGTCTATTATTAACTGCACAATTTCCCATCTAGCGAAAAAACAAAAAAACAGAGCAATTTCCCATTTCACATGTATTATAAATTTATAACCCACAAGTTCCCTGATCCGGCCCCCATTATCCCTCTATGATCTATCGCTGATTACCGTAAAGTCAAAGTTCAGGCCTTTATCCTTCTCGCAACTAATTTCACCACTCCCTCATCCCACCATTAACATCCATGGACCAAGTCCTGCGCCTCCGCACTGCCATCGTCGAATTATAACGCGAAGACGCTGATCTTGATCTCCTAGCTGCTCGAGTTACCGAATTAGAACTGGAACTGGAACTTGAGCCCGAAGAAGAGATTCCCCGGAAGCACGCGATCAGATTGTTAAGCACCCGGCCAAATCCTCCACTCTCCCTCCCTCTACTGCCCCCCGCCGTCCACGAAATCCTCCTCCCCGGTGCACCACCGTTGTTCAACCCTCCATAGCCCTCCGTGTGCACCTCCGGAAGCTCCCGCTCACCGCCTCTACGTCTACCTCCAGAAAACCTACCCACTGCAAACCCACCACCGGGAAGCCGCCATATCGTCAGCCCGAAATTCTCATCCGAGTTCGAAGCCAGAGTCTGCCTAGTCTCGGTGCGGTCAGACTCCGCCACTGTGTTCCCAGTATCTGGAGGCAGCTGGTGGCGGCAGACTGGGCATGAATTTCGAATCAAAAGCCACGGGAGAATGCAGTCCGAATGGTATATGTGCTTGCAGGGCATTTCACGGGCCTCGGATCCCAATTCGAATTGTTCTTTACACACGGCGCAGTGTGGCTCCACGGACAGGTGAATGTCTCCTATTTCGATAGTGGGCATTGATTCGATGGCAGATTTCGAAGCCGGCGAGTGCTCACAGCGTGCGGCGCCATTTAGTCCAATCCGCGAGAGCTGGTCGAGAAGGTGATCGAACCCGGACCCAAATAGAAACTCTGACATGCTCGGAGGCAATGGTCTCAGCCCGGACCCACCGCGATCATCGTAATAAAGCCCAAAGCCACGGCTCTCTCCACCGCCGTCGCGTATGCCCTCGGAAGGTCCACGGAGCACGATGACAGGGTTGAAGGGGGAGACTTCCTCGCCGGTCTCCCGGATCCTAGGAAGCGTGTGGCCCAAGTTCTCGTTGGGATTGCCAGAGCGGTGGTCAATCATTAACATCGCGGCCGCAGGGAGCCTCCTGCGCCGCGGGTCCGCGTGGACGGTCCGTTGCGTGCTATCGATGGCTTCCACGAACCCGCTATGGCAATCGGAGCACACG
Source organism: Juglans microcarpa x Juglans regia (assembly GCF_004785595.1). NCBI lineage: Eukaryota > Viridiplantae > Streptophyta > Magnoliopsida > Fagales > Juglandaceae > Juglans > Juglans microcarpa x Juglans regia. The sequence goes on from NC_054595.1 coordinate 28,919,067, forward strand.
AGGGACGAGAATTGGTTGGAAACTCTGACGAAGCGGGTACATCTGTAGCACCAATACGACACCGTCGCAGGCACAGACATCTGGATTCCAACGCCGATGACACAAACAGCTGAATCCACAAGCTTTTCTTTCCAAATCCAAACCCAAAGAGTTGAAATTTCCTAACCTTTAATTCCCCAATAAGAATTAACACTCTCGGGGAATAGAGAGAGGGAGTTGTGATCGAGACAAGGAGAAAACGAATGGAGAGTGAGAGGAGAAAACGAAGAAAGAGAAAATTATAAAAATAAATAAATCAAAGGAAGAAAAAAGGGCGCCGAAATCGCGTGGTCAATTGTTAGCGTGTTACGGAGGGTACGGGCGAGAGCAGTGGTGGACCGTGGTTTAGAGCGTAGACGGTTCAGGTTCTGTTTCGAAGCCAGATTTCCAACGGATCGGTTTGGAGCCCTGTGTTCCTTCAGGCTTCTAGATTCATTGAAGGGCAAGGCGGTTGCGTATTCGGTTGGTTGGTTGGTTGGTTTGTTCTGAATCCTAGCAGACAGTTCCCACGGGATTTTGAGGGACAGTATATCTATATTTGTTTTTTTTTTTTGTTTTTTTGTTTTTCAAAAGTTGTTTTTATTGTTTACAACGATTACAATTTACGGTGGGGGACGGGCGTCTAGATTCGGGTCTCGTTTATAAGATGTGTTAAACTGAGGTTTTGTCTGGATACATCATTTTTTTTAATTCATTTCAACTCATTATTACAATTTTTTTATATTTTAACACAAAATATAATAAATAATTTAACTTTTTCAAATTTTAAAATAATAATAATATTAAAAAATAATATTCTAATAATATTTTATCATCTCAATTCAACTCAATTCACTTCAACATCTAAACGTAACTTAAGATGATAAATTTATGAATAATAGGGAGGTAATTTATTAATAATGATGAAATAATTTTAGTTAATATTTTATGAAGTTTTAAAAAATAATAAAAAATTATCAAGTTAAAATAATGTTATAATATAATTTTTATTTTAAGATTTAAAAAAGTGGAATTATTTTTTTGCTGTTTTTTTTAAAATTTGAAAAAGTTACAATGATTATATAATAATTAAATGTAAAATTTTGAAAATTTTAAATTTTAATATTAAAAAATATTTATATTTGAATTGTATTTAGATATTAAGATAAGATAAAATGGAGATGGTTGGAAAGGTTTTTGAAGCCACTTTCAAACTTTCCATAAATATATTACAGAACTTGACTTGAGAATATCAACCATGTTTTTTTATTTTTTTAGGTGGAACATATCAACCATGTTGGTTCTTCGCATTGGAATTTTGAATTATTACATATATCTACATTTGATCAGATTCCATTTATTTGAGTCACATAATTAGATAAATTCTTTTTTCTTTCCTGAAATCTCCTTCTTTACTCTTCAAAATAAAAGCATTATACTATGAATATTAATAATTTAATATGTAGGAAATCATAGTTAAACTTAACGTTTTGCAAATCAAATTAACGCAAATTTGTAAAAATAATAATTTGTTCTTCATTTTTATTTTATTATTTTTAATTGTACAAGTTGATGTGTATTTTAAGTCTATTGAATTTAATTGATTGACTATTAAAAAAGTTAAAAATGTATCATATCATTTAGTATAATTAAAATCATAAAAGTCATAATTAAAAGTATCATTATTCTTTTTTGAAATAATTTTCTTAATTTTAATTTAAATAAAAAATAATATTAATAGCTTAACAACGCTTAGAATTTATGAAGAGGACGTCGAAATTTGGTGGCACTTTTTTCGTTTTCCACTTGAATTGGTCAACTTCGTGAAATAAATAACAAGTGGTTTTTTTAAATTTTTCGGAAACGTAATCCAAATCGTTTTCATTCAATCGAGAGATATCGATACGAATGTTCTTTGATACATGATCAGATTGAAAAACAAGGTGGACACGCCGCTGCCGAACACGTCATCATCCTGTGAAGTGGTTGGGTGCCTTTCCTTCAACGTACTTCTTTCTGGAAAAGAAATTTATATATTAATTTAATTTAACGTGTCACGTTAAATTATTCAACGAAAATGTCAAAGCTACAGCTCAGGATGACCATGTCAATAGAACGCCTAATCTCAATGGATAGAAAAGAAAAGAAAAGAAAAGAAATTCATGATAGATGGTACGTACTAATTCGAATTCCTAGCTAATCCGTCTACCAGGCTAGCTCATGTAATTAAGTAACCAATAACTATCTCGGGCTCATGAACTAGTCAAAGGTATATATATATATATATATATATATATATATATATATATATAATAAAATTGTAAACAAATAAAATCAAGGGGAACATGCATGATGCGTCCAGCTTCTACGTACATGACCACCGTGCATGCATGCACGCAATTTAACCCATTTTCAACCCACTCCATTTTATATAATTAGACGCAGGGGCGGAACTAGCTATAAGGTTGGGGGCTTAACCACCCCCCAAAAAAGTTTTTTAAAAAATTAATATTATATGTAAATAAATATAATATTTTTTTATATAATTAAAATCGCCCCCCCAATACTCAGACTTCCAAAATTTTTATTAAGATTGTCCTCCCAAATTCCAATACTCACGTAACTTCACTCTAACTTTTCACTTTATTTTACCTGACGCACAAATTTTTGCTGCTTACCGATAAAGCATAAATCTCGAGAGGTGAATTCTTAGAAGTAGATAACATATCACAGAGAGAGGGGAGAGGTGAAAATACCAACGGCAACTCAAGAGTCAAGTATGGGTGTGCATGCATGATCATATCTTGGAAGTTGGAAATATGGAACTTTTTACTTTCTCATCGAGGGTCATTTCCTACGGACCTGCAAGTTTCATTTTTTTTTTTATTTAACCATCAAATATTAGTGAGCTTTGTTGCTTCGCCTTTCCGTATCTGCATCTGCAGTGAGGTTGAACTTGGAAGTCTTCAGTGCTTCACCTTTCATTTGCAGTGCAGCCAATACTTCTACTCTTCTAGTTCTTGACTTTACCGAAGTAAGTTCAAACTACCTAGTTTTGTTTGGTTTTTCCTTTTTTTTTTTTTTTTTTTTTTTTTTTTTTTTGAGAAAAATGGGTTCTACAACTCAGTGCCTTGGCCCTTCATAGTTTGTCCTTCGAGTTTGACTTTCGAGTATTATTATATTAAGAGGCTAAAAAACTCAGTAGGATCCTGTATATAAGCCATTACGAGACGCATGCAATTTCCTAAACAAAAGTTGCAGCTGGTTTCTACTCTGTATTCTTCGTATCTTACAAATTAATAAGCTACCTAGTGCCTTTGCCATGCCTCTGCGAAGCAAACGTTGTATTGACTATCGGTTTTGCTATATATAAACTCGTGTGTATCATTTATAATTGATGTGGAAAGCTTCCCCACTGAACGTTGAGTATTCAGTCAAAATGATTGGAGTTTAAACATGGAGCCGAAGAATTTAAGAGGAGAGCACAGTAAAAGAAAAGAAAAGAAAAACACTTCAGGACCTCAGGTGTCTTCATGGCATGCATATTTCACCTCCATTCGATTACCAAACTTATAATAATTTGGTGAAGATCCCGAGACATTATTTGAATTAAAATGAGTTTGATCAGCCTGTTTATTTGGTTTATCTATCGACAACTATTATCTGCTATTATATTTCTTAGTCATGATGGAATTTGAAGGGGAAATCCAAAGTTGATATTTCATTTTCCTTTCTTTTTGTAATAGTCTCTAGCAAACTATGGAAATCTTAAGGAAAATTATCTTCAAGATGATTTATAGACATGTATTTTTTGTATGCAATTTTATGACGTATGATTATTATTTTTTATATAGTCATGTGTAAAAAATACATATTACTCATACTCACATATACCCCACACTTTGTCAATTGCCCCTCTTAACATCAAATTCTAGTTCCGCCCCTGATTAGACGTTAGTCCCGACTCCTAATTCTGATAAATTAATTAGTTAATAATTTGCCTAATTAAGTTGCTGCAGAGAAAAATAAAGTACAAAAACATCAATAATTTTTACAGAAACCAAAAAGAAAAAAATCTCATACAAATCTTATCTAAAAAATAAAAGAGTTTTTTTCAGCAGTTGTGTAGTGCAGGACTGCTGAATAAAATAACTCATTTTACTATCAAGATTTATTTTAGTTCCGGAATCCTTTAGTTTCATTAATCATCTATACAATTTCGTGGTGATCCCAAAAGCATTATTTTTCCACCTTCTTCTCTTTTGGGTAATGAAAAGCATCTGTAACTAGCTTCTCGCGGAAAGCCCACGCTCGTCCTGGCCATATAAATATCTGCGACTTTTTGGGCCACCCAACTACTTGAATTTATCTGGTTCAGTTGGGCTCATATATATCGGGCTCGTTCGAAATGCCGACTGCTTTTATATCGATTCTCCGACAATTGCAGGATATAATTAAGGAAAATGCAGGGGTTACTTTTGGGTCACCGAGAAAGGTAATGTAGTGTACAGACAGTGAAAAGAGAAATATTTTAGTCATAAAAATATTAAATAAAAATAAATTATAAATTAATATGATTTGATGTGGCAAGGTTAATTTGTAAAATTTGTTTTATTATAAAATAGATTTAATAGATTTTATAAATTCATATCAATTTGTGAATTTATTTTTGTATAATATGTGTATATAGCAATTCTCTAGTGCAAATTGTAGTTTAAAAAAAAATATTTTTAAACTCTTTTAAACACTTCGGAAAAAAATCACAAACGCATTCAAAATGGTACTGGCTTAACTATTAAATAATAATTAAAATAAATCGTACGGTGGAAGAAGCATTTTCCAATAATTATAGCTGTTTGAATTTAGATATGAGATAAAATGATTTTAGATGAAAGATGAAAGTTGAAAAGAATATTGTTAGAATATCATTTTCTAAATTTATTATTATTTTAAAATTTAAAAAAATTATATTATTTATTATATTTTTGTGTGAAGATTTAAAAAAATTATAATGGTGATACGAGATTAAACAATATCTGAGCGGGGCTTTAATCATGGAGAAGTTGCGCCCATATACAGTACTATGCCAAGCATGAACTTAGAGATATATAAAAGGATATAATATGTATATTTTCAACGGCCAGTTCAACAACACGGATATATAACTAACATTAACGGTCGTAATCGACAAATATTAGGCAGTTTCATACATTATTTAACAATTCCAGAAACAATAATCCTCCTGCCCGGCCCCAACCAAACAAAAAACAAATAAAGACGTCAATTTCTCATACTATCTCATTGAATAAACGGCTTGAAGATGCTCACCCACCTTCTTAACCTGATCAATGAACGAAATATAAGACACAGTTCCATCATTTCCAGCCAACACCCTATACTTGTCCCTTCTAGTAAAGTTCGTGCACTCAAACCCTAGCGTAGCAGCCAAGATCCTTTGCACATAATTTGCAACATCATGCGGACTTTTCCCAGAGGAACATGTCGCTTCTATTGGTAACTGGTTCAAGAACGTTACCTCGTAGATGGGCCTAGGGTTCATGAAGAAGAAAATCGGGTCCAGTGCCTTCCAACCCCTAGCCGTGGTTGCATGGAAGAACCCAACGCGATAATTCATAGCCACTGGGACAATTCGATCCGTTAGCTCAGCAAATAGTGCACTAAACCTCAAAAGGAAGGGTTCCCTGCATGTTGTTCCTTCGGGGCAAACCACCAGATCTCCCTTTCTTAATTGTCGCTTGATTTTCTCTGCATCCGTCTCCCGGATTCGTGTTAACCTAACAGTGGGTATTGGCGACAGGATCTCAGTTAATCGAGAAATGGAGTATGTCACAGCTGGGGTTTTACGTCCGAGCACGGTGGAGAGGATCACTGGGTCCATTAGGCTCCGGTGGGTGCACACAAATAGAACCCCAGAGTTTCCACCAGACACAGGCGGGGGTGGTTTTCCCTTGACAATAACCTTGCCACCAAATAGCCGAGACACGTAGGGAATGGCCCGCATTGGTAGAATCAAGCCCAGAACAAGGCGGATTATTGCAAGCAAGATGCCTAAGGGCATCCACAAGAGGATTAGGAGGGCAATGAGCGGTGTTGGGCGCTTAACTAGGCGGCCATCATGAAAGATCACTCGGAGCGGGGGAAGAACCTGTTGGTCATGCTTTTGATTGGCGATCAATCGTGGGTAGTGCATTTGTTCCTGCATAGAAACCATGGTTACATACTACTTCGTATTAACATACGTCACGTGCATACATGATTTGTCAGTAGTGTTTACCTACTTTAGAGAAAATATCTAGCTACTTACATTGCACAGCGATAAGAATGAAGAACCAGTAGCTGTAGGTCTTCCCAATCCTAAATTTGGTGGTTCATCAACAAACAGCTTAGCTACTCGATCAGAGAGAAGACGAATATTATCCTCCACGAGCCCCGTTGCGAACCCAAACCGATTCACAACAAGTTCGCTTCCAATAACCCCATCAGCTCGCAGATGCTCCTTAGCAAACCTCTCCACCATAATCCTCGGTGTCTTAGTCACCACAACTCTCTTTTCGTGCGAGCTGAAGACTTTCCATGCCTCCATATCAACTTCATCCACGTAAAACTTGGGCAACACTGCCCTCGACACTGATTCGATCTCGGATTCACGAACACCCACGACTGCAACAAAGATCATGAGCTTGAGCCCGGCGTCCGCCATGCCCATCATGTCCAGCAAGCGAATCGTGGGCCATAATATCAATAACATCGCAAACCTAATCAAGCCCGAGGCCTCGAATGCGACTAACATGAAGTAGGAGAAGGGGTCTGGATCGTTCAGAAGGGTGCCTTCGAGCTCCGCAACAACGGACGTCTGCGCTGGGGCCTTTTCCATTTCTCTCCTTACCCTCATTTGTTTTTTCTTTGTTCAAGATTCTTGTGTTAAGAATGTTAGGAACTTGGGCGAGGGGTGACAATGGGTTTTATTATGGTTACGAACTTGCAGTATTGATCTATTTTGACTGATCTCTAATGTGGGAATATTGGGCAGTTCATCGGTTTACAACTACCCCTTTTATATACTTTTTGGAGAACGCCTCCCTCTCTCTGATCTGAATGGGTATGTCTGCAAGAGAATAAAGCATTATACGCCACGTACATTTCTTTACAAATATAGATTACTTTGCTCCAACAACTTAGCCTAATTAATTTAGCGCTGGGATATTTTTCGTATAAGGTCCGCGCGTGTACACCTAAAAATGTGTCTAACTCGGTCTCGCGCCTTTAGGTTACTTACTTATGTTAACTTGAGCCATAGGTGATGTTATTCCACCGTGCGTATATGAATTTTCTACTACAAAAAGTTTGTGACGATGGTCATGGTGGCCACGTTGTTGCATGGGAAACTCTCGGAAATTTCTCCACGGTTTTTTTTTTTTTTTTTTTCCTGTTTTGCTTTTGGTGCGTGATTTTGTCATTTGTGATCACTACAAGTTTTGGTTCCATTGATTAGTTATACTCTCTCTCTCTCTCTCTCTCTCTCTCTCTCCTTGATTTGGTTCAATAAGTGAAATTATACACACTAAATAATATGTGGCACATTAATCACTATAATTAGATGATAAAAAATATATATTAAATGATAATTTAATGGTGATAAATATCTCATATCATACTCAGTAAGATGAAAGTGAAATAGTAATATGGTGTATAGAATTTTTCAAATATATATATATATATCCAAGTAATTTATTGAGACAACCAGGGCCGGCATAGAATCAGTAGTGCACATGACCTGCTTAAATTATATATAGTATTATGGATATATAACACGATAAGCCCAGATTGTTAATTAAGGATCGTGAATTGTCATTGTATTAAATTTGTTGGAATTCCTTCATGCATCGATCAAATGATGATATCCGGTCATCCTCAAACGCGGAATATTATATAAACAGTTTGTATGTTTGTATGTTCTAAACAGTTTTGACAACCAAGTGATCATCACCAACAAAATTGCTCCAGCAAGAAAATGGATCGTAATGATTTATTTTATGTAATACACACATACACACACACACGTACGTTAACAATCAATTAATATTGTAACTAAATCTATCTCATTAATAATTAATTCAAAACCAGAAAACTAGGGAAAGAAAAAAAGAGCCAAGAGAGTTCAATATTTTGCAGTGATGCGGGGGTAGACGAATTAATATGAATTATTAGCCTGGACGCACGTAATGTTAAGAGGCGCATCTCATGATCATGACATAGATGCTTAGCAACCCAATTCAAATTCGCTTGTAGGTTTTCCTCAACAGTGGCTGGATTAATCCAATTCGATGTTCCTGGGCGTAAAGAAAGTTTCATTTATATTCCGATCGAATAGCTTGCATGTTCCCCATTTTATTTTTTTTTAAACAAATGATGATTAAAATTGTTACAAGCAACCTTAAATTTCTTATGCTGTGTTGAGACGTCTAATCTGCAATATGGATCTATATATATTTTTCTAAACCAACAAAAGTGGTCGATATATTCCAAAGTAGGTTAGAATTCCCAGCTAATTATTGGATTCTCGAAGCTTATGCGTATCATGGGAAAGCTTGAAATTAATAGGAGCATTAAAGTAGCTAGCTGGTTTAATTACCAACTTGTTTGCCTTAAATTAGCACTGTTTGCTCAACCTCCTAATTGGTAAAACATGACTAGTTTGATCAAATGTACGGTATGCTAGCTATCTGTTTCGTTTTGTCAGGCAAAGGCCAAATTTTTCCATAGGGTAGGTGAGGTTGGTTTGATTTTGACGATTAAAAGCTTTTGCAAATGCTGTTTTCGTGTGATAGGTTATAAAGATGGATATGACGCAACGTTTTATACCGTACGTTCCTTCAAACTTCTTATAGTTAACTCCCAGAAAGACCAATTTTACAGTACTGCGTGCCTAGTTAGATATTTGATCAGTATTTCTATGGTATAGAGAGAGAGAGAGAGAGAGAGAGAGAGAGAGAGAGATTCATGTTTGCAATTTCGTCAATATATAGGTAATGTGTATGGCCGACATCAGCCATTAATTTGGTCGAACTAAGTTATTTAGAACTTTGATTTATCACTGTATACGTCTAGCTAGGGTCACATGCTTGCTCTTTCACTGGTCTAATCACTATATATAATTAATGAAGTTAGCTGTTTAATTCTGTTTAATACGTATGGGTACATGTTCATGATGTTATTATTAATTCCATTACTCTTCGATGAACACGAGTACATTATTATCATGCAGTAGCCATCGAGTATTCGATCGAGTTCAAATATCGAGGAATATATTTCTATTAAATGGATCTTGGCTGAATAATGGACAAGTACTGATCTATGGATCTCACACGAATCTTGTATTTACGGTCCGGAGGATTTACATGCCTACAAAAACCTAAGAATAACGATAAATTCATTATTTCTCCTATTGGGTTTTACTTTTTATTAAAGGAAAATGATATTATATTCTTGAATTTGTCTATTCAATTTGACCCTTCATATATTTTATTTTATTTTTAATATTATTTTTTATTTAAAAGTTAGAGAAATGATTGTTAATGTATTAGTGGTTTTTTAAAAATGTTTAAACATATTTAAAAAATATTTAACAAAATTAAAAAAAAAAATATACAACTTACACTAGGAAGATACAAGTGGACAAACTTGGAGGCAGTAGCATTATCTTTAGTAAATTACCGTCCATTTCTAATCCCATGATCTGTCGCTGTCGGCCTGGAAGCGAACCTCAAGCCCGATAAATTCTCTCTTGGACCACGTCTTCCAACTTGTACACGAATAGTTAGGACACATATTAAAAAAAGGGGTTAACCCAATTGGACTCATCTATTATGCGTTTTCTTTATTTCTTTATTTTCTTCAAGTTTTTCCAAAAATGGGAGCAAGAAAGCTTGACTATGTCTAAAACCCAAAACGTTATTTTCTGTCAAAACATGCCAATTAATTAAGATGCACCTAATATTGATATAATTCCAGTTTGTTTTTCAATGTGATGATGATTGATGATCGATGTCCCGTGACGAAGATGGCCGAGGCTTATAATATCTCAAAACATTCAAGCCCATTTCCCACTAATTAAGGATAACATAGAGGTGCCACCACGACCATTGCCCAATTAGCAACGCGGTGAAATTAATGAGGGTGATGATGCCGATAATCGATGAATGAGATAGTCTTGAGACTCGTGCATGTACGTGCTCTTTGGTTCGTCAATCGTCATCAAAAGGACATCTGGACTCGTCTAAAAAGTTCTTAACTCTCCACTAAGGCACTAACAGATACCTTGGATACACGTGTTATGAAGTTATGGTGATCGAGGTATAAAGAATTTCAACATTTAATTACCCCGCCCTTCTTTGCGTGGAAAAAGGGAAAGATATATGGCCATGATGAATGTCTGTTGACAAAATGTTTCGGTTCTCGATAACACTTCTTTTTTAAGTTCTTTTAATATTGCTGGGATTCATTGAAAAATATGTTTGGAAAAAAAAAAAACCATAAGATGTGTTTTTTTTTTTTTTTAGTGTTTCTGAAAATGATGTGTGTGTGTGTTTTTTTGTTTTTTTGTTTTATGCTAATGATCAGATGAAAGGTCTTTCTATTATCAATGTGAACAATTATTTTTGAATGAAAATTAGAATAAAATTAAGAAAAGGGAAAATGTTAAAAGGGAGATGAAGAATTTGTTGGATGAGGAATACTGGTAATTGAGAGAAAATAACAATAACATGAAAATTTTGTTAAGTATTATTTGGATTTTGGAAAAAGAGAGATAATAAATTGAATAAAAAATATTATAAAATTAAAATATTGTTAGAAGATAATTTTTATTTATGAATTTAAAAAATTATTTTTTTGTTTAAAAGTTTAAAAAAATTATAATAATTAATTTAAAAATATTTATGATTGAATTATATAGAATGACATGAAATAAGATTGAAATAAAAATTTTAGGATGAGATATATTTTCAAATAAACTGAGGGTTCGTTTGTTTTCAGAGATGAGATGAGATTAAAGTTAAAAAGTTAAATAAAATATTATTAGAATATATTTTTTAATATTATTTTTGTTTTAAAATTTAAAAAAATTAAATTATTTATTTTATTTTATATAAAAATTTAAAAAAATTATAATAATAAAATAAGATAAAATAAAATAAGATGATATATTTTTTGAAAATAAACGAAACCTGAGTTGCAAAAGCTGAAATAGTGAACTGGAAGCCAGGTTGCCTAGCTCATGGCTTTGTTAACCGACTTCCAAATTAATTATCAGGAAAAAATAAAAGCGGTGTAAATACAGCAGATAAGATATTAAAGTCGGTTCAACTGTTTTCACTGCCTACCCACCCAGCGAATAATTAATATGATGTGTACCGTGAACATTAATCTTCAAAAATATAAATTTATGAGCACAAATACTATTTTTATGTCTTCACCTAACCCCCTTGAATACATAACACTTACTAAATTTATAGGAGTTCACTTATTTATTTATTTTATTTTTCAGTTATCCATTTATTTTAAAGAAATATTTTAGTTGAAAATTAATTTTATAAAAATAAATTTATAAATTCTAGTGATTTGTTATAGTATAAAATTATTTTTATTATAAAATATATTTAACATGTTATAAAAAAATTATGTTAATTTACAAATTTATTTTTATAAAATATATATTAATTTTTCTCTCTAACATTTTTCTGTAAGCAGAAAATCAGAGAAAATCGACTCCGTACACAGACAAGTCACGTGGCCCCTAGAGCAGAGGTGGACTTTCCCCAGGAAACAGACTCTCACGTGTCCGCAAAACCATCCTTATCCACTGGGTTTAATAAGAGGATCGTGCTACACTCAAAAAGTGCTGAGATTGTTTTGATCAAAATTATCTCTAAAATTTAATAAAAAATATATAATATTTATAAATCTAAAATTTTTCTAATCATAACTCTATATTAAATTAATTATTAAATTTATTAAAATAATAATATAATATTATTTTTTTAATAAAAATATTTTTATTTTTTTTTTATATTTTACGATTATACTAATTATATGTTGATTAATAATTTAATTTGATTTTTATATTATTATTACAAAACGGTTAGAGATTAAATATGAATAAAAAAAACTTTTAGAGATTAAAAGTGAATAAAAAATAGATTTGATGAATGAATAGTAGACCTTCAAATTTGAAGAAATCTATAGATTTACTGTAACTCAAAATTTCACATTTATCTGTTTGACTAATCTAATACAACCTTATTTTGATGAAATTCATCAAATTTTATATTTGACTAGATTTTTTATGAAACTAATACTAATGCTCTCACAGATAAGTTACACACAAGGTCAAATGCATATATATATATATATATATATTTACATTTAAATATATATATTTTTTTAAAAATATTCATAATATTATTAAAAAATATTCATTTAATTACTAATTAAAAAAATAAAACAAAAAAAAAGTCAGTAAACTTTCCCAATAAGATGTAACTAAAGATGACATAAACGGAAATATAATGTAGGTAACATGCTTTTCCTACATCTATAAATAAAATAAAATATTATTTCACAGGTTTTTTTCGGATTATGCCTATTTTGGACATTGTGGGCGTTAAACTCCGTTGAGAAGTCGGTGCTTTGCTTAATTATTTAATATTTTATAACTTTTTTTATATTTTTAAAATACATACTTCTTCATCTTATTTTTTAAAATATATCATTAAAATTATTTTTTATTTTATATATTACTTTTTATAATATGTCATACATTTATTTATCGACTTTTTTATATATTTAAATATTATACCTTTTAAATAAACGCAGAGTCAAACTGCGTGATAAGGGGGTGTTTGGGACAGTCGCTTTTCTATTTCGACGGGATACGTGTCACGCCAACACAGGTGCTCATAGTACTTTCTGTGTGATGGCCATGTCAGGCTCTTTTTTTTGGGAATTTAGACATCAAAGAATTTATCTAAATTCATCTCAATTTATTATTATAATTTTTTTAAAATTTAAATTTTAATATAAAATATAATAAATAATTTAATTTTTTAAAATTTTAAAATAATAATAATATTAAAAAATAATATTTTAAAAATATCTTATTATCTTAACTCAACTTAGTTTAACATTCAAATATAATCTTAGGCTTTATTTGGATCTTTAATTACTCTCAACTCTTCTCAACTCATCATTACAACTTTTTCAAATTCACAAAATATAATAAACAATTCAGCTTTTTCAAATCTCAAAATAATAATAATATTAAAAAATAATATTCTAACAATATTTTATCATCTCAATTCAACTCAATTCAACACACTTCAACATCTAAACGCACTCTTAATCATTAAAATTTAAGATTTTTTAAGTTTAAATTAAAATTAAATAAAATATTTTATATTTTTTAATATTATTTATTTAAAATTTTAAAAAATTAAATTATTTATTTTATTTTATGTAAAAATTAAAAAAAATTATAATAATAAGATATAAAAATTTCAAGATTTTCAAAATTTTAAGTTTTAATTTTGAAAGCAAAGAGGCCTATGTTTTAAAATCAAATGTCAACACAATTAAAGTGGATAATAGACTGCTAATAGCGATCCACTGTTGCTATTTTCTTCAATAATGAAGAAAAACACAGAAGTATTTGATATTTGAGATATTTTAATCACTCCTTGATCATAATGATATCATTGCTTTGTGCAATATTAAGATAATTTGATAATAGATAATAAATAATAAATAGATATTTTATAATTTAATATTATATTAGAAGATAATAAAAAGATAATCACAAATAATACTTCTCTTATTATAAATAATGTTTAATGATTTTTTGTGATTACTAAGAATCGATTATATATAATAGCACTTATCATTATTCAACGTATCTTGCATTTTGTTATTGCGATGTGAAACAATTTTATTCAGAAATGATAGAAAACGGGTGTAAAATATAAATGATTTGTACAGGTACGAAATAAATAAGTCATTATAAAAAAAGTATAAAAAAATTATTTTTTATTAATAGAATTTATATTTTTATAAAAAACTTATATAAAACTTATTTATTTAAAATTTATACCTAATATTACTCGAGTGTGAAATGTGAAAGAATATGAGTATATAATAATGCAATACAAGTACTACTAAAACCGTTAAAATGACAAAGTACCCACAGGCACTATAAGTAGCATCGATCATCGCTATGCAAGCATGAGAACACGTACAACAAGTGCTCCACCACTGCAAAATTTATAGGTCATCTATCTGACAATACAATGAGGAAGAGCAACAATCAAAGTTAGGATTCATTTTTTATTTTTTAAGGTTTTTACTTCGTAATAATTAGAATGATACTTATATTGACATCTCCACCTTTTAATTCCATTCCTTTCGTATTTTCAAGTCGGGCCATTAATGCTAGCCGATTGCTGTGAGAAATGATGCACGATATAAAGTGAAATAAGAAATCAATCGCATCGTATAAAAATTTACGTATTTTAACAACGTATTTACGTCTACAAATGTTCAAAAGATCTTATTTTATTGAGGAATATCAAAGTATAATACGAGAATAAATCACATTGTTCCGGACAACCTTATTTTTCATGATAAACACACATACACACATATATATATATATGTATTTAGGAGTAGAAATTCTAATTTCACAATTACCACGTTATTTATTTAAGAGACATATCTAATAAATCTTATGTCTGAATTTCGTTCGAACGATACGTCGTCCAAACTTTCTATCTAATATTTTTCGAGTCACAAGTTTTTTATTGACCCAATCTTGCGCTCTATATTTTAAACCTCATTGAAAATTTACTTAAAAATTGTAATAAAACCTTATCAAATCGAATAATCAAATCACAGGGCTACAAATATAAACGAGACTCCACTTACTTAAGACCGATAAATATAAAAACTCTATCGATATGTATTAAAGGAAGATAAAAGTAAAAAAACCTAACCAAACCAACATACCGGCATTTAATCATAGCAATAAAACCCTAAAAGACGTCTTGTAAGAACAAATCGCATTGGAGTTAATCCCAGCCGTTCGTCCCAATATCCAACCGCCCAGATTCATCCACTGCTTGTGCTTATCACTCCCCTCTGCTCCACTGCACTGTCTTCCCCTCCCTTGCTCACCATTTCTCTCTCTGAAAATGGCCCAAGGCATAATCAATTATGCTCGCTTTACAGTTCGACTCTGATCTCTACCTGTTTGAGTAAACTCCAAACAAGTTTTTCAAAGTCCATACTCTTGCACACCCGAAACAGTTCTCTTGCTCTTTTTTCATTACTGCTAAAGTTTGAGCTTGGGTTTTGTGATCTTCAGCACAAAAGTAACATCCTTTCGATTTTTTCTTTTTTTTTTTGCGAGAAATCGATTTGATTCTCAGCAATATAGAACTGATTCTCAGCTCAAAGTTACAATCTTTTAGCAGTTTCGGTCTGCCTATTTCACTCATGTGATGGTCACCGATACTTATTCAAAGATGGCGCCCGATGTTTCAGTGAGATCAGTGCTCAAAAACAACGATTATGACGAGGATTTGGGGGTGTTGATGAGGGAGCAAAGACGGCAACAGGAGGAGTTCACAGACAGAGAGAAGGAACTCGGTATGTACCGAAGTGGGTCGGCCCCACCAACCGTCGAGGGCTCGCTGAGCGCAGTGGGGGGATTATTCGATGCCTCGGTGGTAGTGGGTTTCAAGAAAAACAGTGGGCAAGGGCCGGTGAGCGAGGATGAACTTCGGGCTGACCCCATGTACGTAAATTATTACCATTCGAATGTGAATCTGAACCCGCGGCTGCCGCCGCCGCTGCTGTCGAAGGAGGAGAGGCGGTTTGCACATCGGTTGAGTGACGGCGGCGCGGGCCCGGCGGTGGGAGGAATCGGTGATAGGAGGAGAGTGAGTAGAGGTAGCGAAGAGAGTAGGAACGGGGATGGGAATCGGTCGCTATTTTCGGTGCAGCCAGGGTATGGTAGAAAGGAGGAGAATGGGAAGGGTACGGCGGAGTGGGCTGGCGATGGGTTAATTGGCTTGCCTGGTTTGGGGCTAGGGAGCGGGCAGAAGAGTATTGCAGAGATCATTCAGGTGAACTTAGACGGCGATATGTAATTTGTTTGGTTCGGTTTCTTTGGTCATTAGTTTTGGATGCTTTTAAAGATTTCAAGGCGACGCTTTGTTGTCTGAAGTTCCCATCTTGGAGCTCATATTTCTTTCTCGGTCTAGCTTTGTTTTTGCGTTGTTCATCGGTAATTTGTTTGACAGTATATTCTTATAAAAAAAAAATTGTTAGGCAGTATATGCTTGGTAGAGTAAATCATTTTAATTTAAACTTCTGTGTTCTGTTGAAGATCGTTTGGTTAATATAACTTTTATCAGCTGATTCATGCTATCGTGTAATTATTGAATCGTTAAAGTTCTTGTAATCATCCATATTTGATCACCCTAAAAGAAGTTAGTTTCTCCTACTGTTGGCTTCCATATAGATATTTCAGTGGTTGCTCTATATTTCTCGTTTGTATCTGCTTCTCTTTTTTCTTCACCAACTGCGTTTTCTTTTATGATGTAGAAGGATGTGCCGTTAGTTATTCATGCTAAATTATAAACTTTAGTGCCTCTGAGCTTTGGGTAAATGTTGCTGGTATCTCAGAACCTTCAGAGAAGTAATTTGTTCATAATTTGGAGAGGCACCTAATTGAAAGAATGATATGTCCTTTGTGAGGGCTGAAATTGAAAAAAATAGTGCAAACTGGATTCAAAACTGATTTGCACAAACTTGTTTTCTTACCCATAAGAGGTACTTGGTTTACTTGATATGTACATTTATGTGTGCCCTGATTCACTTATGACATGTGCTATATCTTTGGAAAACTTCAGCTGATTTTTCCTTACTAAATGCTGCTGCCTTTATGGCTTTTGTTCTCATTGCAGGAGGATATATATACATCATCTGTCTCTAGGCACCCATCTCGCCCTGGCAGCCGAAATGCATTTGATAATGGTGTTGAGACTTCAGAATCCCATTTTGCTCATTTGCACCATGAATTGGCGTCTATGGATGCTTTGCATTCTGGTGGGCACAAGCAAGGGATTTCAGGGTCACAAAATGTTGGTGCATCAGCTTCTCATACATATGCTTCTGCCTTAGGTGCCTCCTTGTCGAGGAGCAGCACACCTGACCCTCAACTTGTGGCTAGGGCACCAAGTCCTCGCATTCCACCTGTCGGAGGAGGGAGGGCTAGCTCATTGGATAAAAGAAGTTTTAGTGGATCAGACTCATTCAATGGTGTCTCACCTGGTTTCAATGACTCTACTGATCTGGTTGCTACTTTGTCAGGAATGAACCTGTCGGCAAATGGTTTGGGAGACAATTCAAGGTCAGAACTGCAACATGAAAGTGATGCTCACCATGACCTATTCAATTTGGAGGGCGAGAAGGATCATATAAAGCAACATTCATACTTAAACAAGTCTGAATCTGCGCATTTTCATCTGGGCCCCCATTCAGCTAAAGGATCATATCCGAACATGGGTAATAGCAGTGGGGTTGGGATGGATCTGAACAATTTATTGAAGGCTGATAAGAAAATAGAACTCCATAAACATGTTGTATCATCCGCTAACTCTTACTTGAAAGGACCATCTACACCAACTTTCAATGGCCGAGGAAGCTCACCTTCTCACAATCAGAATTCGGAAAATATGAATTCCCCATTTCAAAACTATGGCTTGAGTGGGTATACCATTAATCCTTCATCACCATCGATGATGGCTAGCCAGCTTGGGATTGCTAATTTGCCACCATTATTTGAAAATGCTACTGCTGCATCTGCATTGGGCCTTAGTGGCATGGACTCTAGAGTATTCGGAGGTCTTTCTTTAGGACCAAATTTGTTGGCAGCAGCAGATTTGCAGAATATTAGCAGATTGACAAATCACACCGCTGGAAGTGCCCTTCAGGTGCCACTGATGGACCCGTTGTATCTTCAGTACTTGAGATCAAACGAGTATGCTGCTGCGCAGGTTGCTGCCCTTAATGACACAGCAATGGATAGAGAATGTATGGGTAATTCATACCTGAATATAATCGAAGCCAAGAAAGCTTATCTGGGGGCATTGCTTTCACCTCAGAAGTCACACTTAGGTGTTCCCTACCTTGGTAAATCTGCTGGCTTGAATCATGGTTATTACGGAAATCCAGCATTAGGTCTTGGGATGTCATATGCTGGAAGCCCATTGGCTGGTCCTCTTCTTCCCGGCTCCCCTATTGGATCAGGCAGTCCTGTCCGGCACAGTGAGCGAAACATGCGTTTTCCTGGCATGAGGAATTTAGCTGGGGGTGTCATGGGTGCTTGGCAGTCAGAAGTCGGCGGTGACTTGGATGAAACTCTTGCAGCCACTTTACTAGATGAGTTTAAGAGCAATAAAACTAAATCTTTTGAACTTTCAGAAATTGCAGGAAATGTTGTTGAGTTCAGGTATACACTTGTTAAAATTTGTAATCTGTAACTTATTGTAGACCTTCAAATTTCAATTTTCTCATATAATATCTTCTTGAACAGTGCCGATCAGTATGGTAGTCGATTTATTCAACAGAAACTTGAAACTGCCACTGCAGAAGAGAAAAACATGGTTTTTGATGAAATTATGCCCCAAGCACTTTCATTAATGACTGATGTCTTTGGTAATTATGTGATTCAGAAGGTAATTTTGTCTACTGATTTGCCTTGTCTCTTGTATTCTTTATTATCTAAAGTGCCAAATTATTAAGCCTCACAGTTATTATTTTGTTTCAGTTTTTTGAGCATGGGACCACGTCCCAAATAAGAGAACTGGCTGACCAGCTCAATGGTCACGTGCTGACCCTTAGCCTTCAAATGTATGGTTGCCGAGTTATCCAGAAGGTATGGTCACTCAATTGAACTGACAGAAAGTTTTCAGTACATCATTCATATTTGCTTATCTCAGTTTTCTTACTTAATCTTCACTAGTGGTATCTACTACCTTGCATCAACGTGTTGAAGAGAGTCTTAATGTTCTATTATAATATTCTTAGGTAATTTGAGAAATTGTTAAGATTCTCATCGGAGTTAATGCTGACATTCACCTGCTTAAGTAGTGGGAACCATTATAAAGCTGGCCTTTGAGAATGGTGAATAAGACATTCCTTTTTTGAAAAGTTTTAGACTGTCCAGGAATCATCTAATCCTATTAACTTTGAAGCAGCTGGAGGCACAAAAGGGATATTTAGGCTCTCATAACTGCCCTTAGGTTTGGGTGTGTTGAACTAGGCACTAGCATTCTTTGTTTTCCAAATGTTGCACGTGATAATGCATTATATCATATACCGAATCTGCATTTTTGGGCAGTCATTCTTTTCTAAGCTTGTTAGGGATATAAAAATTCAAAATGTCTATTGCCAGCATGTCTCTAATTATATCCTAATGCTGATTGCTGAGTACTGGTGCTTTTGACCTTCACTTAAAATGGTGTTTCAGGGTTTACATTCTGTTTTCTATTCTTCAGGCTATAGAAGTTGTTGATCTGGATCAGCAGACTAAAATGGTCAAGGAGCTGGATGGTCATGTTATGCGTTGTGTACGCGATCAAAATGGGAACCATGTCATCCAGAAGTGTATTGAATGCATACCTGAAGATGCCATCCAGTTTATTGTTTCAACATTTTATGATCAAGTTGTGACTCTTTCTACTCATCCATATGGCTGTCGTGTCATACAGGTAAAGGTTCTGTTTTTGTAGGTGGATACTTGTGTGTGGTGCTAAACAGGGAAGAATTCTATTGCTTAAGTGCTATAAATTTCATATGACAGAGAATCCTGGAGCATTGCGATGATGCTAAAACACAGCAAATAATGATGGATGAGGTTTTGAGGTCTGTTATCATGTTGGCTCAAGACCAATATGGGAATTACGTTGTACAGGTTTGTTGTACAACTATGAAGCTTGTTGCATGCTGTTGCAATTTGAACTAATCTGGGTTCACTTATGTTGATTATATTGATATGAATTTATTTTCCAGTCAAAATTAAATTCAACTCCTTCAATAAAAGGTGGGGATTTTAGACATTACTGAGAAAGAGAATAAAAAAAGTTTTATATGTTACCGGTCTCTAGTTTGACAGGAACTCAGTATCAAATTCTTAATTTATAGTTGCCTCAGATGACAGTCATATATTTCGCACCACTTTAACTCAGTTGTTCTATGAAGTGTTTTGACTACTGCTGCTATCTTAAAGATATTATTTGGCTTTAGTTTAACCCAGATTTAAATTTACTTATCAAAAAGTGTTTTGACTGCTTGCATCTAATTTTACAGCATGTGCTGGAGCATGGCAAGCCACATGAACGTTCGGCTATCATAAATAAATTAACTGGTCAGATTGTCCAAATGAGCCAGCAGAAATTTGCCTCCAATGTTATCGAAAAATGTTTAAGCTTTGGAACTCAAACAGAACGCCAGACGCTTGTTAATGAGATGCTTGGTTCTACTGATGAAAATGAGCCCCTCCAGGTTTGTTAATTGCTAAGTGCTTCCAATGATCAAATATGCTAAAGCCTTTTGAAGCTTTTTCCAACATATATTTTCTTTGATCTGATTAAGTCCTAAATATTTCTCTTCCTGTTCTCTTGAATAGAATAGAACAGCACCCAGTGCTGCCTGTCATCCCTCTCCTAAAATTATTCCATTGTGGATGAGATAACATAACCCTGTGCTTTTATGGATTCACTTTTTGATTTATGGGGCCAGGGCCAATTGTGCTAGTTTGAATTGTTAACCTAGATTGCTGAAGGTTTCTGTTGATAGCTAAGGGTGTTTGATGTGTCTTTTGACATCTCCAAAGCTTCATCGTGAGTGTCCTTGCAGCTATGCCCATGCTCTTCTCTCTCCCCCCCCCCCCCCCCCCCCCCCCCCCCCCCTCCCTCTTCCATCCTTGTATGGTTTTATCATTATGCAAACTATGTTCTTTTTTACTTGCTGATTTTTTTGAACTTGGTTTTTACCATATGTCAACTTTTCTAACTCTTTCCTCTTTTCTTATTTGGTTTTTGGTTTCTTCCTTGGTGGATAGGTGATGATGAAAGATCAGTTTGCAAATTATGTTGTACAGAAAGTGTTGGAAACTTGTGATGACCAGCAACTTGAACTGATACTTAACCGAATAAAGGTCCATCTGAATGCTCTTAAGAAGTATACATATGGGAAGCATATAGTTGCGCGTGTGGAGAAACTTGTTGCAGCTGGAGGTATTTTTGTTATTCTGCTATTTACTTATACACGACGAGAATAAGATAATCTGTTTGCTTTAGTTTTTCTTCACCCATTATTTTTAAAAGGTTCATTGCTTGGCAATTGATTTGAGCGTTGGTGAGCAACTGATACTTTTAGTTATATATTCAGTATTTTACTCGCCTACTCAGTTTAAAAGTTTAGATTCTTGTAAATTTAGGTGAATTAATGCTTGATTAGCATGTAAAAGCTTTCTAACTGGCTGCTTAAATCTTTTTGCAGAGAGGAGGATTAGCATTATGAATCCGCATCCTGCTCAGATGGCATAGGAAACAGAGTTCTTGTACAGCTAACTGAGGATAGTATGAGCACCCTCGCTATTTCATTTTCATCTTATATCTACTAGTGGCTCGTTCTATCTTTTCATATAGATAGGAGCCGATTGAAAATAAAAATTGGTGCTTGTACTTAAAACTGTACATTGTTAGTTTGAGGATATACCTAGAAACGGGCAAGTTGAGCGCCCCCCCCCCCCCTCCCCCCGCACGGTGGTGAACGTACCTGATGCCCGCTGCAGAGAAGATAAAAATTAGTGTACGAGTTTTTAACGTGTAAAAAGGGATGAGAGAGCGGATTTGGAGCCGCTACTGTACAAAATATTACCAGAAATTTTCTGAAGTATGGAATTTGATTCTTGTCTTTTTATTTAAAGAAACCTTTTTCCCCCACTCGTGGCTGTGGCATATGTGTTGTGCCGTTTGATATGATGCTAGTTATTTTTCGGCTAAACTTTGCTCCTATATTGTCATCAATTGGTAGGTGGTTTGGATCGAATGTGGTGAGTGATTTCTTGCCCAATTTTATTCTTTTATTCTGTAAATACTTGCGAGGCGGTACCTAAACCAGGTTATTGATCTTCTAGACTTGCCTTTAGTTTACGTTTCAATGATCTGCATAAAAAATTAGTAAAGATAGGTGTTTATGGTTACCCTAAACCAAGTAGGCTTTTAGGATGCAAAATGCGGAGGGAATTTGAAGTGGGTTGAGCTGAAGAGAGAACTTGTGTATCTGTTTTTAAGTTTAGGAACACCAACTTCCATAAATATCAAACTCTAATCCCTACGACATAGCAAAACTTGAATCATAAATTCCGTGGACCTCATTGATAACAATGCCGGTAAACATAGACTATATAGTATGAATTTACCTGCTTAAATCATCCATCAGTTAGGAGGGCAAAATGTTATAGCATACCGAGGACTCGAGGACCCTTGCATGTCTTAAGCGCCGTAGAGATATCGTATGCATAACTACAGGTATTGGGGCAAATGGCCTTGAAAATACGAGTAAACACCGTTGGCTTGCAGTTCTTTGGATTCTCGAAGTCCCCGGTACAGCAGTACCTATCTGACTTTGCGGCCAAACAAGCGCTCTTGCAGCCCACCGCCAAGGGCTATGTGCTCAGCACTATAGGATGGAAGCCACCGTCTTTGGGGGTTGCTTGGCCTGCAGTGCCAAGAACTTCAGGCCATATGCTCTACTTACAATTGTTCACTATTAGGAGTTGAACCCCCATCTGCAAACAAACATCAAACAGACGATAATGTAAGTTCTCAACTGCTATATTTTACACTAGACGAAGTACAACGAGGAAGATTTGAAACAGGAATATTGTATTAGTTTTGGTGAAAAAAATGTATTAGTTTTGGGTTCATGAGGCTTCTACAGTTTCCATATTGTGCGTGAGAGGGTGGGGATGTAGCTGCGAAGGAGAGGTAGGAGAGAGTGCAGAGGAAGAAGAGAAGTGAGGAAGTCGCCATTTTTTTTTCTTCAGAGTTCTTGGATGTGGAACTGATTGTTCATAATGGGTTCGTTAGCGACTTGCCACTTATTTGCTCTGCTCCTCGCATGACTAGAATTCACCTTTGTTAATAAGTTGGTTCCAATAACAATTTATTTGGTTGTGACATTTATCTTGAAAACTTCTCATCATTATCTTAGTTTTCATATTTGGGTTAACAAAGTTTTTCTTTTTCCAACTTCAGCTCCATTCAATTTTGAAACATTCAAAACTGTTAGAAAATAAGTCATTGTACAGTTGTACCAATATTATTGTTCCCATACCAGCCCAGTTACATATTTATTTTTCATTTTCTGGCCGAGTTGCATTTTGGGTTAAAGCGTGCGAGAAAGTTCATTCTCTCTCTCTAGCACAAAAGAGAGAGAGAGAGAGAGTTCATTGCGTTTGATATCAAATGCATCCATTTACGATGAAAATCATAACCATATCGTTACCTTCTTCCGTGGATCTACTTTTATGGAGACTAGCACATTTCCAAGACAGTTCCTACAATGCGTGCAGTTCGTTCGTCAGATTGTTATTTGGGTTAGCTCCAAAAGCATGAAACCCGTCACCACAAAGAATCAGAATTCTTTGATCTCAGTTAAAACTTAATCCGGTTCAAACATAGACGTAACTCTTATTAGCTCTAATAGTTCAATTTCATAATCAAACCCTACCCTTCTGTTTGTTCCTTGGGAAAATCTTTCCTTGTCCCCATTATTCCGAGAACCGGCCAAAAGAACCCGTACCGGCGTACTCCCCGAATAAAATCGAAGCAATTTCAATAAATAACAATAAATTGGATTTGTTACTTTTCGGGAGGGAAAAACCATACCCCAGCTGAAACGAATCTCCGGTTGGCGGCCGGTCTGGATATGATCGGCCTCGCCGGCTCTCCAGTTAGGTTAGGTAACCGGAAGTCTCGGTTTTGCCCACCTCAAGACCGGTCCATAAAGCTTTGACCCCGTTTTAACCGGTCACCCGATTAAACCGAGCAAATTAAAAAGTAAACTCAACCGGCTGACAGCTGCCCTAACCGGTTCATCCGGTTATACATTCACGGTTTATAAACCCCCGACTCTCCTAACTCGGTTCTCTCACCTGCTCTCGACGGCTTTAGAAGAACCCAAAATAGTAAGCTCTCTCGCTCTGTTCTTGTCGTTTTTGAATTGCGTGTGTTTTTTGGATTTTTAATTTAAGTCCAAAATATTATATAGCTGTTAATTTTATTTTACATTTTTGCTCGTTCGTTTGTTTGTTCTGCATGTTTTAGTTTGTTTCGTTCTCTTAGTATCAACTTCTATCTATTTCCACAGTTGTTAATAAGGTTGCTTAAATGGCTTCGAGTCTGGAACCAATGCCTATAACATCCCAAAAACACGACCCGGCATGGAAGCATTGTCAAATGTTTAAGAATGGGGAAAGGGTGCAGCTCAAATGTATATATTGTGGCAAACTGTTTAAGGGTGGCGGGATTCATAGGATCAAGGAACATCTTGCTGGTCATAAGGGTAATGCCTCTACTTGTGTAAGAGTTCCACCTGATGTTCGGGTCTTAATGCAAGAGAGTTTAGATGGGGTTGTGGTGAAGAAGAGGAGGAAGCAGAAAATTGAGGAGACCATTTTGAATGTTAATCCAGTTTCTAGTGAAATGGATGCTGTTGCTAATCACTGTGAAGAAAGTACCGGACTTCAGTTGACTGGAGTTTTGGAGACACCTGAACCGAAGTCCAGTTTGTTAGTGAATCTGGAAGGAACAAGTAATAGGAGTGGGGAGAGAAGGAAGAGGGAGAGAGGTAAGAATTCTTTGACAAATGCGGCAATTGCTGATGTTGGAGCTCTTACTGGCAGTGTTGCATTAGGTTCAAAAAGGGTGAATACTAATGTTCATCTGGCAATAGGGCGGTTTTTGTTTGATATAGGAGCACCTCTGAATGCTGTGAACTCGGTTTATTTCCAACCTATGATTGATGCAATTGCTTCGGGTGGATCTGTGGTTTTGCCACCCTCATATCATGATCTTCGGGGTTGGATTTTGAAAAATTCAGTTGAAGAAATGAAGAATGAGACTGAGAAGTACAAGGCAACATGGGCGAGGACAGGTTGTTCTGTTTTGGTCGACCATTGTTGCACGGAATCAGGTAGAAATTTGCTAAGTTTCTTTGTTTATTGTCCTGAAGGAACAGTGTTTTTGAGATCCGAGGATGTATCTGACATCTCAAAGTCATCGGATGCTTTGTATGAATTGTTTAGGCAGGTGGTGGAAGAAGTTGGAGTAAAAAATGTGCTGCAAGTTATAAATAACGGGGAAGAGCAATACACATGTGCCGGCAGGAGGCTGACTGATACTTTCCCTACTCTGTTTTGGACGCCCTGTGCAACTTGTTGCATAGATTTGATACTTGAGGATTTCAGAAATCTCGAGTGGATAAATGCGGTAATTGAACAGGCTAGATCTATTTCGAAATTTGTATACAATCATAGCTTGATTCTGAATATGGTGAGAAGGTATACTTTTGGCAACGATATCATAGAACGGGGAGTCACTCACTCTGCTACAAACTTTGCCGCATTGAAACGAATGGTTGATCTTAAACACAATCTACAGGCAATGGTAACTTCACAGGAGTGGATGGACTGCCCACATTCAAAGAAAACTGAGGGCTTAGCAATGTTAGATTTTCTAACTAGTCAGTCATTTTGGTCCTCGTGCATTCTGATAGTCCGTTTAACATATCCTCTCTTGCGACTTCTGAGAATAGTTAATAGTGAGAAGAGACCTGCCATGGGATATGTTTATGCAGGAATGTACCGTGCAAAAGAAACAATTAAGAAAGAACTTCTTAAAAGAGAGGATTATATGGTCTACTGGAATATTATAGATCACAGGTGGGAACAACATCGGCAGCTTCCTCTTCATGCTGCAGGCTTCTACCTTAACCCAGAGTTCTTTTATAGTGTTGAAGGGGACATGCACAATGAGATTCTGTCAGGGATGTTTGATTGCATAGAAAGATTGGTTCCGGATACGAAAGTTCAAGATAAAATAATCAAGGAGATAAACTCATACAAGAATGCTATTGGAGATTTTGGGAGGAAGATGGCAATTAGAGCTAGAGACTCTCTACTTCCGGGTGAGGGTCCATTCTATTAGATTGAATTTTTTGTCCCCCCATCAGATGCAATGTTATGACTTTGTCTCTGCTAATATACTTGTAATCTATAAAAATCTTAGCAGTGTAAAGAAGTTCATAATCATGCTCGGGCATGCATAGAGCAAGCCTGCTGAGTAGGAATAAAAAAGATGCTCATACATATGGCATGAATGACCGTCTAGGAGCATTTGTAGGCAAGGTCTCCTTGTATATCATGAAATCACTCCAAAGTAGGGCTGGTAATTCGTGTTACTCAGATTGTGTAAAGTCGGGTTTGAAATTCTAAGGGGAGGTTTGGATAGTGAGTTGAGATGAAATGAGATGAGATGAAAGTTGAATAAACTATTATTAGAATATTATTTTTTAATATTATTTTTATATTGGGATTTGAAAAAGTTGCATTGTTTATTATATTTTGTGTGGAAGTTTGAGAAAGTTGTAATGATTAGATGAGATGAGTTGAGAGGATCTCTCAATCCAAACAACCCCTAATTGTATATGAGTCAAAGCCCTAGACCATAATCTGCTAATTTCATGTTGGGATCATGTCGATACAGAACTTGTCAACTCTAATTGTCTCGTGTCAAGTTAGGGTCGTATGTGAGTTAACTGTAGTTGGACTCATTTGATTATATAGGTTAGACCTCCTCAAACTAGTTCGCTAATTTTGTATTAAATTTGTGGGTTGTGTCAAACTTGCAAACCACCCTAATAAGGATTGCACTATTGGCATTCATGGAGGTGGAAACTTCCATCAATCACGCATGGGTCAAATACGTCCCCTTCTCATCTTTCATGTATTTCAGAAGCAAAATTTCATTGTCATTAGTCTTCTGTTTAGATTTTTGTCTTATTGAGTTTATAACCATCTAGTCTTTTTCTCACCTATGTAATTTGATCAGCTGAGTGGTGGTCAACTTATGGAGGTGGTTGCCCGAACTTGGCGCGTCTCGCCATTCGTATTCTCAGTCAAACTTGCAGTTCAATTAGTGGTAAGCAGAATGGTATTCCTGTCGAACAAATATATGACACAAGGAACTACCTAGAGCGTCAACGCCTTAGCGACCTTGTCTTTGTTCGTCACAACTTGCGACTTGGACAAATGTGAGTCAAACCTGGCGGACCTTCTATATGTGTAAATGTTGGTGCACAATTTTTGGAAGGGTGAAGTCTTATTTTTTTGGCTTCTACTTTCTACAGGGTTGGCATGAGCAAAGAACAGGATTATATTGACCCCATATCATTCGACTGCATTGATGTTGTTGAAGACTGGACCACGGGAAAGGACATCAGTGTGGATGACTATGGGAGCATGGATTGGACGTCAGTCGATCCACCTTCCATTAGCACAACGCTTTTAGGGTCTTCAAATGATGAAGCTGAAGACTTGGGTTATGGAGGTAATTTTAGATCCTTGAGTGTGAAAACATCATCAGAGAGTTTTTAAATCGATGTGTCATGTTTTTTTTTTAATCAATTTGCAGGGTTTGATGACCATGAGATTTTTAATAGAGACAAAGAAGGCGAGGAAAATAATGATGACATTATGGTGCACCATTAGAATAGGATACAACAAACTCCATTTTTATCCAGAGAGTCCTTGTTGATAACTTGTTACCTCCTGCAGGATGATCGAGCACAGAAGATTAAGCAAGTAAATGTGCATGTTTATTATGCCTCCAAGCACAAGTAGGTAGTAATCATGTTAGAGATAGAGGAATGTTGCTGATAACTAGAAGCATGTAGTTGTATAGTTTAAGATGCTTTTGTATATCTCATCTCTTCCGGAGTTGAATTTCAAAATTGTTAAAGCTTTTTAAACACAGTGCGAAGCTGTATATGTACTGAAGATATAGATACCTTGTGAAGTAATGTGATTTTTCTTCTTTCTTTTGCGTGGAGCATTGCCGGTGATATCTGAAAAATTCATATTTTATTACTTCTATACTAACTTCATGAAGTCGGGCATGAAGCAATCTTACTGGTCATCTCTCTCTCTATCTAGGACCATAACTATGGAAGGCCATCATATTTTTCTTACAATCTTGGCCCCTGTTCTTTTCAGGTTGCCCTTTCATTGCAGTGATCACATCTCCTGGATGGCATCATCTTTATTCTCCATTATACATGAGCAAACTGTTCGTAGCTGGTTATATTGACTGTACATATAGCTTAAATTGATTTTCTGTTTTAATATTCTGCACATGGTTTTGATAAATATCCAGTGTTTGGTGCACTAAGACAAGTGCTCCACCTGTGAGCTGATTCTTGTCTTGCAAGTTGAGTGTAATATTTGTTGGGTTTTAACAACGGCTTGACGTTAAGATTTGGTTGTCATCTCCATTAGCTCAATAAAATTTCCAAGGATTTTTTTTTTCTCGAAAGGCCCTGTTGCTTTCGTTAGGTTTTGAGGTGGAAACATTAGCACAGAAAGGAAACATTATGACTTTTTTTTTTTCATTTTTCTTTTCAATATTGAATTGCTCTTAGGCTGTGAGGTTCTTTTAGATCCGTTCGAAGCTTTATCAATGCATAATTACAACAGAAAGATAGCTGAGATATAGGACAGCTGAAGCAGAGAATCGCACGTACATGGTTAACATTAAGAATCAGGGAAGATGAAGCTATGGAGATTTTAGAGCTGAGCTTTGAAGATCAAGGTAACATAGTTATACTTAAATTTTTGGCTTCTAACATGAAGGTTTTTTTTTTAGAATATAAATTGACAAATTTTAGAAAGCTGCTAATAAGATACTGCCACAAAGTTCATAGATGTGCCATTGGTATCCAATAGAGAAATCTTTGGAATTCCATCACTCATAGAAATTAGAATAGACTGAAGAAACAATGAAGTTCAAGATTCGAAAGACAGTATGGTTCTTAGTTTGGTCAGATTGTAACTCCTCTGGGACGGTGGCCTCTGGATATTTGCTTTTGCATGCTAAACTTCACGCTATGAAAACACGTAAAATTTGAAGTTCACATGTTAAAAATATCCGTACATTTTTATCGCATTTATTCTCTATGATTAAGCCAAGAATTGATTAAGACAGTGCGTATGGTATTGTCTAATCTCATATGTACGTTTGAATATGTGGAGTTGGACCATTTTTCTGTGCTTCTAGTGTTATATTTTGGAATCGACCCCCTCTGCTCCTTTTTTCTTTCCTAGTGCGCTGCTTTATTTGCGTGCATTTGGTGCGCGATTGAATAATATACTGATTGGCATTATTGGACTGTAAAGTGGAATTATTTGTGTTGTTTAGTTACGGGTTGGACTTTGCAATTTGATTATCAATTTTCGTTTGGTCGTCTTCTAAAGCGACTCGAATCATGGTTTTCTTCCGGGACTGGATTCTGACGTGGCATATAGATATATCTATTACTTTATTAGAAATCCCAGTAAAAGAACAACAGAGGCAAAGGTCTACATCGATTGTATGGATGCAACAGTGACCGTTTCATTTACAAGGATGCAATAATCGTGTTTGTAGGGACATTTCGATTTGAAAAAATCTATTCATCATCTCAACTCCCATCATCATATGATTTGACATTAGATAATAAATTTACAAGTGAAATATAATAAATAATTTTTAATCACCTAATGCCACGTTATAAGAGGATGAAAGTTGTAATAATAAGTAGCCTCTTTGGATTTGTGTGCTGGGGAGCTTTCTGACATGTTGTACTTTGCATATTAAAAAGGCTGCGGTGAAGGAACCGCCAAGATGCTTGTCACGTAAGGATTGATGTCCAGTAATCAACTGGGCATAATGCCTTACATTCTCTGGCCCATGCTAAAAGAATCTTGGGTGACTACAATTATGGTGACAGTTGTATAATTTAGATAGAGAAGAACGACGTTTGTAAACTGAAGATTAGGATAGTTCTTCCTTGCGATCTCCTGTTTCCTTTCAAAGAAAACACCATTTATCTAGTTGTCATTCCAAGACTTTGTACAGGAGAACGTCTACTTTGGTTGCTGGAAGGTTGCCATCTAAACCATACAGTATTATTGGAAGTCCAACAAAAAAATCTTGGTACCCTTCTCATGGTTACCTGACCTTACCTCTGCTGGGAAGTGAAAGAGGTGAGGCCGAACTACCAGCTTCAATATCAGCATCCATATCATCGTTGACCGCTCACTTTCTCAAAGATCGACGATGTTGGATAAGAATGCACATAATCCTCAAGCTCACCACCACCTTTTTTTTCATCATATGCATCTAGTGTTTCCACAGACTCGGGCAGGGCCACCTCCCCTTCCAAGTACCTCGCCACCTGCCTCATGGTGGGGCGTGCTTTTGGCGAATTGTTGGAACACATTAAGCCTAGTTTAAGAACCGCAACAGTCTCAAGCTCATCGAACTCTCCCCCAAACCTTGGGTCTACAACCTCAAGAATTGCTCCTACTCTCCAGTTGTCCCATACCCAATCCACCAATATCAGCTCCTCAGGCAACGCTTTAGGCTCGATGGGTCTTCTACCACATACCACTTCAAGCAACAAAGCACCAAATGCAAACACGTCCGAGCTGGTTGTTGGCTTGCCGGTGCGTGTGAGCTCCGGGGCTAGATAACCCAGCGTGCCCACCACCTTGGTGGTGCTTGGATTGGAGCCGTGCTCGTATAACTTAGCAAGACCAAAGTCTCCAAGTCGTCCATTTAGCTCAGAATCCAATAAAACATTACCTGCCTTGATGTCTCTGTGAATGACAGTTTGCTCCCACTCTTCATGTAAATATAAAAGCCCTGAAGCCACGTCTTTGATGATCTTGAACCTCTGGTCCCAGCTCAGAATTGTTTTGGGCTCATCAAAGAGGTACTTGTCCAAGCTTCCATTAGGCATGAAATCATAAACGAGTAACAGATCGCCTCGCCGCCGACACCATCCTAACAACTGGACCAAGTTTCTATGACGAAGACGACCAATACTGGCAATCTCCGACACGAATTCTCGCAAACCCTGCTTTGATTCATGCGAAATTCGCTTAACAGCGACTTGGGTGTTCGAAGATGGCAGAGTTCCTTTGTAAACTCGACCAAAACCACCAAACCCAAGTAGCTCTTTGTCTCTGAAACTTCTTGTAGCTTTCTTGAGCTCCTTGTAAGAAAATCTATGTGGACCAACATCAAGCTCCCAGGCTTCAACCACATCAGCGTTCTTGATTTTCCTAATGTGGTGAAAGGACAAAACAATCACGAAGATCAACAGTAAAGAAACTGAAACACCAATGATTAGGCTCTTGTGATTCTCTTTAGGCCTTGGGAGCGAAGGAAGATCATCTAAATTGAGGGTTTTCGCTTCTCCATTCATCTTCAAGCTCCAGCCCATGATAAAGTGCGAGCTAGCGAGCAAACCAGTTGAAGAAGAAAATCCAACGTACATGAATTCTTGAAGAACTGGAGAGAGGTCCACTTCAAAGGACAGAAGTGTCGATCTCGGTTTCACAGATGAAGGTGAAAGCTTTACATCTAATCGGTTATTTTGGGAATTATATTCTATCCATGCCTGAATAACCTGACCACTCTTCAAATTAAGTTCTTGCAGGGAATTATTACCATCGAAATAAGCGGTCGGAACTGATTTGTTTGATACTAGGCTGTCGATGTCGATGCCAACATGATTGTCATTGATGTCCCCAAACTCCAAGTCCTGGACGGTGTCGAACTCCACCGCAAATATATGGTTAGAGAAGTTCCCAACATCGCTGGCGTTGAGTAGGCCAAGATACTGTCTTGGAAGAGCCCCCAGAAGCTCTTTCGTGGGGGATATTGCGAAGGCAAGGCCATGACCGCCAAGAGTAGCATACTCGGGGACTATGGCGAAAGCAAAGGCGGTGGAGAAGGACAGAGCTTTGCCATCCGTGGAGTTCTTGAATTGGATTGGAAGTGGGTAAAACGCGTGGCCCAGTACTCGCTGCGTTTCGTTTGTTAGCCGAAGTATGCCATTGTCTTGGATCCCTGAAGCTCCATTCAAGCTCATGTTGCTGGCTGCACCTTTGAACCCATTAAAGAAGAGTTCGTCAAACACAGACCTTGCCGGAATTGAGAGAACAGAGAAAAGCCAGAAAAGCACGAGCCTTTCAGCCATATCTGCGATCAGAATTGAGCTGTGTGAACCTGAGGATGTGCAAGTGTGTTATGGTTTGTGGTGGGTGAGTTCGAACGAAAATATTTGAAAAACTGCTTCCTTCGCTCGCATTTTCTTTCGGTCGGTTGGGAAACAAGCAAGGGAAAGATAAGAGATTCCTGTATCCAGGGGGTGAGAAGGAAACTGGTTTCAAGATTGCAATTACATTGTATCAAATAAAAGATGAAAAATGATAGATGCATGTGTGGAAGTGTTGTGTAGTTATTTAAAAATAAATAAATATAAAATTTATATAAAAAAAATTTAAATAGTAAATTTCATTTTTTTTTAACGATATTTGAATTCTTCACGATTATACGCAATATTATTCTGATAATTAAAGATACAGAGACAGTACAAGGATAAAGTGATTTCTTTTTGTAAAAAAATAAAAAAAAAATCTATAGAGAAAATGAAAACCATCTAAATAACATTATAAGTCAACTTCTTAATGAAAAATCATTTTAAAAGAATTACGTTCTGCAATTTCATGAGCTGATATAATAATAATTAAATAAATTTATAAGTCGATCAATTAAGTGAAAAAAATTATTTAAATACATCAACAGATATAATTGAGATGATAAAATAAAAAATAAAAAATGATATATCTCAATTAATATTTACTTACCAGAGAAAAAAAAAAAAAAAAAAAAGAGGAAAACATTATATCCACCTCCCCCTATATATATTAACAGCCTGGCCTATGTGGTACTTTGTGCATGCTATTTATTGTCTTCTTGTATGCGATAGCAGCACGAATTTCCTTTTCTTGTTGCCAAAATTCCGTAGATCAAAGGAGAATGTCAGCAACTTTTTCTCCATAAATTGTATTAATATCTTTAAGAATTTCAAAATATATTTGATTAAAAACATATAGAAAATTCTCAGATGTTTCTTACACATCTCATAATTACAGCCGTATTCCCATAAATCATGATTTTCTCTAATCAGATCAAGATTATTTCGAGTTGAAGAACTTGGAAAGAATATCTTATCCATGAGCATCTTTTGGAATCTTCAACATTTTCATCAAGATGAACGGTGGAAAGTGCAGAGCCCACTTGATAAGGAGACGGATACAGATTGGCCTTGTTGACCCAAAACCGAGTGCCATATGACCCAAAGCCATCAAAATATTACTGAAATCGGTGGAATAGCACCTTCTGTTTTCTCAAAAGTTTGGTTCAAAATTCACGACCAAATTCTGATAATATAACTCAGAAGATATATCTATGGTTTCAGCTTTCGTGGCGAAGGGTCTTCATCGGGGAAGATGTCCAGCATAAAGTCAACAACTGCTACTTCAGCCTTTTGTTTCTTCCTTTGATAAAAAGAAAGACATTTCGTTATTCTATTGGAGAAGCAATTAAAGCGTAGCAACGTTACCAAAGTATACGGACTCAGTCAGTGGGTGGGTAATTTATAGTGATTTGAATTTAGAGATGAGTTGAGATGGTTTGTGAATAATAGAATAAAAGTTAAATTATTTATTATTATTTTGTGTGAAAATTTGATAAAATTGTTTTGGGATTTGAAAAAAATTAAATTATTTATTATATTTTGTGTGAGAATTTGATAAAGTTGTAATGATGAGTTTAGTTGAGTTGAGGTAGATTTCGAATACAAACGAGGCTGTTCTCATTTGGATTCAGAAATCATCTCATCTCATCATCTCGTCATTACAAATTTTCACACAAAATATAATCAACAATTTAACTTTTTTAAATTTTAAAATAATAATAATATTAAAAAATAATATTTTATTTAATACATATAAAATCATTTCATTTCATCTTATCTGATCATCTAAACGAGCGCTTAAATTATCATATTATATCTAAACAATTTAAACCTACTTAGGACTTGTTTTGTGAATGTATCGGTGAGAACGAGTAATTTTTGTAAAAGAAATAAAATAATTAGGCATGATGACAGAAAATATTAAAAAAAAAATGATAGAAGGAAAGGATGAGGAGGAGGAAAGTAAAAGGAGAGAAAATAAGAGGGGGCAGTTTACACGTCCATGCTAGAGAGTAGAACAGCAAATGATTATTATTCAGTTTAGACTTTCAATGGTAAAAGCCAAATGCCGTGACTTTCTGGCTTTGCAAGTCAAACGCCGTGGCTTTTAAATTGTTTCATTAGTTAGTAGTTGGCAGTTGGTTTCTCCCTAAATGTCATTTATTTTCCGTACTAAATAGCCCTTGAAAATTTCCAAAAATTCAAAAAATCATCTTCAGAATAATATTTAAAAAAAATATACAGCTGCCACCCCTTAAACTGCTTTGTTGGGTCGTTTATTAGGGGAAACATGTCATAATATCGAATGAATAGTGTTATTTGAAGGTTTGTATACCACACATCATCTATATAATATAATTTAATTTGTACTATTCAAATTTTAAAATTCATTTTTCAATCTAAATTATGTCACATAAATAATATACAATGTAAATTTTTTTTAAAATATAATTATTCGTGACCAATATGTCCCCAAATTTAAAAAGTGAAAAATGAAGGTCCGAAACGGTTGGAACCGATCTCAATAACAAAAGCCGTAGACCAAGTATTTAAGCCTCGGCCCATCTGCAGACATTATAGTATGTGCTTGTTTTTGTTCAATTGTAATTTGCTCTGTTCTTTTGCCTCCTTGACCGTTTTATGATATCACTTTTCTTGGGCTTTGAGTGAATCAATGACCAAATTCCTTGTTCCCTTTTTTTTTGGGGGGCTTTCTGACTATGTACTCACTAGGCCTGTGCAAGAAGCCTGATGGGCCGCTCAACCCACACGACCCGACTGAGCCCACCCGACAAAAATTGGGTTCATCGGGTCAAAACTTAAAAACGGGTTTATGAAGTCGAGTCCATCGAATCTGTTGAAACTGACAGAGTCTTTTCTCCCACTGCGAAACCCTAGCCTCCATCATGTTCTTCGTAGCGTTCTCCCTTCTGTTGCTAGTTTCCTGGCCAGGGTTAGTTTCTTAAAAGCACTGAAATGCTTCTTACCTCTTCCTTTCGCTCTCTGTTTCACTTTCCACGATTCCAGCTGTCTTTTCTTCTAAAACCACTATGTTTTGGTTCGATTTCTCGTCATCCATTTCTTCCCTTTGTTTCTTCTCATTCTTTTTATTCTTTGGAGGAAAGAATATGCCTTTTTTTTTCCTACTTTCAGAAAGTTGATTTCCTGATTTTGGAAATGGCTATATTTTGTGGGTTTATGGTTTTTTGGCAATCGTGGAGTATACTTTGTTTAAATGATGCTAAAATAGCTTCTTCATGTTGCATAACTACCCGAAACCTGCATAGAAAGTGAACTTCTTCATATTGCCTGTTATGAGGCATGTGGGTTGAAGGCTAATGAAGAGAAGAATGGGCTAGATTTGATCGATTATCTTCTATCCACTTTGATTTACATTTACATTTCCATTTACATGAAAGATCATAACATGGTCTTAGGTTTTGGCTAATACTTTCCATGATGATTTTGTTTTTGCTGCAGTTATTGGCAGGGTCAGTAAAGGAGTTCATCATGAATTGGATTTTGGATTTTTTAGATTTTCTTCAGTATTTTTTTGTTAGAAACCTGCCCTTTTAGTGTACCACAGTCTGTTTGTAATGTAAATGGTGAAGAAGAAGGTGAACAAAATGCTGGAAGCCACAAGAAAATAGATGCACAGTCGGTGTTTGATAAAAGTCCTCAAATGGAATTGTAAACGATCTAGTCGATTTTTAATAGCTTGAATCCAACTTTTTGTATGTCTTCATGGATTCTGAGATTTGAATATACTCTCAACGTTGTTTATTTTTTTATTTTTTATAAACCCTCAACTATTGTTATTATTTACTGAGAAAGTGGCTAAGAATCCAAACAACAACGAAAAAAAACCCACCGACCCAACCCGCACATTAACGGGTTAGGTCGGACCGGATTTGCGCTCAAGTAGTAGCGGGTCGGGTCGGACTAGATTCAGACCCGGTTAAATGTCATCGGGTTGCAGGACTAGTACTCACGCAAAGCCTGTTCAATTATTATCTTTTCTGAAAATTGAAGTAAGTTAATTATTTAAGAGAAAATATGCACATCAGTCTATAGCCGCAGCACACCATGTGCTGAGTTCAAAAAAAAAAATATATATATATATATATATCATGTGAGGTGTGCGGAGAGTGCGGCTGATATATAGCCGCACTCATTATGGATTTGAACTCAGAATCTATATTCTAATACCACATTAATTGCTTACCCAAGTCACCAAAAGATGCAAGACATACCTCTCTCTCTAGGAAAAAAACCTCTCGCTTCTCTCTAAACCTTTCCAGACTCATAACTGCGAAAGGGGTGGGAGCTTCGGCTCCTCCCTCCTCTTCTTTCTTTTTTCCTTCCCCTTCCCTCTCTTCTGTCCTTTTTATTTTCGGCGTAGTATTTTTTTGGTTTTAGTTTTGTGTTTTTCAGACCAAATAAGGGAGGATCGCCGTTCGGGTCTTTCCAACCGTCGCCTTTCTACACGCGCCCCACCGGGATGATGCCTAACCGCCGATCTTCAAGACCACCAAATCCGGAGTCCATCGGAGTGGAGCGTAGCCAGCACGCGCGGGGCGAAATTTCTGGATCTGTTGGCGTGTGGCCATCATGCGCATCTGAGGAAACCTCTGCCGATACCACGCTCGGCTTCTCTAGACTCCATGACTCCGGGACTTCCAAGATTAACCGTCGGCTTTCCTCCCTGAGTGACCATTACCCTGCACGCGCCACTTCAGAAGCATCGTGCACTGTTCATCCGTCTTGCTTTTCTGTTTCTCTGATTGTTCCATTTTCAGTGTTTTTGCTGGTGTTTGTTTTTCTGTTCTTTGGTTGACCTGAGTAATGTGTTGGACCTTTGGATTGGATGTAATCTGGGGCAAGGGCTATACGAGAGTGGTGGGCGATGTCACGGTTGGAGATCGTACGGCCAGTGCTTGCGCGTAGGTGCTGCCTGCGCAGTGGAGGCTGTTTTGTGTGTGCGTGAGCTGGGTGCTCGTGCCGTCAGGGCTCGAGATGCCGATGCTTGCGGTAGGCATGACGTCCGGGGTTACACCAGTGCTTGTGGTTCAGTAGTTTAGTTGTTAGTCAGTAGTTGTTTAGTTGTTAACAGGTTTTATTTGTAGTTAGTAGTTGTTTAATATTGAATAAAATAGAAATAGGCTATTGGATTTAGTGACCATAACAGTATCCCATACTTTTCCTCCCTGGGAGGACAGAGGGGATCTTCAAGTTCTGTTTTACAGAACGCTTTCTCTGTTAGGAGATAGTTTGTTGAGAAATTAAGACAAAGTCTACTACAAAGGAATTTGTGTGTGGGAAAACCCCAGACCTGATGCGTAGTTTGGCTTATAGTCTGAATTTTTCCATATATTAAGTCACAGTTGTAACTTCGGTTTATTAATGAAATGAGTGTGTTTCCATTAAAAAAAAAATACCACATTAATTTATTATTTGTTCAAAAAAATAAAAAGATGGAAAGAAATAAATTTAATCATTCAATTTGTATACGTTGTCTATTAATGACATTTTAAGGAAAAGAATGATTCAAGCTGGCACTCAAACCTTCAAATGTCGATACAAGATTATTGTTTCTTGAATCTCAATTCAGGAAAACAAATGATGCCAACAAACACGGGGGATATAGACTGTAGGATTCAAAAAAGTAAGATATGCAAGTCATTTTACTTCGTGTCAAACAATATATATATAGAAATTTTATTTATAATCCTGAGTGGGGGATTGCGTGTCTTATTGCTGAATGCGTGTAAAAGGAAAAAAATTATTTTAAAAAAAATATTATTGTAACTTTTAATTTTTTTTAAATATAACTATATCAATTTGCAGATCCTAAATAGAGATTGTATGTAAACTAACTCATATATATAATATGAAATGAATAGATAGATTTTTTTGAAGGAAAATGAATAGATAGACTTGATGTGATATTTAAATTGTAAAACATTTTTTCTTTTATCCGTAACACATGATCAAGTCACTAATTTCTCTTGTACGCTATCTAACCTTTTCGCCAAACCAAACAATTTCGTATGGAATTGGGTTAAACATAATCAATCTGTTTAAGAGTATAAAAGACAAAGGTTTATTGGTTCGGTACATTAGTCGAGTAATGTTTGAATTACATCACCACTCTTCAAGTTATAAACGTGATTTTTCATTTAGATCGTACAATTAATTCAAGGCTATTGGAATAATGTCAAAGTTCGATTGCGTGCACAGAAGTATGTCATGATACGCGCAACAACGACCTAAGAGAAGCTCCTCATGAATTACTTGGGAGACTAAAAGGAAAGCGAACGCGTGCGGTGGAGCAGCAGTACCAATATTATTAATTGGTATTGCAAACATATATAGTAACATTTCTCATTGCTAATCTATCTAGCTACCACTACTCCACTTCCGGCCATTTGTGCCTAGCTCGCCTTCGAGGTTCGAAAAACTAATGTACGTAGGTGAAGCTTGAATATTTCCACCTTCAAGCATTAAATTAATTGCCAATTTTTTTTGCTTTTTGGGAACCTGCAGGGAAGTTAGCAGGCCTGTTTATTGAACAATGACATATATATGGATCTAATCACAATGACTGATGAGACGGCAGCAAGCAAACCTCAGCTTTGCAGCTCAACCCAATCAAAATATTGGGATTTTAAGCTGCAAAAGCTAGCTCAAGTTGCACTTAATAACTTCAAATCGCTATTGTTTATTGATGCCGATTAATTTATCTACTTACAGATAAAGGTACTATCATAAGTACAATGCATGTGATGAAAATTCTAAATCCAAAACCAAATTATAAAAGAAAAGAAGAAGTGTTGGTGGGGGGAGGCAGCTAGCTCGAGAGGATCGCGCTCGGAAGTCTCTCTCATGGCTACCTACCATCACCATCACCACCACCGAAAACTGAAAACTGCCTGGTTAAACTGGCCTCAACAATAGCATCCCCATCAGTATCGACCGAAGTCTGCGTGCTGGCCTTTTGAGAATACCATGACATAGTGGGAAAAGATTGCTCGTAGTTTTCCAACTGATCACGACCCCAAACAGTATAAGCACCCTTTTTGCTATATGGCACCACCACCATCTCCTCCTCCGGTAGCTCCGACTCCCCCTCGAGGTACCTCACCAACTGCCGCGTCGTGGGGCGTGCCTCGGGAGCATCATTGGAACATATTAACCCCAGCTTGAGCACCAAAACTGCCTCAACCCTATCAAAATTCCCCTCCAACCTTGGATCTACAACATCAAGTATTGCTCCTTCATTCCACTTCTTCCACACCCACTCCGCCAGCAATATGGGCTCTTGATCAGGGGATGTTTTGGAATCTATGGGTCTTCTACCACATGCCATTTCTAGCAACAAAGCACCAAAGGCATACAGATCTGAGCTGGTTGTCGGCTTGCCCGTGCGCACGAGCTCAGGTGCCAAATAACCCAGCGTGCCCACCACCCTAGTAGTGCATGGGTTGGAGCCGTGCTCGTATAACTTAGCGAGCCCGAAATCACTCAGCCTTCCGTTAAAATCAGAATCCAATAGAACATTTCCTGCCTTGATGTCTCTGTGAACCACGGCCTGTTCCCACTCCTCATGTAAATATAGAAGCCCTGAAGCCACGCCTTTGATGATCTTGAACCTTCGCTCCCAGCTTAGGATTACTGTGTTAGGCTCGTCAAAGAGGTGCTTATCCAAGCTTCCATTGGGCATAAAATCATAAACAAGTAGCAGGTCGCCTTCCCGACGACACCAACCCAATAATTGAACCAAGTTTCTATGGCGAAGACGACCAATACTAGCAACCTCCGACAAGAATTCTTGCAAGCCCTGTGTTGAATCATGTGAAATACGCTTAACAGCAACTTGGGTGTCTGTGTTTGTCAGAATTCCTTTATAAACTCGACCGAACCCGCCAGATCCAATTAGCTCGCTGAAACCCCTCGTTGCTTTCTTCAGCTCATTGTAAGAAAATCTATGAGGACCAATATCATGCTCCCAGGCTTCAACCACGTCAGCCTTCCCCATTCTCCTCACAATGTAAAAAGCCAAAGCGGTCCCCAAAATCACAATCAAAGCACCGGAAACTGAGACGCCAACAATTAGGCCTGTGCGATTCTTTTTGGTCCCAGGAATCGTGGGGAGCTTAGGGAGTTTATCAAGGTATAGATTTTTAGACTCTCCATTCATTTCGAAGCTCCAACCCAGGATATAATGCGAGCTCGCGGATGAACCAGTTGAAGCAGAAAAACCGACGTACATGGATTCTTGAAGAATTTCTGAGAGGTTCACTTGACCGGACAAAAGTACAGACCGAGGTTGAGCAGAATCCGGCGAAACCTTTACAACTAGTTCACTTGTTTGCGAATTATATATGACCCAAGCCTGAATTACCTGA
Source organism: Juglans microcarpa x Juglans regia (assembly GCF_004785595.1). NCBI lineage: Eukaryota > Viridiplantae > Streptophyta > Magnoliopsida > Fagales > Juglandaceae > Juglans > Juglans microcarpa x Juglans regia. The sequence goes on from NC_054595.1 coordinate 28,960,007, forward strand.
CCACTCTTCAAGTTAAGCTCTTCCTTGTTCGTAGGACTGCCCTTAAATCGAATGATACGAACAGATGTGTTCGATGAAACGCTATTGATGTCGATGCCAACATGGTTGTCATCGATGTCACCGAACTCCGAGTCCTTGACAGTGTCCATCTCGACCGCAAATACGTGGTTCGAGAAGTTCCCATTATTGCTGGCGTTGAATAGGCCAAGATAAGGACCTGGAGCACCCCCAAGGAGCTCTTTTGTAGGAGAGATCGTGAACGCGAGGCCATCGCCGCCTCGTTGCCCATGCTGGGTGATTATAGCAAAAGCGAACGAGGTGGAGAAGGACATGACTTCCCCGCTGGCGTTCTTGAAATGGATTGGGTGTGAATAAAACCCGTGGCCAACTACTTGGAGCGAGCCGTTTGTCAGCCGAAGTAGGCCATTTGTCTGAATCTCTGCAACGCCGTTTACGCTCATGTTGTTTCTTTCAGCACCGAACCCATCGGTGAGCTTCGTCAACAAGGGTCCACCATCGCCTACGTCAGACTTTACCGGGCATAAAAGCAGAACAAAAACACAGAAAGAAATGAGTTTGTCTGCCATGTGAGAGAAAAGAGAATTGGGCTTTGTGAGGTAGATGATAAAGAAGCTCAGGGTTTTATATGATTACTGACATGGTGGGTGTGGAAATTTCTGAAGTATAGTTTCTCCATTTTTGTTCTTTTGTCTTTGTCTGGCGGATATGTGGAGAGAATTATTAAAAAAAAAAAAAAAAAAAAAAGGGGGAGTTTATGTACTGTGATGTTGGGTGGTGCTTGGAATGGGAGAAGCAACCTGTACCTGATGATTTCACATGGGACGGGAATTGAGGATGAGATGTATTTACAGTCACTTTTATATTTTTTTATTTATTTTATTGATGTGGTTGATTAAAATAATTTTTTATATTAAAAAAATAATATAATTAATTACATTAATAAAGTGTATATAAATTATATAAAAATATCTGTATATAAAATTTTTTTTATTCAAGATATGATTAAATACCAACGCACTAGTACGGCAAAACAAAGAAGAAGGAATAGAAAAAAAAAAAAAGAGTTGCCAAGAGCCTATAGCGTGAAGACATATAATCCCCCACTCGATCCCTCATTAAAAAAAAAAAAAAAAAAAAAGGTAAAAGATTTGTTTCTTCCACAAAATTAACTAGCTAGCAAGACTGATTTTTAGAGATCAGGATTTTCAATGCTCAAATTTCATAATTTAAAAAGATATTAAAAGACTATGCAAAATCTTATTGTATTTAAGATTTACAAGTAACATTTAGTATTGTAAAATTTAGATAAAAAATTACAAGACGTGTTGCTGAAAGGTTCCTACCTACCGCTGCTTTGTTTTATCATGACTGTAATTTGTACGGCCTCGGACCCCAATGTGTTGTTCACTATGCAGGTGTAGTTTCATTACGAGACCTCTGAAGGTCACAGGAACGTGTCCTTTCGAAGATGGCAGGCCCTCTTTCTCTGGCTCTGTCTCCCCCAAAGTCCAGTGAGTTTTCAATAATAAATTAAAATATACATGATAGTGTTAATAAATACCGATCTTTTGCTTGCCGGTCATATCCAACCACAACGCGTCCCTCTAAAGGAATTCTTAGCCGCCAATCTGTCAAATGGTAAAAGAAGTTTGTCTAGCCGAGTGGCGAGTGTGGCTAGTGCGGATGGGGCTCACGTCGCCACATCAGAAGGAGATTTATGCTGCCACGCGTGGTATCATTGGTGCCAGCAGCTTTGAATCTTTCGGATTTGTGTGCTCGTTTTGTTCTCAGTGTTATGCATGTCCCGCACGTACTACCACCGTAGGTGGTGGTCCTTTATTGGTATATCGGAATATATTTAGATTGTTATTTTTTTATATTTCTGTTTTCTCTAATCAGTAATCAAGACGATGTAATCGTGATAGTCTCTTATAATTAGACCGGATCAAAAAAATGTAGCACGCCCCTCTTGACTGCGACTTTTAGTCATCAATTTACAGTCTGTTTATCAATCTATATTAAAACCGCTTTAAAACGGCATCCCCCTGTGAGATTAGGTTAGAGTTAAATTTTTGGCTTAATAACCAGTTTTTTTTATTTTTATTTTTGGTGTTATTTTTGCTGTGTTTGTGATGATTGTTGAAGACTCTCACCTCACTGAATCTTGTATCTTTGTAACCGTTTAGTTTATCTATACAATGCTTAACTTGTTGAGAAAAAATAAATCTCAAAGGTACTTTTGATATATTATTTGAAAAATTATTGTATGATTTAAAAAAAAATCAATTTTTTATTATAACATATTAGGAAAATTTTATACACCATATTATCATCTCACTTTTATTCTATTAAATAAGATGTGACACATTTATCACCATTAAATTATCAATTAATTTAGAGTAATGTTATACACCACACTTTTATCATATTTTGATCATACTTAGTAGTATGTAACACATTTATCACCATTAGATGATAAAAAAATATGAAATAAATGATCATTTAATAGTGATAAATGTGTCACATCTTACTTAGATAATAGTATGGTGTATATAATTTTTCATTAATTTATTATGAGTAATGTTATACACCACTCTCTCATTCTATTTTGATTATACTAAATAATATGTGGCACATTTATCACCATTAGATGATAAAGAAGCATGCAATAAATGATTATTTAATAGTGATAATGTGTCGCATTATACTTAGTGAGATGAAAGTAGATTGGTAGTATGATGTATATAATTTTGCATTTATTCTATATTAAGCAGCCACAATAATTATTCAGAATCTGTCACATCTGAGCGTAGCTTAACTCGTAATGTTGGTTGTCCGTAAAGAAAACTGGACGTGAAGGACCCTAATTTTAGAAGGATTGTGCTGGCGGGCCGCCTAGTTATAAATTTGTTGTTTTTGTTTTGTTTTTTTTTAAATTTAAGTAGTTTTTTAACATTCTCAATTATAAGAATAAATCTACTTAGTCTCCCTCTATTTTATCTATACCGCACGAATCACTTGTTAATTTTTTGTCTTTCTTTTAAAATCCCCCCCCCCCCCTCCCCTCTTACTTTCCAAAAGAAAATCCCCCCCCCTTTACTTTCCCAATCTCCTCACCAACCACCCACCCATTTTCCTATGAGTAAAGTTAGATTTTCTCTTTTCTCATACGCCCTCCTACCCTTTTTCATATTTCTGTACCCCCATGGACTACAAACTCGTTTGAATTGATTATCAAAGTACTCATGTTCAATAACATAACTGAGTTAATTATATGAAGTAGCTAGTACAAAAAAAGATCAAGAATATCACAAGAATTCATGCATTTTTTATAAAGAGAAATACTGTTTATAAAAATGATAAAAATTTCAAATGAAAATAGCATAGTTTGAATGCACATATCGCCCCAACAACATCAGAAAAGATTCTTCTCAATGTAAAGTCAACAATTTGTTGAACCATAAATTCAGACATGCAAACACATAACACTTTTCTCATCGTTAATCTGTTCTAGCAATCAATTTTAATTCAATCCAATGAGCACTTAAATGAAGCACAACAAAGCAAATTGGCCGGTGGGGGAGGAGCTCGCATGGACTGGCTTCCGTTTCACATAGGAGAGGGGAGAAACGGCGGCCGCCGGCCCCGGGGGGGGGGCTTGGCGGGAACAAATAAAAACAAAAAAAAAAAATATAAAAATTCGGGCGGTGCAGATCAAATGGGAATGTGTAGTTTTACTCCAATTATAATATATATTTAGATATATAGTTTTATTAATAATCATTTTTTTAATTATTAAATAAAAATTAAAAAAAATAAATACATGAACCGGTAAGTACGGCGTTGCGTGCATGCATGCACGCATGACCACGAGCCTGTCAATAAAAGAAACAAAGTTGGAAGAAAAAAAAAAAAAAAAAAAAACAAAGTAAATGATAGATCAATGACGTACTTTGACATCCCACGGTAAACTGTAAAGTCGCTTTTCCTTTTTTTTCATGAAACGAATGGGAAGGGTCCGATGACGTGTACAGCTCACCTAGTTAGAAATTAGCTAGGTGGCCAGCCAGACTGCCAGTGTCAAACAATGGCAGTTGGGTTCCCTAATGAAATCTTGGACTTTAAAATCTTATGTTTGTTTTTTTTTTTTTTCCTTATCTCCAGTGTTCTGCTAGACGTTAGATTGATTTCATGATAGAAAAAAAAAAAAAAAAATTAGAAATAGAAAAAATTTATTTATAAGTCTTTTTATTATTAATGAATATGTATTTAACATGTGGAAACCTTATATATATAAGTTATTATATATAAAAAAATTAGTATTTTTAATATTTTAAAACACAAGTCCCGAAAATAATAAAAATATCCCGAGTCTTGGACCCGTCTAAAATGTTCTCCTTTGACCTCCCTCCAGATATTTCAGGTCCCCCATATATATAAGCTCATGAAAGTTTGCAAATACCCAAATACCACATACAAATTCTACGAGAAAGACATGTTTTTAGAAATTTATGTCATATTAATAAATAAATATGCGTTCACGTCCTTGAATCCATTGATATGTTGACAATGATGAGCACGAGCTTAATTTGACTCCATCTCTGATCGGTAGTTACACAAATTTAATTACTGTATATGATGGAAGAGGTGGAATAAATATATACTTAATTACTTTTCGCCACAAAAATAATAAATAATTAGTGGAGATGCCTTTTATTTGATTTTTTATTTATGTTATTGCCATAACAATGGTGGTTATTGTTTGGTGGTTTTAGAACTCTCCTAATTCTAAAAGTTAACTCAATAAATGAGATTTTTCTTCATATTTATAAACTGACCACTAACACATTCTAATTATTGTGGGACAGCTCTCACAATTATCATCAATATATTTTATATCATGGTCAAAATTAAGAAAAGGAGCCTTAGGAATTCCTAGATATCATTTGTAGTTTGTACGAATATCCGTGCGTGGTCTGGGGGTGGTCCTATATATCCATGTTTCATGGTACAGAAGTTTGGGTCAATATAATATAAAAGATCAAATGTCTGATTAGGTGGTTCATGGCGGCTCAACAAAGACCATTAAAAAAATACGTTTTGCTTTGACAATGATGTTAAGAGGTCTCATTCGTATGGATAAATTAGGTATTCTTTATTTGAGGATCTAGTAAGATTTGTGCTTGGAAAATTATTCTTATTTGCTTGTTTTTCTCTATCCTAGTTTGCTTGTTTTTCTTGCAGGTTACCCACTCATCCGTTGCTTTTGTATTAGGTCAATAGTCTTTCTTTTGGCATAGTACGTAGTTACATGTTATGGTTGTTAAGGTTTGATGTCTTGACTTTGGTTTTTCTATTCTTTATTGGATTGCAACTACTATTTTCTTTTGTCACTAGTATGGGTAAATTTAATAAAATTTGGAATATCATCCTCTTTTTTTTTTTTAAAAAAAAAAAAAAAAAAAAAAAAAAACTCAATGCAATACGACTGTAAAAAATAAAAAAACTCAATTCCATATGGAAATAATGTATATAACTTGGTAATGCATAGGAATAAAGCTGTACCTAACACGACAATAAAGCTTTTAGTCCCGTGAGAACACAAATCAACTGTTCCCAAGATTCTAGACTTTTCTGTTCTAGTTCTAACGCGTACGGAACGCGTTCCGTACGTTTACGGTAACAAAATGATGAAGAACCTTTAGGTTCATTGAAAAGGAAAAATCTCTGATATTATTTATGGGAAATGTTTGGGCCACCGAGAGGTGGTCACTGGTCCGAGACATTTTCTTATTCAATTTTTTTATTTAATTATTAAAAAATATTTTTTTGATAATGTTGTAAATTTTATTTTTAAAATATTTAAAAATATATAAAAAAATTGAAATGGCCTTACGGGGAGGATTCCTCGGTGGGAATTAGGGTTGAAAACCGATGTCTTTGGTACGGTTTCAATCCAAAATCGATGCCCCACAGACGAGTTTTGAAGAGGCTTAGAACCGGCCGATTGGGGGAAGAAGACCGGCAGCTTCAATCTTGGCATAAATCAGTGTAGTTTGTCGATGTCTACCATCGGTGTCTTTGTGAAGGAGGAGGGGAGCAGCAGACTGTGTCGATGGAAAGAAGCGGACATGTAAAGGAAAAAACCAGAGGGAAGAAGAAGACGGGAGGAGAAGAAGAAGGAGTTATTAATCCCAGGTCGAAACAACGCTGTTTCATCTAATTTTTTTATACTAAAACGATGTCGTTTCACTTATTTGATTTATATGCGTATAATATAAGATATATATATAGGCCGGTTGGACGTTTTGAATTTGGTTTAGATCAAAACCAAACCGACTTGCGTCGATTTTCTTATTTTTAAACTGCCGATCAATTGATTTTTTGCCAATTTCGACTAATTCCAGACTTCAATGGCTGGTTCGCATTGGCGAAGGCCGGTCCGGTTTCTGTACAGCTCTAGTGGGAATCCTCGGTAGTTGTAGTGCTACTCTCTATTTATTGACTTATTTCTTTTTGGGTGTTGCTATTATGCCGCCCCATCTTGACCGGTAAATTTTTTTTTTCTCTCTTTTTTTCACATTTTTGAACATATTTAAATATGTTTAAAAAAATAAAAAAAAAATACAAATACATTTAAAATCACTTCCTTAATTACTAAGTGAAAAAAAAAAGAAAAAAAAATTAATCAACGGTCAAATAGAGGTGTCAAAAGGAGTGGACATGGTAGTGTTTTTCTTTCTTTTTTGGGTTCTCGTGCCCTCCCTACGAAGCCAGTGCTCAAATGCTTTGGTCTTGATTGGGCTTTTCTTTCTTTTTTTGGATCTCCTGAATGGGCTTTAGTTAGATTGGGTCTTCTATATTAATTGTCTGTGCGAGCGTGTGAGTATGGACACATATGTCGCTACGGGGTTTCATTCAATGTTTCAAATTTTGTACCATACTGGTCGGTATGGCCAAAATTTTTTGTACCGGCCGTCCGGCCTGTACAGATACTATACCTATTTCATACTGGCCCAAATACCGGTATCGGCCTCAATTTCGGCCTGTATCGGCCTATATTTCGGCCTGTATTTTTTTTTCATTTTTTCAAACTACAAGTTTATTTTTTAATCCCCAATTCAGACTAGACTATTTATAATTTATATATATATATGTATTTATATATAATTTATTTATATATAGACTATTATTTTGGAATATAATTTTTATATATATTTATATATCGATTATCCCAAAACGTATCCCGAAACGCTATCCCGAAACGGTACAGGTACTGAAATATTTCGTTCCAGTGCCTTGACCAGTACGGCGTCCGGTACGGTATTCAAAACATTGGACTTTCATTTGTCTGGAGTCCATTACAGAAACATATATAACAAGTTTTGTTAAAAACGAAAAAAAAAAGAAGAACAAAACAAAACAAATAGAGAATTGCTACATACATAAAGAGATTACACAAAAGTAAATCTATCAACTGACATGATTTCACATGATGCATTAGATTTACTTTATAGTAAAAGTAATTTTACAATTTGACGTACTGCAACAAACCACATCAGGTTGTAGATTTACTTTTGTGCAATTACTTTGTAGTTAAGTATTTTTCAAACAAAAAATGCTACTAATTACTATTAAGTTTTACTGATTTCATACATTAGGGTGTGTGTAAAAGTAGAGCTAATTGAATTAAATTAAATTATTTTTTTTGAGAAGAAATTAAATTAAATTAAATTAAATTAACCTCCATGTGGTTAATTAATTAAAAAGGAAAACGTCAAGGCAGAGCAAGAGGCAAAATGCACTAAAAGTAAAAGCCCGGTGGTAGGAAGAGATCAGGATCGATTAAGATTTGAAACAGTACTACACATGATTAGAACACAAAATTAGATCAGGATCCAATCCAATCCATTCAAACATGGTAACAACATTAATATTGTCTATCTAAAATCCTTTAAAAGCGTTTCTCCGAAAATTAACCTAGACAAGGCTTAGAAAATGTACGTGCACCTCCCAACATCACTCATAGAAGTTGGATCAAAGTTCTCTGCATTTAGATCAGTACAACCTTCAAGGACAGGAATCTTCACTTGCTGCATGGGCTGCTTTGCCTGTGAAAGAAAATTATAAAAGCTTAGGATAGTTTTCTCTTAGTCTTCACTCTTAATGTGCTTCTTTTTATTTAAGGAATGAGTACTGGGCAAGGGGAGAGGGAACGGATCTGGCCGAAGGGGAAGATCCGAGCTAGCTAGCTAGTGATCTCCGCTTCCTGATGATCATGATCAATGTACTATCTTAAGGTAAAATTTGCCGAAAAGATTGCGAAAAAGAAGGATCCAAATTACCTCCCATCACGGCCTCTAGGGTCAAGGAGCTAACCCTAGAAAGTTCCTCTCTTGATAGCATCCTGGTTGGCATCTCCAAGAGCAGCCTCGCTCAAGTACTTGTCGGCAAGCTGGACTCTCTTCACATTCTCTTGCTCTTGGACCAGCATGTTTCCGTACTCCAGGAGCTTCTCGAGGGTCATCTGGGGCTGCTCGAAAGTTGGAGGTCCTTCCTTTGAGTTCACAAGTTTCTTCCCAACGCCCTCCACACCAACACCAGAAACCCACTTCCTCACTTCGTCATCATAAACTCTGGCCCTCAGGGCACCAAAGAAATCTGCAAAAGCATCAATAGCATAAATTATATTGAGCTATATATTTTTTGAAGAAATTAGGTAGTCGTAAATACATACGGAGAACCAAAGGTTGTTAATCTATAGTTAGAACCAAATATTCTTTCTAATTGTAACTGACCGATTGATTGGCCTGGGAAGGTGTCAACAACCTTGACAATGTCATCTTCGGCAACGTTGTCACTCCGGAAGATTCCTTTGCAGACACCAATGCGGTCTTCCCGAGTAGGTGCCCAGTAGAACTTCTCCATTCGACCATCACGGATGAGAGGAGCATAAAGTGTTGAGAAGTCGTTTCCAGTGACTATGATGGGGACGCGTGGATTCTCCTCCTTGTTGTACATACCGGGGAGCTGGACATTTGTTGGGTTATCAGCAATGTTCATGAGAGTTGCATTAACCATTTGGTTGTTGACTGTGTATTGGGTGGTTCCACCAAGTCGACCAGCTCCTGCATCCAGATCGTTGATGAAGAGGCAGCACATTTTTCCCTTCCTGATTATATCGGCTGCCTCACGGTACCTTTGCCTGATCAATTTTGCAGGCTCTCCTGCGTTCCCACTTTCCAGTTCTCCAGCACTCATCATGATGGGGCTGAAATTTCATTGTTGGGAAATTGAGATTAAAGTGTAAGAAGCAAAAGCATTTCTATGGGAGAGTTCGATTTAAAGTGAACAAGAGATCACACTAATATATTAAGACGATGGGTACATTGGATTTGCTTGGATAACATCAGTTCATCTAGAAATATGAACTGACCTGATTCCCATCTTGGCAAAGACAAGCTCACACTGGAAAGATTTCCCTTGACCTTTACCTCCCCAAATACCCAGGATGAGAGGAATCTGTAAAAAAGTACTTGAAAGGTTTATTGTTCCACTTTTGGGGTAATTTACAGAATACAAAATAATGTAACTTACATATATTCCCAAAGTTTTGAAAATGTACCTTGATGTTGGGTAGGGTCATGAAGTTCTTGGTGATGTGAACAACAAGCTTATCCATGAAGGCAGGTGCAATGTAAAAACCATCCATGTTGTTGTCCAAGTTGTACCTGAAGCATGATCATGATCGATCAAAACCAACTTCGTTTAAGATAAAATGAAATTATAACCAATTTTAATATCTGAGGAAGAGCATGGATAATAAGTCCTCTTACTGGCGAAGTCCGGTACTGATGTAGTCGTAAGAACTCATGACGGCATAGTGAGTTCCAGATCCCGTGGGAGCCTGGAAGAGCGAGTCAACCATACCCTTTCCTCTGGTAATGTCTTGCTGGTCATCGGATGTGTCGAAAGCAAGGCCTTTCCATTTGTCCTTGGCGGTCTGTTTGTCCTCTTCAACCTCTGCCACAACCTTGAAGCTCCCAATGGAAACCCTGGAGTTGTTGAATCTAGAGGTCACCTTCTTCAAGCTGCTGCCTAAGAAGGCTGAGCTTGGAACTGAAGCTCCAGCACCAGTGCTATTCAAGCTCAGCTGCATCAGCATAATCCATCCGGTACATTATTGAGAAGTACAAAACCCAACTCTTTTATAACAATTTAAATACATACTGATATAATAAAAACCAAATAAATCTCTTGAAGGCTTCCAATTTTTCTTTATTGCCATCGAAACACAAGGATTCTTGTCTCATTCTACGTGTGTAGTGTGAAATCACTATTTATTCTAAAAGTTTAAATTGACAGAAAGAAGTAAATTTTTATTATTTATGAGCATAAAAGGGTAAAATTACATATTTTTAAGTGGTGTGGCTTATATTTAAAATTTTTCTTATTTATTTTATATCAACACGTAGTTTGATACGCATAAAGAATTTCGCTACATAGCCTATATTCATGAAGATACATGCACGTTGTTCAGAAACACAAATACGTAATAAGTACGCAGTGTACTCATTGAAGAAATATATAAGGAGTGAAGCCTTCAGAATCTCAAATGACGGGAAAAGGACACCATACCGGTGCTCGGTTGACAGCTCCAATGGTGGAGACGGCTGCAGCCATCAATATCCGCAATCAGACAGCTGTGAACGGCAGAACGGGGGAGGAGTAGTTGTAGATTTGAGAGAGGCCGAGATGAATTATGAGGATTGGTACCGTCAGGACTTATAGTAGTTCCTATTTGAGCGTACAGAAATCGATATCCTGAGGATTGGTTTTTGAATTCTTAACGGCCACACAATCAAGATTGCCCTCTATTACACGTGGCAAGCGTTAGGGTGCCTGGAAATTGAGTCCTTACTAGTCCTTGAGGCTAGAATTTAAGCTCCCTCCTTCTCCACTTAAAATTGGGTTAATTTATTACCACAAGCATATAAAAACAAGGTTCTCTTTTTGAAAGCAAAACAAAAAAACAGAGAGGCCAATATAAAACATGCTTGTAATGTTCTTTGAGTGTTCTGGTTTCATCTCGAATGGTCTGTCACGGGTCCCCATTTAGACGAGCAGTCTTGATTTATGGAAGGTACATAATTTTGGAACAGAAAAAATATCGGGTTAATGCATTATCCATTCCATAGGAGTATTTGAACCTTCCATTTACTGAAATAAATGATATTGGTATGGGTAGTGTTATATATACTTACACTTTTATTTACAAGACTATTTTATTAGTTTTCTTTTGATTTTTAGCATATCAATAACTGAGAAGTAAGTTTTTCTTAAATATATTTAGTATTTTTCCATTGATATAAATGATGATGAATAATATGAGAAATGATTTGGGAAAATTGTTATGAATTTGAAAATATGCCCAGTATGGTTTTTTTTTTTTTTTTTTTCAAGTGCTGCTCCAGGCCTATAACTCAGAATTAATTGGCTTCCAGCTTGCTCTCTCTAAAACTGAGGTCTGGAATCTCCAGGGCCAGGGGGGACCAGCCCAAGCTAAGCATTTTTCTGCTCACAAATCCTCTTTAATGGTATTTACACTGCTAAGTTTTTTTTTTTTTTTTTCTACCGACTAACCTTCAGATCTGTCCGCGCACGTACGTCTTGAAAAAACTACAGTTATTGCTTCTGACTACGCCAACCTCGTTATAATTCCATATAAATGGGGCATAAGAGGGAAAGAAATGTATGAGTGGGCAAGACAATTACTCAAAGAAGATGCTCGGAAGTAAAAATCTTCTGCATCTAACATCTACTAATTAACGAGTAATGAAGTACCTAGAAGATCACTACAATACAATTGGTTTTTAGTGACGGTTAGGAAATTGTGACGGTCTCTAGACCGTCACTAAAAGGTATTTTCTGTGACAGTTTCTGGAAATCGTCACTAAAGATAGAATGAGATTTTTTTACGTTCCAACGTATGGAAAATATGCGTTCGAACGTTACATATACGTTCGAACATTATGTCTGTTTACGTTTGAACGTAAAATGTTTTGGCGCAACCGTTCGAATGTTATTAATTTTACGTTCGAACGTAAAATGTTTGCACCAATGTTCGAACGTTAAGTAATAACATTCGAACGTTAATTGTAAATTTAAATTAAATGACTTTAATTTAAAAATTATGTGGTTTTTATTGTGCATAATTTGTGAACAAGTCTAAAAAATTGAATTGTATATATTTATATATACACACTTTGTAATATATAAATATATATTATTAATTTATATATATTTGAAATGCAGTGATTTAGTATTAAAGTTGAAAAATATAACATCAAAGAAGGTTAAAAATTGAAATTAAAAAACGATAGAAATATTCAATAATATTTTTCATTACAAATATTAAAAATAAAATACAAAATTTGATATTAACAGTCAGATGATAACGTTATCCGCAAAAGTCGAACTCCGTACCTCCTCAGTCAAGGTATCAACCTTGTCGTTGAGGATAGTTACACGATGGGTGAGTTCGGCAACAGACGCCGATATAGCCTCGAGCGATCGATCGATCTTATGATCGATATGCGCAGTCAGCTGTGAGATGACCGCATCAACCCAAGCAGGCCGCACATCTCCTGCAGATGTACTCGGCGTATGCTGACTACTACTCCCGACATGACCTGGCTCAGGCTGCGTCGGAGGAACTAGATCCTCTATAGGGGGTGGCTGACGTCCCCTCGCCTGTCCAATGCTACGTCGATGCGTGGTCATGTCGAGGGGGCTCATCTGATCTTTGACCCGGTCCTCTGGCTGGGTCGGCACTCCCCGTGCAAGTAATAGTCGGCTGATGAGGACACCATATGGGAGATTATCCGTGGAGACGATGCTCGCCTCGTAACGGATCCTCTGAAAGATGTGCAATGGCAAATCTATAGGATCTCCACGTGCCACTCGTATCAAAAATTGTGCCCGAAGCCGACTAAATGTGGTTTTATGAGCCACAGGATCGACATTTGTTGTAACAATAAGGTGCAACATGCAGAAGAAATGCAGCAGATGGTTCTGGTTGAAGGCGTTCTTCTGCTCGATCTGCATGCGATCCCTCCCGGTGAGGATGTAGAAATCCTCGTCTCGGTCATCATCCCGAGCCTCGACGCCAGTATCCTCAGCCTCTGACTGGCCTGCATCTCTGGCTGATGCTGGCTCACATTCCCGACCAGTAGATGATGTAGAAGTGCCTACATCCTCACGGGGTGTCGAGTGTGCAAATGTCTCCACTCCTCGACGAATCCCAAGGTGCTCGCCGATGACATCTGCTGATACCTCAATGGAAACACCGCGTACAGTCACGGTGTGAGAGGATGCATCCTGAGGCATGTCACACATCCCCATATAGAATTCTTGAACCATTGAGGGGTATACCTTCCCCCTCAATGTGCAGATATTTCCCCAGCCTCTACTGAGGAAAACATCTCTCAAGTTCGTCTGCTGCCAACAGAGTTCGTCGAACTCATTAATTAAGATCTCTCGCTCTACCATAACAGTACGAGCTCCAATACGGACAGTGTCCGACGTGGCTCCTTCCCTCCCTCGTTTCCTAGTATGCAGTGGAAGAGCCATATCCTGAAAATAGAAAAGGAAAAAAAAAATTATTTACAATAATGCATTTTTTTGTATTAATTCTAAGATGCTCTGCCGTAACGTTCGAACGTTTTATCTATAACGTTTGAACGTAAAGATAAAACGTTCGGATGTTTATTTATACATTCGCACGTAAAATAATGTCAATATATTTACATTCGAACGTAAAACAAATACGTTCGAATGTAACAATGTACGTTCGAACATAAGCAGTAAATAAATATTGGCTGACGTACGTTCGGACGTTAAAATAAATACGTTCGAACGTATTTGTTTTACGTGTGAACATAAATATGGACGTCCGAACGTCGAAGAATGAATAATGTAGAAAATCATTACGTTCGGATGTTATAATCAAACGTTCGAACGTGGAAGCCGTAACGGTTGTGTAATTTAAACGTCGTACGTTCGAACGTCTTGGTGAAACGTTCGAACGTTTCGACGCAGAATGGCTGAGTCGACTCAGCCATTATTGAAATCTCAAAAATTTCTCTACACGGTTCTAAATACCGAAATGTCACCGTGGAAATGAAGTATACACTTCAAGAAATATTTCTACGGTGACTATTCGGCAAATGACTAGCCGTGGTGGCCGGAAAATGAAGTTGAAAATCCGGCATCACTTATCCGGTTTAACACAAAACTCAATCCAAATTTTAAAAAAATACATGTTACTTGAATAAAAGATGAATGCCTACCTTTAGTGACGGTTGTGGCGGAGTTGACGGCGGCGGCGAAGGAGGCGTGGCGGCGTGAAACGGAGTAGACAATGAACGTAATAGAAATGTCGTTTCGACGTTCGGTTTTGGCCTTATATACACATAACGTTCGAACGTAATTATCATTACGTTCGAACGTTTTTCAATTTAATATTATATTATAAATGTTTATGTTATAGATTACGATGTTATATAATATTATTGACAATTAGATTATTGGTTTTTTTGCGAGTGCTTGTTATATTTCTAAAGTTTAGCAATATGTTTATACATGCATGTTGTTATGATTTTATGCTTACTCTTGAAATAATTGTGATTATTGTTTGTGAATTTTGTGAATAGTTTATGAGCTTATGGTGTTTATTGATTATTTAATAAGTAGTATATAGATATAAATAGATATATAAAATGTAGAATACATATTATATTATAAGTTAGTATATAATAAAGAATTTAATAAGTAACAATTTAATATATATTATTCATTTATATATATGGTATAATTTATATATTATATACATTTATGTTCTCATTTAAAGTATTATGCTATCATACTATACAATGTAGTATATAGTTATAGATATATAAAATGTAGAATACATATTATAGTATAAGTTAGTATATAATAAAGAATTTAATAAGTAACAATTTAATATATATTATTCATTTATATATATGGTATAGTTTATATATTATATACATTTATGTTCTCATTTAAAGTATTATGCTATCATACTATACAATGTAGTATATAGTTATAGATATATAAAATGTAGAATACATATTATAGTATAAGTTAGTATATAATAAAGAATTTAATAAGTAACAATTTAATATATATTATTCATTTATATATATGGTATAGTTTATATATTATATACATTTTTGTTCTCATTTAAAGTATTATGCTATCATACTATACAATGTAGTATATAGTTATAGATATATAAAATGTAGAATACATATTATAGTATAAGTTAGTATATAATAAAGAATTTAATAAGTAACAATTTAATATATATTATTCATTTATATATATGGTATAATTTATATATTATATACATTTATGTTCTCATTTAAAGTATTATGCTATCATACTATACAATGTAGTATATAGTTATAGATATATAAAATGTAGAATACATATTATAGTATAAGTTAGTATATAATAAAGAATTTAATAAGTAACAATTTAATATATATTATTCATTTATATATATGGTATAGTTTATATATTATATACATTTATGTTCTCATTTAAAGTATTATGCTATCATACTATACAATGTAGTATATAGTTATAGATATATAAAATGTAGAATACATATTATAGTATAAGTTAGTATATAATAAAGAATTTAATAAGTAACAATTTAATATATATTATTCATTTATATATATGGTATAGTTTATATATTATATACATTTATGTTCTCATTTAAAGTATTATGCTATAATACTATACAATGTAGTATATAGTTATAGATATATAAAATGTAGAATACATATTATAGTATAAGTTAGTATATAATAAAGAATTTAATAAGTAACAATTTAATATATATTATTCATTTATATATATGGTATAGTTTATATATTATATACATTTATGTTCTCATTTAAAGTATTATGCTATCATACTATACAATGTAGTATATAGTTATAGATATATAAAATGTAGAATACATATTATAGTATAAGTTAGTATATAATAAAGAATTTAATAAGTAACAATTTAATATATATTATTCATTTATATATATGGTATAGTTTATATATTATATACATTTATGTTCTCATTTAAAGTATTATGCTATCATACTATACAATGTAGTATATAGTTATAGATATATAAAATGTAGAATACATATTATAGTATAAGTTAGTATATAATAAAGAATTTAATAAGTAACAATTTAATATATATTATTCATTTATATATATGATATAGTTTATATATTACGTTCGAACGTTAAATAAGAGTAGGACTATTACGTTCGAACGTTTCAGGTTAACGTTCGAACGTTAAATAAGAGCGGGAAATTTCCCGCTCGATTAAGGTATGTGTGTGATTATTCAGACGTTCGAACGTTTAGACTATGCGTTCGAACGTTATTTGATGAAAATCACCAGAAAATTATGTACATCCGAACACCAAATATGTTAACGTTCGAACGTTACTTAAATTAGTGCGGAAAATTTAACTCTGAAATATGGTGACACTTTGATGAAATAAACGTTCGGACGTTTAAGTTAAATGTTCGAACGTTTATCTCTAAATTTACAAACGTTCGAACGATAAATTGTGATACATTCGAACATATATGAGGAAAGTGCGGGAACTTTCCCGCTAGATTTTATGATATAAATAAGAAGGGTACGTTCGAACGTGTACTGTAAACGTCCGAACGTTATGAGCGGGTGAAATTTTAGCATATAACGTTCGGACGTACAACTTAAACGTTCGAACGTTTAAACTAATAATTTGCGGTATTAATCAGTACGCGCACGGGAGGAAGCGGATCATTTCTTCTTCTCCCGTGCGCGCAACAGAGCGAGAGAGAGAGAGCGAGAGAGAGAGAGAGAGACAGAGAGAGAGAGAGAGAGAGGGTGTTAGTGTGAGAGAGAGTTGAGTTAGAGAGTTAGAGAGAGTTGAGTTTTGGTAAGAAAATATTTTTATTTCTTATCTTTATTTTAATTTTATGATATTTATAGAATATGTTTTTGTTATAGAATATTTCTAATAAGTTAGTGTTGTATTTTTTTGAAGGATTGCTTGTTTTGGGAAGTTGGAAGATTTTGATTTGTAAGAGGATATTGTGAGTGCTAGGTATATTTCTAAACTTTATCAATATATTGTTGTGATTTTATACTTACTCTTGAAATATTGTGATTATTATTTGTATAGTTTGTAAATAGTTTGTGAGTTTTTGTAAATATGTTGTGATATGAATTTGAAATATTGTGTTTCTTATTAGAAATATATTTTCATTAGGCTTTGTTAATACATGTTTATTACTTACTCAATTTTAAAAATATGTTAATACATGTGGCATGTTATTTTGTGAATATATTGTGAGTTTTTTCTAGTATGTTGTGATATGAATTTTAAATATTTAAATTATTATTTGTGAATGACGTTTGAATATATTTAGATTATTACAAATAAGTAAGAAGTTCGTATGGTAGGAATCGTACGTTCGAACGTTTCAAGTTAACGTTCGAACGTTAAATAAGAGCGGGAAATTTCCCGCTCGATTAAGGTATGTGTGTGATTATTCAGACGTTCGAACGTGTAGACTATGCGTTCGAACGTTATTTGATGAAAATCACCAGAAAATTATGTACATCCGAACACCAAATATGTTAACGTTCGAACGTTACTTAAATTAGTGTGGAAAATTTAACTCTCAAATATGGTAACACTTTGATGAAATAAACGTTCGGACGTTTAAGTTAAATGTTCGAACGTTTATCTCTAAATTTAGAAACGTTCGAACGAAAACTTGTGATACATTCGAACATATATGATTAAAGTGCGGGAACTTTCCCGCTAGATTTTATGTTATAAAGATATTATTACGTTCGAACGTGTACTGTAAACGTCCGAACGCTACGAGCATTTTATCAAATAACGTTCGGACGTAAAACTTAAACGTTCGAACGTTTAAGTTAACGTTCGGACGTACAACTTAAACGTTCGAACGTTTAAACAAATAATTTTAGAACTTAAGCAGTGCGCGCACGGGAGCGCCATTGAACATTTTTTCTTCTCCCGTGCGCGCAACACAGAGAGAGAGAGAGTTGAGTTGGAGAGTTAGAGAGAGTTGAGTTTGGTAAGAAAAAATTTTTATTTCTTGTCTTTATTTGAATTTTATGATATTTATACAATGTGTTTTTGTGATATGGATTTGAAAAATTGTGATAATAATATTTTAAATTAAGTAATAATAAATAAAAGTAACTCTTTAAGAATTATAATAATTAAAATTATTATAATACCATTGAAATTTAAGAATGATAGTGTAAGTATAACAATTAAAGTTATATTTTAAGAATGATAATAATTAAAATTATAATATAACCTTTCAAATACTCTTCAATAAAAAAGTTTTGAAACTACTAAATAAGTAGAGTTTGAATATGTAAATATACTTATTTATTATAAACTAAAGAGAAAGGAAATAAGGATCAAATAGATTCTTATATAAAAATTATATACTTATTGTCTATATAAGTAAATAACTCACTAAATTAAGTATAAGAATTAAGATTATAATTGTAGAATGATAATAATTAAAATTATATAATAACATTTAAAATTATATATAACAATTATAATCTCTAAATTTCGGTCTAATTGCTTGACTGTCATAGTCTCTTCGGCCTTGAGAGGAGTGTCGAGGTCGGACAGTTTGTGACGGTTAAGTAATTAGACCAAAATTTCAACATTTCTTCAAGATCATTCTCCCTCGTTGTGTACAAGACACGAAACAGGGGGTCACATAATCTTCCATCCCTCTTTAGTTTAACAAATATGGAGATATTGTTGTATGATTATATTGCTAGATGCGTGTGTCATTGCATAAATACCCTTAGACCCGTTTGGGAATCAGTGTACATTTATGTGTCCACTGATTCCTGAATTGTCCAGTGTGGACAGTTTGAGATTATATTATCTGTATTGCACATTTTTGTTACTCGCTACTTTCCACGTTTAATATGAAGTTTCGGTGTCTTCTTCATTGTTCTTCGGGTATACTGTTCGTCGGGTGACAATCCCGATATTTGAACATGTATACTTGGAGAATTATGGGGAGGTGCTGCCGAAATTTCTACTAACGTAGAAATTAGTAGAGTGACGAGATTTGTGCAATATGGAGAATATAATCTCGAATGGGATAGGACCAACTACCTTATCAACAAAGTAATGAGAATTGGAGCATGACATGCATGTGAATTTTCAATGTACGTGTTATTAATATATAGATGTTTTTAGAAATGGATAAAAATTGGATGCGTCTGGACGATAGACTTGGAAAGGATTACATACCCTATGCATGTGGAGTAAGAACTTTCATTGATTTTGCATGGGCTTCTGCTGATAGTCGTGGTTACATTAAGTGTCCATGTCGAGGGTGTAAAAATTTGTGTGCGATAGGATTGGATGAAGTAGAGCGTCATATATTTGTGAACGGTATGGATCTGGGGTATACGCGATGGGTACTGCATGGTGAGCCGTATGAAGGGTCAGCAGATGTATTGCACGATCATCACAATTATTTGCGGCACATGGATGATGATTATGAGCATGATGAGATGGAGGAGATGTTGGGTGACATTGGAGCTGGGATGTTTATGGATGAGGTTAACGACAATGCCTCAACTGGTGGATCAGGGACTGATTGTGAAAATTTTCCTTCACTGTGGGAAGATGCAAAGCGCGAGCTTTACCCAGGTTGTACAAAACATTCCAAAATGTCGTTTATTGTGCGGTTGCTTCACATTAAATCATTGTGTGGGATGTCGACGAAAGCAATAAACATGGTATTGGACTTATTTAACGAGGTGCTTCCCGAAGGGTCTGCATTGCCTAAGAACTTTTATGAAGCGAAGCAGTTGAGAAAGGGATTAGGATTTGAGTACAAGTCCATACACGCATGCAAGAATGATTGTGTATTGTTCTGGAAGGAGAACGAGGAGAAACAAGTATGTCCTGTATGTGGAGAGTCGAGGTGGAAAGGTAAGAAAAACGTTCCGGTTAAGGTGTTGCGGTATTTTCCCTTGAAACCTAGGTTGCAAAGACTATATATGTGTAAGAAAACAGCTCATGATATGAGGTGGCACGAGGAGAAAAGAGTTAAGAATGACGGGTATATGAGGCATCCAGCTGATTCACTTGCGTGGCAGTCTTTCGATAATCAGTATCCAGAGTTCGGGTTAGAAGCTCGGAACGTGCGCCTGGGACTCACAACCGATGGATTCAACCCTTTTGGGAATATGAGTACAAGTTATAGCACTTGGCCCGTGGTATTGATTCCGTACAATCTTCCACCATGGAGGTGCATGAAGGCGCCAAACTTTTTGTTAACTTTACTCATCCCTGGCCCTAGATCACCTGGGAATGATATTAACGTATTCATGCAGCCGTTGATTGAAGAGCTGAAAGAGTTATGGGAAACAGGGGTTAGAACTTATGATGCATCTAAGTCGACATCTTTTCAGATGCATGCTGCGGTAATGTGGACCATAAATGATTTTCCGGCGTATGGGAATCTTTCCGGCTGGAGTACGAAAGGGAAGTTAGCGTGTCCGACGTGTAATAAAGAAACTGCTAGTGAGTAGCTAAAATTTTCTCAGAAGTTGTGTTTCATGGGTCATCGACGTTATTTACCAGCAAATCATGCATGGAGAAGAGAATGTGCCAAGTTTGATGGGAGAGTAGAGGATAGGATTGCACCAAAAGAGTTATCTGGAGAAGAGATAGTGGAACAACTGGAACATGTTAGAGCGAACAATTTTGGCAAAGGTCGGGGAAAGAACAAGAGAAAACGAGCCATACCAGAATTGAATTGGACAAAGCGTAGTATTTTTTTTGACTTGCCGTATTGGTCGTCATGCAAGTTGCGATATAGTTTGGATGTAATGCATATAGAGAAGAATATTTGTGATAATATACTGGGTACATTGATGAGTATTAACAAAAAGACGAAAGACACGATCAAGACGAGGAAAGATCTTGAGAGAATGAGAATTAAACATAATCTGCATTTACGGGTGGAAGGCAACAGGGTGGTCATGCCGCATGCATGTTTTACGATGACGAGGGAGGAGAGGATGGATTTCTGCAAATGGTTGCAAGGTGTGAAGTTGCCAGATGGTTATGCTTCAAATATTGGTAGATGCGTGAGTCCTGATGATTGGAAAATCAATGGATTGAAAAGTCATGATTGTCACGTATTTTTGCAGAAGTTATTACCTGTGGGAATTCGTGGGAAGCTTACATCTAATGTACGTGTGGCCATATCTGAACTATGTATGTTTTTCAAGGATTTGTGCGCTCGAGTAGTAAATCGAGATGTGTTGTCGAAATTGAAAGAAGACATTGCTACTATACTATGTAAATTTGAGCAGATCTTTCCACCATCATTTTTTGATGTCATGGTCCATTTAGCAATACATTTACCGCGAGAGGTACTTCTGGGTGGACCGGTGCAGTTCCGTTGGATGTATCCAGTTGAAAGATATTTGGGTCGATTGAAGCGCACTGTTGGGAATAAAGCCAAAGCTGAGGGTTCAATAGCAGAGGCCTATATACACGATGAATGGTTAACATTTTGCTCTCTATATCTTCGTGGTGTTGAGACACGATTTAATCGTCAAGAGCGAAATGCTGATCTTGCTACTCCGCCTCCTCGTGAGCTATCAGTGTTTTCCCAGAATGTACGACCCTTGGGTGCACAAACAGGTTACGATTTAATTGATGGAGAGTTGGGTAAAGTTCGGTGGTATGTGCTAAATAACTGCCGAGAGATTGATGATTATCTTAGGTATGTCATTTCATTTCTTTGAATAATTATAGTTTTCTTTAAATTAATTAGAATTATTGTGCTCAAAATATACTTCTTTTGCAACATGTTATAACAGTGACCACATGGACAAACTTAGGACGGAAGGCGTAGAAAATATAGAGGCAAGACACGAGGAAGAATTTCCCGGATGGTTTGAAGAACGTGTATGAACTAAAATTATATATATGTTATATTGTGAAATTTTTAACTCTGGATAATGAAATAATCAATATAATCTATTTCAATTTATAGATTTTGGAACAACGTGCTCGTGATCCCGGATCAATTTCTTCTGAATTGTATGCATTGGCCCGTGGTCCCTCAAATAGAGCACTTCGATATACTGCATGCACGGTCCGAGGTTATAGATTCCATACTTTGGACCGTGAACGTAATAGAAAGACTCAAAATTGTGGTGTGTTGGTCGAGGGGAGTCATGGAACAGATGATATTGACTATTATGGTGTCATACGTGATATTATCGGATTGAAATATCTAGGTGGGTCCGTAACATATGTCTTTAAATGTGATTGGTGGGATCTAGGCGGTGGTCGGGTTTCGATACATAGGGATAATCACTTTACGAGTGTCAATACTGCATCTAAATGGTACGAAGATGATCCATTCGTATTGGCTTGTCAAGCTACCCAAGTCTATTACTTGATTGATCCAATAAAAAGTGCTGATGAAGATAGTGGGGAGATAACTTGGCGAGTCGTACAAAAATTTGTTCCTCGAAATATATATGAAGCAGGAACGGGTGCAGATTACGAGTATAGTGGAGATGAAGATGACACTCCGATTGTTGAGGCATACCAGGAAGATGGAGAGGGTATTAACTTGTTTGTTGACCTCGGTGCACTCGAGTTGCTCCCCTTGTGTAGAGATGATGTCCCACCCGTACATCTCGACCCGTCTGTATTAAATGATCATTCAATTCAAGTCAGTGAGGAGGAAGAAGAAGAAGACGAGTCAGAAGATGAAGACGAATCAGAATCCGGGCAGGAGGTGGATAGAGATGATGAAGAAGAGGTGCATGATGATGATGAAGATGTTATTGATGGAGATTCTGAAACAAGCATGGAAAATTCATCTGAAGAATAAAAGTACTAAATATTTTATTCATATAGGTGAGTATAAAATATCTTGAATTTTCATAATTTCTTCTAATTAATTTTCTTTGATATAATTAATTATTTTCAAGAATGCCGCCAAAACGACAACGAAGAAATGTGCCTCCGCCAAGTCCAAGTCCTGAACCCATTGAGGACTTCCCACTCAAGGAATCCGTTCCTGAAGATCAAGCTAACACAGAAGAGAACAACAGCCAGTCGACACCTACCAGTAAGGAAATATTGTCGTTGATAATTATATATATAGTTAATACTTTTTTCTCAATAACTATATAATTATAATTATAGTATATCTATTATCATGTAGTTGATGCATCTGCACGTCGCGGTCGTGGCTATACACGTGGAATCTCTCTTGAAAAAAATAAAAGGCATGGTAAACTGAAGGTCACAATTCCTGATAATTCCACTGGAGGAGTGGATGATAGTGCAGCAGCGCTTTCCTCCTATATTGGCACATTAGTTCGAGCTTATGCTCCATTTTATGTGCGCTCATGGCGAGATGTTCCGAATGAGATTAAGGAGCACATTCGAAGTCGTGTGCTGGTGAGTTTACTTTTCAGTACATTTTTTTAACCTAGATTAATATATTATATTTTTTTCCTGATTCCCTTATTAGGATGAATTCGACCTCGACTTTGGCCGTAGCGAGGATTTGAGAACCGTGAATGAGTTGATGGCTACACTATTCCGACGTCACAAAGGACGATGTCATGACCACTTCAAGAAGTTTGAAACGTTGGAAGAGGCTGCGCAGTCTCCTTTTCAGCAGATGAAGTTAGATGATTGGAGAAAGTGTTGTGATCTTTTCGCATCTCCAGATTATCAGGTATTTTACATTTATCTCTTTTAATTATTTACATTCATATTCGTTTTATATATTATATGTATACATATTACAATTAACATTTTTAATATATTTTGTAGCACTTGAGTTCTACAAATGCACAGAATAGATCCGTTATGACTGTCCACCATCGTGCCGGTTCAAGGTCATTCCATCGTCTTGCTGAAAAAATGGTAATTAAAAAATTATAGAATTCATTTATTTTCCTGATATTATTTCTGATAAGTACTAATATTATCTTTTTAAAATTGCTAATATTCTCGCTTTTTTAGAAACGTGATGATCCTGAAAACTTTTTCCTCATTCATGTCTATGCTGCTGCTCACACTAATGAGCATAGTGAGTGGATGGATCCTGTCGCTGCAGATAATTATGTAAGCAGTGTTAATTTTGTTAAATAAATAGATATATAATATTTTAATAGTTTATTTCTTATTTCTATTTCTTTTAATACGTTACTAATTATTTACAATCATTACCTTTTAAATTGCAGAGCAAAATGTTGGAGATGCAGTCCGCTTCTGAGGAATCATCTCCTAGTGACATAGACATATTCACGCAAGTGCTCGGGCCGCAGTCTAGTATGGCAAGAGGTTTGGGACGATCTATCAAGCATAAATGTTCATCATCCTCAACCTCATCGGCTTCACAAATTAATAATCTTACGGCAGATTTAGAAGCTGCACGGCGTGAGAATGAGTATATGAGGTCCAGACAACAAGAGTTAGAGTCTCTCTTAGAACGACAGTCTCATTTAGAGACGAGTTTGCAGGACCAACAGAGAGACCAGGAGGAAAGAA
This sequence comes from Juglans microcarpa x Juglans regia, assembly GCF_004785595.1. Taxonomy (NCBI): domain Eukaryota; kingdom Viridiplantae; phylum Streptophyta; class Magnoliopsida; order Fagales; family Juglandaceae; genus Juglans; species Juglans microcarpa x Juglans regia. Next base: position 28,984,751 of record NC_054595.1, read on the forward strand.
TATGCAATGAAGTGCAAGAGCAAGTGCAACGGGAGATGATGGTGCAAATGGAACGTGTTATGTCGTTGCAACAAAATCCCCGTGGGCGAGGGAAAAAGAAGAAATAACTTTTATCAATATTTCTGACTAGTTTTAATATCTAATTTTGTACTTTTATAAGACATTGTTACTTCTTAATTGGGTATGTAATATGATACTATTGGTATTATGTTTTTAAATTTTATGAAATTAGTATTTCTGATCTGTACGTTCGAATGTAAATAAAAATCGTTCGAACGTTGGTTCACACTGTAACAAACGTTCGAACGTAAATACAATTGAATCGTACGAACGTTAAACTATACGTTCGAACGTACTCACGCTTAAATGAACAAACCGTTCGAACGGTAAAGCGACTAACGTTCGAACAGAAAACTTGCATTCGGACGCTCCTTCGTTTACATTCGAGTATACGTCTGAACATTAAACGCGCTACGTTTGAACATTAACGTTTTCGTTCGAACAAATATTCGAACGTTTAATGTAATTAACGTTCGGACGCATTAACATTCGAACGTACATTTTATACGTTCGAACACGATCTCCAACGAACGTCAACTTCTCTCATTCGAACGCCAATCGGTCGGGTATAACGTCCGAACGTTTGATTTTACGTCCGAACGTTATTTTCTGTGACAGTTCATAACCGTCACCAAAAAATGAACGTTCGAACGTTATACCGAACGGAACACTTCCAACCGTCACTAAAAATATTTTTTGTGACGGTTGTACAGTAAACCGTCACCAAATGTTTTCTGTGACGCACTTTAGGTGACGGTCATGGTGACGGTTTCAAACCGTCACCAAAAATTTTTAGTGACGGTTTGCCATTTTTTTGTGACAGTTTTCTCTGTCACAAAATACACATTCTGTTGTAGTGGATGAAACTTAAAGAGGTAAACCAGTACGTAGGACCTTCTCAAACAGCAATATTACACAGAATGTTGGTTCAACTTCAGTTACCTCAAGTAGTACTCAGATTGAGATCATCTTAAAATTCATAACCCAAATTGTCTGGTCTAATTGAACGAATTAAGACAAATACAATATTGTATATTCCGAAAACACATTACACGTTCATTTGTAAAATCGCATGTTTTATGTTTCAAGGTTTCGCAGTCTTAAACTATTTAGGTATTTAGGTCCATGGCAATGGACAAACGAACAACATTGTTGGAGTTGGCAAAACCGACAACTGCAGTTGGAAAAGAGTGAAATTGATCCACGATATGCTAAAAAATAACTTACCTCTTTCCTTTAGGAAATACAATACTTTTATTACCTCGACAAGGTAATAAAAGTATTGTATTTCCTAAAGGAAAGAGATAAGGTTGTGTTTTAGCATATACAGCAAGAACAATCGTAGAGATTCCTAGCCTTTGATCACTCGACTTTCCGCGATCTGTCGGTGGCTCAGTTACTTCGCTCAAACTTTATATGACCGCTCCCGCCCTTTATGTTCAATAATTGCACTTTCCAAGTTCGAAAATAGTACTGTTCTGTAAGTGAACAAAGCCTGGTATCCTTTTTCATTGCCCAGAAATAGGAAAACCTTACTTTTTTTCTTGTATGCTTGCGTTTTTGTGGCTAGAGGGGGATGTCCTGACATCTCACATGCCGACTTTCGGAACCCAACAAAATAATGACCATAAGACTTCTTTTCGACCCCAAGAGAAAAGGCAATAAGATGATCATTTAAATGAGAACCAGAGCGTTTCAAACTTTCATGAATACCTTCAGCGTCTCTACCTTTGTCTCCCTACCATGGGAATTCTCACCTTTCGGGAGTCATAAGTGAGAGAAAAAAAAGAAGTAAAAATTAGGAAATGACAAAGCCAGCAAGGCTAAACCTTCAAATGATGCAGATCATATTTGCGCTTCAACCTACTAAATGCACATGAGCTAAACCTTACTGAGAATGAACTAAACTTTTGCTTTCTGGCTGCACATAATGTAATCCACGAAAAACAAAATCATCTTAATTACTTGTTTAAGCATATCAAAGCACTAGGAAAAAAATTGGCAAATGAATCTTTAGGCAGGACACCTGGGATGGGTGGAAGGGTTAAAAGTAGGGCAAGAACACCGCTGGGGCCAGGAATGAATCGTTTGTGAAAGCTGTAGCAAACTAGAGAGCAAAACTAAAAGCAAGAGATCTAAGGACAAAATAGTAGTGAAAAGGTAATGAAAAACTAATTATAGGACAAAATAGTAGTGAAAAGGTAATGAAAAAATAATTATATTCTATGAGGTATTCTCAGGTATTCTATAAAAATTAATGAGGTATTCTAAGGTATTTTGTAAATAGTATTGAATAATTAATGAATAATAATGAAAAGTATATGAAAAGTGACAATAAAGTAATAAATAGTAGTGAGGAATTCTGAGAATAGTATCCAAACTGGGTTAGTTGTAAGCGATGCAGTAGCCATTGAACATTTGGAAATTATTCAGAATCCTAATGACTTTCCCGTAAAAGAACTTGGTCTTAATGGAATCAAATTCATCAGTTCTTCTCACAATTGCTATTATTCTTCTCGTACTAATAGCCAACATCTAGAACTTAATCACTAAGAAACCAATTCAAAGGGACATCAGAATACAAATAAAAGTTACTAGAGTATCAAAATAATGATACAAATCCGTTTATATAAATGGGTTGAACAGATCCGAAATTAATTCGTTTGACCTGATTAAGTTTAGCATAATTTTATATAAATGTTAAAATCGCAATATCTATAAAAAATATATAACTAACTACAAGTCCAAAATTACAATCCAAACAATAGAAATATCGAAATTAAAATCCCAACAATTTTACTTTTAAGTATAAGGGTATAATTGTAACTTTAACTTTCTTAACAAGTTATAACGGGTTGACCTGTTAACAATCAACCTGTTAAGCAATCGTGTCTTAATAGGTCAATCCGTTTTGACCCGAACCCATTAAGACTAAACCCAAACTTGCTATTATCGGTCGTGTTCGTATTGAGTTAACGAGTCGTATCACATATTGCCACCCCTAGTTAAAAGGAGGGCAAGAACAGTACCGTTGGGGCTAGGGATGAATTGTGTGTGAAAGCCGCAGCAAACTAGAGAGCAAAACTAAAAGCAAGAGATCTACGAACAGAATAGTAGTGAAAAAGTAATAAAAAACTAATAATAAAATATTAAATAGTAGTAAAAGGTAATAATAAAATAATATATAGTAGTAATTTATTCTGAGAATAGTACCCAAACTAGGTGTTAGTTGTAAGCAATGCAGTAGCCATTAAGCATTTGGAAATTATTAGGATCCTAGTAACTTTCCCATAAAAGAACTTGGTCTTAATGGAATCAAATTATCAGTTCTTCTGACAATTGCTATTCTTCTCGTACTAATAGCCAACATCTAGAACTTCATCACTGAGAAACCAATTCAAAGGGGCATCAAAATGCAAATAAAAGTTACTAGAGTATCAGAATAATGATACAAACTCCAAGGGATTGGCCCAAATGATGAAGGCTTTGATCTTGGGATATCACTCTCTTCAAGATCTAAGATTCAACACCTCATGGATGCAAATAATCCTTTGGGGTCATATTCCTGGTGAAAAGCTAGTGATTTGACTAGTTCCGTATAGGAAAACTTTCGAAGGTACAGTACACGAGACTAGAGTTTACTTTGCAGGAGTGGGTTCAAAGAGCCCTGCCTTAAAGAGGTTCCCCGACACAAATAATAATAATAATAAAATAATGATACATACCAATCTTACAGTTCAGTCAGTCATAAAAACATATGTTATAAAAAGTTGGGATGTTAGTGCCTGCATACTAGACCAAAAATTTCCCAACATTTTTCACATTCAAACATTATTACAGAAAACAGAAATAAATTTTAAATACGTTGAACTGATTACAGAAAACATTAATAAAGGTTCAAGAAGCAGTACGGAGATAGTGCACAACATCATTGGAAGCAAAGGAAAACGAAACTAACATACAAATGCAACTTATGGTTTGTGGCTGGATGGTTAAAAAAGTAAGAAGAACACAAGATGCCCCCCCCCCCCCCCCCCTTCTCTTTCTCTTCACTTACGAAGGTAAAAGAAGAGAGAGAATGCATTTACACATTCAATTACAAAAATCAGTCTCAATAACATTTGGCTCAAGCAACTCACTATCAGATATTACATCCCTCTCAACCCAACTACATTTCTTCTCACATCCATTTACATTCTTCTATTGTATGTCACATTTCCTCTAGTTTAATTAATTACTGGATATTGTCCATAGAAGAACTAATACCAATCCCCGCTCTCTCAGCTCTACATGTGCACACGCACACGAGTGTGTAAAATGCATATCATGTTAAGGTTCTGTTGGATATAGGAATGGGCACTCAAAAAAATCTATATAGCACCACAAGAATTTCTCTAGAAACTAATGATAATCAGTACTTTTTAATAGAAGTATGTATAATTCCAACAACTGCCACCACCTTGGAAATTTCTCATTGACCAACTTCAACCACCTTCTACCAAAAGAGGGTAGATGGGGGGATTTGAGTTAACGAGTTTAAGAGATTCATATAATAGTTAGCAACATATACATGAGTGATAGATAATGTAATGATCTCAGATTATTCTTGAGCATGGCTCAAAATCATTTAAAATGGCGGGAAGCTATAATCATGTTTTGCAGTATAACAGTCCAAAATATTCATTCTTTTATTATACCTTTTCCTTGCACATTCTTTGATATCTAATTTAATATTATATTAGGCAAATAAATGAATACCACACTCGAATTACCAAAACGAAAACAAATATGGATAGATGCCATAGAAGTATAATTCTCATATTAGGGCACACACATATATATATATATATATATATATGTTGCTATGTCACCCAGCACTCTCAAGTTTTTTACCAGCAATATTTATCCATCCCAATAATTCCTAAAAGCCGTAGTTTTGCATGCCAGCACACCAAGTATATCAACTGCTGAAAATCTTGTATTTGGGTTCTTATTTCCACTTCAGATTTAAAAATCTTTATAAATTTGTCAATGTCTTGTATTGAAAGAAATCAATAGTTTATGGAAGCTGTAAACACTGGATAAAGTCATCAAACTGCCCTAAAAACTACATGAACAGAAAGAACCGCATTAAATTAAATCAAGCATATTGCATTCATGATGAGGTCAAATCCCCTTTACTGTTAAGAATTTATCAACAATTGACCGATGGAAAGTTTCCGGACAAATGAACTTACATCACCACTAGCTAGCTAGGTCACTCACTTCTAACGCAATCAACTAAAATGCCATATGCATTTGTAAAAATCGTTTAATGTATCTTGAAATTTGATGATACCAAAAGGCAAAAGCTAGCTATAAGGCCATATATATCAGACTCAACCGCGTAAAACGAGCACAGCGAGTCCACTCAAGGGGAAAGCCCATGAGGAACTCAATCTGTACAGCCAAACAAGATTATAGCTGATAACCTCCCGGTCCTCTTAACTTGCCTACAATCGCTACATGCCCACACTACTCTTACATCACCAGGTGAACCATGCCCTATAAGATGGAGCACTCTTATAAATCAAACCACAGATGAAACCATTCGACCGCTGATAAATCTACACACCAGGACAGCTGATCTCTAAGAGAATTTGTCAATTCGCTTTATGTGGTGTTCAGGCATGACCTCAACAATGAAACCCAAGATATGGCAAGTGTAAAGTGTCCCAAACAACTTGTACTCACAGCAACTATTCTAGGAATTACTAATGAACCTCATCTATTTGAGAAGTCAAACGGACCCTTGAATGTGAATGAAATTATGAACCTCTCTCCCTTCCCTCCTCCGTGAAAGTTCGACAAAGTGCTCAGTCATTGGATTTTTCAAACCAAAGTACCTTATATGTTCTATCTTGATAGCATAGTAGCTTTTCGGCATCGTCATTGCTCCATGAAAAACAATATATAATCACGTTTTGAAAAACATCAAATCGATTCCATTTTAAATTTAAAATCCAAGATATAAATTTCATTTACGGAACTGCTTACCAGAAGAAATTTCTTCTCGTAACTTGCATGCAACTCCGACTTCATTTCTTGATCACTCAACCTACATCATAAAATTGCATTCTTCCAAAGAAACTTGATTAGAGAGAACCAAGAAATCCAAAGTTTTAGTATACAGAAAATACCTAACGAGGAACACATATATTGATTTTCCTTGCCCGGAGCCCTGGAGACTGAGATTTACAAGAAGAAGATAGAAACAAGTCTTATCTTCATTTGCACAAAAAAAAAGTCAGCAAAACCATACTAACATTGAATCCACCACCCCCACCCCCCCCCCCCCCCCCCCCCCCCCCCCCCCCCCCCCCCCCCCCCCCCCCCGCTCTCTCTCTCTCACACTCAGAAAGCAGTAGGAGGATGACCCCAAAAAACATCCTGGGGTATCTGACCATTCGGTAGTGGATTCGGAGGTAGATTGTACATAGGCATTGAAGCTGCTGCCGGTTCACTCAAACCTTGACATGCTGAATTTCCGGAAGTACCCGAATTGACCCCTGATTGTTGTTGCACTTGCATTGCCTGATCCCCAGCAGCCAGCTCATCCTCTAGTGGCAATCTCTCAAACGTTGCATTCGTAAACGTCGCAGCAATAACCATAACCGGGCCCGATGCCGCCAGCGCGGCCACCACAGTCCCACCAACAATCTGCCCCTGCCCACCAGCTAGATACAACGTTAGCCCAGAAGCCCCAGGTGGCGATGGGGCTGGCAAGAAGGCACCCGATAGGGACAATATCTCAAATCTTCCATGCAGCGAGATCACCCCGCCCGGTGCAGCAGGTTGCCTGAGAGTAACGTTGGTAACAATGCCACTACCACTGAGAACCGAGACCCCTCGATGCCGTCTATTCGCGAACGACGCAATGCACTCGGAAATATCGCTGCCGCTACTGATTTCCAACACATGACTTCTGAGGGCATTGGGACTTTCTTTGGCAATGACTATTGGAGGCTTCGGCTTGTTCTTCGACCCCAGCGGTCGACCTCGGGGACGGCGGCCACTACTACCTGGCTCAACGCTTTCTTGAGCTCCCGTGTTGGGGTCCTCGGCCTCGCGCTCATTGTCTCGGATATCTTCCTCTTCGATATTTTGCTTCTGTGGGGCAGTGTTGCTGGTGCTGCTCTTGGTTGGAGTAGTGTTTGCATTGCTGTTGTTGTTGTTGTTGGTGATGTTGCCGTCCATGAATTCTTGCTCTCTTCTGGGTCCGAGCCGGTTTAATCCACCATTGTCATCTTCTGGGTTTCTCAGGTCAAGCGACAAGGCCGAGGACATGGGGTCCACCCCTCTCATCGCAACATTTCCAGCCCACCAGCGATTCGCCATGTTCGGGTTTTGGCAGAGAGAAGAAGCTCTCACCTTTCAGAAAATCAAAGCTAGACGGAAAGACAAATCCAAGGACCAAATATAGCCTCTTTGTTACCTCTGTTGCATTTCTTTCCCTCTCGAGTCTGGTATATTTGCCTTGCTGAACTTAACAATGACAAACACCCAACTCGGAAAGCTAGCTTGGATACCCACCGAACAGAGAGTATGGATCATAAAGTAGTCTTCTTTCTTCTTTGTTTGTTTGCTGTTTTTGTAGCTTTAGATGTTAATAAGGAGACCAAATCCAACAGATAAAATCCAAAACCTTATCATCCCCTTTTCTTCACGGAAATCCAGCCAGCCATCTTGCATGAATCACACTACACGCATGGATTTCCCTTGTATTGCATGAAAACCCTAAACGGTACCACTCCAAATTAATTGCAAAAATCAGATCCAGCAAACAACACTAAAGATGAATCATAGATAACCCACCTTACCGGAGCTCAATAACATCAAAGATCTAGCACCAATAATTTGCAACTTCAGATACAGGACAAACCTTTTCTCGCACGCCCTACAATAATCACAGATAAAAGGAAGCCATTTTCATGAAACCTAGATACGTAAATAGGCAGTGAACATTGTTTTCTGTTATGAACATAAAAGAGGAGGAGATGAGGTACTACCTGTATGCTGCAGAGCAGATTAGTACGAAGCTACGAGATTTTCAGGCCTCTTACGGGGGTCCCCTCCAGTTTCCTGAAGCACCGGTTAAGCTGCGTTCTGATGCACGGTGTACGTCAAAGAATTTAGGGTCCGTTTTACTTTTGTGTATTTTAAATAAAAATTGAATAAAATATTATTTTTTAAATTATTATTAATTTAAAATTTAAAAAAATTAAATTATTTATTATATTTTATATAAAAATTTAAAAAAATTATAAAAATGAGATAAAATAAAATTATTTTTCTATCTAAAAGGAAAATGATAAGTTATTACTAAATAATAATTTGTAGACAATTATATAATAAAATAATACTACTGTTAGTATAATTGTTGTATTTTTTTAATATTTTTAAATATTTTCTAAGAAAATAAAAAAATCACGACATTATTCACAAATACTTACTAAATCACTAGATAAAAATAAAAAATAAAAATGTAGCGAGAGATCCAGCGGCGGTGAGAGTAGCTTTTCTCAGCGGCTGTCCTATCAAAAAACGGGGCTTAGCCCATCCTGGCTTTCGACAAGGATTCGTGTGGTACTGTATCTGTCGGTAGCGGTTTTGCAGTGGGCTGAGTTTTATTGTCTGCCTGGTAAACGGTATTGTTCTGTTCAAAGTTTCGGGCACCAAGTTGAGTGAGATACAATATCCTACACCCATTCTCATGGAACCTAATGAGCAACAAACAGTGATTTGAAAAATAACTATAATATTGCCATTTTGAGTAGTTTAGAGGGTTTAGAATTTGGTCAGTGCCGAGATGGGATCAAAGTACAACAAGCAGCTGTGAGGATTTCTTTCTTAACAGGTGGACTTTCTGGCAGCGGATAGGAAAGGGAAAGGGCAGTGGTGCGTTGGTTTGGGTGTTGGGTAACGTGCGCATGGGCCAAGGAGTAGTGGGAACACGTTAGTGTCAGGGAGTCACGACAAGGTATCAAATGCCAAGATCTGCAACATCACCGCCCAAAACCGAGCCCCCAGCACCTGCCCAGCCCGGTCAGCCCCTCCCCGCTGGGACTCTTCTGCTTCACTTGCACGCACCCTCTCTCTGTCATCTGAATGACGTTTTTGAAATTTTCATTGATGTTACCGATGCCTCTGGGTGAACCCATACTGCACTGTTTACTTGCATCCGATTTCGACACTTGATAAGATGAGAATATAAAGTTAACAGTGAGTTAAAATATTATTTTTTTATATTATTATTATTTAAAAATTTTAAAAAATTAAATTATTTATTATATATTATGTAATTTTTTTTAAAAAAAATTATAATAATGAAATGAAATGTAGTGAGATATTTTCACTATCCGGTTTAAAGACTAACACCGTTCTCTTTCTTCGTTTTTCTTTTCTCTTTTTTATGTGACTTGAATTTAAGCTTCGTTTGGTACATAAACTCATCTCAAATCATTATTATAATTTTTTTAAATTTTAACATAAAATATAATAAATCATTCAATTTTTTCAAATCTTAAAATAATAATAATATTTAAAAATAATATTCTAATAATATTTTATCATCTCAACTCAATTCAGTTCAACATCTAAACGCAACCTTTCTCAAGTTACACACTTGATCCCGTTTAGAATTTCAATTAAACAGATATCAATTTAGTTCAATATAATTTTAAACTGAATTTAACATCTAAATATTCAACTCTTAAATTACTATATTCATTTTAACTCAAAACATTTTTACACGTGCGATCCACAACTTTTTTTAACTCAATACCTTTTACATTCGAGACCTATAATTTTTTTAACTTTTTATAAATATATCTAAACTCATCTTAAGTGGGTCTTATAAAATTCGATCCACTATTTTAACTCAATATTATTCATAAAGAACTCAATTTATCTTAACTCAACTTAACAACTAAATAACGAAAAAGAAAAAAAAAATTTGAGAATATTTCCAGAAAGAAAAATAGAAGTTTTGACTTTTGAAAATGGTGAAATGATCGCTTTGTTTTAAATTAACAATATAAGTGATAATTTTATATGCTATTAGTTCTCATTTAAATCTTATTCTATTTTTTATTTATTTAATTAAATATTTTATGTTTTGGATTCACTTCTTAAGAAAAAAATTTGGCCTACACACAAGAACAAATATTAAGAATATAAGATAATAATTAAATCAATTTTTTCTATCAATTTAAACTTTTTAGAATTAAGTGGTAATTTCACAATAATAAATTTTTATTTTCTTAATGGGATTTTACTTCAAAGCTGCACACACCCTCGAGTCTATGCAGTATGCATCACCACCAAACAAAAAGTCTCGTACCTAAGGAAGTTTTGATATTATTTATAAAAATAATAAATAAATAAAAAATCTAGATCGAGGTATCTTTCTCACCAATTTATAAATAAAGTATTCAATGCATTGATTTGTAAATAGATTTTTTTTCACCTTTTAGGATTTCTCACCTGTTTATCATTGTTATGTGATCTATGTTCGTGTGTTTAAACGTGATGTGTATACATGTTTTTTTTTTTTTTTTGGGTTGGACAGTTTTGTTTGAAAATTCAAATTCAATACTAGGTTCCTGTCATTCTCAATATTTTTTTTTTTACTTGTATTATTATTTTTTTGGAAACGTTAGATGTAATTGAAAAGGATGTTACTATCATTCCTCTATTATTATTGAGATGAAAATTGAAAGTTAAATAAAATATTATTAAAATATTATTTTGTAATATTTTTATTATTTTAAAATTTAAAAAAAAAATTATAACTATTAAAAAGCTTTTTGCATTCAAACCTCCTTTTTCAACTGTTTTGAATTCAAAGATTGCTCTTTGTATAGGCTCAGTTCAATATAACTGTTTTGAACAGAACCTCACCGACCAGTACCAGTCCCTTTACAGTTGATTGGCCCGGTTGTATTTAGATATAAATTGAGATAGTTTTAGATGAATTGAATAAAATATTATTAGAATATTATTTTTTAATATTATTATTATTTTAAAATTTGAAAAAAGTTAAATTATTTATTATGTTTTGTTTGAAAATTTAAAAAAATTATAATAATGAGATGAAATGAGGTAGGATGACTTGATGTAAGTTTCGAACACAAATGAGACCTGAGTTTGTTCAACCCGAGTCAAACGGGCCAACTTGGCAAACCAGGTCCAGCCCGTAATTTGTAATCGGCCCAAAGTTCAAAACCCCAGACCACTATCAAACACTTCCACCATGTGTCGTAAAACTATGCTTCAAAGCCCAGGCTGACTTCGTATTTTTATTTAGGAAAATTATTACTATTCTTCCTCATTATCCACTCTCCGAGTCTCAGATTAAAAAAGGCAAGATCCCAAGGTCGCTTTTCGCTCCCAATGGCGCTTCTCAACGTCTCCTTCGCCTGTAGCCCTCGCGTCTCAAATCCACACCCCCGTTATTCTTGCTCTCTCTCCCTCTGTCCTACGCTCCAGGTAGATTGAATTACACATCTGTTTTCCTCCTCGCAACATGTCCCTCTACTGCTCGACTGTCGCCGCGCCTTGGCTAATTCTCGTTCATTTTTTTTATAGAAACAGGCGCCGAAGAAGCCACGGACAGTTCCTCGGAATCTGATTCTGTTGTCGTTGGGCGAATCGGCGTCCAAGGCAGGCTTGCTGGCTCTCCTCTCTGCTTCTCTCTTCTTTGCCGATCCCGCACTCGCATTCAAGGGAGGAGGTCCATACGGTCAAGAGGTGACGAGGGGACAAGATCTGACTGGCAAGGACTTCAGCGGCAAGACTTTGATCAGCCAGGACTTCAAGACGGTCTCTATTTTTTTATTTTCCGGCCGCACATGAATATGTTTGTCGTAATCCGTTTTGTCTATATAATGTGCGATTTGTTTTGCATATTTATTCATTTGTTTGTGTTTTTTTTTTTTCAGTCTATACTGAGGCAAGCAAATTTTAGAGGATCAAAGTTACTTGGTGCGAGCTTCTTCGATGCCGATTTAACAGGTATTTAATTCTTCGTTGTGTTCTTACACTATTGTCTTCGAGTATCTTAGATTCGCAGATATTCTTCGGAAAATTTGTTAGGATGCATGCTCCAATATAACTTTAAGTACTGTGTGATAATGTAGGCAGGGTGAGACAACTTGGAAGAGTTGTAGTATTCGATTACTAAGCCATAAGTTCAAAGTATAATCACAATCAAATTGAATTAATTGATGATGATACAGTCTTACTATGACAGTCAAATTATTCTATTATGTGGATTTATAATAATTATTTAGTGTCTTTTTTATCTCTACAAAGGGGCTGATCTTTCGGACGCTGATCTCAGAGGTGTAGATTTTTCCTTGGCAAATGTGACTAAGGTATCTTGATTCGAGATTTTGGCGTCTGGTTCAATTTCTCTAGGAAATACTAGTTGCTAGGGGTGTGCAAAATTCTGAAAATTCTGACTCCGTCCGACTTCCGCCCCGACTCCGACTTCGTCGGAGTCATCGGAATTCGGAGTATCTCCGAATATCTATTCGGAGTCGGAGTCGGAGTCGGAGCTCCAAGAAGCTCCGATTCCGACTCCAAATTTTTTTTTACTGTACACTTGCGCTCGAGCGAAGTGTCGAGCGCAAGTTGAGCACACGTTGTATTGAACATTGGCTCGATCGACATGTCGAGCGGAAGTCGAGCGAACCTCTCTGAAAGAGTTCCGCTCGAGCGTCACGTCGAGCTCCGACAGCTCCTATAGGAGGTCGGAGCTCCAATTTGGCTCCGACTCTTGTTGGAGTCGGAGGTCGGAAACGAGCACTCCGACTCCGTTGGAGTCGGAGCCCAGCCCTACTAGTTGCTATGTTTGTGTCCGTTCTCCCTTCGAGTATGTTGTGTTTGTGAGAACCACTTTCTTCAGGCCAACCTGAGCAATGCTAACTTGGAAGGTGCTCTGGCTACGGGAAATACATCTTTCAAGGGATCAAAAATAACAGGGGCTGGTATGTAGAAACTCTGCTTAACATTGTTATCTTAGAGTTGATGTCAGATTTGGCCAATTCATTTGAGAGGGAATGAATGAATCGTTTTTGACTGATTTTTCCCGAGTTTGCTCAGATTTCACGGATGTTCCATTGAGAGAAGATCAACGAGAATACCTATGCAAAGTTGCAGACGGGTAAATATATAGTTTCCTTTACATTTGCCTTCTCAATTATTGGCGTTATTCATTATTAACCGCATTTTTGTTATCAGGGTGAATCCAACAACCGGAAACGCAACGCGTGATACACTGCTATGCAATTAATTAATAATATTTCATTGCCCCCGGTAAACCATCACGTTTAAACAGGGGGATCGGATTTCCTGCTTCTGTAAGAGGCTGGCTAACAGCTGCAGTTTTCGTGGGGTTGAATTTGAGGCTGATTTATTGTAACGATTGTATCATATTACTAACAGTAGCACTATCTAACGATTGAATTTAATATCATATGGTTGAGGGTATTATTTGGAGTATAAAATTGGATCGTGATTTTTTTTTTCACGTAATTGTGGGAGAGAGGAAAGATGGAGGAAGGGAGTAAAAGCAGAGGGCAGGGGGTAACATTGTGCATTATGATTTATATATTTGCTTGGACCCAAACCGGAAGAAACAGCGATGAAAATCGATCGGCAGTCCTGGTATTATAATTTCCTTCTAAGAAACTTAAATCTCTTTTTTTTTTTTTTTTTTTATCTTTTTAGCTACAGTTGTTATTTAAAGCAACGGCAGAAGTCCAGGTACTTTAAGAAAAGTTTCAAGCCGAAGAACACTTCGATATAATGACGGGTAAATACTACATAGAAGTGAGAAGCAGAAATTTTTAGTCATTAGCCAAGCTGATACAAAAATTACAGGCAATTTTCATTTGGTGAAACAGGGCCTCCCTCCTGTTTGACCCGCTCATGCCATGCTGCCTTGGAATCTTGATCGGGGAACACCTCAGATTGCAACGATAGAGAGATGTTATTTACATGTAGCCAAGTTGGCTCCCACAAGCAATCTCCACTTAATGCCGTAATGCGCTCCCCTGCACAAGCACGCCTCTTGATTTCAGAACAAGTGTTCTTTAGGAGCTCGGGAACTAGCTCCTGAAGCTTCTCGCATCTCTTCCCTCTAAGTTTAACCTTCGAATATTTTTCCATTCGGCTGAGAACACCCAACCATAGTTTTCATAATGTAGTCAGCTGTGAGATATCATTAACTGTAAAAACACTTTTGAAAAGAGTTTCATGGCAAGGGTGAGGGTGCCTTCCATGTTTCGATAGTCCTTTTGAGAGTGCCCCTGTGCAATTTCAAGCAACGTGAAGATCATCATATCAAAACATTGGAACCACAAACCACGCGAAAGGTGGATCTCATCCACTTCTGTCAAGCATTTTTGCAATGATAAATAGCATGATTTCTAACTTCTTCTCTCTGGTCCAGACAAACTTTCCTTCATCCCTGTAAAAGCCTCAACCACATCTCTCCAATATTCTGAGACATTTTCAAAGCTTCCTCCTCCCCCATTGCTTCCTTGGCCTGACTCGCCCACCTTGCTAAACAATTCACAGAACCTGCCATGAGATCAATTGCACAAACAGACCCTTCTCATTCTTGCTTCCATGTCATTGCCGAAGGCCAACACAGGTTCCTCAACAGATGAAGGATTCAAGAGAATGGTGAACTTACAGAGGGACACGACTAGATCATCCAGTACTTCTTCTAGATGATGTCATGCATAAATCTTTGCAACTGCTAAGAATCCATCTATACAAGTTTGGTAAACCTCTTCGTGTTCTGCATGATCAAATACTACAGAGATAGCAGCAATTGTTGGGCCGGACGGACACTATAGCAAACATATTGTGGCGAAGGTAGGCTCTGGAATCAGATACAATGAATGAAGCGGTTTTTTTTTTGGATATGTGCATTAGATCAATCCACCAGGTTGGGGTCATTCCAGAAAGCTGGCACGTTGCTCTGCGGTTGTGCGGATTTCATTCTTGCAAATTGAGGCAGTTCAGTTCAACTCCAATACGTCTCGACGGACAGACGGAGTTCACAAAAAATTTGATTCTGGGATTCCTTCTATACTTTTGTACAAGTTTTTAATATTTATAATTGAAAAAATAGAAAAGCAAACAATTTTTACAAAAAAAAAATAAAAAAATATATTTATCATCCTTTTATTATTACCTTCTCTCAACATTTTTTGATGTGATATTAAATGATAAATTTATAAATAAAATATAATAAATAATTTTCAATCATGATATGAGATAATGAAAAAATGGTGATAAAAGAGATGATGAATAATATTACTTTAATTAAGTTTAAAAATTTGGTGTAAATATCTGATTTTCAAATATTTTAGAAGCCACTAAACACTGCCACGCTCTAATCTACTTCCTTTAATAGAGAGAGATGAACAAAAGAGCACAAATTGTGTTTGTTGAGGGGGGGGGGGGGGGGGGGGGTGAGAAGTTGGCATGTCCAGTCATTATTCAAAAGTGGATTGGGAGTATTTAGGATCCATTTATCTTTGAAAAATGATAAAAACACAACATTTTTTACGGTACATTACACAATTATATTTTAAAATAAATAATAATTTAATAAAATATTTAATAAAATAATATTATTTTATAAAAATATCATCATTTTAAAATATATATTATAAAATATATTGTAAAATGTGATGTGTGAAGTATATATTTTTTTTTTCTTTTAGGCGTAACTGGTCTGAGTCGACTCCTATTCAATTTGTTTGTTGTCTGCGTCATTATCGAGGCTGATCGGGACCCATTATCGTTTGGGCCAACTAACCGACCGAAATAAGCCCGTTTTCTTGACGTAGTCCGCTTGCGGCCTGAGCGAATCGACTAATTAATTAGCTAATTGATTTTTTTCCCCTAAATAACAAAACATATGCATAAGAATTGCCTTTATATTACTTTCCTCGTATGATGTTTTCATTGACCATTAGCAAAACGTCAATTTATTTGGAGGATATAACTGTTAAAAGTTTATTTCAAAATTAAATTAAGACAGTATAGAAAGATTGCTACAATGGTCGGGACAAAAAGTCTTGATTCCGCAAGAGTAAACTATTTCTCGAAATCCAAGATCTTCATGAGTTATGATAGACTGCAACTCTCATACTACAAATATCCAAATTGTGATGTCCAATTAATAACCCATAGATAGTTCTTATTTTCTTAATTGTATCATATTATATATATATATTCTTAGAGGGGAAGAGAGACTTGTTGGAAAATCCATATAATCATATATATATATATATATATATATATACCAGATTCTATCGAAACCATCTATATACAGGTTGTATTACAACGTCGAGGGAGCTGAGGATAGGACATGGCTACAAACTTTGCATGAAATACACTGAGTACTTTCAAAACCTGAAATTAAAGGATCATACAATTTTGTTTAGTTTCGTGTCTAAGCTCACTAAAACAGAAGCCATTATCGCCCCAATTAAAAGTGAAGTATGCATGACATTATATATATGTCAGGATGGCTTGCTTCCTGCATGGTAATTGATCAGTGAAGGTTGTCGCATGATCTGCGCTTGCATATATTTATATATATAGGAATTCGACTAGGAACGGCTATATATATATATATATATATATATATATATATATATAAAAAGAAGAACAATCCAAGCAGGGAACCTAATTTATCAGTATTTTCACATAGAGAACCCTCAGCATACGCAACATGATTTTATATTTTTTTCTCTTTATAATTGTACGGTAAGAATGAGTTTAAATATTATAGTTTTTTTTTTTTTTTCCTGGGCGGATGAGCTTAATTCATGTATATATATAGTTATAACCAATATTTAATTATCAGCTGATATATTTTTACAGTTTCATGAGTATCATTAAGTGTCATTTCATACCAACTGTATGTCTAATCTGATCACTAAGTTCGTCGATCGGTCGGCAAAAGGTCTAATAAATTAATTGTTCCTTACCCCAATTATAGACTCATAATTAACATGAAAAATACATTTTTTTTTAAAGCCACAAGCTGCTAGCTGCTCTTTGTTGTTTTGTACTAAAGTCATGAACATTGAGTAGGATTCGAGTTTTCTTTCCAACTTTCCTCCTTGCACAAGTTGATAATTAAAGAAGACATTGTGGATAGAGTCTATGATCCGTAGCAGACAAATTTAGAAGTATATTTAATGAAGTACTACTGAGGCTAGCTAGCTAATATATGTGTATATATATATATATATATATATATATATATATATATAGATAGCCTTCCGTGGTCAATCATTTTGATAATTAAATTATAATACTCTATCCTGATTGTTTAAGTTTTTTGGAATTATGCATGCAACCTCGCCCTAGCTAGCTAGCGTTTCCCTCTTCCCCAAATTAAAGAATATTTTTTGAAAGGACTGAAGAAAAAATGAGAGGCCGGATATATATGTAGGTTGAACTTTTGTGATATCAAGAGTACGTAGTGCCACGTACGTGGATTGTAAAGCCATCGTGAGCTTCATGATGAGGGACTTCCCTTCCCGTGCTGATCTATACATGCATGATCCTCCCTAATACATTATCTTCATCGAAAGTGGTTGATAAAAACGATTTTGATATACAACTAAGACGTACGTACGGCCCATAAATCGTGAGAATTATTTATTTTCATTCATTCCGAGTTGCATTGATTGCCCCGTTACTAATTAATTCATTGCATATATATATATTCTTAATTGGCTTGTTTAATTAGTTATAATTTCTTACTACAAGAAAATTGTTTATTTACGACCAGTTAATTCCAATGAAATGACTATTTACAACTAAAATTAGTTAGAATAATCTTTTAATTGCAATAAATTGATCACGAAAGTTCGTTTGTTTCTGTAGAATTAATATTGCGACACAATATCACAAATTATACACTAGGCATGTCAACAAAAGTCGTTCAATTATTTAGTTCTTGATCAATTAGTCGTGTAAACGTGTATATATGCATACTCGATCTCCGTGATCTCTAAATAATTCTTTCTTTTTGTTCCCACCAAATAAAGAGACATTAGAAATTAGTAAATTCAGATATATTCGAGACAAATAATATAAAGATAATTGATTATTAGTGATCCAAATTAAGGGATCATGTGCAATTCCTTGCCTATTACAATGCCATCTTTGACTCGTTTACGTGATGTGATATCGATCACGTGGAAGGAAAATGATCAGATTGTTAAAGAGATTCTGAACATGCACGTTTACTACACTGCAAAAGGAACAAAAAGTCTTGCAATGAACAAATCAAGTTTAATTAGCTTATTCATTACCGTAGAATGTTTCTTCATTTTTTTTATTTAAGGAACATAATTATTTAGAATATTTGCAATACCAGTAGTTGCACTAATTGAGGAAATGTCGAGACAATCATCTGAATCATGAATTATCATCGTTATAATATTATATTAAGGTAGACAAAAGCTAATGTATCAATCCTCAAATAAAGCTCTGCTCGTCTTTTCCAAACATATATATAATTAATTTTCAAGGGTACGTAGGTCCTCTTTCTCACCTTTAAAAATGGCGATCTCGTGAAGTTATGACAAAGTAGCTTTCTGTGATATATATGCATTCATTAGATAAGGAATCTGTTTAATAATAACCTTCTTCTTCATGCACATGTGGTACTCGTCGTTATTGTTGTTTCATTTCAACTTACTTATTTATTTATTTTCATTATTGCGTGCATCATGTGTGCGTGAGGCTAGGGGACTAAAGGGGCAGATGGGGATGAGATCGCTTTAAGTTCTAATTCAAATCTAAAGTGTAGGGTTCAAGTGAGAGAGACAAACGTATTATGTGGATTCTATAATTACGTTCATATCGTTAATATTTATTATCACCTATATAATTTTTTTCTATAATATTAAATATTTAATCAAGAGAAATATTTGGTCTACATAAAAATTTTACACATTGGCGTGGTTTAATTTACAAACTAACATGGTTTAATTTAATCTATCATATTATAAAACTCTTTACAATACACCATCTCTCACTCGAAGTTCGTTGGTGTTCAAAATTGAGCGATTTGTATTAGGGGTGTAATCGGTCCTGTCTAGTCTGGGAGAGATCACGAATCGAAAATTTCAGTCCATCATTTTTTCCCGACCGGATCAGTAGCTATCGATCCATGAACATTAGATGAAAACTACATAATTAATTTTTTTCCTCTTTTTCTTTTTTTGACAAAAAATTTTATACAAATAATTAATTAAATTAGTAAAATTAAAATTAAATGATCTCTGTTCTCTTTAACATTTTACATATGGTTAATAAATATTAAATAATTTTATTGTATATATAGTCAATGGTGATCTCTTAGATGAAAACTACATAATTAATTTATATAATTACTATATAAAATAATAATATATATAATATTTACATATATATATATATATATATACACATTCGGTCGGTCTCAGTCTAATCTAGTCTAAGAAAACTGCATCCCGGGACCAATTAATAAGACTATCGGTCTGATTCAGTCTAGTCGATTGTTTTGGTCCGGACCCATAGTTTTACACCCCTAGTTTGAATATTTTGGGGGGATGGAAAGTGGAACAAATTATTTTTATGTTTTTATGATAAGTAATATTAGATACAAATCTCATGCAAGTATTTTATAAATAAATAAGTTCCATTAAAAAAAAAAAAAGATTTCTTTACAGTTTTTTATGATATGTCCTGCGTTTTACAAAGAGACTCGGAAAATTTTATTTATTTAGAACCAGTAAAAATCATTACTACGGTATAATATATATATATATACTCATTTCTACCGTCTAATTATCTCAGTGCAAGGCAGCGTCAGAAGCAAAGCAAACCCGAACTAAAATTGCTGAAGTAATACCGATAACAACGACTGTGTATCAAACCCGTACTAAAAACCAAAGGAATAGTTTCAATGGAAGAGCCAAAGGAAAGCAAACCCGAAACGCAAATCTAGTTACAAAGACCTTTTCATTGACCCTTTTCTCTTCCTCATAGATTCTCAAGTTGCTTTCATGTATTCAACATGAATACGGGGAAGTATTCCTGAACCTTATATCTCTCACTCTCCATGAAAACCTTCCATAAAATACCTATTCCTTTCTTTTTATCTTAATTTGCCAATTTCCAGTCAAAGAATATATATGCAGGAAGCTCCGTATTGGATGTGGATGAAGAGGAAACAAATCTTAGAGTCGGATTCTCAACGATCAATGATTTGTCTGAACAACAGGACATGGGAAGAAAAGGCTTTTGCAGAAGATGCAGCTGGGCCTCTTGGGGGATGCATATGGCCTCCAAGATCTTATTCTTGTAGTTTTTGCAACAGAGAGTTCAGGTCTGCCCAAGCCCTAGGTGGTCATATGAATGTTCATAGAAGGGATAGAGCAAGGATGAAAGAATCTCTTAGCTCCTCCAATGATGTAGCCCCCCATCATCAAAATCATCATGACCAGAATCGTTCCAAGTCTCTGGGTGCTCAGTTTCCAACTGATGGTTGTAAGTTGTTTCACAATCGAGACCCTAAACCTAGTCCTAATATTGTTGCATCAAGTGCTCTATCACCTTCGTGGGTTTCAACCTTTTACACTCCAGAAAATTTTAGTGAACAACGTACTTCTGCGCCTGCTCATTCTTCTTCTATTGCTCAATCTTTGTCCGATCCTGTGGGCGTTAGACTTCTCATGAGTATCTCTGAACCAAAACATGGATTGGCAAATAATCCGAGGGAAGAAGATTCTACATGTTTGCGTAATGATGATCATGTTGAAACTGAATTTTCTGTCGGTATGAATTCTTTTGTTTACCAAAATCCACCAACTGGGTCCCCTGGGGATGAGGCGATCAGTTGCAAAAGACCCAAGACTGCTGTTTCTTCACTGTCGCTCTTTCTTAAGGCATGTTCGGATGCTAGATACCACCTTCAGTCAGAGGTAACCGAAGTAGTTAAGCCAATCAGCATGGAGGACTTGGATCTTGAGCTCAGGTTGGGTGATCCAGGATCACCTAAAGTGAAGCAGTAGGGTACAATTATATATATGTGCCTGATCAGGTTACATTTTGTTTGCTGTATGGAGAGAGAATCTTTGATATTGTTTGCAGCTTCTCATGAGTTTCTCTTTCCTTTACTATCTCTTCTTGATCTAATGGCTAACAGGCAGAGGCAGCTCTGCGTCTATTAGAATCTTGATTGAAATGAAAGGTTTATTTTTCAATGAGCTGACTAAATGACACATCTCCATTAATGTATCAGCTGATATATTTCCTTTCTATCTGTATTTCTGGAGCTAGCTAGCTAGTTGCTGCTCGTATGATAATCATCAATCTCGGTTTGCACTATAAGATCTTCCACTTTCTTCTTATGATCATATAGAATGGAAAGATGGATCAGACTAGTGGTTGGTAGGAGACAAATGAGGGATCGAAAAGATGAATGTAGCTGCATCTCATTTTCAATAATACAAAACTTAAACTGATCTGAACATGTGCAATGATATTAATTCTACGATCTAGTTGCTGGCCTGTGTTCTGATGGATCTGTTCCGATCCTATAGTAATTCAATTAATATTGGAAAGCTGACACAATATTTTCTGAATTCACCATCTATGATTTTCTAACAATAGGGTTATTATGAGGCGTGATCCCGGTCTTAGATACAATATTAGATGCAAATTAGTTCAAACAATTATCATTTAGTACTCGCTGTGTTAATATATGTTAGAATATCTTTTCTGGCCGGGGTTGGTAATTGAATAATATTACTAGATCTCACACCGTGACACCCTCAGTTAACTGTAAGTTCATACGTGAAGAGAGAGAGAGGGAGAGAGGAATTGACAGCCTAGCTAGCTCAAGGAACTGACATTTAAAAGTCACTTCAGCTACATCCAAAAGGATTAAAAGTAAGAGCTAGCTAGCTAGACATACATGACAAAACATGGATTCCCTCTTCACCTGTATCATTACCATCAGCGAAATCTATTACCCTCACATCTCAGTCCTCCCAATAAATTCCAAACTATACGGTTCTTTTCCACACTTTTTACTCGATTTAAACCGCCCTCCAAATACTCCACCAACTCCGTGGAATAAAAAACAAGACAATTATTTTATAAAGCCAGAGAGAGAACATTAATATATATATATATATATATATATAATCTATAACAATATCATTGGCATCATTTAACCCCTAATTTGTTTTTCCTTTTGGTGCTATACTTAGTACTGATACGCTGATCTTAATTAACAACCGAAGATCACCAGCCACAGAACTGGAAGCCTAAAAGCATCCAATAATTTTCAATGTTTCGAAACCCTAGGTCCTGTCTCGACGTTGTAGTAATGTGGTTACTGTGTATAGCCACCTTTTGACAACGACGGGTCCTCCAGTATAGATCCATGGCGAGGTCTGGTTGTTTTTCAATGTTTCTTAACAAGGAAAATCGATAAAACATCGCTTTTGACTTGATGGGTCGGTCGGAGTGAAAGCAACTGTGCTGATGATACATTGCTGTGTTTAGATAGTACTGGTTTATGTTTCCCAACAAATTTTGTTCCCATAAAAGATGCTCTGTAGTACGAGATAATTGATGGGTTCTCTGTGTTTAACTTTGGGTTCAGAAAATGGGCAGATGGGAGAGAGAGAGAGAGAGTGAGGTTAGTGTCTTGGTCTTTGGTTGCTTTTTTTTTTTTTTTTTTTTGAATAATTGGTCTTTGGTTGCTATAGCCTATGAAGTGTCCGTCTTGTGTAAGAGAGTTGTAATATCTGTCCGGCTTGTGTGGATTAATTAAGAAGTTGGGTCGGTTTTTTTCTAAACAGTTATAATTAGCGAGCGAGGTGATCCGAGTGTGGCTGTGTCAGAGTAATTTTAACGTACGTACAGTCGCAGAGACAGAGAGGCACATGGGTATAACGTGTATGATATGTCTCCATCTGTTTTTCTTCAAAGATTCACTAATAGTAAGCCATAAGTAGGAAAAAAAAAAATAAGGACATTTTCTCAGCTTTACATAGGTTTCTTTAAATTAGGGTTGTTTGAAAATTTTATGCTTACCATACATATATATATATATATATCATAGTTTCTGTTTCTGTTCCTGTTTTTTCTTTTGACTTTATTTTCCTTTGCCAGTTTTGTTATTTAAAAAAGAAATTATATTTACAATCTCACGATCACTTTGAAAAAATAAATAAATATGAGATCTATTTAAAAAAAATTAAATTTTTAATAATAAATTTTATTTTTTTTTTAAAACGACTATACAACAGTTACATACTCTACAACTAATATAACATTACTCTTTAAATACACTGGGCTTAGTCTTCCGCAATTAGTGGTGGCCGAGCGTGTAGCTAGAAAAATATCAGTATTCTTGTACATGATCGGCTTTTGAAGGTCCAAATAAATCATGAATTGGGCCCAACCTAACACGTATACGTACGTACATCACAGAATGTTGTCAGGGTGTTTGGGCAAAATAAGAATGGACCGGCTTTACAGTGTTGAATTACGTCAGTTTTATACCCTCTCTTAATTCATCGCTGCGGAACCAGAGGAACTATATGATAAACTGGTGATCTGTTACATTAAATTATAGGCTAGATTCTTCACCATGTGTTTAATTCTCCTTTGTATCTTCTTAACACGGAATATTGAATACTGCCAGCTGGTTTTATTTGTTTTTTGAGATTTTCATGCAATGTTATGCTTATAATTTTGGTGCGATTCTGAAAGAAGTGACCTAGAGAGGAGGCAAAGAATAAGCACGTGCTTTGAAAGAATTAATTGCATGCTATATAAATTGTCACGTCGGTACAAATATATAAACCACCAAAAGATTAGCATTAATTGCAAACTATGTAAAGTTCAAATTATGTCTAAATCTCATGTTCGGAGCCAGAGGAATTGGCCCAATAAATAACTCGGCTACGACCCATTGGGCTTGGGGTTGGGTTTAGGGTCAGGCTAAGGTTAGGTCATTGACCGCCTCACGGGCGTCAACTCTCGCAACTACGTCACCCCGTGCAGGATAGGTGTCATGGCTTGACAGCGTAGTCACTTCGACGTGGCTGATCGTTGGGTATAGATAATCGACAAAAAATATTTATAAATACGAATTGTGCAACTCGTCTAATCGTTTTAAAAAAATAATAATAAAATATGTTATTAATATAAAAAAAATTTATTATTTTTAAAATAATTATTTATATATTTCATAATTATATGTAAAATTATTATAAATATTTGTATATATTGGGTTGTGTCGCGAGTGCGTGGTATGCTACTTTGACCCGCGTTGTTCAAATAGCAATTGCGAAAGACCGACCACGCGTCGTGTGAACTGAGATGCACTTTTCTTTTAATAATGCTACATGGACCTTTTTTTTTTCTTTTCTTAAGTTAGAACTGAGATTTTTCATAGGAAAATGATAATGTGAATGCTAAATATGCTCTGTCCATTCATATATTTTTTATTTTTTTATTTTTTTAATAGTTAAGGAATTAATTTTTAATAATTTTTTATTTTTTTTTAATAGTTAAGGATGCTTAAAAAATAATTAAAAAAAATAAAAAAACTCATATATTAGTATACACATTTGATAGCCATTATCCATTTTCATATCTATCATAAGCTTGCTTTACTATTTTGTGCAATTTATAACTGTACAAATTTTTATTTTTTACTTTTGTAACAGTCGGGCAGAAGGCCTCGTTAAATCTGACAAGGAAATGTGTTAGGTGTAAAATAGATTAAGCCCACCGTGTAACCATCATCATAGGAACGGAGAGAATGAAAAAATATAAGAGCTGAAAGAGGTAAAAGTATAGAAAAACAAGTTACACATATAAAAGGAAAAGGTAACAATGACATAAAATCGACAAGAGATCAAATACTCCTAAGAGGCCTCGATATAAGGAAATTTTCCTATATATACCACGACAGCACCCGAGCGGCTTCTTCTATCTTCATTTTAAGGATTCTAGAGATATCATATTTTTTTCTCTAAGCAATAGGATCTTCAACTTCTATTATATTGAGAAATATGTGAGATCACGAGAGATTGCACAAATCGCTAAAGCATGGCAGATTTATCCTCCAAACACCCCTTGAACATAGGCTTTGCCGAATGATATAAATTAGTGTGTCTCTATCTCATTTATATTATATTTATTGCTAATTTTCATAGATGAAAGCAAGGCCATTGTAAAGACTCTCAAGCCACTACCAACGGGTCAATCACAACATGGGGACTCCTTCCTTCTAAGCATGTACCGAAAAATGCATATGAGTGGATATACGCCTGTGTGCATGTATATATACATAAATAAAATCATTGTCCATATTTGAATTTTTTATACAACATATATTACTTTCTTATGTTGGGTGGTGTGTGGAACCTGATTTGTAAGCAGAAAATCTAGAAACAAAGAGTTCACTCGACCTAGCACTCGAGTGAATCTCAACCCGTGAATTTGCTCTAAGTGCGCTTGGCAGTGGGCACGAGCGAAACTCAACCCGTGAGTTTGCTCAAGTCTTGCGCAATAGTGGGCCCGACCGAGACACAAACCTTAGTGTTCGCTCGAGCTGTGCTCAACACATCACTCGAGCCAATATTGATTGCTTGTTCAGTTGAGGTGCGCTTGACATGCCGCTAGAGCGAATGACCCAGTTTTTCCAGATTATGGTTTCTAGTGTTGTTTCTATTTATAATATTTTGACCTTATTGTATATGATTTTTAGTAGTTTTTCAATGAGGAAAAAAAAAATCAAAGTGTGTGTGCATATCGTATGAAACAGAGAAAGCTCTAGAGAGTGTGAGTTGAGATTGAGTGATTGTAATATATTCTGATTAATAAAATTTCTGCAGCGCTGTGGACGTAGGCACGTTCCTGAGCCACGTAAATTATGTGTGACGTGTGTTTTGATCATTGCTTTAATATGTTTGTCATCATTGGTATGTGTGTTTTTATAACAACTAGTATCAAGAGCCGATGTCAGATCTGAAGGAGAACGATGGCTGGAGACAATTTGAAAACACTCGAGATCGAGAAGTGAGACTGCACTGACTTTAGGTATTTGAGGATGCATATCCAGGACCATCTCTACGGGAAGAGGCTTCATTTTCCACTGTTAGGAAAGAAGCCGGAGAGCATGGACGATGTTGAGTGGAATCTGTTAGATCGATAGGTTCTGAGGGTTGTTTGCTTGACCCTATCCGGAATAGTGGCACACAATATTATTAAGTAGAGAACCATGGCGGATCTCAATACAGCTTTGTCAAGTATGTGTGAAAAGCTGTCGACAAATAACAATATGAATCTAATGGATAAATTTTTCAATCTGAAGATGTCATAAGGTATGTATGTGGCCTAACACTTAAATGAATTCAATACGATCACAAATCAATTGTCTTCTATAACGATTGAGTATGATGATGAGATCAAAGCGTTAATTTTGCTGGCATCACTGTCAAATAGTTGGGAGGCCATGAGAATGGCAGTGAGTAGTTCAATCGACAATGTGGAATTGAACTACGATGACGTACGTGACATGATCCTTACTAAAGAGGTACATAGAAGAGACTCTGGTGAGTTTTGAGGTTCGGGATCGGCCATGAACGTTGATAATTGGGGCAAAAGATATGACAGGTCAAGCTCCAAGAATAGGGGCGAGAGCATAACGAAATCAGGGCAGTAGATCACATGCTAGAGTTGTGGCAAGCCAGACCATATCAAGAGAGACTGTCGAAATCAAGAAAGTAATAAGAATGGCGCTGTGAATGTAGTGGTTGAAGAAACACATGATGCCTTAATTCTTATAGTGCACAATCTGATTGATGATTAGGTGTTGGATTCAAGGATTTCGTTCCATAGCACCTAACATCGAGAGATCATATAGAATGATCTTGCTTATGATTTTAAAAAGATATATGCGGCTGATGGAGACGTACTGGATGTAGTGGGAGTGGGTGATCTGTGCATCACACTTCCAAACATGGGCATATGGACTTAACAGCAAGTTAGACACGTTCCAAGTCTGAAGAAAAACCTAATCTCTGTGGGATAGCTCGATGACAGAGGTAATGTAGTAGCGTTCTCTGGAGGAGTGTGGAAGATCACTAAGGATGCGCTGTTTTGGCACATGGTAAGAGATCTAACTCTTTGTAGTTAACATTAAAGTCAAGCTATGTGCAGGGAAATACATGAGTGCATAAAACAGGTTTAATCGCGTGAAACAGATGATGAAGCAAAATGGAGTCAGTTTTGATGTTCCTCGTGTAAGCATAGGGAAGTTGGCAAAGGTTGCCAGGATCAGTTCGAGACCAGACACTTCTATTGCAGTGAGAGTTGTGAGTCATCCAGTAGATTTGATGACTAATGGCGATGTACATGAGATACTGAAGTTGGGCTTGACTTCAATGCTTTTGGCTTGAAGACAGGAGTTGTGAGATGCAGAGGTGGTAAGGCTTGGCTGGAAACAGTGGATGACATGTAGAGAACCAGTCTCCAAGTGGGAGATTGTTGGGTTGTGTGTGGAGCCTGATTTGTGAGTAGAAAATTGAGAAACAGAGAGTTTGCTCAACTGTTGCTCAAACCTAGCGCTCAAGTGAAGCTCAACCGGTGAGTTCATTCGAGGTGAGCTCAAGAGTGGGATTCAGCGAAGCTCAACCCGTGGATTTGTTTGAGTCTCGTGCGATAGTTAGCTCGAGCGAGACATAAACTCTAGTGTTCATTTGAGCTGCTTTCGATACACCACTTGAGCCAATGTTAATTGGTTGTTTGCTCGAGTCGCACTCAACACATAGCTCTAACGAATGACCCAATTTTTTTCAGATTAGGGTTTCCAATACCGTTTCTATTTATGTCATATTTTGACTTTATTGTGTACGATTTTCAGTAGTTTTCTGTGAGAATAAAATAGTCAAAGTGTGAGCGCCTATTGTGAGAGAAAAAATTCTAGAGAGTGTGAGTTGAGATTAAGTGATTATAATCTTCTCTGTTAGTAAAATGTCTGCAAATTTATAGACGTGGACACATTGTCGAACCATGTAAATTGTGTGTGTCGTGTGTTTTGATCATTATTTTAATTTATTTGTCATTGTTAGTGTGTGTTTTTACAACATCTTGCAAATAGGTCTTCATGTTTGATTGCATTAGCAGATGTTGGTCAGCTTGTCATTGCCATTGTACGTGGAACTCACTTAGTAATGGTGGTGGCGCCCATTTCCATATACGTATGCGAAAGTGATCGTGGGACGCGCAGTTTTGGGAGCATTTATACAAATATAATGAATATTTCTGCAATTAAGAGATGACAGTAAATGGCTTTAAAAGCTTGTTCGAACCAAACTTCTTCAATGAACACTCCAATAAGCTTTGCCAACATGTTACTATCATGGAATGCATGGCAAAATTTAATTTGAGCACTAATTTGACAAATTCCACCGTTATCAACTTAAACAAGTAATTATGTAAATCTACATTACATTCAAGTTATGTTACTTTGCGTTTACGACGAGATATGATCTCCGTTAGATATCATTGGAACTTGATTAAACATTATGCAAAAATGGAGTATCAGGAGTGAATTATAATACATGCAAGAGGGAGTTGGTTTCAATTTCTCAAACATGTGGGGGTGGAGTTTGCATTTTACGGTTTTTTTCTAATTTACAGTAATGAAAAATACAATTTTTTTTGTGCATTTCTTTAAAATAAAATTAATAATATGAGTTTTAAATTTAACCACATTTAAAAAAATATACGAAAGTTATCAATTTTAAAATTGTAAATGAGTAATAAGATACACAACACATTTCATAATTATATTTTAAGTTCGGAATATTTTTATAAAATAATATTATTTTTTAAAATTATTTGATAAAAATATCTCTTATTTAAAATATAATTAAATATAAATACAGTAAAAAAATTGCAAAAAACTTATTTTTTTAAAATATCGTCTCTATTTTTTTATGCATATGCATGTAATGGATTGACAAAATTTT
Organism: Juglans microcarpa x Juglans regia; assembly: GCF_004785595.1. Taxonomy (NCBI): domain Eukaryota; kingdom Viridiplantae; phylum Streptophyta; class Magnoliopsida; order Fagales; family Juglandaceae; genus Juglans; species Juglans microcarpa x Juglans regia. Next base: position 29,013,949 of record NC_054595.1, read on the forward strand.
TAAATATTATATAACAAAAATTCTACTCATCATCTTTACATTATATATTATACATATTTTTTAATTAAATATGTAATATATAGATAATTAATAGAAAAATTAAATTAAATAAAAAAATTTAAAAAAATATACAATATGTGATGAATATAACTGATTTAGTTATACAAAATTTAAATATTTCATTTCATTTTATATAATTATTATAATTATTTTAAATTTTTATTTAAAATATAATAAATAATTATTTTTAAAAAAATTTAAAATAAAATATTAAAAATTTATATTATAGCTCATTGTGCAAATTTCGACAAAGTGGGGGTGGCGAATAGCGCGAAGGAGGATGGGTTTCAGCTTCAGCTCCACGTCAGCAACCACTGCGTGTCCACTAAACAAGGTTCACCTTCTGATATTCCGTAAGCGTCAATCGACTCTGACATGTGGCCCCACACGTGTCCCAACCTCCCTTGTTACGTAGCCCCCTTTCATTTCTCGACAGGAGCAATCAAAATAAAGTGAGGACCCCACTGCTTTTTCTACATTCTCCAAACCGTCGAAGATGCGGGTGTTTCTGTACTCGCGGTTTAAGGGGGGAATCCCAACACGAATCTCGCTTCCACGATCACGCCACGTTGTAATGTCCTCTGGGGCAATTGTTTTTCTTCAGGATGAAAAATGTTTCGCGTGTGGGACTCTGGAAGGCAGAGAAAGATTAGGCGGTATGTTGAGGACCACAATCCACATGCGTGTCCGAAAATAAGGGTGGGTTCGACCTTGCCTGTTGGAATTAGATTGGGCCACGTGTCGAATCTACGAAAAGGTTATGCACGTGGTGATTTTTGGAAGGACAGGCGGAGATGGACGGTGGAGATGATATCTATAGCATCCAGTACTTTGACGTAATACCAGCTATACGTGTCCGATCCCTGCCCATGACGGTGGGGGGCAGCTGCCCCTGACTAGTGTGGCCCCCAGGTGGTATTGTGGCTCTTCAGCTAAAGGCTCAGGCGGAAGCCATTTTTAATCGTTCCTCAGAGCGTGTTCAAAATCCTTCTGTCTTCTTTTGTCCCTCGCTAGCTTTTGTTTACAGAGGCCATAATTGCTACACTTCACTTTTTCTTCTTCTTATATAAATATTTTTAATTTCAATTGCGCGGCTTAAATTGAGCGGAACAACGAGAAGAGTGAGATTTACTACTTGAGAATTGTGCGACTGCGTCAATTGATTAATAGCTTCACAGAATTTTAATGGCTGGGATTTGCTGCGGAGTTGTTGGAGAGGTAGAGGCATCGTCTGCAATTGAGCCGAGCTCACGTGCTTCTAGGCGCCGGAGACTGGAGCTCCTGCCGCTAAAATTAATCGCCGATGTGGCCGTACCACCGGCTCTGGAGAATGGTCGGAAACGCCAGAAGATCGATCCATGTCCTCCGTCTTCACCACCGCGCGATTTCGAAAACGCAGTCAAAACTTGCGTGTCCAACCAAGTGGAAGCCAATGAGGAAAACGAAGAATCGAAGCCGAAAAATGAAGCGGCGAGTTCAGGTGAAAGTTCCTCGCCCGCGGAGGAAGTGCAGGATTACTTGAAGTTCGGCGTGACCTCTGTTTGTGGAAGGAGAAGAGACATGGAGGACGCCGTTTCGGTTCACCCTTTGTTTTGTCCCGAAAAGAGTCAGAGTTCAAACGGATTTCATTTCTTCGGTGTGTTTGATGGGCATGGTTGCTCTCATGTAAATGCTCGCATCTCTTGTCCTTTCTTTCACTGAATTGTTAATTGTTGGATCTAAAAAATTCCATTTTTTTCTCTAGGTTGCGGCCAAGTGTAGGGATCGGTTGCATGATATAATGAAGGAAGAGGTGGAAGGCGAAGGAGAAGCTGTGGAATGGAAGGGCACGATGGAGAGGAGCTTTAATCGGATGGACAAGGAGGTGCAGGATTTGAGTGGCTCTGGGAGTAGCAGCTGTAGGTGTGACCTCCAGACTCCGCAGTGCGACGCCGTTGGATCTACTGCCGTTGTAGCTGTAGTGACGCCGGAGAAGATCATAGTCTCCAACTGCGGTGATTCTCGGGCCGTACTTTGTCGAAACGGCGCCGTGATCCCGCTCTCGTCCGATCATAAGGTGAGAAAATCTCACCAAAAACAAGTGGAAAAAGTATCTAATTTGAGATCACTGAAAATGTTTTCTCATGCCTGTGTTCGAGAGAAATCTCCGGTATGGCAAAACGGAAACAGTTTTGTTGTAAGCGCTTTCGACGCGTCCTTTCACATGCGAATCACTTGGGTCGAAAGTGTGAAAGTGTAGGCCCCCCACTAGTAAGGCTTGAGACGTGGGTCTCACTCGCCCTTTCTAGGTTCGCTTTACTAGTAATCTGTTGTGTGCGCTTGTTAATCACGCTCCGGGTTTATCCCTCGTAATATTTGCCTACTATGTTTACCCTGCAGCCTGACCGACCCGATGAATTGCTTCGGATCGAAGCCGCAGGAGGCCGCGTAATTTATTGGGACGGCCCTAGAGTTCTTGGAGTTCTGGCCATGTCCAGGGCAATAGGTATGCGGGCCGGACAAAGACTCTTTTAGCTTTCGTATTTAATTTGTGTAACATTTTTGTTAATCTGGTGCATAATAGCTGCCTGACTGAGCTTTCTCACCTTAATTCTCTCAGGTGACGATTATCTGAAACCGTACGTGATTTCGGAACCGGAGGTAACGATAACGGATCGGAGGGAGGACGACGATTGTCTTATCCTAGCGAGCGATGGTCTTTGGGATGTGGTCTCCAACCAGACCGCATGTGGAGTAGCGCGAATGTGCTTGCGCGCACAAAAGCCCCCAACACCGCCCGGATCGCCGGGCAGTGAGGAGGCGGTTGGCGTCGCCTCGAGCAGCCAGGACAAGGCCTGCTCCGACGCGTCCATTTTGTTGACCAAATTGGCCTTAGCTAGGAATAGTACGGACAACGTGAGCGTTGTCGTGGTGGATTTGAAAAGAAATCACTCCACCAATTGTCAATAAGAACAGGAAATTAATCTCTGTCCAAATGGGACTTTAAAAAAAAAAAAAATACAATCGAACATCCTATTTCTAATTGTAATTTGCAAGGTACTATTTTTCTTTATTTTTCCCCTTTAATAGAATGTGGGGAGACATTTAAGGGCTGCAGAAAGTGCAGAGATAATTGTAGATGGGAAAACTAATGGGGCTTTGAATGGTAAGTGAGATGATGCAACAAATGAAGACATCATAGCAGAAAGGCCTTGCCAAATATCAACTATCATTCCTTTACTGAGTTCACTTTCTTCTTTTTGTCTCTCTCTTCATTCAAGCTAGTGCTAATTTTGCCTCAAGCTATGTATATAAAGTTCTGTTATATAGTCATTTTTACGTATGTGATTGGTTAAAATATTTATTTTCTATTAAAAAAATGATGCAATCATTCAGTGCTAAAGTATATACAAAAATCTGTACATAAAGTTATATATATATATATATATATATATATATATATCCTTTGGCAAGTCAGGATATATGAGTTGTGAGATATTTGTGGGTGTATCAAATATCGATAAAAAATTTTGGTTGAATTGAAAAAAGTATACACCCCCGAAATCCATGGGGCATGAGGCCTTGAATCAAAGTAGAGATGCGATTGCATCCACTTGTGTGAAAATTTTCGATGGACAAAAGAGGCCGACTGTATCTGGGCTTTGGGACCTCGTTATCGTAGATAGAAGGATGAGAGAATTGCTAGGGAGCCCTCCTGTCTGACGTGGAAGGCCAACTGGGGTTTCCTCCCCACCTTTTTTTATTTTTTTTTACTTTTTTACACTAGGTAAAATATACGAAAAAAAATATTATATGTTCATGTCAATAATATAACGGTTTAAATTCATTTTTTTTCTTTTCATGTATTTTCTATGATTTTAGCATTATTATTTTAATAAAGTAACATTATCATGTTAACTATTTAAAAAATGAAAAGAAGAAAATCTATTTGTACGTCAGATTATAAAGTTATTTTTATTAAAGTTATTTTTATTATAAAATAAATCTATCAATTTGTGAATTTATTTTGTATAATCTCTTTATGTAACGGTTTTAGATGATAAAATAATAATTTTTCTTCTTTTCATTTTACAAACAATTATGATAATGTTAATTTATTAAACTAATAATGTTAAAGTCACAGGAAATACATGAAAATAAAAAAGTAGACTTAAATAGTTATATTATTTACATGAAGAGGGGGGCTACTATGCCGCCCACTCTTACCGCTAGGCGGCACGCCCAGTGGTTATATTTTGTTTTTTTTTATATATTTTTTTAATACATTTAAATATTTTTAAAAAATAAAAAAAATACATTAATATATTTAAAATCACTTCTTTAATCATAAAGTAAAAAAAAATAATCAATAATCAAATTGAACAGTCATAATAGATCAGTATAGTAGACTTTCTTTTTACATAAATAGGTAACATTTTTTTTCGTATATTTCACCCAACGGCAAGAAATGAGAAGACCAAAAAAAAAAAAAAAAAAAAAAAAAATAGAGGTGGGGTGGGGGGAAGGTCAGTTGGCTTTCCCTCGCCAGACGGGAGAAAAAAATGGGAGCGGGCTCCCTAGCATTTCTCGATGGATAAAGGCTAAGCTCCCTTTCATAATTCACCCCATAAAACGGATAGATATTGGTAGATTTTTGGGCTCCACCATTTTAGTTGAACCAGCTTTTTCGTGGGGGGTCACCCAACTCATATCATCAGCGGAAGACATGTGGCATTTGGTCACGGTTGTGTTATCGTTGTCAATTAGCTGGACTATATTTTATTAGATTTCATGTTGACGGATCTTTTTTTCCCTTTTATTTGTTGGGAAAATGTCGAGACACATCATTTGGTTTCGGTCAACCAAACACTGGTTAATTGGGCCATCTTAGTTGGTTTTTTATTAAAAAAATATGATATTGGTAGTTGATAGTTGATGCAAAATTTGTCACTAAATTAAATGAAAAGAGAGTATACTACACCAATATAAATAATGCTGTCCTGAATTCCTAATAGCTTATAAATAAATAAACTGATGGCGTCCCGGTCCCATGGAATGGCTTGTAGGATTATTGGGTCGGGCCCATGCCCAAAATTGTACTCAACAGAGTTCTTATCCTTAATTCTATTCATCAACCTTAAGTCTAGTTTAGTTATGCAATTCATATTAAATGAAATGAAATATTTTATTAAAAATTAAAATAAAATATTATTAAAATATAATTTTTTATTTTATAATTTAAAAAAGTTAAATTTTTTATTATATTTTATGCAAAAATTTAGAAAAATTATAATGATTATATAAGATGAGATGAGATGAGTTGAGACAGTTTGATTTTATATAACCAAATCAGCCCTTATTTATTAAGAATCGGGACAAAATTATTCCTATGCTTACAAAAATACCAATCTTATAAAAAGTAAATATATATATATATATATATATATATATATATATGCTGACGTGATTTAATATATAAAATCATACGCTATTGTGAGTTATATTGAGCTGCAAGTATTCATTGTACGGGGAATAAGCGTTTTGGCAAACCAAATTCCATAGCATAAATTCTAAGCTCTAGCCATGGTCATTTCAAAAGGTGCACACCAGCACACCACACGCTTTGGCTAAATTCCTTCCATTGGCGTTTCCAACTTAGAAATTCGGATGTGATTAAAAGAGGTCTAGTCTGTATGTCCTCCTCCACGTCCCGATACGTGATTATCGGATTTAAAATGTCTTCCACGCCAATTTATAAGTCATGCTAATAAATAAAAACTCATGTAGAATCTTTTCTCCCTAACCAATCCACGCATATGGTATATGTCTGCTGAGTAATTCTATATATAATTATGAAGTGCGTAAATGTTGTGTAATCGTAAATTATATTATTAAAAAAATAATTTTTTTTTGTAAATCTCATATTTTATTTACTTTTTTCAAAACGATTACATGACAATTGTACAATACACGATTACAAATATCTTTTTTTATATTTGCTAAATGGACCCAATTAAGCCTATTGTCTTTTTGTAAATTTGAATATCTAAACAATAAATAGCATTTGTTTAGATCAATGGTTTTTAAATCTTATGGCTGTAGAGCCAACGTCGCAACCAAAAAAAAAAAAAAAAAAAATAACACAAAACTAACTATAAATACAATTGAGAAGTGTTACAATTCACCTAAAAGTAAATCTACAAATTAACATAACTTCATATAATACGTTAGATTTACTTTATAACAAAAATATATTTACAATTTAACGTATTACATCGAGTTACATTAATTTATGAGTTTACTGTTATGTAATCTCTTAGTAATTAAAACACGTCTCAATAAATTTATGTATTTTTCTCATTTAAAACAAATAAAACCTAGAATTCATAATTTTCATCAATACTATGATCCATTGCAATAAGAAGGTAACTGAGATTTTCATATGCATCTGCATTACTTCTTTTAATTATAAAATAATAAGTTCATTGTATTTTTTTATGGAAACAAACTTCATTTCATTCAATGAATCGTAATTACAACTGTGACTTATTAATATAAAAAAAAATTTAGACTATAAATTAAACTACGTATCTACTTTAAGGCATTCTCACACACAAATTATTTTGTGATAAATATTGTCTTAATTTTTAAAAATTTTAATCTAATAAAGAAAATATTCTATAAAAATAAAACTAAATAGCCCTCCAACCTCCCAGGGAGGAAGGCTACGGGACAAAATAAGTTCCTTGTATGAAAATTATAATATCTAAACAAACAATATTTTTATAAAATGATATAATTTTGTAGGATGGCTGCGTAGAAGAAGCAACTATTCTTGCATTAACCATCTGCACCAAAACAAAGAGAATTTTCATGACCAAATCAAAAATCACGATTTTTTCTGACAATGACTAATTGAAAACCCATCAAAATCAAAGTCATTGCTGGCTGCTCGCAGACGAAAATACGCTTCTTCCTAGAAAAAAAAAAAAAAAAGAAATGGAAAAAAAAAAGTAATAAAGACCAAAAAAAAAAAGACGAAGGAAAGTCTGAAGCACACTTGATAATAATAAATATTTAGATGACTAAAAAATATAAAAAAAATAAAAATAAGAAAAAGTAGTCACATTCGAGATTGACCTAACTTTTAAAAAATAGAGAGAAAAGAGATAAGGAAATATTTTCATTAAGGATTATGGATACATAAACCCTAGAGTCCTTGACTCTTATATAAAGAAGATGATCCCTACATGGACTCAGGCTAACACAACTAAAAGCATACAATAGAATAAAACTAAGGCTCAAGGCCCACTAGCTATCTTAAGGCCCAAATACATGTTAAATGTGAAATTGTAAATGACATTAAACGGGCCCAGGGCCCATAGCCTAAGTATTTCGATTGTGGACTGTGACAAATCATCCCCCATAGAAGCACCTTGTCCACAAGGTGCGGTAGCCTTGCCCACACTTGTCCCACCACCCGGGTCAAAAACAAGAATTTTCTTTATACTTCCTATGACTCCCGCTTGTCTCAGCTTCTTTCTTTTCTCTAAGAGCCTCTTCTCTTCGGTAGTAATTTTTCTACACTTTTGAACAACCACTTTCTGGAGATCTTCTAAATGCATATCAAGCTCATACAGCTCATTACTCAAATCTCTCGCCATTTTGGCATGAGCAACCTCCTGAGCAAGCTGCATATTAAACTGTGCCTCTGCTTCCTCCTATTCTCGTCTTTTTTCCTCTTCAGTAACTTTAGGAAGGAGTTACAGCCACTTCTCAAAAGTTTTCAGCAAAGTTTTGGCCATAACATGAACATCACTTCTCTCATCATTATATTTCATGGCATTTTTGAAAACCAACCTCACATCAGCACATATTTCCCGAACGTTCTTATATTCGGTACCATCCTTAGCCTCCATTTGATTTTTAATTGTACTAAAATCTATGGGCTTGTTAATTACCTCATGGTAGTCATGCAGCTTAAGACCTTCTACATCTACAGGTTCCATAAAAGGCCATGCCCACTTGTGTTGCATAATCTGGTGCAATATTGTGCCAAATTGGCGCATGAGCTCTTGCATTCTCTTTGCAGCAGCTACTTCTCGATGTGATGCATCTTGCTGTTGCTTCTTGATGCTTGGAATATGTTTCTCCTTATCTTCGGTACTCAACTCAAATGTCTGATTCCAAACAGGATTGAGGTTGTTCTCAACAACCTTTGTTTTGACCTCTTTCAATTCCATTTTGATAATTTGGTCATGTATGCATGTTCCACTTTGCAAAGCCTTTTCAGGCATATCATCAAACAACGGAGGGACAAAAAGTTTCTTACCCTCATCTTCATCTTCTCTGCCACACTCCACTGTAGCCTTATCCTTGCTATTCAGAAGAATTAGAGGAGCAACAGACTTCCTCGAATCCTTAGCAGGGTCTATCATTGCCATTAGCAATATGTTTTCTGGTTTCAAATCAGTGTATATGATAGAAAGTTGTTTGTGCAAGTAATCCAACCCTGCTAAAATATGAAAACAAATATCCTTGTTTAGAGTCAAAAAATTATCCCCCAAGTACTCAAAAACCATACAAACATGCTGCCCATTAGGATCCGAATGCTTGAAATTATCCAAAAGCTTCACTACACATTTTTTATCATCCGGGTCGCCCTCAGCAATCTGTTCCAGGATGGTTACCTCATTCATCGCTGCCTCAGTATAATGTTGTGCACTCTTTTGCACTTTTAGATGCTCTGTCTCCAAACCGAAGTCAAGTACTACAAACCCATCTCCATCGTTCTTAGGTTGTCCACTGCAGTGCCTAAGACTATGCAAAACACTTCCAGCTTCTTCCATATTAATGGGTACGGTTGTCAAAACATCAAGCAGTTGATGGGCAATTTTCTTATCTCCTAAAACTTGCAAACCCATGAATCTTTTACAGTAGAGTTCCAAACCCGAGATTACGTGACTCCTTTGACGAGTAGCTTCAAACTGAACTGCCATGGAAGCCCTATTCTCGTTGGTTATTTTCCCTATTTCTCGGTTTCCACTTTCAAGAAAAGATTCGGTTAACTTCCACTTTTCCTCAAACCTCGATGACTCTTCCATGCACACTTCTTTAACTGCTTTGTCCCTGAGTTGTTCAGAGAGCCTCAAGGCCATTACCACCGCCTGAGCCCCTTCCAACTCATAATTGTTATCCCTGACTTCATTCTCGAGTCAATTAAGCTCAACGTTGACCAGATCTGACCCCTGAAGCATGGTACAGAACTCATTTGCGTTGAGGCTAGACCTCACCAATGCTCTCTGTAATGAGCTCTCCACATTGATACGGTTCGTAGCAGTGGTGGTGGGAAAATGCAGATGCGGCACAAAGCTTCGCCGGCAAGGTGCACTGATCAGTTCGCCCTTTCTGGTTGAGAGAACAGGGAAGAGAGGAATGACGAAGCCTTGAAGGCTGTGAACTACTACCAAACCGTTGTTGAAAAAATAAGGTTGAGTAACCTTCATTCCTTTGATGAAGACCTTGGCAGCGGTGGGGAAGCTACCATTCTCGGGTGTTTTGGAGATGATGGTGAAGCCTCGGCCTGAGCTCCACGTCTCTATCTTGGTACTGAAAGCAAGCTTCCAGAGATAGTCGTTCATGACGAGGCCAGGAGCAATGTGTTCTCGGAGGAAGTCAGGGATAGAGCAAGAGATGGATTGTGATGGAAGAGCAACAATGAAGTCCTTACTCGTCGCCGGCGATCCCTGTGACAGATTCATTATCTGTTTGTCCCTGTACGGTGTCGTCTTCCTCAGCTCCCACCGCCTTAAGAGATCGATGCCACCGTGATCAAACTCCCATATGATGGTTAGGCCTCTTAGGATTAATGACTCTTTGTTGCCAAAGGCGATCGAAAGAAATGAAGAAAATGGACAATAATTTCTAAGAAGAGGGGAAGGACACGAGATTCGGAGGGAATGCTCTGAGAATAGTAGAAATGGTTTCTGATTTTCAACGGGATTTATGGAAACATGAGAAAGAGTAATACTAGCGGGGATGACTACCTCCTTTTCTTCCATTGTTGCTGTATATTTTTCTTCTTCTTACAGACGATAGAGTTGGTTTTACAGATTCGGAGGGAATGCTCTGAGAATAGTAGAAATGGTTTCTGATTTTCAACGGGATTTATGGAAACATGAGAAAGAGTAATACTAGCGGGGATGACTACCTCCTTTTCTTCCATTGTTGCTGTATATTTTTCTTCTTCTTACAGACGATAGAGTTGGTTTTACAGATTTGAGAACTCTTCATTGAAGTTGTTTTGAAAATCTTCAAGGTTGTTATTGATCTTTTAATGTCTACAAAATAACATCCAAACGTTGCAGTGATTTTTTGACTTGCTCTCTGATATTGAGTAAAGATGAAATAATTTTTTCTATTTCCATGAATTGATGAAGCCGATCTAAGGAAAGACTGGCTCTAGATATTATTTGTAACACACCTGATGATAGTAGGTGTTTGAATGACTAGAAAATATAAAAGAAAAGATAAGAAAAATTGGTCACATTCGAGGTTGACCTAGCCTACAAGAAAAAGAGAGAAATGAGATAAGGAAATATTTTCATTAATGATTATGGATACATGAACCCTAGAGCCCTTGGCTCTTACATAAAGAAGATGACTCCTACATAGACCCAGCTAACACAACTAAAAGTATACAATAGAATAAAACTAAGATCCAAGGCTTACTAGCTATCTTAAGGCCCAAATACATGCCAAATGTGAAATTGTAAATGACATTAAACGGGCCAGGGCACATAACCCAGGTATTCCGGTTGTGGACTGTGACAAAGTCCGAGGGTGGAGTAAGGGCGCGCTCGCTCATTTCCAAGCACTCCGTACATCTTCAAAAGGTCACCCAAAAAAAGGCGGAGAAAACAGATAAGTAGAAATCCAATCTGGCGAAGCAAAGCCCCAGCACTGTACTGTAATCTCTAGTGGGTTAGCCTTATGACAGACTATGTGAGACGGTGCCTTGGTTGGATTGGAACCTTAGAAAAATTAGGTGGAAAGGGTTCCATTCTGCTTGTGGTAATGCTTTGTTCATTTCTATTTGTTACTAGTTTGACAGCTATAGATATAATCAAAATCGATTTTTTTGTAAAAAATGTATTGTATTTATTTGTTGTTGGGTTTTTGTTGATGAACAGAAATGAAGGAATTAAGGGTATTTATCCCAAATTCTTGTTGATTTAATTCTCCCATTACTGGTTTTCTTCACAGGACTAAGTAAGCACATCTACTTGTATAATTTGATGCTCAAGATTATGTGTATTGTTATGCGTCATTCATTCTCTCCTTACTTCTATATATAAGTGTATGTTAGGTGGAATGAGCTTTGTTTAGTTACAACATGATATATGATTTACATCTTAACTTTGTGAACAATACTCGAAATTCAGGTTATGGTTGGTGAAGTAAGGGGCTTTGACGCTTTGATTTGATGAACTTCTTCATATTGGAAGAAGGTATTAGCTCTTTGAGGTGGGACACTGGGACTTGATGGCTTCTACCTTCTGTGATGGTTGATTTTATCAGTATTAAAAGCAATTGTTACTCTTGAGTTTTGACACATTCAAATGTGTCTATATTGTTACCTGGAAATTAGAGATGAGTGCCTATAGTGCATTGGAGAATGTCCTTAAGGAAATACTTCAAGCGGTCAAACCCGTGCCAGAGGATTGGGAGAAACGGTCTAGAGTTATTGATGAATTGCGAAGAGTTGTTGAATCTGTGGAAAGTTTGAGAGGTAATTTCTGCTGAGTTTCACGGTTTTTCTTAGAAAAATGTTTCTTATGCTATTTAAAGTTTCTAATTTATGGTTAAAAAATATTTACAATCAGTAAAATATGATTGATTTTCCTTTAAGGATATGAATATAAAAGGTGGCGGGACAAGAAAGATTCCATTATATTCTCAGTGAAATTTCTATCTACATTTAGATCCTGGTGAATGGATAATTTTAAAGAAGGGAAAGTCAAAAACATTTTCATCTTAGGAAATCCTGAAGCTGGTCTACCTTCATACTCTAGAAGAATTACTGGTAAAAACTGGGCCAAGATCAACAGATTGAAAAATCATCCAAACCTCTCATATGCCAACCTTGGCCAATTTTTTTTTTTTTTTTACTTGTAAAAAAAGCATTTAAGGCATGCTACTGGTTGACTTACAACCTGGCTTTGATACCATATGTTACAACCCAGGGAAATTGCTAGCCTAAGTTTACTTAGTAAGTGGCAAATGTAGGGTTTAGCACCTGTGACTACCTTTATATGCCACCCACTTTATATGGACCATTCATATTCCAAATGCTGTCCTAGTAATTGTAGGTCTGAGTCCAATAACATTGACATGGACACATACCTCTTGACTCGTATTTGTTGGATCCTTAGTTGGGTGTTAGAAGATGAAAAGGGAGCTGGCAAGGAAGTTGTGAAGTTGAAGTGGTCAATCGGATGTTATCTTTTTCTTTTCTTTCTTAGAGTGATTATTTTTGTGCAAACACTATTATTACGATGACTTTTTTTTCCTTATTTGGAAAGGTGAACAACTTCTTCTGGTTCTGAGAACTTTTTACACTGGATTGCATATGTGGAATGCCATGTGACGGGACCCTACATTTCTACTCTATAATGAATGAAAGTATTTCTTATCAAATGTAACTTGTGTCGAGTCATCTTGAGGTTCTGTATGATGACATTAGTTTTCTTAAAGGAATTACAGTTCTTATAAATGTTGATCTTGGTTTGGAAGCTTCACTTTCATGTGCATAAACATTGGAACATCTTAAGCTGACTGACATGCTAATTGGAGCCTCAGCCATTCACTATTTTTACAGATACATGATCCCTGCCGCCTGGCATGAAGGAGATCCATCTTCTCCAACTTGATAGGGGTGGCCAGGATGGGGTTATTGTGGTTTAGTCCCCCGTTAAATGAAATATTTCTTCAAAAAGACTGAAAATCTACATAGGTTTCTATCACTAGTAAACCTTTATATCTTCACTGTTTTTTTTACAAGTCACCTATAATATAATATAGATACATCAATTAAGTGAATTTTCATTCATGTTTCTCCTCCGGAACAAAAAGGCTACTCATGTCAGTCTTGACACCAAATCTCAAAAAGTGCTGTATGGTCGAATTCAAAGTCTTCAAGAGCCATTCGAAGTAAAACATCGAGGTCGTTCGAAAAAATAAACATAATGGGATTTCCCCACACTTCATTTGTTTAGTCAATAATCATCACTGTATTTCATCTTATTCCACAAGGGATAATAATTGCCAATTGGTAAAAACACTTATGATTAACAATACAAATTCATGATTTGGCTCAAACAGGTGCAACAGTGGAACCGTTTGGTTCATTTGTGTCTAATCTGTTCACAAGATGGAGTGACTTGGATATTTCTATTGACCTATACAATGGTTCTTCTATTTCATCTGCTGGAAAAAAGCGCAAACAAAATTTACTGGTAGATGTACAAATAGCTTTGAGACAGAAAGGTAATTTACTTGAGCATAAAACCTTTCAGAAGATCCATATTTCTTTTCTGTTTACTCTCTCTCTCTCCCCTCCCCCAAATCATAATTTTTTTTATAGGTAATCAAGATGTTTTATTTATAAGAAGAGAAGGCATAGCCCAAGTACATCCCCCAAATCCTATTTAATTGTTGCACCATTGTAATTGCTTCTCTTTAGTACATGCCTGAAACACATGTCACTCTCGAGTTATTTTATGATAATGGTCAGAAAGTTTATATAAATACTGGAATTTATCATAGAAAAGAATATATGAAGCATTGGATATGAGCTGTAATTAACTTTAACTGCAAAGTGGGGAATGCCAGTCATTGTACCATCTTCACCTGTTGCTATCGAAATTTTAGTAAGTTTTACAATGCATGCAGGTCAGTTGTGAAAGTATAATTTCTTTTAGTTTGCTATCATGCTGTAAAGAAGACAATCATGGCCTTTTTTCCAGGTTGCTGTAAAAAAATGTGTAAGATTCTACAAATGACTTCTATACATGGCAATGAAAATGCATCATTTCATTTTATTGAACCTTGCATCTGTAAAAATAAACCAACTGCATATATAGGATAAGTGCTGGTATGTAGGGACTGAAAATAATTTTCTTCTTTGTTAATAATTTCTGTGATGGAAAAATGGATACAAAAAATCTCTGGATGATGTGAGAATGGCCGCTCTATAATCTCTGCTAATTCAGAATGTAGGGTTCCGTTTGTAAGTTCCATTTATATTGATTCTTCAAACCTCCAGTGATTTTCTTGAATTTTAAATTCTGTAATACTTGGTTATACGGGAAAGCAATAAGGAATAGAAGTCCATGATATCATGCAAGCTCTTATTCATTAAAGGGTTTGATTCTTAATTGGTTTGATTATTCTTCATTACAAGCCGTATCATCTCTTTATGATGGTTGATCTGCAGGTGGATGGCGCAGGTTGCAATTGATCCCTAATGCAAGGGTTCCAATTCTAAAATTTGAGAGCAGCCGCCAGAGCATCTCTTGTGACATGTCAATTGATAACATACAGGGCCAAATGAAGTCCAAACTTTTGTTTTGGATCAGTGCAGTAGATGGGCGCTTTCATGATATGGTTCTACTGGTACATTCTTGTGGCAAAACGATACTTGATGATGTGAGAATTAGTGATAGTATTTGATGTGTTCTTTCTAGCTTTTGTAGGTCAAGGAATGGGCGAAAGCACATGACATAAATAATCCAAAAGTGGGGACTTTCAATTCATACTCCCTCAGTCTGCTTGTAATCTTCCATTTTCAGGTAATCTTTGGTCATTATTTCTGGTACAATTTATAAAAATGATTAAATTAGGAGGACGTTTCCTTTCTGATCCATGAAGTTCACTGATATGGTTGCTTTGGATCTGGTTTGTTGAATGTTTATATTGTTGCATCAGTCTTGTTCTGTTTATTTCATTTAAGTATCTTATCCTGTCGTAGGACACCAGGATATAATCTTCTTCTGGCTTACATATTTTGATATATTTATATCTTCTTGAGTTGGTCTGGTTTCCTGTCTTTGCTTCCATGCCTGTGGAAATTTACTGATTCAGTTCTGATGAGCGATAAGATTTAATTTTCTTTTCACTATTTTTTTCCAGACATGTGTCCCTGCGATTTTACCACCTCTTAAGGATATATACCCGGGAAATATTGCTGATGGCCTTCAAGGTACTTTTGGTCCTCTGTCTTAAGTACAGAAAATCAAAATATGATCCATGTGATAGTTTTTGGCAGTACCAAATGGCACCATCTCATAAGGGAATTAGGTAGAATAAATGAGAACAAATATATGTGATATACTAAAAAAGTGTATTCACAAATTTAGTTGTGCCTACCATATATCTCAATCAGCAATTTGTTTGGCCATGCTCACGTACACTGCATTCTTGTTTTGGCTCAAATTTTGGGCACAATAGCTTGCATAGACTGGGTGAAGCTTTTTCTCATCCTTATTTTTGCCATTACTGAAAGTATTCAGAAGTACCTCAAAATGATCTGTCTTCAACTTGCTTTATACAGGTGAGAGAATTACTGCTGAGAGGCATATTGCAGAAACATGTGCTGCTAACATAACAAGGTTCAGACAAGACAAATTCAGACCAGTTAATCGAAGTTCTTTGTCTGAACTTTTCATTTCTTTCCTTGGAAAGGTAGTCATTTCTTTGACAATGATTTTCTACTTTTATAGATTAGGGAAAATAATTGAAATAGAGATGTGTGAAATGTTAATTAAATTATAAGATATATTTAATTTGTTTATTCAACCATGCGCCCATGGATTATAGCTTCATGGTAAAGATTTTTCAATCAAATGAGGTGGCTGTGATTAGGTGCTGATGAGGTTAAATGTCCTTTCCCATTATAGGTTGGTGATGCTTGCATATCATCTTTCCCATATCATATCTGCCCACGCATGCACTGTAATTACACTCTAATTGTATTGTTCAAGGTCCTTATATGTTTCGCAGTTTTCTGACATAAGTTTGAAGGCCTCAGAGCTAGGAATTTGTCCCTATACGGGACAGTGGGAGCACATAGAGCGCAATATGAGATGGTTGCCCAAAACTTATGCGATACTTGTAACTCTCTCTCTCTCTCTCTCTCTCTCTCTCTCTCTCTCTCTCTACACACACTGCTGCTGCCATTGCTACTGATTTTGCTGTTGGCACTGCTGATGGCTGGTTAGATTGAGGATCCTTTTGAGCAGCCAGCAAATTCTGCGAGGGCCATAAGAATGAGTAAATTGACACGGATATCTGAAGCATTCCGGATGACCCACTGGAGGCTTATTTCAGCTAATCAGAATGAGGGTTCTCTTATTCCTACCCTAGTCCGGCCCGAAGTATCACAATGTATTCCAAAAGCACCTGTTCAGAACCCAACTAACAGCAGGCGCTATCAGTCCCACCCACCTCGTCCAAAGGTGCACAGGAGTAAATACTCCACTTCACAAGCTCAGCATCAATTTCAGAACTCGAGGGTAGAAAGCCGGTCCAACAATACATCCCCGCAAAGATCCATCTTGCAAAATCGCAATCAAGGCCAGCAAATATGGAGGCCTAAATCTCATGGATAGGTGTCGTCAGTTTCTGATTAATCAAACGGATTTTTGCTGCATAATTGTTGTTCATCTTGAAAGATGTAATTAGCGCCAAGCTGTTTTGATGTCGGCCAGGATACAATTGCTGGATGATATACTCAATACCCGAAGCTGCATCCTAAGCTGATAATGCAGGCAATGAGGGTGTAAAATGAAGATGGGGGAATGTCACCATTCTAATTTCTTCACAAAATTGTTTGAAGAGAGATTTACTCTACTTTCTAAAATTCGTAAGATTAATTTGTGCGGAGGATAAACAACACCCCCCCCCCCCCCCCCCCCCCCCCCCCCCCCCCCCCCCCCCCCCCCCCCCCCCCCCCCCAAAAAAAAAAAAAAAAAAAAAAAAAGGAAAAAAGAAAACAATAGCTTTTCGGTATATTTGGATTTTTATTGGAACGTAAATGGTCAGCCCCTGCAACTACCTAGAAGCGGGGAAAAAAACTTTACTCAAGTTAAGGCTCCGTTTGTTTGAAGTGCTAAGGTTGTCTGGGAGTCGAAAGGATTCTGATTCTACTGAAGCATCAAGGTTCAAGCTTGCAAAATCATGCTTTGAGCATCAAATAATGGTCAAACTAATTGAGGTTTGCAGGAAAAATGAACGTGTATCAGCTTTGGCAGCGTTAGAGCTAAGACTCAAATCAGGTTTAGTGTTGTATTCCAATTAGGAAGATTATGGTTACGTTTGGATGCTGAGGTATTTTTAGATGATCTGTAAATAGTAATGAAATAGTATTGAATATTTTGCGAATAGAACTATAATAGAAAAAATTGAATTGAACCAAGTGTTAGGACTAGAGAATACTGTAACAGTTGTACACAATGATCAATACAATTAACATATACAAATGAAAGAAATAAGGGTTACACGTATCTTGTAAATCTGGGTAAATAATATAACAAGTGATCTAGCTTAAAAAACTTGGATGTACCACAACATTGACAACATGGTGTTTTACACGAGCCAAAATTTAGCATGAACTGTATGAATTACCCACCCAGATGTTGTTCCCAGCATCTGCGGCTACCGCAAGGTTAGTCTCACATAACACAAGCAATCTGCGTGTACCAGATGTCAATAATCAAATTATTGCATAGAAAATCAACTCTCTATCCATCCATGTTTGTCATTCACTGGGTGATCATCTTGATTTCAATGCTATGAAGACCCTCGTGTAAGAGAAAATATGGCCTGCTTGCCTATGTTCCTTCAGGGCGATCAGCAGGAGGCAAACAACAATGATTCATGATTTCCACAACTTCAAACACGCAACAGGCGTTTTTCAGCAGTCAAGACCCTATAACTCGCATAGGGACCCTCGGATATATCTCGCAATATGACATGCCGGCCCATGGCCTTTGCAATCTCTTGAAGTTTCATCCATGATGGCAAGAGTGTCGCGGATATATACATACACTTCCGCCGGGTCTCAGTATGCTATCCATCTCAAGCATGATTGAAGAAATGTTTCATCTGACACAAAATTAAAACCAACAACTTACCCCAAGAGCTCCCAGCCCACACCAAGAACAAAATCCATCATAACACCCAAAGACTAATAAAAGTTTATTGACCCACATTATCCCACATAATTAATTCTAAGATAATCATATCCTCATACTTTCTTTCTTATCCAGTATTTTTTTTCTTTTAATTTGAATTAAAAATCTCAAAACATGACCTTTTTGTATAATCTAAAAGAAAATAAACTTAATCAATTAACGTAATCATGTAATTTAATTAAAAATAAATTACATTTTATAAAACTTGACATTCTTTTACTTTTTGAGTCAATTTCTATAAATTGAATTTATTTTTAATTAATTTAGTGGTTGATGTATAGAATTTCTCTTTTATTCATTATTCAAGTTAGATGTTGCAATTTAAGAAGATAAATAAAAATAAATAATATGTGAAAAATTATATATTTAAATTTAAAAATTTGCTATTGACAACGTCAATATTTGAAGAGCCAACACGATGTGTACTTTAAAATAATGAAATTCTTCAAATCCTCACGAAATGGCCCGTGAATAATTATACTTGAATCGCAACACTTCAACCTTTGGAGTTGGGATTTAGGCGCGCACTCGAGAGAGTATAACAATTCAATTCTCCCACTAATAACATTAGCCTGAATTACAATTGGTGGGCGGTGTATCAATTAGACACTTTCGAAAGACTATCGGTACAGATAAAAAAAATCGTTCGGTCCATACATATATATTTAAATATTTTATATATAATTATTTTATATAGTAATTGATAAGTTGTACAAGTTAATTATGTAATTTTCATCTAATAGATCACTATTGACTATATCTACAATGAAATTATTTAATATTCATAATTATATATAAAATGTTAAGGATATCACTTAGTTTTAATTTTAATTATTTAAATTTGTAATTAATTTTTTGTATTAATTTTTCTATAAAAGAAAAAAGGAAAAAGAGGAAAAAAGTGCTCCTGCATCAAATAGAATGGAATGTACCGACCAAACTGATAGCTAATAGTCTAGTTCGACAAAAATGACTGACCAAAATTTTCGATCCATTACTCCTCCTGATCTGATTACACCTTAGCCCCCAATTGTTATAATCACTCTACTTTGTTAAGAGGTAGTAGAAGTGCAATGATCTAGTCTAAGAGCTCGTATAAGGTTGCGTTAGAAATACTAAAAAGTGTTTAAATAGTCTTAAAATTCTTTTAATACAAAAA
Source organism: Juglans microcarpa x Juglans regia (assembly GCF_004785595.1). Lineage (NCBI taxonomy): Eukaryota > Viridiplantae > Streptophyta > Magnoliopsida > Fagales > Juglandaceae > Juglans > Juglans microcarpa x Juglans regia. The sequence goes on from NC_054595.1 coordinate 29,033,401, forward strand.
TTAGGTTATTTTAATATTACATATTAAAGTATTTTTTAACCGTTAAAAAGTATGTTTGAAAAAAATCATTATTTTGATTTTTTTTCTCAAACATGTCTTTATGGATAATGCATAATGTAGTTTCAATTTAAAAAGACTGTCAATAAGCGAAAATACTTATATAACTTTAAGATAATTACAATATTCAAACTTTCGAGTATATGGTCATAATTTTTAAAAATTCAAATGATCATCATTACTACTTTAAAAAATATTTTTTTAATTTGTTTTCAAGTAAATGTAACATGTTTGAAAGTACTTTAACTTTATAGTTACTAAACGTAAATAACTTTTCAATAGTAGAACTTATTACGTAAACTATAAACTATATTTTCCACCGTAATCTTAAAGATGCACTAAACCTACATAAACAACTTAAGTTTGGCTCAATCAAGTTTGAAGGAAGAAGAAAGTAGACCTTGTAGAGAAGCAGATAGAATAAATAATCTATAGAGTTAGGATCCGTTTGATTCATCAACTGAGTTCAATACAGTTCATTTTTAAGCATCTTCTACCATCTAAACATAAACTTGAGCTGTATTGTAAATAAGTTTAGTGGCTCTGTACTGTACATTGATGTAACCGGTTTTGACTTGCGGCAGAGATTCTGCAGTGGCATCATAATGCCTTTAAATCGAAGGTTGGAAAAAAAAAGTCATATTTTGTCCATTTTGCCCTTACTTGACTTGAGGTGGATGGCTGCAAGTGCAGCTTGGAGAAATATTTTTGCATTTTATAGGATTTGACGCCGATAGTTTATTTTTGATATGTCAGATGAACAGTTGAATTTAATGATGAGATTTATTTATTTTTTAACTTTTTATAAATATATTTAAATTCATTTTAATATATAAACACATTTAAACTCATCTTAAATAAACTCTATAAAACTCCTTCAACTATTTCAATTTATTACTATTTATAAAAAAATCAACTTAGTTCAATACTTAAATTCAACCTTAACTGATCAGCTTGGTTAAAACTCACCGGGTATTCCATGTGAGTTGGTTGACTTCGATTGGACCAGATCGACCCAAAGAGGGATGCGTGAACGAAGACACCACCGGAGGTCGAGTAGTTAACCCAAACACCCTCTGCACGAGTGGAATGCTTGATGGCTAGTCAGTCAAGTAGTAGAAGAGACGGGCAATGCATAATTATACCATAAGAGTTAAATAGAACTACTTTTGTATCTCCCCAATGAAGATATATACAAGAGTCGTCCCAAAAATAGAAAAAATAAAAAAGAAAAGCAAGCTTGTATTTATAGACCATCTAGACTACAACGGGCCCGTTTAACATAAAATCGCTACACGACCTTTCTCTTCTCATTCTGCCTTCACATATTTTCACTCTTATCCGGCTAAACCTTAATTCTCATAGGTGGTGCAATTGTTCGTTTCCAGCATTGGATTTTGCTACCTATAATTCTTTCAATTCAAGTAGTTTTGAAATCGCCTCAATATATGTTGCGAATTGCGCGGTGATGGCTTCCGCGGCGAATTTCAAGCCCGGCGATGACACGAGCTCGTGCTCCATATTTTTAAGCGAGACGGTGAACGGGTCTCACCGATTCACCGTACAGGGTTACTCTTTGGCCAAAGGGATGGGTGTGGGGAAGTACATAATGAGCGACACGTTCACGGTGGGTGGGTACCAATGGGCGATTTACTTCTACCCCGACGGTAAAAATCCAGAGGATAACTCTATGTACGTGTCGGTTTTCATTGCGCTGGTGAGCGACGGCGTGGACGTGAGGGCGTTGTTCGAGCTGTCGATGCTGGACCAGAGCGGAAACGGAAACAACAAGGTGCACAACCACTTCCTACGTGCTCTGGAGAGCGGGCCTTACACGCTTAAATACAGAGGTAGCATGTGGTAATGGATTAATTTGATTTGGTGTTGTTATTATTTACATTGTTAATTTTGGTGCGTTGCAAGTTGGGAACAGGCCTTTAGAGGAAGGGATCTACCGTTGTAAAACAATCAGGGTTGAGTTCTGGGACAAATTGATTTCAATCAGAGGGCTTTATGATAGTTCAGGAGACTGGTGGATGTTTGTGAGTTTAAGACTGAGTGTGTGAGAGAGTAATAAACCTTTGCTTCTGAGGTGGATTATGGTATGAGAATTGGAATTTTGGTGGGGGGAGAAGTGTGATTCTATATTTTCTGCCACAATTGTGATGAGTTTATGTGTTTAAATTGCATCTGTTTTTTGTATTCCAAATAAGTCTGTTCTACGATAGAAGAAACACTCATTCAAGCAATTACGCTACTGATATTCCTATTTGGAATTAAAATGAACCCAGGATATTATCAATTGGAGAGACTAGCCACTTCTCCGAACTTTCTTTTGGTCTTGAGATAATAAAAAAATGTTAGTTTGCTCAGTTGATGAAAAAATGAATGGGAGATCCAAGAAGGAAAGAGATGTGGAAAACATAGAAAAAAATCCTATATTGAAGAAGAGGAAGAGGCATGGACATCAGTTGATGGAATTGCTAAAGTTGGGAAGCCTTGAACATTTATTTCATTTCAGTAGTCTTGAACAAAAATAGAGAGTTGTATTGAAATTTCAGGGAGATTGAAATTGGAAAGCCAAGTCATGAAAATAGGATGCATTGAAAAAATGGATGACGCATACTCAGAACTCCTCGGTTTTAGTTGTTTTACACATGATATGGCGTTTAAAAGTTAGTAGCTCCCATTGTAACAACAATTAATATTTTTTTTGGGTATAGTAAATCAGTAATTGTGCATATGAGAAATGCTTAGTCTACAAATAAATCTCACAAAAAGAGACTTACAAATTGATGTGACTTGATGTGGTACATTAAATTATAAAGTTCATTTTATTGTAAATTAGATATGAATCATGATACCTCACATCGAGTCACATCAATTTGTAAGTTTATTTTTGTAAGGTTCATTTGTAGATGTAGCACTTCTTATTCCAAATAGTAAACCAATACTTTATGCCTGGGTTACCATAACTAATTTGATGTCTATGCATGAATTAATATTATTTGCACATATTGCCCATAACTTCGGATGTTCCAGCTGTGTTTTTTTCTTTATTGTGGGGAGGAGGGGGGCAGCGTTGTGAAACTTTTACGTTTTTCCTCATACTGTTGTTACACTTGCATTTCAGAGGATACAAACGATTTTTTAGAAGAAATCTTTTAGAAGCTTCTGATTTTTTTTGGACTTGTTGGGAATCCTAACATAGATAAACTAGTCATAAAGGACATTGATGCCTTCATCTTCAAGGTAAGGCTTCTTGATCACATTGCTTCCTCTTATCACAATGCTATACCCATCTTTAAAACTTTTCCCAAAAGTTTAGAAACTTTCAAGAAAATCTTTTGAGAAAGCGGCGGGAACTGTTAAAGAAATGTTACAATTGAAGAACTTTTTGAGAAATGTTTTTATTGGGGTTTGAAAAAGTGGTGGGCCTACTATCTGTTTTTTCAGGCTATGCTTCTCTTTATCTACACAGACAAACTTCCCAATGTAGACAAAGTTGAGAGCACGACAACTATTTGCTCGTCCACTATCATGGTGCAGCATCTATGGGCTGCTGCTGACCTATATAATCTGGATCGACTGAAATTATTATGTGAATCAGAACTGTGTAAAGCAATTAATATCGACACAGTGGCGACAATACTTGCCCTAGCCGAGCAACACCACTGTCCACAGCTTAAGGCCATCTGTTTAAAGTTCACTGCCAATCCAGAAAACTTGGGAGGTGCGTATTATCCGTAGGAATGCTGTGCAAACTCTCAGGTTATGTCAATTTCAAGTATGGTTCTGCTTGATGCTTCTTCATGCATAGCTAACATGTCGAATATTTTCAAAATCATTTATGAAGGTTTGTTTTTACAATGTTTTTTTCCCCTCAAAAAGTCAGTATGGAAGAAGTTTGGATGATACTTTTGTAAAATTTATTTGGATGAAGAGAATGTTTCTTATTTAATTGCATGATTTGATGTTATCTTGAGGACACGGTAACCGTGGACATCCTTTTCCTGTTTGGTCCGTCAAAATTTATAATTACACTAAACATTATGGTCGCCAAAACACACATGTCATATTCTTTTGTGAAGAGAAATATCTTAGTTTTGTTACTTTTGTACATAACCATTGTCTTTGTGTTGTATGTTGAAGTCTTGAAATACTAATATCCTTCATTGTTTGCAGCGGTAATGAAGTCTGGAGCATTCAGGCACTTGGAGGAGAGCTGCCCGACGTTGTTGTCAGAGCTGCTGGCAACATTTGCATCGATAGACGAGAATTCAAATTCTCTATCGAATCGGAAGAGGAGTAGCAGCAACACGTTCGGGATGGATCTAGCAGTAGATGGGGCTGAAGCAGAATCGGCTAATCCTAATGGCCGGTGCCAAAGGAGGCGATTGTAGTTTATAGTTACATGTATGTGCCTTTAGAACCATTAAGCCTGAAGGTTCTCCCATAAAGAGAATCCTAGTTATGCATAACGTTCCAGTCATTCATAGTGTTCCTTTTAGTTAGTCAGCCCCTATACAAAGTTCATGCGTTCTTTCCAAAAGGTGAAATTTATCTCTAGCCTGCACTTTATCGAGTAAATTAGATTGGGTGCCTTTGAACATTTCCCGCAAATCGTACGGCTTCGTCGTGTTATTTTCTGTTAAGCAAAGCAATCCTCCTTCCGTTATTCTCAATATAACAGAACGGCCATGGCTCCCCCACTGGTTACTTGGCGTGGATCCAAACCTTTCAGGTTCAATCTAAGGTCTTCATCCGTCGTTGGCACCGCTTTGAAAAGGTTCTCTTGTGCCTCTCAGTTAATGCTCGTGCAATCCCCCTCTACCCCCAAGATTTACTTGGCGATGATCTATCATTAGAAAATGATAAATGAACAATTGTTTTGTACAAATTTTTTTTTTGTAACTTTATTTTAGATGATGGTTATCTTTACAAAATATCCTCTTGTTTTTACAGAACTTTCTAATTCATTTCATCTTACTTAATCATTATAATTTTTAAAATTATAACATAAAATAAAATAAACAATATAATTTTTTCAAATTTTAAAATAAAAATAATATTAAAAATATATATTTTAATAATATTTTATTTAACTTTCAATTTTTATCTTAATTTGATTTATTTTGTCTGATCTTATCTGTAAAAACAATTGAGGGCGTTTGATGATGATGGCAAAACAAAAAAATGAAATATAATCCAACTTTGTCAATACTAATTACTTGTGTAAAGCATATGGTTTTAGCTCATCACGCAACACGAAGTCCAATGACCCTAAAAAGCCATGTAGGCGAGTTTTTGTTCAAGGGCAGTTCAAAAGGGCATCCGCAATTTTAAACTCATAACGAATATGGTAGGAAAATTGTCGTAGGCGAGACTCCTAGCATAGCTCATCTCCCTTTTTCCTAAACGACAGGTAGCTTTCCTAGCCACCACCGCTCCGGTCATGGTGCCACCACCATCAAAACCAAGACTTGCTTGATATTACTCTCACCATTAATAGGATGAGAAATATTTAGTTAGGAAAGAAAACTTACTTGGTATTACTTAATTAATAATTAGATATTAATAAAAAAAATTAGCCCTCATTTATAAGTTGTTTTTTTTTAAATTAGATATTAATAAAAAAAATTAGCCTCCATTAAAAAAAAAAAAAAAACTTATAAATGAGTTGAAGCTAAACACTCTTGTAAGGGGATTTTCCCCCCATTAAACCTAGCAAGCCAGTGAATAAAAACTAATGAAATCAAGAACAAAGGCTCAGCCCAAGACTAATAGTCTTCAACCTGGTCCATGGGAAAGGTTCTCTGAGCGCAACCTGGAGGAGGAAGGGTGCTGCAGGGGATGAAACTCGTTAATCTAAAGGCCCCTCGAGTAGTGTCCAACTCTCAAGTGCCTGCTCGCATAGTATGAGTAATGTGCAGGGAACCTTGATCTTCTGACAGGAAATACATCAACGAACTACTAAGGATATTGTTTGGGAGAAGGAAATCAGATAATTACGTCGCATTAATGGCACCACTACCCGAACTACATACCATATTAATGATGCCATAACAAAGTTACATCGCATTAAAGGACACCGACACAGGGAACAGTAGGAAGAACGCGAACTCCATGGGAGTAGACACGATTTGTCCTCCCAGACTTACAGTATAAATAACATATCCCATGTACAAGAATATCTTTCTGATACCTAGACTGCTTTACTTTTTTATAAACTTTTAAGAATACTTACTAACTTTGGCATATGAGATTCTCCTGCCCCAAGGCTGATCTCTCTTAGTTGCACTCTTTTTTGTCTTTTGCAAGCCCGTTTCGAAAGATCTAAATTATCGTAGGCTGGCCCAAAAGCGTGCGAAACACGACGTTAACAGCTTTCTTGAAAATAAGGACGATCACATTTTGTTAAGAGAAGTATTGCAACTATAAAAAGATTCAACAAAACTAAACCCACAAATTGACGTTACTTCAAATGATATATTATATTTACTTTACAATTTAATTTACTATATTAAATCACCTCAATTTATAAATTTACTTTTCTAAATTCTATTTATTGCAACATTTCTCTTTGTTAGTTTAACAAGTGGAATGCGAGAGCCAAGCCCAAGGCGCAAGGCTCCCCTTACCATGGATTACCCGAGGGCTACCTGATCATCAATCATCCATACTCACTCTGGGATCACAAACACAACCGGACATTTGATTTTACACTCATCTAAGATCAACCTCTCAATTATAGGGCCCATTCCGTACAATCATTACACCCTATTTTCTAACCACACGATCGATCGGCCGGATACCAAAACAAGTCACCCGTCTTCGAATGCATGATTGCGGACCTGAAACAGTTTGCATACATTATTTAATGGGGCCCCAACTCTGCGCATTTGAGAGAACATTTCCAGCGATATACATTGAGCACAAATTTATCTTATACACCTTGCGATGTTCCAAAACACATCATCATCATCAAGCACTCAAATTATAGGGCCCCTCTCGTACCGTACGTACGGTCATCCACCACCCTAACCAAACAAAAAAACAAAGCAATCAACTAAAATGATTTCGGAGAGGCCCATTTTAGACGCTCAGAAAATAAAATACAGTAATAAAGAGTGGTAGAAATAATAAATCTATCATTATCAACGGGGGTGATGTCCACCTTAAATGCGAGCAAAGTCCCAAGACTTGATCATCATCATGGGACTGTTCACACACAATCATTGTGCCTGACTTCCTAACGGCAGGATTGCTGAATATGATGGGTCCCGTTTTGATAATTGGGGCACCTGTTATGTGGTGCATGAGGCCCAAACGTAGTTGCTTCGTGCGCTCTGCAAGAAATTGGCCGAATGAGTGGCATCACGGATTCGAACCCGATACACCACCTAAAACTATTAGTGGCTTCCAATTTTTTACCACTTTATCCAAATCACCTTTTTTAAATTGTGATGCTTGTCGATTGTTCTTTTGGGCTGGACTGTGGGCCAGTTTTCGCAATGAACCGGCTGAAGTCCAATCGAAGGCCGAGCCAGTATAGTTAATTTTGACGAATCACGACTCACGAGATAAGGGCCTTTTCAATCTTGCATTAAAAAGACATTGACATTTTACAGACTAGACTATTAAAATGGTACGCCCTTGTTATATTCTCGAAAGATATTTGATAAATTTACACAATAAAATGGAGGTAGTTCTCTCAACTTATTTTGGAAGAAAATCAATCTTTATAAGAAGAGTATTTTTTAAATTGAGTCTCCATAATCCAACTCTTGATCATGAATCGTGAAGCTGGAATTTCATGTCATTTATTATTATTATTATTATTATTTTGTTTTGCCTTTTCCCCGTAAACTTGGGTTGATAATTAGATTACTTGATAAAAAACAGGCTAAGCTTCTCCAATCATTACAAGAAAATTATTTATTTATAATTAATTATTTTTTATAAAAATAATTATTTCTTATTAAAATAAATCCGTTTTCATCATAAATAATTCATTACAAATATTTAATTTTCTTATAATGAATATATATACTTAAACCCATAAAGTCACACGTCTTAATCCTATTTTTTAAAAAAAAAAATACACTCGTCTTAATCCTAACTCAGAGAAGTTGAGACGATCTGTCCAATAATGCAGTTGTGAAATCACCAAAAATATGCCATGTAGTTTTCAGCCGTCCAATATATCTGGAAAATAATTATTTAGGTGCTGAAAATCCTATTGCATTTATTTGATTGAGACTTATCAATATCTAGTAAAATTTGGTGCAGCTCTTATATTCCATTTATTTTAGAGGAGTATTATGTATTACTTACTATTCATTTACACATCTTATCTATATTTTTTATTTCATAAGGTATATGGATATTTTTTATAAAATATGAGGTGTGTAATAATAAATAATGATTGATGATAATACTTTTTCTTTATTCTAACAGAAGATAGATATTCAGAAGGCTGCAGAGACAGGTCTCACGTACATACACTTTTTATTTTTTTATTGCCACTTGATGTTTAACGAAAGAGAAGAAATTGTTCTATTGCCGAAGAATCAAATTCAATTTAGAGCTAGCAACTACTTCACGAAATGTATTATCAGAACTGAGCGATTTGAAAATCTGTATATACAAAAAGCTGTTTTTTCTTTTTCAAGTCTTAGGAATCTGTTGACAGATTCAACATGTATCAAGAATGAGAAATGAGGTTGCATATCGACTTGCAGGCAATGCTCGGAAGGTTGAAGATATTGAGATGTAGTGGAAAGATGTTTCAATGTGTTGCACAGGTTGAGCTCGACAAAACTTATATATAATCTGTTATGATGTTAATGATTATTTCTACAATATATATATATATATAAACTAACTCGGACATTAATCTAATGTTGTAAATGTTCCACGAACTTTCTAATTTTGTATAGAGCGTTGGAAGTTGGAACGCGAGTCAATTACTGTCTCTAGTCTTATTTATTTATTGACATTGTCTTTTTGGCCAAAAAAAGTACGTACTCAAGTGATTGAGAATGCATGAATGGCTCATGCGAATTAGCCAAAGTAATTAAGTAAAATGAGTCTGCACGTACGTCTTGTCTCTTGTCCTAATATTTTGTGAACTCGGAAGAAAATATGACTTTTCCCCCCTCGATATTTTAGATAGTGCCATCCATGGGTTTGAAAGACCGTCACAGCCAGCATTCTTAACACACACATGTCGCAGACGTGCAAGCTCCTGAATGAAGGAAGAGAGACACGTTTGTCATTTTTATCGAATGAAGTTATGCGAACGAGAACAGACATATTAGAGACGAATAATTGGTTTCACAAGGCACGTGCAGGTCACCCAATCCTACAAAACTGCCAATTTTTTATTTAGAAATATTATTTGTCAAGAAGAATAATGCTACGTATAATCAAATACCATGTAATATGAAATTTTTAAAAAATATGAAATTTATTATTAAAAATTTAATTTTTTTTACATAAATTTTATACTTATTCACTTTTTTAAAATGAAAGTACAATACTCACATACTTCTCTACGATTATAAATATTATTTTACCTAAATAAAAATTGATAAAAAAAACCTTGGACGACACTTCAGAATACAGAAACCTTCACATCCTCCACCTTACACTTGTCAACGTCAATGATTGGGGTTCTAGTCCAAGGCCGACACGTGGCAAGGAATGAGGCCGGACACGACATCCACCCGCGCGTGGCCTCTAGAGTTCGGGGTGGGACTGTGGCCACCCTCCAGAAACTTCTGGCTACCAATGTCGGAGCCATCTACCGGTCAGAGTATTGCCAAGTGTTCATAAACCCACGTGAGCATCCTACGTGGCATCCCCATGTCCCTGAAAATGATACGCCCCCTTTTAAGGGACCAGCCACCAAGCGAGCCGAAATGCTAGGGCACCTTGTACAGAGTCCTTCCCAAGTCTACCAATGACCAAGCTCAGACCTCTCTCTCTCCCCAAACTGAAACCTCAAGATAATTTAGCCTTCAAAAGCATTGTTTTCGTATCTTTTTCTTTCGATTAATTTCCTGGTTAAAGGCAATGAATGGGGAGGGTAAAGGGGACGACGAGGCTGTGAAAATGGAAGAGGCGATTAGGGGGAAATTAGTGTACATGTGGGGTTACCTTCCGGGAGCTTTGCCACAAAGGTTGCCGCTGACATCTCCGGTGGCAGTTAGAGTTCCGGCGACCATCAACTTTGCAGGGGACTCCTGGAAGGATGTTTGTGGAGGGGGTTGTGGATTTGCCATGGCCATATCTGGTATGCTCTTCAGTCTGTCACTATTTGATTTTCGTTTTTTAATTTATTTTTGAAGATTCTGGTTCTCTTTTGGACACTGGCTTTGGGAATGTCGGTTGGTTGGGTATAGCAGCAATGGTGGTTGATTGGTGCATTTTATTCTGTTTGGTTGCCGAGAAAATGTGGCAAAAGGAAGGAAAAAGAGAACGTGAAGCGCATGCGATCTACTTCGTTTTGGTTTTGGGACATTGAAATATGACGTTTTTTTCCTTCCTAGTTCCTCCACCACCTTATTTTCTCTCAAATATAAAGTCTTTCCTCTTTAAAACAATTGTGGCCTCGTACTTGATTCCAAGCGGAGTGATTTGTATTTTTTTCTTTTTTGTGGTTTTTCTTTTTCTTTTTTTTTTCTTTTTCTTTCTTTTTTTAATGAAAAAAGCATCTCTTTTGAATATTAAACCGTGAAAATGTCCGTCCTACTGGATGTGATCTTTCCCTCTCTATTAGCTTTGAAGCACCATTTTTGGGCACTTTGAAATTCTTTTTGCTAGAATTGCCCTCAGACATGAATTTGCAATATCTGGGCTTTTCAATACTTATTTTGAAATAATTTTCAAGTACAGAGTGATCTATTTGTCCTCCTAGTAGTTGAGTCTTTAATTGCTGTTCTCATAAAATTTCTAGCTTCTTTAAAACCCAAGTTATATTTGTTATATTTAGTTGCACTTTCCTGACCCTTCTTTCTCAATCAGAGTCCGGAAAGCTCATTACATGGGGTTCAACAGATGATCTAGGACAAAGCTATGTGACATCCGGGAAGCACGGGGTACTGCAATTGCTCTTAACTCTCTAATTTACAATTTTTTAACGAGTCCCCCTACTCGTAAAAACTTGGCAACACCCGCATAATGCAATTTACATGACATGCATTGATATGCTTGTCAGGTCATCCATCAAAAGATATTGGCTTGATTTCTGCCATGTCAGCGGTGTTACAAGTAGAATTTTTCTTTTTTAACTAATCATTATTTCTTTGTTTGTTTGCTGAACTAACGGAAATTTTAATAACTGAGAAGGAAACTCCGGAGCCTTTCCCTCTTCCAACTGAGGCTTTGATAGTGAAAGCTGCAGCAGGTTGGGCACATTGTGTTGCAGTAACAGGTAATTCTGATTTCTTAAATGCATTTCTGCTTGTCATCTCCAGGCTGTCAAAAGCATCCTAGCAATTGATAACTAATTATCTGATATGTAAATTCTTAAAAGAAACCAAAGTTTGCAAACGAAGTTGACAAAAATGTACAGGAGAAATTAAAAGACGCCAAAGTTTGCAAACGAAGTTCACAAAAAGTATAGGAGAGACAACCAACGTATTCAAGCTATTGGTAACTGATTGATATGTAGAAGCAAATCATTCAACTATGTCGTGTAGTTCTCTGTGTAATCTACGCTGCATGGAGCCATTTAAAGAGTTTGTGTTATTGTTTAAATACAGAGAGTGGAGAAGTCTATACATGGGGATGGAAGGAGTGTGTTCCCTCTGGAAAGGTCTTCGTAGACCCAACTTTGGTGGCTAGCTTCGAAAAGGATGTTTTCGAGAGGCAGTGTTCATTGACAGACCAAGGTACTATCAGTTTGGCATCCTTATCATGGGACTTGAAAATGGAGATAGCATTCTATTCCTTGTCTCTGACTACTCAAAGTGGTTCTCTGACAGTAGGCCCTCTCTCTCAAGGCTCACGAACAACCGGTGGAACGCTATTAGGTACTGATGCTAGAGGAGGTGGAGAAGAAAGTACTAAACGAAGAAGACTATCTTCAGCAAAGCAAGCAGCTGAAAGTTCATCATCGGGTGATGAAACACTCTCGGCATCGCCATGCCTTGTAACGCTGAGCCCTGGAGTAAGGATAGCCACGGTTGCTGCCGGGGGGCGCCATACTTTAGCATTATCTGGTAATTTAACTCTGTTCTCAATAGCTTTTGCCTCATAGCCTCAGTTTTGATGCGTATTTTTTTTCTATTTTGTTTTTGTTTTAGTACTTTGGTTATCATACCTAGGTTGGTATGCGGTATGAAATTTGAAGTGAAAGATCAATCATTTAAAGCAAGACATATGATACTGATTTCCCGTAGTTTCAGATACAGGACAGGTGTGGGGTTGGGGCTATGGAGGTGAAGGGCAGCTTGGTTTGGGTTCACGGATACGTATGGTGTCCTCTCCTCATCCTGTACCTTGCATAGAGTCCTCTCCTTGTGGAAAAGATAGATCCATATTACTCTCTAGAGGGAGCATGAGTTCTGAAGGACAGGGTTTTAGAGTTCCGGGAAGTTATGTGAAGGGCATTGCCTGTGGAGGGCGACATAGTGCAGTAATCACAGGTGCGGCTATGAAGTAGTTGTACCATTAAGTATAATGTCATGAGCTTTTGTGTTTGATCAATTCTGGTATTATTAGTTTGGAGTTTGAACTCATCTGATTACCTGTTCATATTAGCATATGTAGAGGTTTCTGTATTCTGAACTCTAGAAAGAGACTGTTTTTCATGAGTGAATTCAGTTTAAGATTGATTGAAAGATTATAATAGCATACAATTCTGAAAGAATTTGTAGAGATATTGTGTTAATATTAAAAAATGATAAGAGAACTTTCAAATTTGCAGGAGAGAATCGAAATATTTGAAAATTTTGCATGATTTTAATTAATATATGTTAGCGTATAAAAAGTGAATGAAGATCTCCCAAATCTGTCTGTCATGACTATACACGAGTTATGAGTGGGAGTTGGACTAAAATGTACAGTAGGTTGGCAATTAAATTTTATATATTTTGAAATCTACAGTAGGTTGCAATTGAGTTTCATATATTAGTATGCTTCATCTAATATGTTATTCTACCTATATGTTCTGGTTGCTGCAATGCAAATTAGTTTTTGTTTGCCCATTGAAAATGGTTAACTTGTAATGTACTGACATTTTCCATATGTCATTACTTGTATTACAGATGCCGGAGCTCTACTTGCATTTGGTTGGGGAATGTATGGACAGGTGAGTTCTTTTGGGACATGTGAGTTCTTTTTGTTGAATGCTTTTGTGCCTTGTGCTCTCTCCTGTTGAAATTGTTAGTGTGGCACTTTATTTTCTTTTTCAGCAAAATATGTTGATTCCTGGTTTAATAATAATTTATCAGCATCTACTTATCAAAAATAATTTATCAGCATCTATGCTTTACTTTTTCTCAGGTAGTTTGTCTGAATATGTCTCTTAGGTTTATTGTTGTCTTCAATGAAGCAATTTGCTGTGCTGTATGATGTTTGCAATTCAAAATGTTACATAGTTCTAGCTAACGTTATATTTATGTTAAGAGGATCCGTCATGTCACTTATGAGAACATAGATTAATAAATAAATAGTTATTGGGATTCAATGTCATAAATTCCTAGCATTATGATCTAGTGTGAGCTCTTTGAAGCTTACTGCTAACGTATGTAAGTGCAACAAGTTCATTGAAGATTTCTTTTAGCATCACTTTAGTCAGAGATTGCCGTCTCTTCTTAGTTGCCATTACTAAGTGGTATTCCGGCAACCTTATTCCCTCGGTTGTTAGTTGATATAAAGTACAAACCACTGTATTGAATTCCCATCTACTGCTTTGGCTGATATGGGGTATTATTAATTTAATGTTTCTACAAAATGATTAGGCACACTTCTATTAGGATAAGTGAAATCCTATATCTTGAGTGAAAATTCATATGCACAGGCCAGCAGGATCCTATTTATCCAATTGTTCAATAGAGTCTAAAGCAAAGCAAAAGTTGGTTCGTGAAATAACTTCACTAACTTGAACATTGGCTGCTTGACTGTGAAAATCATTGTATTTATGCAAAACCACACAACATATATTCTCTTTTACTCCAGGTGGCATGTATAACATTTAATCATCATATTTCTCCCGGGAAAGTAGTTGAGTCCCATTTCTTGGCTGTTCTTCTGGATTTGCATGTAGGCAAAGTTGAACATGGTGGAGAAAAAGGCACTTTAGATTTTCAAGATGGTTCATTCTGGGGGATAATCTACTATATTTATGTTAATGTTCTCTTTTTTACTCTCTTTGTTGCTTTATGTTTTGACTAACCATGATAAAGGAGTAAAGCTGTTTGCTTTGTCATGTTTTTATGTCAAAGTGTGGGCAAGGGGGTACAGATGATGAGTTAAGCCCAACTTGCGTGTCTTCCTTACTTGGTGTCCGAATAGAGGGCGTTGCTGCAGGACTGTGGCACACAGTCTGTATATCTGCTGACGGTGATGTGTATGCATTTGGTGGGAATCAGTTTGGGCAGTTGGGAACTGGTGGTGATCAAGCCGAGGTATAATAATCTATTCTTTGGTTTTTGGATTCTCTAAGTTCCTTCGCTAAAATGGAGAGACGACTATATCCTCATCATATCACATGAATTTGGTTATTGTACCATCATAGGGGGGTCTAGATTCCTTGATTGAAAATTCTAGGAAAAAACCCAACTATGCTAGTTGTACCATGAAAGCTTAGATTCTTACCTTGATAATCTAGTCAATGGTGCAACTCGATCATACTAATTTGTATTCATATCTTATCCTTTTTCAGATTTTTTATAAGCTAACTCTTACCTTTGTCTGGTGAAGTTAGAATGTTGATGGCTTCAATAACATAAATTAGGAGCTAAGGATGTTATTTCTTCATATTTATTAAATGTCTAAATTTACCTTTTTCCATTAGATTAAAGATCTACAAAGGTATGCCCCATCTATGCAGGCGCAATAGAGACAAGAAAATCATGTAAATCAAGGCCATTAAAGTTAACAGCTATGGCCCAAGTACATAGAGTTCTAATAAATAAAGCTTTCGGTTCCTCCATTGATCTCTCATTGCCTTCGAACATCTGATCATTGTGCTCCTGCCACAAACACCACATGATGCATATAGGGACCATCTTCCACAGCTTTAATTTGTTGAATGCCTCTTAGATTTGTCCAGCTAGCCAGAACTGCCACCACTATCGTGGGCATAACCCAAGCCAACTTCAGTCTGCTGAACAGCTCATTCCATAACACTAGCTGTCTCACAATGTAGTAGGAGATGGTCCACAGACTGTTAATGATATAAATATTATCATATTACTAGTCCTTAGTACGAATTCTGACCTTAATCCCATGTCCACATTATATTTCACATATCAGACTGACTTACTAAAGGAGATTCTAGCCCAAATGTAAAAGAGTGTTTAGACGATTGGTCATTTAACAATATGTATTTCTTGGTTACCACCAAGTCAATGCTCTACTTTTTATGTTGTGAGAATTTATTGTCCTTGAATGGAATTTTTGCGATTAACTTTATTATTTGCACTTTTAAACCAGACCCTGCCGAGGCTATTGGATGCTCCAGGCCAGGAAAATATGCGTGCAAAAATTTTATCGTGTGGGGCACGTCACAGTGCCTTAATTACAGGTATGCCACCCCGGACTTCTGTAGGTCTCCATTATTCCTTTTGCTAGTGCTGACTAAGAACCACCCTCAGACCCATGAGATTCTATGTGTGCAATTTTGAACACTGCCTGACTTCAGCTTTGCACATTTGTACACCACCATTCCAAATTGGGGAAAAAGGGCAAAGGGAAAGAACTTATGGTGTGCTCGTTGGACACATATCAATACTGAATCCAGGTGTGGAGTCCAATGAAACTTCCACGAACCTATATGCCATGCTCTTGAGTTGTTCAGTGATAAACATTTGTTTCTACGTCATGTAGTTATTTGTCCAAGACTGTATTCACTTCATTTTTGTCAGCCACTAGACTGAGCATAATTTTTTTGGGGAATCTGAACTCAAGTTTGAATGGGCAAAGTCGTGTACAAGTTTATGGTAATCAATAGTCTCATTTTAGTAAATTTTAGCTAATTATAAATTTTGTTATTGAATAGACAGAATGCCGAACAAATACAACTCACTAGGCAACTGTTTTGAAAGATCTTTACTGGGAAAAGTTTTTCTTTTACTTGTTTTTTCTTTTCTTTTTTTTTTTTTTTTTTGGAGGGGGGGGGGGGGGGGGGGGGGGTTGATTTAAGCTTGTATTGCTGCTAACAAATTATACTAATTAAAAACTGAATTATATGTTGAAACGGTGAAAGATTAAGGTAGTACTTTGATTGGTATATTCCTTTTTTACCGTGTCATAGAATGAAGTTGCACTGCATATATGTAGTCTATTAGACTTAGATCGTGTGACAATTTTAATTTCATATGAATTGATGCTCAAAAGTTCATTTTTACTGATATATCTGTTGACTTGCTTTCTCTGTTTCATGAAGACGATAGGAAAGTTTTCTGCTGGGGATGGAACAAATATGGGCAGGTATAATGCTTGGACTTATCAATCATCAAGCTACCGTTAGCAGGGCACTGCATTGCATTAATATAATACCATATTTTTTGTATTTTGTATCATATGAAATGACAGAATCTAGCTTCACATTATTTGATTACCAGTCTAAAGTTTTACTAATCTAGACTCCATGTTTGCATGTAACAGCTTGGTTTGGGAGATGTGATCGACCGCAACATTCCTTCTCAAGTCATTATTGATGGCTGTATTCCTAAAAATGTTTCTTGCGGCTGGTGGCATACCCTTCTTCTCGCAGAATCTCCCACTTGAGTTCCTCATTTTCAGGAGGCCTTGGCAAAATTTTGCAGGTAGCAATTGTTTAGATTGTTAACTTATTGAGTAAAATATGAATATGTACATACAATAGCCTGTATACTTAATACATCTGTGCATGTACTCATTCTTTCATGGCTGATGTGTTCCATTCACAATCACTGGCCCTATCTTTAACACCGTTGCAAGAAGGAACCTTTGTTGGGTTTCCAGATCATGTATAGCATCGTGTCCGTCTCTTTTCATGTAATCATCATCTAGCCTTTCTAGTTATGTATAGGAGTGTCTCTGGATTTACTCAAAATCATTTGTGGATGATGGTTGGACTTGCCTCAAGTCTTTTCATTCATCAACTAATGAAATTGTAGTTCAGTAAAATCTATGGGTGTCCTCCTTTGTCAATGCTGGTCCTTTCGTGGTCCAACAACATTTCCTTCTTGCGCAAACTACTAGCCTAAACCAGGGCTGGAAACTCAATGGGCTTGGCCGCAGAAATCTGTGGGATCCAAATCATTGACTCGTTTGTTTTCGTAAATGAAAGTTGAAAGATGAATAAAATATTGTTAGAATATATATTTTAATATTACTTTTGTTTTAAAATTTGAAAATGTAGAATTGTTTATTTTATTTTGTATAAAAATTTAAGAAAATTGTAATGATTAAATGAGTTGAGAAGAGTTGTAAAAATGAGTGATTTGTTTATTTTCCATTTCGTTGTGAAGTGAACGAAATAGTGGTTTTTGAACTACCGCTCGTACAAGTTCATCCTTCGAACTCTTTACACCTGCAGATTTGAATATTTGTTAACGATTTTATTACGGAATATATTTTATATGATATAGAGAATAGAGATGAGAAAACTACTAAGATTTCGGAAAATAAATTAAAATAATATAAAAGTAAATAAAGAACTTATGATATGTTATGTTCAATTCTAAATCTCTTAACCCTAACTCACTAATTTCATATGGAGTAGAGTTGATGATGGATTCATTTGATAAAAATTAGTAGTTTTGAACGTTGGATTTTAAAGTGAGAAATGAAATTTGTCGTAGTAGAATATGCAATTTTTATATATATATATATTTTTTAAAAATTGAATAAATATATGATTGGCATAAAACATTTCCTTTCTAGCGCAAACTGCTCGGAAATCCAATGGGCTGGGCCGCGTAAATCGTTGGGACCCAATTACAGGAATATGTAACGTTGACAACAATTATTGTCGGTTAAAGAAGTCAACGAAATACAGTGGTTTTTTAATTGGGTAATCATTTTTTATTATTTAATTATTATTATTATTATTATTTTCTAAACAAGCTTGCACATTATAAATAAAAGGAATATTACAGGTATTTAGAGAGGGTCTTTCCTTTTGTTATTTGAATCTTGAGTAAAAATATCAGAACATGACATTCTTACATAATTTAAAAGAAAATAAATTTAATAAATCAATTAATCGTGTAATTTAATTAAAATTAAATTAAATTTTATAAAAAATGACTCAATGAGCAAAAGAATATCAATTTTTATAAAGTTGAATTTATTTTTAATTAAATTAAATGATTATATTAGTTGATTAAATTTATTTTCTTCTATATTATATAAGAAGGTCATATTATGAGATTTTTAATCTATATTCAAAAAATAAAAACAAAAATAAAATATTTAGATGGTAAAAAAGTAGTAAAAAGAAGTATAAGAGTATCATTACCTTTTTGAACTACTACTCCTACAAGTTTATCCTTCGAACTCTTTAAACTTGCATATTTGAATATTTGTTAACGATTTTATTATAGAATATATTTTATATGATATAGAGATTAGAAAACTACTAAGATTTTGGAAAATAATATAAAAGTGAATAAAGAAGAACTTATGATATGTTATGCTCAATTCTAAATTGATCCAATTATCAAAAGAATTAAATCTCTTAACCCTAACTTCACTAATTTCATAATGAGTATTGAGTTGATGATGGATTTATTTGATATAAATTAGTAGCTTTGAATGTTGGATTTTAAAGTGATAAATGATATTTATCAGCCATAAAATATGCAAGTTTCATACACGTTTTTGAAAAAAATGAGTAAATGTAATTCACATAAAAAATTATTTTTTTAATAGTGTTTGCATCTAAGATTGAGGATATGTTTGGATGTTAAGGTGATATCAGATAATCTGTAAATAATAATGAAAAAATAGTGAATAATAATGAAAATATAATGAATAATTTATAAATAATAGTAAATTATTTGTAAATAATAGTGAAGTTGGGTAGTGAGTGTTCTGGGAACATTCAATTACAATTTATTATTTTTTTAGATTTTTTTATTACTATTTAATATTTTTTTATTTTTTTTTACTATTATTTACAAAATATTTCAAATCATTTCACTATCCAAACATAATTTCTTTTAAAATAAAATCAACTTCTTTTAAAATAAAATCATATCAAATCAAACTTGTATCCAATACGAGTCAATAAATCATGATAACATGAATTGAAATCAAGCGATAGCGTGCCGCCCAGATGGGCGTTACAAATTTTAGTTTTTATTTTTTTTTCTTTACATTTTTTTTAACGTATTTAAACATTTTTAAAAAATAAAAAATATACTAATAATCACATATTTAATTAATAAATAAAAAAATTAAATATATTAAAGATCAAAACAAGTGTGACGCCCCGACTCCTACGTACAAAAGCAAGGGAATCGTGACGTCAGGATGGTGACAACACGGTCACGCATCCCAACGAAATGTGCTCAAGTGTGTGTGCAACATGCAAAGGTGCACAATAAAAGTCACAGCGGATAATATAAATAAGTCAACTAAGTACCAGAAATTTAAATACAAATATTCAACACAATTTATCTTTAAAAATATACAATCATCCCAAATATAATACAAAAGGTAAATACATAAATTGATAAAAACATAACTCACTAAACAGGAGCAATTCCAGATCACTCCTCCAACAGAGCCAAGCTAAGGCTCGTCATCATCATCTGCATCAAAATCTACGATACGATAAAATGGTATCACAGGTAAGTATAAACCAAACAACTCTCGGGATAAAAATACATTAATGCAACCAACAATATAGCAAAATACATTTAGCCATAAAATACCATTTTTTCCCAGAAAAATGATTATTTCCAACACACGCCAAAAATTCCATTTTGGCCCAAAATATCCGTAAAACATTTTCCCATAAAATGATTCACACAAACAACCCATTTATCGGACACTGTAGGCGGGAATCACAGGCGGGACTCTACCACTGTCTCTGCTTATCACCATCCTTACCGCGTGCACCGTAGGCGGGAATCACAGGCGGGACACAACCACCATCCCTGCTTACCACCATCCCTACAGTTCCTTTACACACAATGAATACTTAACAGAGCACTGTAGGCGGGAATCACAGGCGAGACACAACCACCATCCCTGCTTACCACCATCCCTACAGTCTCTTTTCCTTTTACTCACATGAGAATCCAATTCCAATAAACACATGAACATGTATGCAATCATGCGAAAACTCAGTTTTCTTTACAAAC
The DNA here is from genome assembly GCF_004785595.1 of Juglans microcarpa x Juglans regia. NCBI lineage: Eukaryota > Viridiplantae > Streptophyta > Magnoliopsida > Fagales > Juglandaceae > Juglans > Juglans microcarpa x Juglans regia. The sequence goes on from NC_054595.1 coordinate 29,053,992, forward strand.
ATGATCATGCATGCAATATGCGATGTACATGAACAAGCCATAACCAACAACCAACAACCACAATTCACAATGTAAAGAAACACACAACTCCGTCCACAATCCATCCGACCCCCGAAACTCCTCGGACTCAGTCCGGCAAACAAACCAATTCACAGATAATATGTGTTAGTGCAAAAATATATTTAAATCACGAAAGTTCTTTAAGGAAAATACTTACAGTGCAATATAGCAATTTTCGAAGGATCACGAAGTTGCAAGTGGTGATGTCTGAGCAACACCACAGTGTATCGTGGGTCACAGATACCCACTTTTCAACGAGAACAAATGAAGACCCAAAAATGGTAGGGTAGGGCCTAGGGAGGTCGGTGAAGCCAATGGTGGTGGTGGCTTGCCGTCGGTGGCGGCGCAAGGGGTGGTTTTAGGCTAAAAATGCACAAATCGGAAATAGGCTTGGTGGGGCTTCACCGGTGACGGATCGGAGCTGGGGTTGGGTCCAATGGGTTGCCAAGAGGTCGGGGATGAAGTGGTAGGAAGATGGTGGCCAATGGCGGTGCGACGGCGGAAAGAGTGCCTCGGCTTCATGGGCTTCGTGGGGGCTAACGGCGGCACGAACGGAGGTGATATTGGTGGGGTGAGGTCGCCGGCGGCTGGGGAAGCTAGCGGGGTGGGCGGTGAAGGCCACCGCCGGCTCACCGCGGCGCTGGCGTGAAAGTGGCCCGTGCCTTCGTGGGGTGCGTGTGGGCTACCGGCGGCGAGGTAGGGGCTGAGATTTGGGGGGTGAGGTCGCCGGAGGGAGGGGAGCTGGTCGGCTGGGCGGTGTCGCGCACGGCGGCGCGACGGCGGCGGGCTGGGGGAGAGGAAGAACGGACGGAGAGAGAGGGAGGGAGAGGGAGTTGCGCGCACGGGGGAGGGGAGAAATAAGGAAGAAGAAAAAAAGAAAAGAAAGAAAAGAAAAGAAAAGGAGAGGAAGAAAAATAGAGGGAAAAGAAATGAGGTCCAATCCTCATAACTTGAGTCACAAAAATGATCCAACGAAGATGATTTTAAAACCACAAGTTAAATAAAATAATTTAAACGTAATGGTAAAGTCAAATTGAAATAATTAAATCCCACAGTAATCAATTTAAACATTAAAAGCAATTTAAATGCATAACAATAAATAAATATTTGGAAAGCACATAAAAATAATTTTCACCAAATTAAAATCATAGAAATAAACTTACTAAAAAATCTAACCAATTTTAAAATAAGAGGATAAATTTTTGAACAATCAAAAATAATCATTCAGTAAAAATACACTAAAATACGGGGTGTTACAACAAGAAAACAAAATTTTTCTTGTTTTAAGGAAAATAATTTATATACAACATTTTATACAACACATTGTATATAAATATTTTTATAAAATATCTTAAAAAAATAACATAATTTTATAAAAATATTTTTATTTTATAATATTATTATGTAATATATTATATAATATATTGTGTATATCATATAAAAAGACGACGGCGGCTCTACCCATTAAAGTCTTAAATTATGCGTTTGAAATTTTAGAAAGTTTGACTAAACACAGCTCTGGCTCTACCCATTAATTTCCAGTTGAACGACCAACAATAGTGTCGAAGAAGAAGAAGAAGAAGAATTAAGAAGAAGAAAGCCTGAATAAAAAGAAAAGAAAAAGAAAAGAAGCCTCTTCATTTCTCTCTTTCTCGATGGAGATGACTAAGCTGAAGCTCCTCTTATTCACGGCGGCGCTGCTAATGTGCACCGGGAGTGCAACCTCCGCGAAAAGCTGTCCGAACTGCGGCAACAGCACAGTTCCTTACCCGCTCAGCACCGGTCTCTCCTGTGGAGACCAGTCCTATAAGATCCGGTGCGATGCGGGCTCGCTCAAGTTCGATACGCTCAACACCACCTACGCAATCACGTCCGTCAATCCCTCCACCCAACGTTTCGTGATCAGACCCGCGGAGTTCCTGCCCAACACCTGCGTCACATCAGATCTCGTCCATCAGGGCGTGCAGCTTAACAGCACCCTCCCCTTCAACGTCACTAGCAGCAACACCATCCTCTACCTCAACTGTTCCGAAGACATCCTCCGATCGCCTTTGAATTGCTCGTCGAATAGCTTGTGCCACGTGTATGCCAACGACAGCGGAGCTTCGGCTCCATGCGAGGCCGCACCGCGATGCTGTACGTTCAGGGCGGGCGGGTCATCGACTTCCTACATGATTCGGGTCCGGAAGTCGGGGTGTAGTGCCTACACGAGCTTCGTCAACTTGGACCCGAGCTTGCCTGTGAACCAGTGGCCCGACCCAGGTTTGGAGATTCAGTGGGTGTTGCCAAGGGAACCCGTGTGTGGGTCCCAGGCGGACTGTGATGACGGGCAGAACTCTCGTTGTGAGCCCGACCCAGCTGCGGGTGGGGTTAGTCGGTGCTTCTGTAACTCCCGCTTGTTTGGGACCCGGTTGTGGGGTTATGCGCTGAAAGTAAGTTGTTATTCTGTAGTTTCTAGTCAACTCTTGAAAGGTGGAGTGCACTGATTGGCTAACATATGTATTTTCTCCAGAATGTGCAAATGTTGAGGGCTGCGGCGGCGAATCGGACCGGACAGCACTGATAGCAGGTACTAAATCTTAATTAGCCATTAAATAAGGTGGATTATTATTATCATGATCACTTTTCTGTTCGAACACGAGTCACAACTTCATTTTCCCACAATTTAAGCTTCAAATTTAAAAACGAAGTAGACGCGATGAGCATTATATAGTGTCGCCTTAATTTGTAAAGACTGCTCTGAAACTTTGATATATATGAAGTTACATCCACAAGGAAATATCATAAAAATAAATTTACAAATTATATGATTTGATGTGATAGATAAATTTACTTTATAATAAAATTAATTTTACAATATTTCAATTTATGGACTTATTTTCCCTGTAGTTAAAACTTTTTCTATTATATTATTGGGATTTCTCTTGGGCTTTTGGACGAGTGGTGCTAAGATGTAGAAATTCCGATCCCCATATGAGGCTAGAATTGCAGCAGGAAACCAAACTCTCCATTTTACTAATCAAAATGCACGTCTGATTAACCCAGATTAGCGTGCGAATTATAACTTTCTGCTCTGTAAAATAAATCTTACAAAACTGAATGTAATTTTCTTTTTATTTTTTTAAACTGAATAGAATTGTTGTAGGTTTAACTAGCGGCCTTGGTGCAACACTGTTTGTTGCCATCATCGCCATTTTACTCTACAAACGCCATAGGCGCATCAAAGAAGCACGAGAACGCCTGACCAGAGAGCGAGAAGAAATCCTAAATGCCAATAGGGGAGGCAGAGCAGCAAAACTATTCACTGGCAGAGACATCAAGAAAGCAACACACGTCTTCTCCAGAGACCGCCTCCTAGGCACTGGTGGGTATGGTGAAGTCTACAAAGGCATTCTAGAAGATGGCACAGATGTTGCCGTCAAGTGTGCTAAGGTTGGAAACACCAAAGGCACCGACCAGGTCCTCAACGAAGTCAGAATTCTATGTCATGTCAACCACCGAAGCCTTGTGCGCCTACTTGGCTGTTGTGTTGAGCTAGAGCAGCCTATTTTGGTGTACGAGTACATAGCAAATGGGACTCTTTTAGAACATTTGCAGGGTCTGAAACCTGGTGGGCGAGGTCGCCTTAGTTGGAGTCATCGTCTTCGCATTGCCCATGATGCTGCTGAAGGTCTTGCATACCTCCATTCCTCTGCAGTTCCTCCAATATATCACCGAGATGTCAAGTCTAGTAACATTCTGCTTGACGAGAAACTGAATGCCAAGGTTTCAGATTTTGGATTATCTAGATTGGCTCATACTGATTTGAGCCACGTCTCAACTTGTGCTCAAGGGACTCTTGGATACCTTGATCCTGAGTATTATAGAAATTATCAGTTGACTGATAAAAGCGATGTATATAGCTTTGGAGTCGTGTTGTTGGAGCTGTTGACTTCTCAAAAGGCAATTGATTTTAACAGGGAAGCAGATGATGTGAACTTGGCAGTCTATGTGCAGAGAATGGTGGAGGAAGAGAGGTTAATGGATGCCATAGATCCAATGCTAATAGACGGAGCAAGCACTTTCGAGATGGAGACCATGAAGGCTTTGGGTTTTCTGGCAGTAAGTTGCTTGGAGGAACGTAGACAGAACCGACCTTCCATGAAAGAAGTTGCCGAGGAGATCGAGTATATTATGAGTATTGCGAGGGCAAAAGATGTTCAGGATTAGTTACTAGTGAAATTTCGAGGTACTTAAAGACGCAGTTGATTTTATGATCACATATGCATGCTATTGGTGTTTGTTGTTGAGCATAATGACTCCTATTATATTACTTTGTTTAGTGCACATGATGTATACATACTGTAATATGAATAAACATCGACATAGTTTTGCTCGAAGAAGAAGAAGAAGAAGAAGGAGGTTCGATCTGTATAATATTAATATGATTACTAGTCATTTTGAGCATGAAATAGCTTCGCCTCTAAACGTTTAGTGGCAGCTACTGCTAGATGCAAGAATTGCGCATATTGCTCCCGCTCTCCTCCGGGCCGATTATCTGGCGAGGTGGTAGGCTGGTAGCTAGAAGGAAATCACACTCCTCGAAGCCGATTTCCTTCTTTGAGCTCGCCCCACCGGAGCTTGCTCGGGTTTGGACGTCGGGTTCGGGTTGTGGGTTGATAACCATTGGCTTTGCGACGAGCGTATAGTATACTGTAAAGTGACTCTGGAGGCTATAGTTATTGTCGGATATGACGTCGTTTTCGTACAAGGGGATTGGGCATTCGGCTCGCAATACTAATGGGCTTCTTTATGTTTATTTCGGTCCATAAAACTGGCAGCAACAGCTATGTTATTTTCGTTCATTTGAGTTGGGCTTTTCAAGTGAACTCCTGCCCATAACTAAATGGATGCATCGAGCATTTTTTTGGTATATTTCAGATGTAGGTATAATATAACGCCTGTTTATAATATGATTTGATAACTTTGATTCCATATTAATAATACAATATAAGAGTACAAGTAATAAGGATTCTTTCCGAGCTTCGGTCTCATTCGATAAAAAAAATCCGGTTTTTTTAAACGTCTGAAAAGACATTAAAACAACTAGTCAAAGCAATCATTATCATTCACTAATATGGAATTAGGTAAATTATTTGGAGGGAAAGAGGAGATCTAGCGACATTTTTAGACCTAGTTGGAGCATACCTAACATGTAAAAACTAGAATATCGGTTTCATATTCTTCGAGTATGTAGTACTTAATTTGCATTCTTATGCTCTTCCTTACCAAACGATAATGATAAGATATTTTAAATGAGTTATTATATTCTCAAGTTTGTATATAGAGTATATCATTCTCGCCATGTAAGTATTTTATTAGGTGTATTTTATACACTGATTTGATAATATAATTTTTTATTCTAGATATATCAGTGCTTTCATTAGTTATGGTCAAAGTACATGATTAAGGAAAACCATTGAGGCACTTAACAGTAAATAGAGTGGTTGCTAGGTTAAAATCTCGTCAACACACAAATTAAAAGATATGAAAAAAGAAAAAGAAAAAGACAGAAATTAGGTAGTTGGTCTTTATATTACTATATATATATATATATATATATATCGTGTACTGGAGAAAACTAACGTAAATTAAGGTAGGTAATGACGGAAAGTTAAGCCTAAAAGTCTTATGATTCAGCGTCGATCGATCGGCCTACAGCTAGCTAGCTTTTCCCATGCACAGCACTCACTGCGGCCTGCCTTACATTGCATGCATATAATGGCTTGGGTTTGGTCAACCTTTCCCTTTCCCGTTTGGAAAACATCGAATACGGTCTAAATTATAATGGCTTGGGTTAATGCACTAATCTCATGAATCTTTTCTTTAAAAAAAAAAAAAAAAATTCAAACAACGACTGAAGTTAACACATGATCTCATTCGCTTCATCTCATGTTTCTTTTTGACTTCCAAGAATCCAAGCAAAGAGCAGTAGTACTGCCGCTGACCACTTTACCAAACGCGGTTTGCGTTTACCAATTTTATAAAACTTCGAATACTGATTTATTTAAATATTGATTCGATGACGTAGAAAGTAATGAATCAACAGTATCTTCTTACTTATCCTTACTTTTAGGTAGTTTACTTATCATCAGAGCAGATCAAATGAATGAAAACCTGTTTCAATGGGTTACCGACACCGTAAAAATTAAAAAGAAGGCAACACAGGATCGCGATGAATAGGGCATTGCGTTGGCAGTCGACACAACGATCAGCACTTGTTTTTAAATTTAAGCATGTAATTAGTTAATAATTATATATCATTACTAGTCTTATTAATTTCCTGGAAAACAGATATCAATCGCAGGAATTAAAGATCAGTTCATAACTAAAACAAGGCATGCATTTCAAAATAATAATAAATAAATTCATCAAATCTGCCCTGGCTAGCTAACTTTAACAAGTTTATAAATTTTGATGTACTGCAACATATATACAGAGAAGATAATGGTGTGCCAGATGGATTATCTAATCTTGGATTTGTCTTTCTCTTTTATTTTACAATTACCTAGAAATTTGTATGAAATTTTTGTTATTGATAAATTTAGTACTTTACCAATTAAGTTTTAGATGGAAATAGTTGATCATTTGGATGTTTGCTTTATTTTTGTTATAGATATTTTTGTAACAATTAATGTAGGAAGTATTTTTTTTGTCATAAAATGAAAGGTATTTACAAAAGCTTTGTTTTTGAAATTTATGTAATCCTCAGAGTTCTTACACAGATTGTAAAATATATTTCTCTGTCATAAGAGATAACAATTAATAAAATTGAGGGCAAGTCCATCTTCTATATATGTATATATATATATACTTATATACACACGTATATTTATATTTATAAATATATAGATTTCATCTTATATTGAGATGTAATCCATATATGGAAGTTGTCAGTCAACTGAGTCATTGATATTATATTTATTGCTTGTACACGCGATGACGTGGATTCCATGTGGATTATGGTGGAAGTTGTGATCCATCTTGACCACTACTCGATCCGGACCATATATATATATATATATATATATATATATATATATATAAAATTGGGTGCCGATCACATTCAGATCATAATCAAATAGATCGTGCTTTTTGCTCCTTGAAGATTTGCAAATTGGGAGTGAAACTGAGGATACACCTTTTGATCCTAAATACGCCAATATATTAATTATGAATCAAGAAATTAGGCCGGTCTGGCCGATTGCTTTCGATCTGACAATATGCTTACTTTTTTATAATTGTTTATTTGAAAGGTGGTGGATTACATCTCAATATTATATACTGATCACATCACCCATTTGGTATAATTATACTCATAAATAGGGCATGTAGGTTTCTAACATTGGCCGCATGCAGCCAATATGGGCTTAGAAAATGGAGCAAAGCCAAATCTCTATGACTTGCTATATCATCAAAGGTCATGAATGCCGGCCCCAAAGGTCGTGAATTAATTAATGCGTGCTACGCATGGTTTGGTTATTTGCTGCATGTATAGTCAGCTCCAAAAGCTTACCTTGCTTATAACTACAAGGATTTCCAATGAGTCGTAAGAAAATCACTCTCTCTCAAAAAGCTGGGAATAAAAAAGTAACTTATCCCAGCAGCTTGTTTAACTGAAATTATGATAAAACAGACATCACATTTTAGATCTAGCTATTATTTTCACCCCATATATTTGTTTAAACTAATATTGAGGATCGATGGTCTCATTCACCAACATATATATTATATGCACGACAGCATCATGAGCTAGCCGTACTACTTCAACGTGCCCGCGGATTTGGTTGCTTGGTTTGCAGGTCATTTCAGATTCGTAACAGGTACTTTTGAAAAATAAAATAAAATAACTCATGAAGTTTATATACCCACTCATTTATCCTAATATTATAGGCCCAAAATTTGTATATAATATTGCTCATATACATATATATATATATATATATATATATATATATATACGCGCACGTTTATATGTATATGTATATATTAAAAAGAGTAATTTTGTATATAACTGTAAAGTGCATAAACATCGTGTAATTATTTTGAAAAATAATAGGGTCTACTATTAAAAAGTTAATTTTTTTCATTTAAATCTCATGTTTTATTCATTTTTTTTCAAAACGATTACGTAATAATTGTAAAATTCACGATTACAAATATCTTTTATTTATTAAAAAAGGGATCGAGTTAAGGCTAAACCATTGATGCGAACATATTAATTTGAAAATTGATAACCCTAATTTGTTATTTGTCATTGATATTAAATTATAAATATATTTTATTAATTATATGGGCGAAATTCGATACCTAAAGTAACAGTATTAATGCTACAATAAAATAAGAAAAACGACATGCCAAGTATCGGAAAAATGAACACCATATATATATATATGGTCAGTTTTTTTTTTGGTATTTAAAATTCTAATATAATAGAATCATCAAAAATTTAAAATATCTACAAGATTTGATATAGACTTATGATGATTTATAATACTTAGAAATTAGAATGTATTTTTCATTTCACACTATAACTTGAATATTTGATTCCAAATACTCAAAAATAATAAGCAATAGATAATTGAAATAGCCAGTCTGATGTGCTCTTATATTGGGATTATTGAAGAATTAGCTTAAAATTTATTCAGAAATGACTGTGACACTGGCGATATCACAGCCAATTATCGCCATTGGGCACAGGGTTCCCCATCTCCTTCCAGAGTCCGTCCGTTTTAGTAGGAATGGCAGTACTACTTTATCCGCAAAGCGAAGCAGCCAAAATCAGAAACAGCCTCGAAATTACGCTCTCCAAACAAAGCCATTTAACCTCCGGCTCAGCGGACGTCATCTCCCCTTCCTCCAACTGCTCAAAAGAAATCCACCAAAAGACAAAACACATGTTACTATGTGAGTTTATAATTAGAAAACTGTTTTGTTGGATCTGAGACTTTATTATTTATTTTTAAGTTAAAACGTGTGAACAATGATCAGATTTAAGATGAATATTATTGGGAGTGAAATGAGTGCACATGTGATAGGCCCACCAAAAGGCTCATAAAGATTAAAGTCTCGTTTGTTTTCAAGAAATATCTCATCTCATCTCATCTCATTATTACAACTTTTTTAAATTTCCACACAAAATAAAATAAACAATTCAACTTTTTCAAATCTCAAAACAAAAATAATATTAAAAAATATATTCTAACAATTTTTTATTCAATTTTTTAACTTTAATCTCAACTCATCTCACCTCATCTTTGAAAACAAACAAGCCCTAAAACTCACTATAAAATGATGGAAAGAGAGAGAGGATCTACAAAGACAGAGAGTTGTTCGGATATAAAGTTAAGAGGGAAGAGATTGGAACATAACAAATAGAAATAAATTAAAACAAATGGCAACAATAGAGAGAAAATGGGGTTCAGGATAATGTTTTGAATACCGTTCCGGTCAAGACACTGGAATGAAATATTTCGATACCAGTACCATTTCGAAATAACGTTTCGGAATAGTCGATATATAAATAAATTATATATATAAATTATATTCTAAAATTATTATTTATTTTTATATTTATATAAATATATTGTATATAAATATATACAATTTGTTAAAAATTTGAATTCAAGTTAATAAATTGCCTTGGCCTCCTAGGCCAACTTTTATATAGGAGGTCAAAGCAATACATTAGTAATTCTTAAGCAATGTGAGACTTAACAGGAAGTCTCACATTGCTTAAGAATGACTATTGTATTGTCTTGGCCTCCAATATAAAGTTTAAGATAATTCAAAATACAATTCCAATGAATTTATATTTTTTTGAATAAAATTTATAATTATATTATATTATAATTTAGATCTAAAAAAAATTATAGACCCAATGAATCACTAGATTGAGGGAGGGATGAGGCGAGGCGGGGTTGAAAAGCCTCCCCCATATGGTGCGGGATGGGAGGACATCGCACCATGCAGGTAGCACCCCTATCACATACCACAATGTTGATATTCACTCGTGACAAAATAATGCACCAACAAATATAATATTACTTCACATAATTATTTATGATTGGTATTATTCATGGTGACATCTTATTTTTAATTAATCATTTATCATCTTATATAATATTTAAAAATTTATGTATTATTTATTATATATCTCATTTCATATTAAAGTCTCGTTTGAATGTTGAGATGAAATGAGAAATTTATGAATAATAATAAAATAATTTATGAATAATAGTAAAATTATTTGAGTAATGATCTTTTGTGAGGTTTAAGAAAGAGAGCAAAATTTAAATAAAAATATTATAAAATAAAAATATTGTTAAAATATAATTTTTGTTTTAAAATTTGAAAAAATTATATTATTTTCTTATTTTGTTTAGAAATTTTAAAAAATTAGAATGATTAGATGAAAAATTTTAAAATTTTAAAATATTTATATTTATAATATTTAAATATTAAAAGAGATAAGATAAGATGATCAGATCTCAAATCCAAACGCGCCTTAAATGAAACGAGGATTATGTTTTGGGCTCTGAAATCAACCATGTGTCGCGCGCGTATAAATATCCATCGAGTCTGAGCATAACCAACGCTCTGTTTAGTCTGTACAGCTCAGACCCATCACCGACGGTACCAACCGTTGGGGGTGCTAGTGAAATAAAATCCCCGTTCTGTAGGTTAGGCTGGTTTCGAGGTCTTGATCCGGTGCGAATCTAAGGTAAGATTGCACGTAGACTTCGTTGCTAGTGTGAGTCATTGGGAATTCTGTGGGATGCCTGCTTTGATTCATGATCTCAACGGTGCTTGGAGTTCTATACCGCTTCGTTTGTTTAGGTTTTTGAGAGGTTTTGCTTGTGGCTATGAACGTTATCTTAAATGTGTTTCGAATTTGATTTCCTGTTGAGTGGTAAATTATTTGTTTTGATTGGTTTGATTTGATTTCTGATTTTGCTCGTTCTTTTTAATAAATTTTGTGCATACTTCGATTCCATTTCCTTTTAGCATATTAAGTTGCTTGAATGAATTTGGCGTTTTTTGTTCGGATCTGATAATGATAGCGTTTTCAATCGTGCTTGGATTAAGCCACTGTGCCTCTTTTCCCCTTCTCCAGAAAAATTCCAATGGAAATAATAATTTGTCAAATTTCTTGGCTATTTCTCAGAATCTCAATAAGTTCGTTCTCGGCTTTGTCACGTCAGTATATTAAGTTTTGGTTTTCTTCTGGTTATTTGACTCATGACTGAGGTTAGTTCTTCTACGCTTAAGTGATGCTCTGAATAAGGACTTCACGGAGGATTACGATTCTAGTACCCAATCCCAACTAATAAGAGTGGGTTTTTAATGAGTTGATAACCGATCCAAAAAAAAAAGTTTTTAATTAGTTGATCTCTTACAGAAAGGATCCTGCTGAATTGGCATGGATAAACATTTGGAAGTATGATTTTATTTGGCATACACCAATCAGAATTTTCTTCCCCGAATTAAATTGTTTTTTATTTTAAAAGAAAATGTTGGTGATGTTGATGCTGCTGAATTTTTGGCATGGATATACGTATAGGAGACTGGGGATCTATCTACTATCCATACGAGTATTTTCATTTTGTACCATTCTGTATTATATTTTTTCTAAGATTCTGACTATGACCTCAACAGGAAGAGCGAGCGGCATATCACAATGAAGGCACTTATTCTCGTTGGAGGGTTTGGAACAAGGCTGAGGCCATTGACACTAAGTGTCCCCAAGCCACTTGTTGATTTTGCCAACAAACCTATGATCCTTCATCAGGTATTTCTTCAAGAGAGTTCTCTTCTTTTGATTTCATGTTTGAGGTTTACAATCGAGAAGCAACTCATGTTAACATGGAAAATGCGGGAAGCATTAACTTCCAACGGATGACCAAGTACCACAGTGCTCCTTCATCATGTAGTGAGCATCCATGTAGATTTTGTTAGCTAATTTCTTAGGCCCTCTTGTGGTAATATTGCTCGTTTTCTCTCCCCATCTTCCCCCTTCCTCACTCTGTTTGTTTGTGTTAACTGTAGGTTGACATTTATTTTGAATTTTTCCCCAGATAGAGGCTCTTAAGGCTATCGGAGTCAGTGAAGTGGTTTTGGCTATTAATTATCAACCAGAGGTGACGAGATGAAAGCTTCTATATTACTTCAACCGTAAAATGCTTATTTGAGTATAAAGATTGATGCTTCTGAAGTTTGGAGAACTAATAATGGGCTCACTCCTTATTTCTGCAGGTGATGTTGAACTTCTTGAAGGATTTTGAAACAAAGCTTGGGATCAAGATCACTTGCTCGCAAGAGACCGAGCCACTTGGCACTGCTGGTCCTCTGGCTCTTGCTAGGGACAAACTAATAGATGAATCTGGTGAGCCATTTTTTGTCCTCAACAGTGATGTTATAAGTGAATACCCCCTCAAGGAAATGATAGCATTCCACAAATCCCATGGAGGGGAAGCGTCCATAATGGTCACTAAGGTACACTTGTGTACAACATTTAGTTTATTGAAGACATGTTGAAACCCTTAGACAAAGTTGTCTGAAAGTTACTTCTTCTTATCATGTAGGTGGATGAGCCATCAAAATATGGTGTGGTGGTTACGGAAGAATCTACTGGGAAAGTTGAAAAGTTCGTAGAAAAACCAAAACTATTTGTCGGTAACAAAATCAATGCTGGAATTTACCTGTTGAACCCCTCAGTTCTGGATCGAATTGAACTGAGGCCTACCTCAATTGAGAAAGAGGTATTTCCGAAGATTGCAGCAGAGAAAAAGCTCTATGCTATGGTGCTACCAGGATTTTGGATGGACGTTGGACAACCGAGGGATTATATTACTGGCCTGAGACTCTACCTAGACTCATTGAAGAAGAAATATCCGTCAATGTTGGCCACTGGCTCCCACATCGTGGGGAATGTTATAGTAGATGAGACCGCCAAAATTGGTGAGGGGTGTCTGATTGGACCCGATGTTGCAATTGGCCCTGGTTGTGTTGTTGAGTCTGGAGTTAGACTCTCTCGCTGCACAGTGATGCGGGGAGTCCGCATCAAGAAGCATGCTTGCATTTCCGGCAGTATAATTGGATGGCACTCCACTGTTGGGAAATGGGCCCGAGTAGAGAACATGACCATTCTTGGGGAAGATGTACATGTCTGTGATGAAATTTACAGTAATGGTGGTGTGGTTTTGCCCCACAAAGAGATCAAAGCAAGCATTTTGAAGCCAGAGATCGTTATGTGAGGAGGGGATGTTGGTGAAATTAGTTTATTTGTGTTTGGGAAGTAGTAAGTTATTGCCACTGGGTCTGAAATGTGTTTGTTCTTTTCTCATCTCTACAAGGTGTATAAAAGTCGGTTTCTGGAATTCGGAGTGATGTGAGTTAAAAAGCTGAAGGGTCAGTTACTTTTATGGAGGGCATAATCATGCACATCGATGTGATGTTTAATCATTGGTGTATATGTAGGAATAAATTATTTGTTGGTTTGTCCAACCTTGTGGAACTTATCATCAAGATGGATCTTTATTTGTGTAACATTTTTTAATCAGGTATCGGTGCAATGTCCCAGTGTTTGTATTGAATGAATATGGTCGTACACATGTCGGTAGCATTGGCTTGAATATTCTCTCTTTTTTCATATATTATTTAGAGGGACAGCTTTTAAACCTCAAACTACAAACAGCTCAACTCAACAGAAGTTTGTCATGCAATTTCTCTCCCATTATATCATCACAATGGATGGAATGGAGCAGATTTGGCTTGATTTTCACCTTCTTACCAAAATCTTCGTATATTTTTTCGAATTTTAGCCGGGGTAAAATATAATTTTTATTTTTTTATTTTTTAAAAAAAAAAAGCCAAAACTTTTGGACTGTTTATGGCTTTATGCCCCCATCCACTGCTACATAAAGTGGCACCGGCAGTTTAGACAGAAGAAAAGGAGAGGAGAATGCGTGGCCTACCATGTGAAGTTGAACTACCTACTCTGCAACATAAACATGTTGTAATTATAAAATGATATAAAATAGTAATATTAATAATAATAATAATAGAAGCAATTGCAACCGGTGGCTATGCATTAAAAATAAAAATTAAAACACGTGCAATTCCTCACGGACCCCATGCACAACCCTTTTCGCTAGAAATTAAAAATAAAAAGAAAACTCGAAAAATAAATGAAAAAGGAGGGAGAAACGGAGGAGATGATTTGATCCTCAACACAGAGCAACTTCCGTTTGACTAGTTGCAGAGCGGCCAGTCTGTTCCAGAGTCACATGCCCCCCCCCCCCCCCCCCCCTGCACGCCAGACATTTTACGGAAGGGTCGTGACGTGCCCCTCTGGCCACGGCTTTACATATGGATAAAGTAAGAACATGCAGCACACCAGCAATAATTATTTTGGGTCACCCCACCACCACACATAGGTACCTATGTGTCGTATGATGTATCTGTCGACCCACCACCGTTGGAATATAGAATATTTTAATATTGTACAACAATTTAATTAAATATGTACAATATTTAATTAGATGAAGATGAAATATAAGGTCGAAGTTAGCTTTATTATAACACCTCGTTAATCCGTCACTTATTTTAAATAGGTTAAAAAAATGACTTTAATTGTTTAATTTATATTTCAAGAAGAGATTAGTACAATGTTTGATTTACAGCAATGGGAACTAACTTGGTTTCCCCCTCCCCCAAATCCATTTAAGTCTGTAGACGACAATCTACGCTATCCAAAAAACAGTTTGTGTCGACTATTATACTGTTGTATATAAACATCGTGTATTTTCAAACTATTTGAGTTTCTTATTAGGGATATACGAGTTTTCTTTCAAATATGCAAATGCACATATATGATATTTTATGATATGGTGCGCAGATTTAACTCAAGGGTATGTTAAATTCATTTATTTGATCAGTTTTTCTATTTCTAGCTTTAATTCCTGGGAGTACCTAGCTTTCCTGAAAATCATCAAAGTGAAACTACTAAATCCCTATTCGATAGGGTGTGTTCTCACAAGTGCAGAGAAAAAAAAAATATACCGACTTCGATAATAAATAAAAATCTCCAAAGCAAAGAAAACAAAAATAAAAGAGTAAAAATTCGATATTGTCCTAAATCATCATACTTGAAAAGCTTACGGGGAGCATCATATGTGAACCGGGTGACTTTGAAAACCAGGATCAAATGCATTCCGGGGGCATAGGCAACAAAGTGAATGATAGAATGGACTAGTAATTATCAGGCCATGAACTCGGGACTAGTTTGCGAGGTCCTTGTGGGTGTAGACCACCCCTTTATCTCCATCAACCACTTGTCCACTTCCTCTGAGAATCCTGCATGTGCAACAAGACACTAACTTAGCTCGACAAAATATATTTATACCTTATTTTAGACTCCCTGCGAGTGCTAAGACATGTTCCTTGTAAAGCTGCATCGTTTACCTTGCTAAAATCAATTCAAACATGATGTGTGACTATGTGCATGTGATAATACCAAAGGAAAATAAAATAGTTCCATCTAAATTGCGCTAGCATTACAGGGATTGTTACTGATCGGGGGATTCCCGTGTTATTCATTGAAGGGTAAAAATGACAGAACTTTGAATCCATTAAATTTACCAACAAATATCAGTAGTTCATACCATCGTGTTGTTAACAATCCTTCAACTCCTACTGGACCTCGGGCATGAATCCGGCTTGTGCTTATCCCGACCTATTCAGCCATCATTGAAGAGAATCAAATGCAAGAGCAACGACTCAACTAATTTTCTGAATAATTGCTAAATGATGTTATTATACCTCTGCACCTAGTCCAAATCGAGCCCCATCACAAAATCTGGTACTTGCATTGTGAAAAACAGCAGCACTGCCAACAAAGCGCATCAAATGTGTTATTGAAAACATTCAAATGATGAAAAAAAAGGAATCAGGATACAGAAGCAAGAAAGGACTATATCTATTCATAATATACACATATTTCAACCTGTCAACTTGACGCAGAAAAACTTCAGCAACTTCATGGTCCTCTGCAATGATACAATCAGTGTGTGCACTGCCAAAATATGAGAGGCAAGTGAAAAATTGATACATTTCCCAATCTATAGTAACTAAATATGGATGCGTGCATAGACACGGAGAGAGAGTATGTTTTGTACTAAAATGAAAATGCTAACATGCCTTCCATGTTGATGTATATGATCAATGGCTGCATATACATCATCCACAAATTCCACAGTGCAAGCCATTGAATTGTACTCATGATGGAATGATCGTGCCTCTGGAATATTCAGCAAGGAGCTTGCTCTTGGCCCTCCATATAACGTCACACCTGCAGAAGAGGTATGTCAGTTGGCTATACTATAGAATCTTCTAGAGGCATTTTCTGCCTTTTTGTTTGTTTCAAAAGATTTAGAACTTTACTACTTGCATTTAGTAAAAAACCATTGTTTACAACACCAAACTGGAAGACACTGAAATGAAATCTCAACCTTTGAAACTGCCTCCAATTTGATCTGACACTGGAATGGAAAACCCAAGGGATATACTTTTGACACTCCTGTTGTCCCATTTTGATTCTTTTCCCTCCAAAATGGCAAGAATGCTTAATGAAGGAAAACATTTTTACCAAATTGTCCAAAGGTGACACGACTTTTAATGAGTGTCTTCATTGGTAGTTTGAAATCTTGAGGTGTGATATGGGAAGATGAATATCTATATACAGGGACTTCTTGAAAGTGAAGATGCTCAATATGAGAAAGGAGTAAATTAGTTTGAACATCATCCTCAAGTTTCTATTAAATAGAAGGTGAGGAAAGAATACTGATCAAAGTAACTTACTTCCACAAATATGGAAAAGTTAAAAAAAGAAAAAGACAAAAAAAAGACTGGCCACAGTTGATTGTATAGAGGTTCATAATATAAAGAGAAACTTAGGGTGCATACAAACACCCCCAAACTAAGCATGAAAGGAAAGCCTGACCTTCAGTCTGAAGATCAACAATAATCTCATTTAGTCCTTCAGTATGAACCAAATCCTTATGTACAAGGAGTGTTTCCTGAGAATACCAACAGAGCAACAACAGATAAGGTAAATCCAAACTTATGGTTATGATATTCAAGGTCTATAGAACTGAGAGTATCAGAAAAAAAAATATATACAATAGGTAAGTTATACCATTGCATTACAGACTGCTGGATAATCTACTTTTGCATCCAAAACAATTTTCTTTGCCATATCCATGTTAGCAGATTTATCAACGTAAACATGGCAAATTCCGTCTGGGAAGAAAATAACGCAGCTTTAGTCATTGTGTTTTCTACAGAAGGAATTTTACCCAACCTGAGCAAGCACACATTGCAGATTATACATGAACAAGAGAATATATGTAGTTTGCCTCACCAGCATGGCCCAGAACGGGAATTTTAGTCGAATTCTTGATTTGAGATACAAGTTTATTGCTGCCTCTTGGAATCACGAGATCAATTACATCATCAAGCTGACACACAAATATGAATGCTCACTTCCAACTTGGATCTAAACTCAATTAATATTCTGCTAGTGAACATGTTTAAAAGACCATCAGTTGTCATAAACTCTACACACCTTAAGCAGATCAGGAATCTCATCTCTAGAAGTCACAAGACCTATAAGTTTTCCTCCAACATTTTCTGGGATGGCTGTGGTAATGACCTACAAATTTCAAAAAGAAGGGTGACTTAATGAATGATTTAAGCAACAATAAAATAAAACCATCATTTATATGTAAGAACAAAACCTTGTGTAAGATTGCATTTGACCGTTTGGCTTCCTTTCCTCCTTTCAAGAGAAGTCCATTTCCACTTCGAATTGCTAAGGAAGCTATCTATTCAAATGATAAAACGGATGAAATGATGTTATAATCAACGGAAGAAAACACATTTACAATTCAGAAACAATCATGTTAGCTAGTGTCTGAGGCTCAGATTCTAGACAAAAATCAGTTTCGATGACTTATTGAATTAAATTAATACACAGAGTAGATTCATATTAGCCACATGCAATACCCATAATATTTCGTGCTTAGGTGGTAACAAGATTACAAATTTACATGATGATGACAATGCCAGCGTCCAGAATATGAATCACCACAACTTCGAAATATCTGCTGGTTCATTCGAATATAGCGCAAGCCGCTCGTAAAGGATACTATGTTTAAAATCATATTATTATTAGCTTGTGCTTTACTTTACAGTCGATTGAACAAGGCCAACTTAAGATTTTTATAAGTTGAACGAGGAACAACAGCCCCCAAAGGCATAAAAACCAAATAAACTCATTCACAATATCAAGAAAGTATTAAGGGCTGCAAATGGTAATCCAAACGTTAGGTCCTATATACCTGCACCAGTGCATCAGGACGAGACTCAAAAACAATAAGTAGAACGCCCAAGGGACTTGATGTTTTCTCTAGAACAAGTCCATCTGCAAGCTGGATACAAGAGTAATAACAGAATCATAACATGTTAGACTGAAAATATCTTATTTGGAATACAGATTGTAAAGCTGTCTTTCTCCAAGAAATCCTAAAAAATACCAAGCTAGCTAAAAATAGGTTGTTTCATTCATTTGTGTATGAAATAGAAGTTGCAGATTAGACTTCAAATTGATATAGAACTCCTAATATGTCTCTACCTTTGGCATTGGTATGTTAGGCAACCAAAAGCCTGAAAATATAATTACAATCACCTTTGCTCACCTGTGTTCTCTTTAGTACATGGCCAATTGGATCTTCCATGTTTGCAAGCACACGAATCGAGTTTGCAAGGCTTGAAATCTGTTATTTACAATTAATCCATTCAGAGCAAGCACTTAAGCTAGACCTTTTGCACAATAAATAAACACTATTCAACTAGCGCGATCACACCCATATCAGTGCAGGATAAAATTAAGATGGATATAAGCCAGAGAGAAAGAAAGCAGTAACAGGAATGTCAAAAAAGACAATATTTTGAGAGACAATCTTATGTTGTTTTGCGTCTTGCCTTCCCTGGCTTTAAAGCAAGCCGAGCTATCAAGGATTTTTCATATCCTGCTTGCCGTGCAGAAGCGACATCCACTTCATTTTCAGAGATAATTAGTTTTTCATTTGCTTCTAGGGCATCGGCTATGTCCAGAAGAATTTTTCTCCTATCATGCGAAGACAACGCCTGCAGAATGAGATATCATGGCATACCTTAAGTAACTTCATTTTACAAACTTAATACGATCACTCAGATCAATAGTTGATGTTTCTTCTGCAATTTAGGTCATTCATGACAATACCTGCAGCCGTCTGGAGCTTTCCCTAGCTGAAACTGCCATCTCACGTGCGCCAACTTCTTTAATTGGGGCCCATAAATGTGCATTTTGATGAAAAAGGGTTCCAATACACTCTCCTTGAAGGACTTTAATGATGTTTTCAACAGCGAACCCACTAGAAACAGCCAAGAAATCATCACACAATGAGGAAAAGCAGGCCAGCTTAAACCAAAATCAATCCCCTAACTCATACTAGTTATTTAAGTTGTTGGAAAAAGAGAGCAGCTTTTGAGATGAAGCAGCAGGAGGTGGGGGTAGGGAGGGATAGGGGATGGTGGGGAGGGCGGCATAATTTATTTAACCTAAATTGAGAGAGGAAACTTGAAAAAATTTGGAAACAGAAGTGAATGAAATGTAAATATAATATCCTGTATAGATATGTAAGATTCCCTTTCCTAGTTTAATTTACAGAAAGTACAAATGGTTTATTAAATAAGCTTATTTCTTTCTTTTTTTAAGAAAATGTTTCTGACTCAGGCTACACAGCCAAAAAAATGTTCTGAGACATTTTACAATTGAAATTATCTGAATACAAGATATTCCAGGACATATTGTCAGTCACTGCACTATGATTAACCAAGTATTGAAATACAAGCTTATAGGACAATAGTATACCTGGTGATAACAACTGGGATGCCAGCACTAGCGGCACTGACAGCAGCCTTTACTTTGGCAGTCATACCTCCTCTTCCCACCCTAGACTTGTCTCCAAAAGTAATTTCACCCAGATGTTTTTCCTTAATGTACGTATGGATTAGCTTTGAGTTTGGATCACTTGGAGGGCCGCTGTAGAGACCCTCTACATCGCTCAATAACACAAGAAGATCAGCTTTTAGCTCCAAAGCTAGTAGAGCAGCCAAACTATCGTTATCCCAAAATATACCAGAAGAATCCTGGACAAGTGGTCATGATCAGAATTATATGAATAAATGGCACAATGAGTACCACAATTTGGAATGGATGTAATTTAAGAGGCAGTCTAGGAAACATATCTTTGAAACTTGGCTATGTGCCAAAAATAGTCAAAAGATACTAATTTAAATTATATCAATGGTAAATGCCTGAATCTGCCATCTTGTCTCCCCGTTATCCCAACCCAAAAGTATTCTTTGAAATGTGGGTTCAGTGAGTGCATGTGCACATGCTTGGTTCACTTTGCAAACGACGAACAGTTTCTCCATAAAGAATAAGAAATGGATACATCCTTATCCACTGTATCCAAGTATTAATTGTCAATCCAAGTTCATCAGTATTATGTAGCAGCCTACTTTCAACTCAACAAAGACCTGATAATAAATTTTTAGTAGCCAATGAAAAGTAAATACCGTAAGGCAAAAAAGCCCAACAAGATTAATTTTGAACAAAATGTGAGAGAATTGACAGAAAAGAAGCAGCTGTAGCCCAGAGACGAAAGAAGATGTATCTCCAGAATTTTTTAAGTATTCACAGAGTCTCGTAAACAGTTTGATCGTGTTACAGCCTTACTAAGTTAGGTTGGATGGCTTCTTACACATACTACTACTTGTCGATAATAATAATAATAATAATAATAATAATAATAATAATAACGAACAGTGTGTTAAAAAAAAATTACTTTCAGCACAAACAAAGAAGCCAAAGAATGGCAGCATACCTCATATGGAGCTTCCCTGGTACTGACTGCATCATTTTCATTGAATATAGGAATAACCTTCAGAGCTAATAGTGACTTTACAGTTTCACTCAGTTGGTTTCTAAAATCTCTATCCCTAAAATCATTATCTGTCACAAGAAGCTGAGCTGATGTGATATCCAGCTGCAGGAGGGGAAAAAGTCAAAAGAGACTTTAGACATTTGATCCTAAGCATACACAAAAAAGGATGAAAACTGAAAAGCCATCGTACAGCACCCAACAAGTCTACCTAGAAAGATCAGATCAGAATCCAATACAAGAGAACAGATATAGCTCACCCATCATATTACCTGAGTAAATAAAGTGTCGTAGAGAGCCATGAGACTGTTTTGTCCAACAGCGGCACATGCCTTCCCATCAAGTTCAACTTGTGGTTTTTGAAGATCAGCAAAGCTGCAAGCCAAAAATTGCCAAGTTCTTAAAACATTCAAACTAGCACAAAACAAACACCCCCAACCCCTGGGTTCTAAGATAAGATCTGATTAACTTTTTAGAATTTGTTGTCCTAAGATGGAAGCAGTGTCCAACCTACTGTTGACTAATCTCCTGAATCGAAGCCGTTGGCGGCCAAGACCAACAGCACCAGAGGACACTACAATGACCTCGTAACCTTGGGAGTTCAATGTTTTAATCTGCATCACAGTCAAAATCTAATATTATAAAACCACCGAGCACGTTCCCAATTTAAGAACAATATAAGCTGACGTGATACAGTATACCTGCTCACACAGAGCTCCTAATCTTCCCAACGCTAATCTTCCATCAGCTCGAGTGACAACAGCAGTCCCAACCTTCAATAGTTAAAACAAAATATCAACAAACGTGCAAACGCATCAGTTTTTCAAATTTTTTGGACAAATCAAGGTGACATTACTGACGCTTCCTTAAGGTGAAAATGCGCAATAGGATTTGATAGTGAAAACCTCACAAGAAATAGAAATTATATGATTTTTGAAAAACTCGCGCTTTCTTTAATTGAGAATCAAATACAGGAAACGCTAATAAAGTTTGCATAAGAAAGAGAATAAAATAGAAGCACAGAAAAAAGGACGTCCGTTGAGGTCGTACAATAAGGAGTTTGACCAATATGTTATAACAATTGGACATCAATATTCCCTTCCATTTGTCACTAAATCCGAAATTTCTATAATCTCTCGTCGGCTTCTTTCCTCATCAAGTAACAAAAACCAATTAAAATTCTTATCCACTTCATTTCTTTCCTCATTCGATATACAAACAATGAACACGTTTTCTGAGCAATTTCAGCTGCTAACAAATACAGGAGTAAGCGTATATAGAATTGAGCAGATTGAATACATAAGCAAAGGATCAGCGAAAAGAATAGCAACTTCGAATACTGTCATTATCAGATTGAAAACGAGAGAATGTCATGTTAAATTTTCCAAAAAATCCCGGTTAAAAGGGAAGTGGCACAAACTTCATTCTTGTTTTGGTTAAACGACAGAACAGGAAGGATAATTTGAAGCGGAGAAAGATGTGAGAGAGACCTTGACAACAAGGCGCTTGACATCCTTGACGAAAGCTCGGGAACGATCCATGTCTTAGTGGTTTCGGTGGACGATTCCAACTCCGTCCGCAAAATGAGGCGACTCGGAGTCGGAGGGCGCAGCTTCTTGACAGGAGTTATAGTTTAGGTTTTTTGAGACGTCGGATATAAGCTGATGTCTGAATCCGTGGGCTCAGCTGCCTTAGCTTATTGTAGTAATTATTTAACAAAATATATTAAAATTTAATTTAATGACAGGATGCGAGGATTTTGTGGAAGCAGAAAATCAAAAATATTTTTGTACGGTCGGTCTGTGACTGAGGGCTCGGTATTGTGATGTGGCGTTTGGTAATTGGGAAGGGCAAGGGCATGAAATAGGTTAGTTTGTTTTCGAACATGACCACAGCCGGCGTATACCTTTGTCGGCCTTTCGGCTAAGATCAAATGAATACAGGCGGCGCAGGCGCTTTGGGGTTGGTAAGGATGCAACAACGTTTGTATGTCAGTTTATATATCGTGTCATGTGGCTCAGAAAACACAGGCAAAAAAAAATCCCCCTTCGCCTCTAACAAAAAATTTCACCTACATTTGGAACTACCAACGTTCAATCTGTCATGCGCTCACGTCTTGCATTTTGCTAGCAACAGTCAATCCTTGGAAGGTCGGTTCTGTGTACGTTCCTCCAAGCAACCCTCTGCAGAAAGGAAATGCTATCCAAAACAAGAGACAGAACCATTGGGCACGGGCACTCCGTTGGCTTAAACTAGAGGGGCTTGTCCCCGTAGTTTAGCCCTTACAGGGGCATGAGCAGGATTCGTCCCTACCCAAAAAGCCTTCATTGTCTTCATCGCCCAAACACTTGTTCCTTCTTTGTAGTATCGGATCAATGGCATCCAATAATACTGCACAACTCACATCATCTGCTTCCCTGTTAACAGCACAGTTCCAAAGCCATAGACATCGCTTGGAAGCGAGCTTGCCGGTGCCAAAAGAAACCATGACTTTTGTAACTCCTCGCTTGTTCAAGACCCGGTTGGAGGGCTCGGTGTCGAAAGGAAAGGTTGCGTGCGTTTACTTCGACCTCAAAAGCTAGAGAAGATGAAGAACTGCTTTTGGATCGGACTTGCTTTAACGCTTTACAACTTCATCATCCCTTTTATTCGCATTGAGAATGTAATTGGATCGTAATCTGTATATAAAAATTACTATTGGAGATTGTACTGTAACTGTTTGCTCGACTTGCCAAATTTGGCTTCATTTTAGCAGCGATCAATTCGTGCTTATTTATAGAGGACAAGCTAAGGCTTCACGTAAGCGTAGCTGATGATATCATAACTATACAACTTGTCAAAATAATTAACTATGACTTAGAAAGCGTGTCACGCATGTGTTGAAAAAGGGTAATTTCATTGTCAGCTGGTCGGGGCAGTCACTATGATAAAAATTAGCGTAGTACTAAAGATGGAGTATATTTACACAAGGTTAAAGCATAGAAAACTCAACGATTGCGTTCTCTACTCTGTTAGTATTGGTGTTGCTAAAACTGACACAGAAACACGATCACTCACATCAAAGGCACCAACCTCTCCTCATAATTCTTTCTGGTCCCGCTTCGTGACTCAGATACTTCACTATATTACAAATGCAACCAAGCGAGTAGAAGCAATCCCAACACACGGCAAACTCATCTTCCAGACAAATTCCCATCCAGCTATTGCCTTAACAAAAAATGTTTCATAAAGAAAGGAAACACACTAGTTTTAGATGTGGACACTGCACACGGCCAGCTGCATGAGCTCATGGAAAGAACCAGACCTTGATGAAGATTGCCAAAGCCATTTGCAAGAAAAATGCAGCAACCACCATCAATGAAAGATCGCTCCCCTCTATATAAGACCTGAGGTTCAAGGCAACAAAGCATGCTGAGGAAGAACCAGCAAGGATTATAATGATCCACCGAAGAAGCTCAACTGGGATGAGCAACAGAAACTGAAAAGTATTCCAATGCATATGTATTAGATTCTTCATGGTGCTCATCAATCTTTTCAAGGTGACTTCTTGGTGTCCAATCACAATGAAGAAGGCAGTTCACAATTAGGTAGAAGATAAGTTATGCAGGTTCAATGCAGAGAGTATTTCAGAGTGCACATATGCAAATCAAAGACAGTAGCCCTCTAATCTATCCAGATATAGGAGAAGAAGGGGAGGGGGGGAGGAGGGAACCAACAGCAAAGCAGAGAAGATAGCAACTTACCGAAGCCACAACAAAAACAAAGAGGGAATATCCCCACAAGCACCAAAATCGAACGAGGCTAGGTTTTGAGCCCAGATACTGGAGCAAGAAGTAAAATGCCAAGGGCACCACAATCACATAACCATAGACTGAACCTGCTGCCACATTCATGTAGCTGACATCAAAGCTCCAAGAAGTAGAGCTGTCGCTGTGTTTCTGCATTAGGTAGGTGGCACAGTTTCCAAAAGCAGCAAGCACAAAAACCAATGTAGTGGATATCCAGATAAGTCCGTATCTAAGACAAGGGAAAAAGAAAGGTCAAATATTAGATGCTCATGTAAAATCACCCTTGTGTTTGTCATCTAACCATGAGATCCCGAGCCCAGAAAGAACACCAAAAGGAAATGAATTTATCACATTATCAAAAAGCTCAGATTTAACTCCTTGAAGGATAAATATATTACTCATTTACAGAAACAATAAGCATAGTTCTGTGATTTTGTGTGAATCAGGAGGCAGAGTTAAAATGTTCAAAACGCATAAATCTTATTGTATAAAACATCTTTAACATACTTTTCTTATAATAACATAAATATTTGTAGAAAACCCACTGTCAGAATTTAGATTTATGCATAGATTAAAAAGGAAAAGAAAGAAGAGGCATTGCACATGTAATTAAATTTGCACAGAACAGTACGAGACAGGGTCATGAAACTGTGAGCATATTGAAAGCCTAAAAGTGCAGCAACTTTCAACCAACAAAATGAGGGGTGGGGAAGGAAAAGAAAGATGAAAAGGCAGAGCACCTTCCCGGATTTCTGGTTTTTATCTTAGTCCTTAGCAACAACTTCTACCGGCCCCAAATCTTTTCAAAACAAAGAAACAATCTCATTGGTGCAGTAACTCTGTTAACATGAGAGTTTTGTCTGCTTTACTATAATTGTGTTATTTGTAAGTCTAATTTCTTAGTCCTCTAAATCTTTAATCCAACTACTTACCCTGACTATATTTAGTTCTAGTTTATCATTTCATGATGCCCAAACAAGTCTTCCGTATGTGTTTTTATGAAACTGAGTTTCTAAATTAATTTTTATCATAATAGTTTACAACTCTGCATCGAATGTTAAAATATCAAAGGGATTTCCATTCAAACAGTTTTGATGCAGATACTGCCTACTACTTCCACATTCCTTTTTTCTGAAAAGTTAAAGGAGTACAAACGAGAGGAAAAAAAATGCAGAACTCACAAGTCAGGGTTAGCATCAATCTTGAGAGAAAAATCTCCGCCAATGGGATAAAAAGAACTCATCAGTCTGTTTAAGACAATGTCTGTATCGACATCGAAAAATTGTATATATGAAGAGATATTAAACACTCCCTTCCAGCCATTTGCTGGCTGTTGCTCAAACCCTTCTGCAAGGATAGAAAGACAGAGAGATCATTAAACATGATGCAAATGTTGTAGCAGTCAATGGAAATGTCTCCAGTGCCACAAAAAAGGACAGCTACAATTATTGTACTGCCTATAAATATGTATTACAAAATGACTCAGGATTTAAAATTGGGTATCAACTATCAACTCAGTGCTATAACTACCACACATTCCTTACGTAGAGAAGATGCAAGACAGTTCCAATATGTCCAAAGAATCTCCCAATCACATATATGCAGCTGCCAGATAAGTTACCGAAAATGAACTCCTGTCTGAACTCTCATTCAGCAGCTTTACCCAGTAAGGTTTTAGTCTTATGCCCAGCCAACATCTTCTGTTGCATCCAAATTAATTCATACCTTTTCCTATGATTCAATTTTATGTGAAATTGTTTCCAATGATTCAATTTGATGTGCAATTCTTTCCAATGACTCAAATTTACAAAGGAGCACAAGCGGGAATTGCTGAGTAAGAAGTTACATCAAGAAGCAAAAACTAGAAGGAAAAGAATATCCTAGTACACAAAAACTCTCTTTTCTCCATTTTTTTTCACTAACTTTTTCCTGAAATTTTTTTTTTTTTTTATAAGTAATAAGTTCATTCATTGATAAGAAGGTAGGCATAGCCCAGGTACACTAGAAGTATACATGTGATTACACCTATTTAAGAACTAAGAATAATTACAAGGAAATCATGGAAGCTGCGACCATTCCAATCAAGAGCAATGGCCCACAAAAACAAAGTCTTCCAAAAGAAACTCTTAAACTCTTCCAAGGAGCGTTCATGATCCTCAAAGAGTCTTTCGTTTCTTTCATTCCAAATACACCAGAAAATACAAATAGGAACCATCTTCCACACGGTTGCAATCTGTGGTGTCCCTGTGATCCCTCTCCAGCTTGCTAACAAATCAAACACCCTACCCGGCATCACCCATGCTATACCCATTTTACTGAGAAAATAAGTCCAAATATCTCCGGCAAACTCACAGTGTAAAAGTAGATGGTCCACCGTTTCACCACTCTTTCTGCACAAACAACACCAGTCCATAATAATAAGGCCGCGTCTTCTAAGATTCTCAATGGTCGTAATCTTCCCTAGAGCTGCCGTCCATACAAAAAATGCGGCCTTTGTAGGTGCTTTAGTCCTCCATATATTCTTCCAAGGGAAATTGTGCCTTTGATGCATAGTAATAGAGTTACAAAAGAGCATACCGAAAATTTCCCTTTTCTAGAATGTCGCCATACCATCATGTCTTCCATTGTGGCAGCAGCAGAAATATTGTACCGCATGTTCAGAAATTCCACCAATGCAGTTACTTCCCAATCTTGTGCATCTCGAGTAAGGCTGATGTTCCACTCCTGTAAACCTTGATTAATTACCCGCAAATCAGCCACCATGGCTTCTTTCTCCCGTGCAATTCTGAAAATCATAGGATAAGCATCCTTCAAGGCCGTGTCTCCCACCCACACATCTTGCCAGAAGCTAATCCTACTACCATCCCCCAAACGCAGCTGAGTATTACTAGCAAAAGAGTACCAACCTTTTCGTATATACTTCCATAGCCCCACTCCATACGTCCCCCTACCCTCTTTAGAACACCAACCCCCCCATTTCACTTCCATACTTCATGTCAACCACCCCTTTCCATAAAGCTCCCCTCTCATGGTTGTAACGCCACAACCATTTACCTAACAATGCCTTATTGAACGCCCTCACATTCCGAACCCCCAACCCACCGTCTCTCAGAGGAGAGCATACCTTATCCCACCCTACTAAGTGAAACTTGAACTCCTCTCCTATCCCACTCCACAGAAAATCACGTTGGAGCTTCTCTATTCTAGAAGCAATACTAGCAGGTAGGGAAAATAAAGATAAATAATATGTAGGGAGATTGGATAAGGTACTCTTAATGAGTGTGATTTTCCCCCCTTTAGAAAGATACAACCTTTTCCACCCGGCCAACCTACGCTCAAGTTTTTCCAGCACCACCTCCCAAATTTTCTTAGCCTTGAACGAAGCCCCCAACGGGAGTCCAAGGTACTTCAATGGCAATAAAGAAACCCCACATCCCAAAATATTCGCCAACCCTCTTATATTGCTAACATCACCAACCGCAACCATCTCTGTCTTAGCAAGATTAATCTTTAAACCAGATACTGCTTCAAAACTTTATCTCTATTTTACTTATTTTCATTGATATACTTCGATAAGTTACAAAATCTAAACAAATTGCTGCTTAGACATCTCCTCTCCACTACCAAAAACAACCTCCCATCAGAATTCTCACTTCAAGAATATTAGCAGATGATAAACCCATATTTATCCAATTGTATCGTGATCAGATCTTCTGTCTCACGTTACCATTGTGTGTGATTCCTTCTAGTTGCAATAGTTAAAAATAAACAACAGGCATCGGAGGCAAGAAAAAAACAAGCAATATGATGATATTTTCATGGAACCGCAAATCCACTATAAAACCAGATGTAATCGGCTAGATCTTTGTGATTGAATCCACACTTCTGCTATCTTTAAGTTCAAAAGACCTTAATGGAGTACAGAGAAGCTTGACCAAAATATTATCACCACCACCCAGATGGATAGGGGAAGATAAAAGGTTTTTTGATATGTTGATACACGTTAAGAAAACAGTCATGACACTAAATTCTTATGAACATGTCTTTTTTCTGTTCACTGGGAATTCTAAAGAGAATCTCGCATTGAAACTAGATGAGTCTCGTGACCAAAGAAAGGAAAAGAAAGCCATCCTATGACATGAAATGAAAGTTAAACTGCACTCTCTAAAGATATTAAACAAATAAATGAAGGTCATTACAAGGGGTGAGCAGGAGAAGAGATATTCATTTGAAGTTCTCAATTAACTTATTCAAAATTGCTCATGCTCCTCGAAAGCCTTGGCAATCATCAGGATCGCACTTGTCTAAATGGAAGATATACCAATTAAAATTTATATTTCCAATAACCCCCAGAAAGAAAATTAAGAACTATACCAGTTGGACTTCCAAGAGTTTGATAACCCCGCCCTCTTTCTCCTCTACTATTTGGAGGGAATATTTGCAAATTTGCTTCAGGGACTGCATATGAGACTTATAAGTTCAGAAGAAAGTTTTTAGGGGTACAAACAGAGAATGATTCACATATAACGGTATCTGATGACAAGAAAACACTTGAATGCATTGGAAATAAATATCTTGGAAGTATAACCCCATACCCTCATAGTTTGAAGCATTCTTTTCTTCACTGATGACAGCCTACGCAACAGAAAACAGAAATATAACAATAATAACAGTAACAATAACAATTTCGGTGGGATGTGGTTGGGTCGGGGCAGAGAAGAAATAGAAGCTTAGGCCCCGTTTGGATAGTGAAAGTGTTTCATCTCATCTCATCTCACCTTATCATTACAACTTTCCTAGATTCCCTCACAAAATATAATAAACAATTCAAAAATTTCAAATCCCAAAACAATAAAAATATTAAAAAATAATATTCTCACAATATTTTATTCAACTTTCATCTGAAACCATCTCATCTCATCTCATCTCATCTCACTATTCAACCCGCACCTAAGACTAAACATGATTTCGAACGTATATATGTGCTTTGTGCACATCATAATTATAACTAATGGGCAAAGCTCGATATAAATGATCCGGACCCAGATTTCAACCCCAAAGAAAGTAAACCTAATTTACCGCAAAACTACATATTTGGTAACTTTGGCGAAGAAGCTGCTTTGACATCATGGAACGAATCGAATACTCATAGTCACGGAATTGAGTTAAATGTTACCTATTCTAAAGTTTACAGAGTTAGGCAAGAAGTGAATACATAAATTGCGGCAAGTCCATTAGCGCCTTCCAAAAAAGGGAATATTATTTTTGAAATGTCTATAAAACATTATTCATCCACATGATCAGGCTCCTTGCTCAGCAGGAGAAAGAAAGAAATAAACTAAATGCTTCATTTTCCTAGTAGAACCATTTCGCTGAGTTGATAAATTTGCCTCAAAATTGAATACAGAAAGGAAGAAATATCAGAGTACCATGAGCAACTCACATAGAGGTCAGTTTGTGACGTAAATATTACTATTAGAAGGAAACAAAAAAAGTAAACGGAAATGGATCGAAACTTACAGGCACCGAGCCAAGCAAATGGCTAGTGGGGAGGCTTTTGGAGGACTCGTCCATGATAAAGAGAGCGATGGTAAGGTTTGGTGCCTACGAAGTCAATACGTCCCGAAGAATTTGAGTCAGAATCTGAGATTTATAAGAGCAGAAACGGGGCCACGAAATTGGCCCTAGAAATTGCTTTTCGTAGCTTGGAAGGAACGCGGAGGATCAGACCAGAGGCCGAGCGGTACTTGCTTAATGGGCGGGAGATCTTGACACGCGTGTACAAGGAATCTGAGGCACACGCAGAGTCCAGGAGTTCGCTTTATACGGTGAAGCGTGGGATGGTTACGAACTTACATAGTTACATTGGTGTATCTTGGGCTCCTCGTGGCCATAATAATTATTAAAATAAAAATTATTTTCATCATCTCTGCATCATATATTAAACATAAAAATTAGAGGTGATACCCGCCCCCTACGGGCAGGGCCACCCCTCCCCCGCCCCCCACTCCCGCATATGCGGGGGTGGGGAATGACCCCGCCCCCGATTGCCCACCCCTAATAAAAATGATGTTATTATATCTCTTCAATTTATCTTTTCTTTTTTATCACTTGTGTATTTCATTTTTTAAAAAATTTTTTCTTAATAATTAAGAACTGACTATTAATGTATTTGTATTTTTTTATTTTTAAAAAATATTTGAAATAAAAAACGAAAAAAAAGTACAATTTACATTAGGTGGCACAAAGAGTGGGCACCTATAGGTAGCAAAGTAGCACCACTCTATACATATGTTTTTATTTTTTATTTTTAGTTTTTTTTACCAATAAAAAAAATTTAGTTTTTTTCCTTGGTAAATATATAATGTAGAGATAATAAGTAGAACAACTCAATTAACTTAATAGGAATAAAATAAAAGATAAATAAATAAAAATAAATGTGATTTGTGATGTGTGAAATGATAGTAACAAAACTCTTTTTAAACTACTGTAAGTATAGATATTTTAAATTAAAGTAAAAAATATTACTATTACTATTTTAATATATAGTAATAATTGAGTTGTAATATAGTTAGAGGTGTATCGATGTAATAATGGAAAATATTCAATTATTTTACAACTTTATAAAAAAAGGAAGGTAATTTTGTAATATCGAAATTTATTTTTAGGAAAATGATAGACATATAACCATTTTTACAAATTATATACAACTATATTTTAAATGAAATGTATCTTTATAAAGTAATTATAAAAGTAATATCATTTTAGTATTTTTATTTTAGTAATATCAGAGCCATTGGTGATAGTATTGTTATTACTATTTATTGCTTATTTTATTGCTATTGATATTTCTATCTTATTTTCCTGATATTTACGATGGATTTTTATTATGCTCATAGTACTGGATTTCGTGATTTGTATGAGTTAAAATGTACAGAATATAATTTAAGAATGGATCTACAAATCTTGATGGATAATATAAAAGATCTTAAAAGACAACAACAATTAATGAGGCAAAATTATACATTAATGATGACTAAATACCATGTATATCAAGTAGGCAGTCTGCAATAGAATACTATGAAGCTGACTGCACTTTCCTTATAAAAGAAATTAATGCCATAAGAAACCATCTAAAAATACTTGCTTTAAAAAAAAAAAAAAAAAAAAAAAAAAAAAAAAAAAAAAGAGTAAAGGAATCATTGATACAAATTTTACAAAGATAACCCATAACTAGAGAGAAAAATGTATATTGGGAAGCTTGTGTTGGTAAGCCAAGAAAAACCGATGGTCAGCCCATTTAAGCCAGAGGGCTCTCAGGGTGGTCCCGGTGGTGTTCCCTCAAATTCTTAATCTACTTATTTCTCTTTGGAAATAGGAAATTTTTGTTGAAAATCTGAATCAATGAATTCTTTATTCAAACCTAATGAATCTACCACTAGCATCCCGATAGAATCTGATAATATTAATCAAGAAAACTATAGTATATTAGATATAGAAAGAAATCTACAAGATTGGACAATTCCCGATGTTCCAAACAATCAAATATATAAAATCTCAACTTTTTCTTCTAAATTTTCATTCCTTACAAATTACACAATTAAAACAGTAGAGAAAACTATTAGTTTAAATAATGACTATGAATCATTACATCTCTTAACAAAAAAGGCTATTGATCAACACAAAAAGAATTATTCTTTCATCCATATTGGATTAGTACAAGTAGCTATAAAGCCACTCACTCGAAACAGCTTAAATACCTCAGTATTGCTTTGATTAAGAGACGGAAGACATTATAACTTTCATGATTCATTACTTGGAATGGTAGAATCCAGCCTGTTCCAAGGACCGGTCTATTTTAACTGTTATCCCAATTACTCTTTATCATTATTTGATGGTAACATTTTACACGCCTTAATACTAAATATTAAAACAAATGGCTATCAAATGATGAAAGGGTCACATGCTTTAACAGTAGTTTACAGGATTCATTATAAATTAATGAAAACAACATTAGAACCACAAGCTTTAATTACTAGCCCTAAAGGATATACATTATTATTACAATATAGCACACAAAATTCTAGTATACAAATTCCTAAACAAATCAATTGGAATCAAGTCACACTTCCTAATGAATGGCAATTAGAAAATATCACTCCAACACCCAAGATAGAAAATAATTCTAAAGATAATCTCGAATATATAGATCAAAAAACGGATGGGACGGTTCAAATAGCTTTTCAGCCTTTCAGAAGATCTTTCTCACATTATTCCTCTCCAGCACCTTCCAGTTATCATACACCCAGATCTATTCTTACATCAATTTCTAGAAATAGATCTCAAAATTTTGATACCAGATCCCAAAATCTTGACACCCAGATTCGAGGGATCATTCCCGGAAACATTATTGATACACCAGTTTATGCTATTAGTCATCCAGATAGAGCATCTACCTCCCATAATCCTGAAAAAGAACCCTCTTCTCCAACGTACTCTCAAGTAGTTGGAGATGATGCTCAAATATATACCCTGAATAAAGAAGAATTTAAAATTAATAAAGAATATCTCAAACAAGATTATATGAAAAAAGAAAATGGTCACAAAAGAATAACATTTTTCTCAACCTTTACAAAAATAGAAAGAGATTATATTCAAGAAAAATATTACGAAGATTTAGAGAAAATACAGATCAATATTCCTTTCTTTACATGGTTTGAGATATATAAATCAAACCAATTATCTACCATAAACAGGACTACTAATCAATGGATTAAAGGAAAAAATAACCAAATTATTTATCAAGAATATCCCCTTTTGAAGCCATCAAGTACAATCAAAGGAATACTCAAATTCTGGCTACACTAATAAAAAAACATAATATTACAAATACTGAAAAAAATCTTGATAATATAATACAACAAAACAATTATACTAATTTATATTTAAAAATCATGGGTAAGCAATTAGAAAGGATTGAAACTCAAATATCTCCTATAAAACTCACTATTAAAGAAATAGAAGAAACTCCCTTATTTGTTCCCCACGAAGTTCCATCCCATTTAAAATCAATATTTTCCAAAAACAAAAATGATTTATTGGAACAGATATCTAGTAAATTAGAAAAATTAACTATTAGCAACACTGCCACCACCTCAAAACAACCACATATTAATGTATTAAGCAAAATAAACTCACCCGTAATATCTGACTCTGAAATTAGTAATATTGAAAACCAATTTAAAAATCTAAATTTACAGATAAACAAGATTAGAGGAGATCATGTTAATAACTTTTCGGCTAGAGATTCAAAACATCATGTCTCTATTACTCGTAATTGGTATCCCAGACCTACTCCACCGGATATGCAATTCGAGGAAAGAAAACATATAGTAAGATCAGCTTTCGCACCAGATGTATTATACGAATGGAATATAGACGGATTATCTGAATACGAAATACTAAATCATTTTCAAGAAATGATTATGGTAGCCAACGTCTATAAAAGTAACAGAAAAACTGATCATCAGGTAGCACACATTATTGTTACAGGATTTACTGGCCAACTAAAGGGTTGGTGGGATCATTATCTTTCATATGATGAAAGGTCACGTATATTAACAGCCTATAAATATGATGAAAATATGCAAATAATTAAAACGGAAAATGATTTACCCCTAGAAGATGCTGTCAATACATTAATATATGCATTAACCAAACACTTTGTAGGTGATCCCGTTCAATTTAAAGAAAGAACTAGTGATTTATTGATTAATCTTAAATGCCCTCAATTATCTGATTTCTGTTGGTATAAAGATGTATTTCTAACTAAAGTTATGATCAGAAATGATTGTCAACAGCCATACTGGAAGGAAAAGTTCATAGCCGGACTTCCATATTACTTCGCCCAAAAGGTACGAGAATCATTATTAAGATCAGACGGTACTATTGATTTTCATAATCTTACATATGGTGATATAATAAGTAAGATTAATAGAACTGGATTAACTATGTGCAATGATTTAAGATTAAAAAAGCAAATGGAAAAAGAAAAGAAGTTTGCTAGAAAAGAATTAGGCACTTTTTGTGAACAATTTAGTTACACTCCTTTATTAGCCCCCTCAAGAAGACATAAAAAGGGAAAAAGAGTTTATAACAATTATTCTAATAAAAAACGAAAATACAGAAAACCTTATAAAAAGACAAAAGATAAACAAATATATAATAAGCCACTAAAAAATCCTAAAAAGACTAATAAAAAGAAAAAGCAGATTGTTTGTTATAAATGCGGAAAAATAGGACATTACAAATCAAACTGTAAAGTCAAACAATAAATTAATGAATTAGATATACCCGAAACACTAAAAGATAAATTAATGGACATTTTTATAATAAATTCAAGTGAAGATGAGGATAGTTCTTCAGAAGAAGAAGAAATTTATCAATTAAAAGAATCAAGCTTTTCAGAACAATCTTCTGATAGTGAATTAGAAGAAGATGAAGTACATATCTGTAATTGTCTAAGTAAGGATAATTGTATTTGTAACAAAATCATTAATGTACTTTCAAAACAAGAAGACATTATATTAGAATTAATAGACAAAATCAACAACCCTCAAGAAAGAAAAGATTATTTAGAAAAATTAAAAGATACATTTAATAATCAAAATACTACAATAACTTCATCCTCAACACCTTACAATTTTTCAGAAATAATAAGTAGATTTAAAACTGATAAACAGAAAATTACGATTCAAGATATACAACAAGAAATCAATGAGATAAAACAGGAAATTAGAAATTTAAAAACATCCAATCTTAAATTAGAAGTTTCAAACGAACAATTATTACAAGAAATTATATTATTAAAAATAGAGAAAAATGGGAAAAACTTCCATGAAGAAAAACATAATATTGAACAGGGAGAATGTTCAACATTAGATGAAACAGACAATTTCATTAATATTCTTAATAAGATAAATTTTCAAAAATGGTATGTTGAAGTAACAGTTTCAATTAATCAAGAATTCTCTTTTACTACAATTGCCCTATTAGATACAGGAGCAGACTTAAATTGTATACAAGAGGGATTAATACCTTCTAAATATTTTGAAAAAACAAGAGAAACATTATCCCAAGCCAATGGAACAAAATTAAATATAAATTATAAATTATCCAATGCACATATATGTAATAATGGACTTTGCTTTAAAACAACGTTCATTTTAGTAAAAAATATTAATACCAAAGTAATCTTAGGAAATCCCTTTCTTGCACTACTTTACCCTTTCTCTGTAACAGAAGAAGGAATCTCTACTAAAATACTTGGACAAGAGATACACTTTAAGTTCATATTTCCCCCAGTACCAAAAGAAATTAATTCTTTAAAGAAAATTTCATTAACCAGAGAAATTAATTTCTTAACAAAAAATAAAATTAGAAGAAAGGAAAACCAAATAAACTTCTTAAAACAAGAATTAAAATATAAAAGAATTCGAGAACAGTTAAAAGACCCATTATTAACCCAAAAAATTGATAATTTTAAAATTACAATTGAAAACGAAATATGTGCTAACCTACCCAATGCCTTCTGGAATAGAAAACAACACATAGTAGAATTACCCTATGAAAAAGAATTTTCTGAGAAAAACATTCCAACTAAGGCTAGACCTATCCAAATGAATAACGAATTACTAGAATATTGTAAAAAAGAAATTAATGATTTAAAAACAAAAAGATTAATAAGAAAAAGTAAATCACCATGGAGTTGTGCTGCCTTTTACGTCCAAAAACAGGCAGAATTAGAAAGAGGAGTTCCTCGTTTAGTAATAAATTATAAACCTTTAAATAAGGTATTACAATGGATTAGATACCCAATTCCTAATAAAAAAGATTTATTATCCCGACTATATAATGCTACAATATTTTCAAAATTCGACATGAAAAGTGGGTTTTGGCAAATCCAAATCGCTGAAAAAGATCGATATAAAACAGCTTTCACAGTCCCCTTTGGACATTTTGAATGGAATGTTATGCCCTTTTGGATTAAAAAATGCCCCTAGTGAATTTCAAAATATTATGAATGAAATCTTTACTCCATTCACTTATTTTTCAATAGTGTATATAGATGATGTATTAATATTCTCTTCATCTATTGAACAACATTGGAAACATTTAAATATTTTTGTTCAAGTTATCAAACAAAATGGATTAGTTGTCTCCTCATCAAAAATAAAACTATTCCAAGAGAAAATTAGATTCCTTGGACATGAAATTTACCAAGGAACTATTACACCAATTAGTAGAGCAATAGAATTTGTTGATAAATTTTCGGATGAAATAAAAGATAAAAATCAATTACAAAGATTTCTAGGAAGTCTCAACTATGTTGCAGATTTTTACCAATCTCTCAGACCATTATGTAAACCATTATTTAAAAGATTAAAAAAGAATCCACCTCCTTGGACAGAAAAACATACTAGTATTATAAAACAGATTAAAGCTCATATTAAGAAATTACCATGCTTAGGGCTTCCATCCCCTCACACTTTTAAAATTGTTGAAACAGATGCCTCTGATATAGGATACGGAGGAATTATGAAACAAAAATTATCATCCAACTTGGAACAAATAGTTCGATTCCATTCAGGATGTTGGAATCCTACTCAAAAGAATTATAGTACTATTAAAAAAGAAATTTTAGCTATTGTACTATGTATTTCTAAATTTCAAGATGATTTGTTGAATCAAAAGTTTTTGCTTAGAATAGATTGCAAATCAGCCAAGGAAGTTTTAATTAAAGATGTGAAAAACCTGGCTGCTAAACAAATATTTGCCAGATGGCAAGCTATATTAAATATTTTTGATTTTGATATTGAGCATATTAAAGGAGAATCTAATTCTCTTCCTGATTTTCTATCCCGAAAATTCTTACAGGGAAAATCATGTCATCTTCAAAGTCCAAAATAAAGTCCAAATCTTCATACGCACGGCCGCCATCTCCTCCCTATCCTTCACCTTGTCCTTCTGCAA
Organism: Juglans microcarpa x Juglans regia; assembly: GCF_004785595.1. Lineage (NCBI taxonomy): Eukaryota > Viridiplantae > Streptophyta > Magnoliopsida > Fagales > Juglandaceae > Juglans > Juglans microcarpa x Juglans regia. The sequence goes on from NC_054595.1 coordinate 29,091,961, forward strand.
CTCCAAGACCTTATACGGTATTGGGATCATTACCACAAAATATTAGACCCTCTTACAATCCATTTTCACCATTAGTCTCTCCAAAATTACCAACCTACTCCAAAGCTGTTTCTCCTCCTTCTCATTCCCAAATTATTAATCCTCCATTATTATCTCAACCTTCTTCATCTCCTATTATTATCAAATCTCATTGGCATCCGGTCTTTCCTATTGAATCTGAAATACAACATCTGTCTGACCCTCAGAAATTACTTGATGCCTTTCTCCTACCGGACTGGCATTATGTTCCACAAAACATTAAGAAAACCCAGCATTTTTATGAATTTATATTAGTAGATACTGACTCAATTATTCTCTCAGAAATTCCTTGTTCCCTTCAAACTCAACCTTCTCCACCAGCATTTCCAATCATTGCTTTTCATAAAGTCACTATTAAGCAAGTTCTCACACTGGAACAATGGGGAAAAAATCCCTACTTGACAAGAAAATTTTCTCATCCCTATGATCCTCCTTATTATGATTATTACGATTACCAGCAAGCATGGACAAAAATGTTTTTAAAACAAAACAAAAATTTGCGTCATTCATGGTTCCTTCATTTTGATAAACTACAGGAAATTAAAACACTCCTGAAATGGTTCTCACTATGGTGGGAATATTATGGACCTGAACCTCTTCTCCTTCCTCTTCCCCTTCAGGAAAGTCTCCAAAATTTCATCTCACAGAATGACAGCCCACCAGCATTAAACCATTGCTCACCCCTCTTGCTCTTCTTTCTCAAAACAAAATTAAATTGGATTATGAAATGGGAATACGTTATCAAACCTCATCCCTCTCTCAAAACCATTATGTTCCTAGCCCGCCAAGTTTCCATCAAATGGTGGGAAAAATACAATTATGATCATGTACTGAAGATGTTTTCAAAAGTTACCAAAGCTCCGGAAGTCCTAGTCCAGCGAAGCAGATTTCAAGCACAATTGGCATCCATTACAAACAAAAAAGATTTGAAAAAATTAGCTGAAGTAATGTCACAAATATCAGACAGTGACGATGAAGAAGAAGCACAACCCAGATTAACTCCACCACAGCAACTCGCATTATCACCAGCTCATCAGGCCTCTCCTTCTCAACAGGCCTCTCAATCTCAAGGCAACCAAGCTGCATCTCCTTCTCAAAATTATTCACCTTACCATCCGGTACAACTGATGGATTCTCAAGACCCGTTTGAACTGGAATTAGCAAATTTTGATCCTCAGAATTTGTAACTCCAAAAAATTATTATCTGATTAATCAGCATGACATGCAGATATTATCCCTCTAAAAAGTTATTCGCAACAGATTATTGCCCAGCAAAGCGACAAATAATTCTGTACTAGATTACGTGTTCTGTACTATGTTTGTTTTTAGCGTCGGCTGACACTGTTCTTGTCTTTAATGTCGGCCGGTACTGTGTTTGTCTTTAGCGTCGACTAATACTGTTCTTATAACGGCCGGTACTGTTCATGTATTATTAAAGTTACTGTTTTAGTGTCTATATAAAGGGGTTCACGAGGCAAGAAGGGCATTCAGAGTTCTAATCTGATCCCTTCCTCTCTCGCCCAAACCTCTCCAGTCCAAGTCCTGTCCTCCTCTCTCTGTAAATCTTCAATCGTCCTTCCCTCATGTCTTCAGCTCCCAACTCCTTTGAGAATTAGTCTCCTTGTAAGTATTATATTTTTAATGAAGAAGTTTATTTCATATCTCTTTTCTTTAGTTTCTATTTCCTCATGCATATGGTCGGTTATACCGCCTGTCTACTTGGCCATCATGCATATGGCCGGTCTTTCCGCCTTTAATTTCTATTAATACATTACTGTTCTATTATATTATACCTGGGAGATACGCCTTTTATTGTTATTACTATTTATTGCTTATTTTATTGCTATTGATATTTCTATCTTATTTTCCTGATATTTACGATGGATTTTTATTATGCTCATAGTACTGGATTTCGTGATTTGTATGAGTTAAAATGTACAGAATATAATTTAAGAATGGATCTTATATAAATATTCTTATTTTAAAATATAATTATATAAATGATTGTAAAAAGATTGTACATATATCATTACTTTTATTTTTAATAGAGTGATATTATTTTATTCGTCATTAAAAAATGAAGTGTAAGATAATTATAAAAAAAAAATTGTAGATGCACCATTACTAATATTTCTATTAGGGAAAATGCTAGGGTACCGATACTTTCACCCCCAGTGTACCGATCAGTTCAAAATGCATTGTTTTATTTTTTAAAATATTTTTTTAACGTATTTAAATATTTTTAAAAATATATATATAAATTTATTAATAATCACTTCTTAAACCATTAAATATAAATAAATAAATAAAGTGTTTGACCATCGGTAGAAGTATCTGTTCATGTATTATTTTGAATATTTTCCTTCAATTAGAGGAAAACCATTGGAAGGAGAGCAGTGATAGGTTAATAACGGATTTATAGCTTAACAATTTTAAATATAATAATATTTTTTATTAAATTCAAACATACCAAATCAAAATCAAAATAAAATTTAAAATAGTATTATTTTATTAAAAAATTATACTCACTATTTTCACATATTACATATTATACATAATTTTTTTAATTTTTAATTTTTCTTTCTTATTAAATGTATGGTGTATGGATGATGTGCAGAAAAATTTAATTAATTTAGAAAGAATAAAATCAATAAAGTTTTAATAAAAAATTTAAATTAAAAAATTTAAATAATTATAATATATAATATGTGAAGATAATGAATAGTAAAATCCTATTTTATTTACATAGCTGTGTACACTATGTTATTAAAACAGTAACTTTATCATCTCGGACCACTGTGGCTGAAAAAACTACGTGAGATTCTCCGGCTCAAATCAAAGGTCACCACTTGTTTTTGTTTTTGACATGGATATACTCAGGCATCTCTCTCTCTCTCTCTCGTCGAAAGATAAAGTTAAAAATAAGGTAGGCCGCAAAGAGGCACAATCGCAACGCCAAGAATGATGCGGTTGTTCCTCGTTGATACCATCATCTCAGTCCCTTAGGTCCAACCCTCCAAACCCCTAACTCATCTTCCTCACCTCGCCAACTACTCTGGGCGCCCCCTCCCCCCCCCCCCCCCCCCCCCCCCCCCCCCCCCCCCCCTCTCTCTCTCTCTCTCTCTGTTGAATTCAGGTTCCAGCATAATGCAATGGAGGAAGGTATTGATTGGCCATCGTTTTTATTTCATCGGATATATATACATACATTATATATATATATATACTCAAAATGTGGACTTGAATCCAATGCTCTGTGTGTGGCTGTTGATGTGTGAGCCTCCGTAGGTGGCGATGGCTGTCAGAAACATTCAATTACTCCGTATGAAGAGGCGTTGGATGCCTTGTCGTCTTTGATCACGAAACGCAGTCGTGCCGATAAGAGCAACAAGGGAGATCGCTTCGACATCCTCTTCGATTACATGAAGGTACAAATTTGTGCCGTTTGGCTATGGAATTATTATTTGACTGCAAAATGAAGTGGCTGATGGCTAATACGGCTCTTTCTTATTATTGGTAAAAATTCTTCTGTCTTGTGGTATATGGATTGTATAGATACTGGACTTGGAGGAGCCAATTTCGCAAATGAAGGTTATCCACGTGGCTGGCACCAAAGGGAAGGTACTAACTTTTCGGTTTAATTTGTTCTTTTCATTTCCGTTTAGCAATGTTGCTGTTTCTCAAGAACTTATATTGTTCTAATTGTAATAGAAGGTTTAAATCTTGATTAATTAACTTCATTTTTCTTTCCATAGCGTACGTCCTTCAGTATTTTAAATCTGAGTTCTTAACTTCTTAATTTTCATGTCTTTTGATTTGTACATCACGAATTTGAGATGTGTAAATGAATGGTTTCCTTCACGTTAGAATTGATACATGTTTTATATTGAAGGGCTTGAATTTTACTCTTTTTAGATCTCCAATCACTAAATTGTGAATTATTGACTCTGGCCTTCCAGTCATTGTTCTTTCGAAAGCCTGCTTTATGTAACTCCTTAAAAGCTTCACTTATGTCCCCCCTCCTATATTTTTATCAATTAAAACTTTTTTGATAAATAATAAGAAGAATTTATTGACAACTAAATAGGCATAGCCCAAGTGTACAGGAAGTATACAAGAGAAAACACATAAATACAAGCTAGAAACTAGAATAGGCTACAAGCAATTTGAACTGATTTGCTGCAGAAGTGTATTGCTTTTACTATTAATCCTGTTTTCATATGCTGGTCATCGCTAATTAGTCTTTTCTTTGGGGCTTCATAAGGGATCCACATGCGTCTTTGCGGAATCTATATTGCGTAACTGTGGCTTCCACACAGGACTTTTCACGTCTCCTCACCTCATTGATGTCCGAGAGAGATTTCGTTTGGATGGGTGAGTTTTGGATTTCTATATTTCTTATAACCAGTACTGTTACTGCTCGTAGAATATGTCAATTGAGTGTTCATACTAATAAATTATATGATTTCAAGTTCTTTTGATGAATGGAATCATGTGATCATCTTTATCTTTAATTCAAATTGATGGTTCATTTATGATTTTGATAAATCTTTTGGAATTAGTTAAATTCGTAGTGCCCTTGTGTCTTCTGAAGCCCAAAGCATACTAAATTTTATTTATTTATTTTCCTAATTGCTCTTCTCATTTTTTATTTTCAAAATCATTTGTATTCTAGTTAAAGGCTAATATATACTCTTCTGGTTGACTGCCACAGTGTTGACATATGTGAAGAAAAATTTTTAGCATATTTCTGGTGGTGTTATGATAGACTGAAGGTATGTTTGCACCCATATTAAGTTTTTTTTCCCTTTTATTATTACCTCTTCCCAGATTTTTTGTTTGGTTTTGTTTTGGATAATTGATTCTTCCCTGGCTTGAGCTTTGGACATAGTATACTGTAATATAAATTCAGCAATTATTTTTCCTAAGTAATTCAGAAATTATTTATGTGAGTAAGAGAGTGGATATTTGATAGCGATTAGTGATCGTTTGAGTTATTGGAGCAGACTCCATGCTCCTATAAGTCTCTGTTGAATTAAGTTGAGTAGCGGATATCAGGGGAACATGAGATGAATAGGTGGTTTCATGGGCTGTTGGATTTGGATGGGCTGTCTGACCTGAATAACTTGAAACCAGATAGGATATGAGAATAGTTTTTTAATTATACATATGCAATGTATATGTATATATTTATATACATGTGCAGGAACCCATTTTTAAATATAATGCGTTGGGGCTAGATGGGCTGAACTGCCCATTGCAAGCTTGACCTCACCTGCTATTCCATGGTTGAAGACCATTCTCACGAATATAAGTTCCAAAGGAGAAAATTGACATCTTAAGTTTCTTTTAGTTATTTTAATTGCTTGAATGTTTTTGCATTCGGTAAGTTTGAAATTCTTAATTCTGGTGATTTCTCTATTTGTTGGTGTGTAGGAGAATACTAATGAGGATGTACCAATGCCCACTTACTTCCGCTTCCTTGCCTTACTTGCCTTCAAGATATTTGCAGCAGAGCAGGTTTGATGTGTATCTTCTAACTTCTCTAGACAGGGTTTTTTTCCCATGTGAACAGATGGATAGACTATGTCGCTATTGGAATCAGAAACATCTTCTTTCATGTAGGTCGATGTTGCTATTTTGGAGGTTGGATTAGGTGGAAAGTTTGACGCAACAAATGTGGTACGTGTAATCGTTATCAGTAAGATTTGTATAAATTAAATTCACCTTGAGCAGGGTTTGCCAATGGTATTTTCTTTAAAGCTAACGTTAAGGATAACCTGATATTGATACCTCAACATTTCAGGTTCAAGCCCCCATCGTATGTGGTATATCTTCCCTTGGGTATGACCACATGGAGATTCTTGGTTAGTGTTCTAATCCTGTAAACTAGGTAATTTCTGGTAATTATTTTATGAAGCTGTTGCAATGTAAATACGGTTAGATATATTTTTTGTGCTTTCCTGTGAAAGAGATTAACTTTTTACACCGAGGTGTGATTGCGATATGTGCACCATTAGTTGAAAATTACCAGTGTACTTGGTTGTGGGCGATGTTCATTAGGGGCTCTCTATTATGGGCTAGGTGTTTTCTCTTATATACACCTAGTGTACTTGGTTACGCCTATTGATATTAATACATTTTTACTTATAAACTTATAAAAAAAAAAATACATTTTTACTTATTAAAAAAAAAAAAAAACCATTAGTTGAAAATGCAGAAAAAGTCTGATGTTTTCCTTCACTTGATGTTCTATGTTATGCTCCTCCATTGTTACATCCACTGTTGCCCCAACTAGTCAGGGTTGCTTTGAAGTAGTTTTTGGAGTGAAAACATGACAACGTTCTTTTGATCATGATACATAATTCATTTATACAAGATTTTACCAACCTTTGTTTGCATCCATGAGCTACCACGTTTTGTGGGGATAAGATACTGGTAAGCTTGTATATCTGTAAGCCCTTGTTGGCTGTTGAACTGAACAATGGCATAGTAAATGAAGAAACTCTTTGCACCTGAATGTTATTACTAAGCCTTCTAGGTGCTTACATCAGAATTTGACTAACAATATGCTTTTGATAGGCTTTGAGATTATACAAAGCATACACTCAAAAAGTGGTGCTTAAGCCTTATTTTCTGTAACAAGTCTAAAGTGCTTCATTTTCTTTGTTGGACACTTTAAACAGGAAATACTCTTGGAGAAATTGCTGGGGAAAAGGCTGGCATCTTTAAGGTGTCCTTTTGATTTTGAAGTCCTTGAATAATAGCCTATAGGAGTTGTTTCTTGTGTCCATTCCAATTTCACCCATAAAAAAAATGTCTATTGCACTTTCAGTCATTCCTGCCAATCTCCTTAATACTTGATAAAAGTTCTTTCTTCTTTTGCAGCATGGGGTTCCAGCCTTTACTGTGCCTCAACCTGATGAAGCAATGCATGTACTTGAAGAGAAAGCTTCTCAGTTGGGTGTAAGTTCATTAGTTATTTCTGTTTCCTGTACAATTGGAATGTACATTTACCTATAAAAAAAAAACAATTGGAATGTGCATGGCATGAACTAGGCTTCCAGCCTGCTGCAGTGAATGACATTCTTGTAAAGTTGGTCACCTATTAATGCTTACCTGGATTATGTTACGATTCGTCTAACAATCAGGTTTGAAGTGTTGAAAGTTGAAACAAATTTTCTGAAGTTTTTTGTTATCTTTTTTGAACTTCCTAAACATAATAAAGTAATAACACTTTTATTGCATTATGTCAAAGTCCTTTTATTCTAATGGTAGATTTTTTTTGGATTGTCAAAAATTGACTGACAAACGGTACATTAGGCCTTGAGGCTGGTCTTTATCGAGAGAAATCCTTCCATCTGTCCTAATTTTCAGTTGTCTGACCTTTATTCAAGATCACATTCAATGTGTGGATTCTTAACAAGACAAGTGCATTATACCAATTTAAATTTAGCTGTCTTGGGTGCCCTTACAAAACAGGATAGCCTGTGTTATGCCAAATGGGAAAATATAAAAGGTCCTTCCATGGGCTGAGAAAAACATACTGTTTACAGGCAAATCTTCGAGTGGCACCACCGTTAGTTGCTGACTTACTAAATGGTGTAAAACTTGGGCTTGAAGGTGAGCATCAATATCTAAATGCTGGTCTTGCTGTTGCACTATGCTCCACTTGGCTTCAGAGAACTGGCCATCTTGAAGCCACCTACCTGGAACAAACTGTGAGTTCTATACATGAGATCTCTTGTATTCATACCATGATTTCTTATATCAGTTTATTTATTTTTAAATCTTCATGGAGCAGAGCTCTTTGCCGGCGCAGTTCATTAAAGGTTTAACAGCAGCCAGTTTGCAAGGGCGGGCTCAGATTGTCCCTGATACACATATTGACACTGAGAACCCAGGAGATCTGGTGTTCTACTTGGATGGAGCCCATAGTCCCGAAAGCATGGAAGTATGTTCAGGATGGTTTTCTCTTGCCATTAAAGAAAACAGCCAGCAGCCCTTGAACTATCAGCCACAGGATAATTCTATATCCTCACATGAATTGATACAGAGGCATCCTGGTAAGAGATCCAGAAAGAACTCCGCACAGGTACATCACTTTTCAACCCGGTGAAGTATATACTCTTTAGGTGTTTACTGGAAAAGAAAACAGAAGTTGACAACTAAAATTAGGTTGATTGTATGGCCATCCATGTAGGCAGTTCAGGTTTTGCACAAAACATATGTTTGACAGATTTGGTGCAAACTGTGAAGTGGGAAATAATGCCCAAATCTGCAAAGTGTGAAGTTATGCTATGGTGTTGGCCATTATATTGTTATCTGATATGAAAAGAATCTTGGTTTCAAAATGCAATGTTTGCGTAATAAATAGTTAAATTACTACAAGCGTAGGAAAGACTAGTGTGACTGATTGGCTCCTAGTTACATGCCTCATTGGCAAACAATGATCCACTTGGATGCTGGTCTGGAAAATATGATGGATGGTAGTATACTTTCACTGGACTCCATATATTTGATGTTTTGGTCATTGTGTGACACGAGAATTAGAAATTTGATGTTATAGAGTATCTGATAACCCAATCTGCTACAATGAGGCACATCAACTATAACTTGTCCTATCAGCAGTAGCAGAAATTGTTAAAGGATGCATGCCCCCAGACTAAAATCTCATTGTTGTGTCTCTTGTTATGGTGGACTTGGACGTTCAATTTATGCAAATTTATTTTTCTTATTTTTGTCTGTTTTGCTGTAAACATACCCAAAAAAAAGGAAGACCAATTTTTTGACCTTTTATACTTAGATTGTCTGGTGTGTCATTTCATTTTGGGCGGTATTGAGCTAAAGTTGTTGAGAAATGCGTGCAGATACTCCTGTTTAATTGTATGTCTGTGCGAGATCCTCAATTGCTTCTTCCACTCCTGATGAAAACCTGTGCCAGTCATGGTGAGTACTAAAACCTTACGCAGAACATGACCTATTACTGGAATAGCGTGATTTGGATAGAGTGACTGGGATTCAAAATATGCAAAGATTCCCAGGTGATCTTAAGTAAATAGATAAGAAGCTGAACTACCTAGTTTCTGCAGAATATTGTATTCTCAAAAACCAAAAGTAAGTATGAATCTGACGAAAAGATTTTGTCCTTCGATATTGATGGGATTTATCTGGGAAGTTTTCAATATAAAGATACATGTCTTGATATTCTTTTGATTAATCAATATTTGGTTGAAATTAGGTGTTCACTTCAAGAAGGCACTCTTTGTACCCAATACGTCGTTGTATTATAGAGTTGGCTCCCATGCTTCACCACCTACTGATTCTCAAGTTGACTTATCGTGGCAGTTCAATCTTCAAGGAGTATGGGAAAACCTGATGCAGGGTATTAAAGGTATTGAGTTAATACATCACTGATCGCCGGGTGCATTTGATTGGAGGAAATGACTTGTATCTTTTCTTTTCCTTTTTTTTGTATTTACTATACATGGTATAGACCAGAGTGCATTTGAGACAGCTTGATTTCCTCAGTTTGGTTTGAATTTGACTTTTAGGTGATGCGAAGAGCACAGATGCTGATTGGGAAGAAGTAAAAGATGATACAGCACTGCCTACTAAAATTTGTGAGAACAGTGCAGTATTTTCTTCTCTCCCATTAGCTATTAAATGGCTCAGAGATACGGTCCAACGGAACCAATCTATTCGCTTTCAGGTAATCCTTTTCTTGCTGGGAAACAGAATTTCCTGCTCTCTGTTTGCCGAATTCCATAAAAATATGTGATATTAGTGGGAGTGCTTGTGAAATTTAAGGGGTCATGTATACAGTGCCCCAGTGGAAAACCATCTTTATACGATCTTAAATAAATCCTTGACCTACAGCCTGATTAATTTTTTCACGAGACTGGCTTACACCAATTTGGTACCCAAGCAATGAATAGTTGCTTTATCTCGCAAGAGCACCTTTCAATAAATAAAACCACAAGTGTGTTCTGTTTCAGCTATAGCAACTTAACCTGTGTATTATGAATAATCCACAGCTTTGCTGTTTGTCCGTGTGTTCCTCATCCATCAAACATATTCGTAGACTGGAATTATCTTACTCCATTTATTCTACTGCCATTTAATTAAGTCATATAATTGACTCATTCAGGTCCTTGTGACTGGTTCTTTACATCTTGTGGGTGACGTGTTGAAGTTGGTGAAGAAGTGAGTATTCAAGATGCGAGGGCAGAAGAGTTTGGTCGTAACAGTGTAGTGGGTGAGTCCTCTCTGGTAAAAAGTGCCTGTTAATGTGCTGCTGTATGCTGTTGACACCGTCAGCCATTCACGTCGGCATTCTTGGGCATGAGAGAGAAACCCCTTCTCTTCGACTGAATTAGTTTCACAAAGAAAGTAATTTGTAGTGGCAGCTCACGTGCTATGGTATCATCTTTTCCCTCATGACCTTACTGAAAACAATGGCATTCCAGAAATATTACTTGCAAATAGGGGGTATGGTGATGATTATGGATGGTGTTATTCTTGGCACCATTTGACAAATATTAGTTTTATGGGTGATAACGTCTTCCATTAATTTGCGAATCATATAAATAAGGGTTCAAATCATCGTGGCATATTTCACTTTCGTCTATAAATTAATCATTATTGTAAAGCTCCAATATTTCAAGTGTAAGGGTATATCCACATTTGTAAAACTATGGTGTGACCTAAAATGTAACGCTATCATTAAGAATATGGAAACGCGTATCTAAATAACAGAAAGGGATAAAGATAGATAGCCCTCTACACACCGTACGAAGTTCACATCTCCCCTGCATAAAGCTAGAAGATTGGATAAACTACCAACGGGCAGGAAAATATCAAAATGTGGTACTTTCCCAGCTAAATTTATGTTATGAATTCAACTGCTGGGTTTAAGAACATGTTTTGTCCGAATTAATTTGAAGAGACAGACAATATTTGAACGAACTCTTAAAGGTATTTAATGTTGCCTGAAGACAGTGTAGAGCAAATGTGAAACAGTCATGCTGCATCTCTACAAATTACACCATTAAATTAGGATAAACAATTGATTAGGATCTTTATCTCTCATCGTTCTAAAATCGAATGCTAAGTAGCAGTGATTAAAAAAAACAATTACCCAAACTGTCTAGATTTTTTAACAAGACACATCCAGCAACTTCTTTACAGGATATAGGCTCGCTTGAATGGTCAAAACCTCCTTCCGCAGCTACCAGCCATTATCACTTCAACAAATTATGAAAAACAATAATAAAAAGTGCCACCACTTACCAGCTCTTAGAATCAAAAGCAGCCAAACTCAATGACAAACAGCTCACGAACATTTCAATCAATTAAAGTTATAGCCACTGTTACGGAAGATTTGAGGTCTCAATTGGGGCCATTCTGTTGCCCACAATGGAAAGCACGACTATAATCATCAATCACCCAACGAAATATATTTACAGTGTGTCACAGATGAAGTGCTACACAGAAAGTTACATCAGCAAATAATAATTTTTGCGCTGTGCCCTCCACACTACTTGTCCTAATACCCGAGTTTCCTACTCCCCACTCAAGATTCATTATGGCATAAAGCATAGTACTTGCATCTTCAAGAGTAGAGAGGGAAGTTATGAAACTTGCAATCTTTGTTTCACCAACTCCCAATGTGGAGCGAAACACATCTGCCAGTAATTGAGATATATGAAGTTCTGTGATGATGTAATGCTGGATCTCTACTCAGTAAAGGTAAAGAGAAGCAAAGGAATGGGAAACAAGCCATGTATTTTGAATAAAATCACAGACTACAATACATAAACTAAACTTATAAGAAATCCTTAGACTGTTGCAACGATAAGATTATTAATGTCACAATAGTACACACGTTTAACCATCAACATTATGCTTCAAGAGAATGTCAGCTTTTGAAAGGTATTCATTCAAGTAAGCTTAGGTTTAAAAGTTCAACAATGTTATGTCATACACGCTAATATTGTATCATGGGCAAAAAAAAAAGTCACCCAACTCATCTTGTCCAGCCAAGAAATTTCACTTTCTAACAAAGAAATAAATTTGAGCACCCTGGATAGTTTAGACTTAAATTGAGATTAGGAAAACTTTGAAATTGAACAGAAACAAGCAATACACTTTTGATGACAAAAAAGTTCGCTAATTTTTTTTTTTCAAAATCAAACTTTAAAAAGTTATCCTACCGTAGTATCTCAATGAGGTCCCAACTCAAATGCATGTTCAATGTTTGTGTCAAGGCTTTCGAACAAGGTGAAAACAATATGTAAGACAATAAATTTAAACTAAGCACTTCATCTAAAGGAAAAGTTACAAAGTTCTTGAACAACAGCCCCCTTCCTAATGTCCCCAACCCAGCAAGGGAAAGAACAAAAAATGATAGAAAAATTTTGACAGATACACCCACACACCACGTACTTGTATGCCTGTGGGCGTGCACAGAACCACCACCAAGACACAATATTAGTAGCAAGACAAGTAAAGGGAGCACAAAATCAGCTGACCTTGGTTCAGACGAGAGAGCAGTTATACAGCTACCATCACATTTTGTTTGACATCATGAACTTGGCCTTTTCTCTGCTGGCTTAAGAATCTGGAAAGAGCACAGCAAGTCTTCATCTACACTCATCATTGCGCCAGCATTATCAAATTCACCACAGTAATTTGGGGCTGAAAATATCGTAACAAGCTGCCTGTTGGCAAAGAATTCATATCCATCCTCCACCACCTATACAAATATTTATTCCAGTGTCCAGAATGAATAGAACCGGAGAGTAACAATAGAGTGAAGTTAAAAGAAAAAATTAAAAGCGAAGACAGAGACCTGATGGGCACGACAGATGAGGTCCAAATCATGCTTCTCTAAGAATTCCGCCACCTTATCAGGGCCAAAGGTGTGTGACACTCCTCTGTCATTCACTCCCCATCCTTTAACATCTCTACCAGGATCTGACCAAAGCAAATCGCAAAGCAATCCAGACTCCGGTATAGCAGTAGGACGAGTTAAATTTCTAATTTGATCCAAGTTTATCAGATCAGGGAAAGACCACCATGCATGCACAATATTTTGTCATCTATAAGAGCTGCCACCGGAAGGCAGTTAAAAGAGTCTGTAAAGGCCTTCCATAGTCTAACGTTGAATCGCCGCTTACATTCGTCATAAAATCCATATATCCGGTTAATAGAAGCACATTCATGATTTCCTCTTAGAAGAAAGAAGTTCTCTGGATATTTAATCTTATAGGCAAGCAAAAGGCATATTGTTTCTAAGCTCTGCTTTCCACGATCCACATAGTCCCCCAAAAATAAATAATTGGCAAGAGGAGGAAATCCTCCATATTCAAAAAGCCTTAATAAATCACTGTATTGTCCATGGATATCACCTGAAATTAGAAAGGAAAAATGTCAAGGTCAGAAAATTCAAATCCAAGAATGCTAAATGTGTAATTGCCCTGAGCATGAGTTGGACAGCGCAAATTAGCCCTTGGTACACCAGGAAATTGTTTGTTAGTAACGTAAATCATAGCTTGAAACCTGCTCAACTCATTCAAAACTAAAATGAGTTGAATTCTGATAAAGGAATCACAGATTAAAAAAAAAAAAACTGATAAAGGAATCATCTTGCCCTAAGCCTCACCAAGACATAAAGAGATTATTCTCACATATCATCACTCCATAAACACCTAGGTCACTGTTTACCATGGTTCCATCAGAATCACGTTTATCCATTGGCTAACAAGTTGATAGAACATATTATTTTCACATTTACTTCAAGCCCACATTTATTGGCCATGAAAAAGTGCAGAGAGTAGGATGTCAATTCATGTTGCAAGGAATAACAGCAGTACTGCCTTTGATGGCACTTTTATTATTATTCCATCTCAACTCAGCACTGTTCGTCGCTGCCTTTGATGTATCTTGGTCTCCCCCCGGGTGCCTCTCATAAAGCTGTCTCCATTTGGGAAGGAGTGATTGAGAAGATTGAGAGGAGATTAGTGTAACAACCCGATCCTAAGATTAGGTTATGGGATAAGTTTTATGTATTTTTCTTATAATTATAAATATTCTATTATTGTTATTATTATTATTATTATTTTTTTTTTAGCAAGCTCACGAGTCCAAACACTATTACCATTATTATTTTCTTTTAATGATAAAACTCCTACCTATCGGTTTTCTTAGTAAAACTCCAATGCACGTACGTCTCTTCCTCTTATTCACTAGGGTTTCTCTTGGTCTATTTATAGAACTCATATGATAGACGTAAATGTCTTGAACCTAAGTTAGAGTGCCGTCAACCTCGTTAGGCCAAGGTGAAAGCCACCATCGCATGGAGCCGTCCAGACCATGCACAACCAAACCGTAGCTCAACCATGAGGACACCGCACAACACACACACGGCAGTGCACCAAGAGCCCCGATCCTTCCTTCATGCAGCAACCAGCACACGGAAACACTACCTGCAGCCCACGTAAACAGCACCAACCGCCTCTGTTTTTCACTTCCAAAACAGAGCACCCAATATAGGTGCTGCCGCAACGTTGCACCGAAAACCAAATAGGGTAGCCCAGCTTCGAACCCACACGGCACCACCACCACCACCTTCAGATCACGTCGACGCCACTACCGGCCACCTTAGAAGATATCGGACCACCCTCAGCCGCCAAAGCATGCCGCAGCAGCGACGGACGTGAAGGCCGAAGCCTCTGTTTTTCGCTTCCACTGTAGCCACCTAGACGGACGTCGAACCACCTCCTGGCCACCACAGAAAGAGCCGACCAGCCAAACCCCGTCGGTACCCACTCCCTTCCGGTAAGCCCACGACCGCCGCCAGCCTCCTCTCCCTCTCGGTAGTTTTCGGTTGATTTCGGTCTAGCAGTTCTCTTTTTCTCTCTCACGCTCTCTCTCTCTCTCGGTGTCGCAACACCACAGAGAAGCCGCTGGTTGCGCTGCCGTGACCACCGCTTGTCGCCAGAACCGCCGCGCAGCCCATCTCCGTCGCGTACCTCCTCTCGGTGAGTCCTCTGCTTCGCACGTCTCTCCCGTGGCTCTGTTCTCTCTTATAATGATACATGTTGTGTTTTAAGTGTTCAGGTGTTAATTGAGAATATTACATATATGCCCTTTTATTTCTATTTTATCTAGTATCTTGGAGGATTGTTTTAAATTACATTTATAAACTTACAATTAAGTATATGTTAACTATGGAGACTATTACGTCATTTTTATTTGAGTTTAATATTTCAAATTGAGTTTAATTTTATTAAATAAAGATATTAGTCATAAACTCATTTTTATTACAAAATGCTTAAAGAATTTGAAATGTATTTTAAAGTATACTATTGAGTTTATTATTTTAGTTAATATTCTCCTTTGTCTATTTAGCTAGATTTTAATAAAATTATTAAGTTGTATTTTAAATAGAAATTAAGAAGTATGTTAAGAATATTTAAATGATATTATTATTTATTTGATTTCTTATAAGATTTAATAATTATGTTAAGAAAGGAAACTTATTTTAAGAGTTGAAGTTTTATGATTTATTTTAAAATAGCTCAAGTATTCTACTAAATTATAATATGTAATTAGTATTTTTAGTAATTTAAATACTATGATTTATTGATTATGGTGTTAAACAAAATATTTATTTGACTATCTTTTAGATTGTGAATTTAATTAAGAAGGATATTAGTACATATTGTTCCTAGACGGATTTAGTAATAGTTATTATTGCGTATAGGTGTCGAGTTACGAAGTGATATTCAAGAAGACACGCAGCGAGGTAAGTAATTTGATCACAAGTTTAGGATCATCACAGTTCAGTTTATAGATAATTAGTATTCAAGCCAGTTCATTTCTAGCCATTATTTATGAACCACTCATGTCATATGCAAACATGTCATCCAGCATAGCATACGATCATGTCATTCCGCATCATGTTCAGATTCATAAATTATAATTATGTATGTATTATGTCATGCATCTCATGTGTATAAGACACGTAAGCCATCTTAAATTCAAGTGAAAGATAAGATCAGATCAGTTAATAAGATGGCCATTCAGATGCATGGTACCAATGCAGTTCAGTTTCAGGGTGGATGTGCAAGCCACGAACTCAGTCGTGGTCCACCATAGTATGCTAGAATACTATCAGCGGCTCCCTTGCGGCCACGAGATGTGGGGCCGGTGCACAACCTCGCACACAGGGTTAAGTGTGTTGGCCAGTCAGATAAATCAGATCAGTCAGATTAATCAGTCAGATCAGTCAATTAATTCAGTTAAACAGTCATGCATAGCACAAGCATCAGCATGAATATTCAGGATTTTTAAACTCTCAGCATGAAAGTTTTTATAAAAACCTTATATTTAGTATGTTTACGTTGTGATAAATTTCTTGCTGAATCTTCGACTCATTTTTGTTTATTTTCATGTTTTAAACCACCCAGGTGATGATGATGAATACGAGCAGGCAGGCTAGGAGTAGAAAGAGCATTAAATTTTGTTCAGACTTTCTAAAATAAAACATGTTTTTATGACATGAGTTTCGTTCAGTTTATTTCATTTAATATTTTTGGAAGACTTTTATTAGACCTTTTCTACAAAATAAATTGCTGATTTTTATTTATGAAATTTGAGATCTCTTGCCGGATTTTATTTTTATGAAAAGTACATGACACTCCTAGCCTACGGAAAGGGGTGTTACAATTAGCCAGCTGCAAAAAATTATATTTGTCTAAAGGGGGCAGAATCACTTTAATCAAGAGGATGCTGAGCAATCTTCCAACATATTTCCTTTCTCTCTTCCCTTTATCGGCTGGGGTTTCTTTGAATTTTTTTTTTTTTTTTGATAAGTTATCGATAATATTATTAATGGAGATAGGGAAAACCCGAGTACACAAGATGATATACAAGAGATCAGACCTGTCTAGGTCGAAATAATAGAAGCAATTAATCTATAGGAATTTCTTGTGGGGAGGTAAAGGGGAGGAAAAGAAATTTCATTTGATGAGTTAGGATAAGGTTTGACAACCAATTTCAAAGGGGGGGTTGGTTTGCGTAACTTGAGGCTTTTTAATAAAGCTCTTTGTGGGAAATGATTATGGAGATACCATTTTGAAAGAGATGCTTTATGGCAACATGTGATAGAAACCAAATACGGGCATATGTTAGTTGGTGTTCAAATGAAGTAAAAGGAGCTTCTGGGATGGGATTATGGAAGTCTGTCCGTATGGGCTAGGGGGAGTTTGTTAAACATGTCAAATACAAGGTGGGGGATGGTTCAAGAATTCTTTTTTGGCATGATTATTGGTGTGGAGAGTTAACACTCAAGAATGATTTTCCTTCCCTATTTCAGATTGCAAGGCTTCAAGATGCATCTGTGGCTGATTCCCTCTCTTTTCTGAGTAATAGCATACACTGGTCTGTTGACTTTATGAGAAATGTAAATGATTGGGAAGTCACTGTAATTTCAGATTTTCTCAGCAGACTATACGAGCCGAAGATTGTACAAGGAAGTGTAGACAGTTTGTTGTGGATTCATGAACGAAATTCCAGATTCTCAGTCCATTCCTACTACCATGTATTAACCTGCCAAGGTGTATGCGATTTCCCCTGGAAAAGTATTTGGAAAGTTAAAGTGCCAAATAAGGTAGCTTTCTTCTGCTGGCTTGTGTCTCATGGTAAAATTCTGACTATAGAAAATCTAAGGAAGCGTGGCATTTGTATTGTTGATTGGTGTTATATGTGCAAGAAAGATGGTGAATCGGTTATTCATTTGTTTCTCCATTGTGAGGTGGCTAAAAGTTTGTGGAATGTCATTTTTGGAAGGCTGAGTATTTCTTGGGTGATGCCAAAGCAGGTTGTTAATTTAATTGCTGGCTGGAAGTATGCTGGGCGGAGTCTATCCATTACAGCAATTTGGAAAATGATCCCTTCGTGTTTGAAGTGGTGTCTTTGGCTAGAAAGGAATGGGAGATGTTTTGAAGACAAAGAACGATCAATGGAAGAATTTAGGGAATTTTTCTTTAAAACTCTACGTCTATGGGTTAAGGCCATTGTAATGAACGGTGACGAATTGTTGGAGTTTTTCTAGTTTTTTCTTTCCTTTATTCGCTGTATGTAGGTATTTTCTCTTTTATATTCCCTGTGTACTTGGGCTATGCCTATTTATGGTAATAAATATCTTATTAATTATAAAAAACAAAAACAAACCAATCATTGATGAGACTCACTACTTTTTTAACTTTCTATAAAAAAGTTGAGCAAATCTCAACCTACTTCATACATCCAAACACATTTCAATGGGACCCACAAACCCACTCAAATATCTTAACTCATTACTATTTACAGATAAACTCAA
The DNA here is from genome assembly GCF_004785595.1 of Juglans microcarpa x Juglans regia. Classification (NCBI taxonomy): domain Eukaryota; kingdom Viridiplantae; phylum Streptophyta; class Magnoliopsida; order Fagales; family Juglandaceae; genus Juglans; species Juglans microcarpa x Juglans regia. The sequence continues at coordinate 29,110,427 of NC_054595.1, forward strand.
ATCATCTGAGATACTCTTAGCATCCAAAAGGAGCTGCAGTACCGACAACACAAAGGATAAAATCATGACAATTCCGAACATATAGGCAGCAGCAACAGGTCAAAATCCATTCAAAGCCTAGAAACGCGTTTTTCTTTCTCTAAAATGTAGCAGGCCACAGGTACTACTCTGCCATAGTTTGCGCTCAATTTTATTTACTCCTAAAATTGAATAACTAGTCTAAAAGACTGCATCATATATACCTCCAAACGCTCTCAATATCCAATGTTCAAACAATCTTCCCCAATAGCAACTATCTTCCAACCATGTGAAGAAAGCACACCAGCGGTAAATAAAAAAGAAAAATAAAAGAATAACCACCTTAAAACCATCAAATCTAGAAGCTTCCACGGATTTCTGCCGGATAAAAAAGAAACTGAATAAATTTTAAAAAAATACAAACAAAATACAGGCAATGCGCACCGCAAATCTTGATGGGGGCTTGGAGTTCTAGAAGATTGGGCTGTCGAATAAAGATATCTTTGGAAGCAACACAGAGTTGCTTGATCTCCGTCTCTGAGAGCTGGACCTGCTTGCCGGGCTTTGCCGAACGAACCTCTGTCAGCCGTCTGATTATGTCGTCCAGGACGGCAGGGTCAATTAATACAGGACCTTGTGACGCCATTGAGTACAGATCGTCTCCCCTGTGATCGGCTTCCACTTAAAACCTAGAGATGAGGGAAAGGGAAGCTTATGGCGTGTGTATTATTGGTCTATGTCCTCGTTCTTTTTTTTTTTTTCCTTACTTCTATGTTAAAATTTAGTTAGAATTTTAACTTTTAATAGTATTAATTTTTGATTAAATGAGTATATATTAGACTAGTTATCTTAAAGTTAAAATAATAATATAATATTTTTTTTTTGCAAATACAATTCATATATTTCTTAAATTTTCATACTTTGTAGAAATAATGTGTTTACTCTATCAATATTCACAATTAGTAAAATAAATAATGTGCATATCATGCATATTTTACCATTCAAAAAAAGAGGGAAGTGATTAAATAATAAAATATTACTTTCTATTGTAAATAGTAGCTAGTCATATTTGGAGACGACTTAAGATTTGCTATAGCTCAAGTCTTAAGTTTTGGATCATTGGCTAGTCTAATGTAGAGGCTTTTTCTCAAATCTAGCTAAAGTTTAGACTTGTATTAACATTTGACTAATCCATTACTAATACTCTAAGCTGGACTACTTTCTGACTACGTATAAAAAATTAAAAAATGAAGAGTGTTATTGCAATTAGTCATGACATATCAAACAAGTGTATGAACAACGTATTTTGTTAATAAAATAACAAGATTGGGACGAAATGATCATTTTGATGTATGGGTATTACCTCTATGAGACATCTTCGAAACTTTTTAAACTTCAAAAACCAACTCAAAAAAGTTCAAATTCTAAGAACTTATACCATAATCTTTCTTCTCTCTTTTGTGAGGAGGTAGAAAAAAAAAAGACAAAAAAAGAAAGGTCAAAATATTGAAGATGGAGGATTTAGATTAGGGTAGTGATAGGCTTACAATTTATTTACTACCTATTTATTATATATAATGTATTTATTTTTGTATCATTTTCTTTTAAGTATTTTTTTTAACATCTTTAATTATTAAAACAATATATAATTTTGCTAATAGTCACTTCCTTAACTATTAAGTAAAAAAAAAAATTTAGAAAAATTTAAATATAAAAAAAGTAGTAAATTATTGTAAGAGAGTTGTAACCCCATTATTTTCCTTTAGATTAACCAAAGTCCAAGTGGGACAAAAATATATACATAATATGGGCCTATAACATGTATACAGTATAACTACTGAGTTAATTTTTTTGACTTTATATATTTATCTATTTTGACTTTGATTTTTAAAATTTGATTAAAAATATAATCCAAACTAAAATTTTAAATCAAAAGATAGAGACGGTTGCAATTCAACGGAGGTATCTGTAGTCTGTACCTTATTATTAGTAGTAGTATATAGAACTAACAGAGTTATTAAATGGCGCCATGTTTTATCAACTACAAAAAAAAAATAATAATAAATAATAATAATAAAGCTACTCCTATCCAATTTTTTCATTTACCTTTCGTTGTTGAGGCCGACAGTATATGAAAAAACAGTATTTTAATGTTAAGTTGTGATAGAGTTATGGAATAGTAGATCATCATTGTTCAAAAAAAAAAAAAAAAAAAAGGTTCGTATGACATTGACGCCGTCCTATCAAATCTGGGTTTCGGAAATTGTGGTGATAGGCTGCCTCTGATCCAGTTTAAAAAAAAAAAGCCCAGGCCCAAAATGTTATTACAGGTTTTTGGATTTGAAAAGGAATAGGCTTCGTGGGTTGATAGGTAAATAAATAGAATTTGCATTGCACACCACCTTCTTGATCCTCTGCATATCAACAGAATTTTTGAGAAATTAAATAAATAAAAAAATTGTCAAAACCTCATGCGAAGCAATCAGCCCATTAATTTATGATCACTTGAACCAATTTTGAAACACAATAATAATAATAATAAGCTGCCACCGATTGATAAAATATACCAACTCTTAAAATCAAAATCAGCCTAAATTCATGGAGACAAACTGTCAAACAGCTCACGTACAAGCATTTCAATCAATAAAAGTTATATCCATAGTTACGGAAGATTTCAGGTCTGCCCGCAATGGAAAGCACAACTATGAATCACCCAACCAACCAAATATATGTACACATGCAGTGTGTCACAGATGAAGTGGTACAGAGAAAGTTATATGAGCAAATAATAATTTTCTGCGTTGTGCCCTCCACTCTACTTGTCCTATAAGACCTGATTTCCTCCTCCCACTCAAAATATTCATTATCGCAGAAAGCATAGCACTTAAATCTCCTAGAGTTGTGAGGGAAGTTATGAAACTTTCAATCTTCGTTTCACCAACTCCCCAAGTCATCAAGAGGGAAAAGACATCTGCATGATAAAATAAACACATAAACAAAGGAGAAGGGTCATGCCAGTAATTGAGATACATGAGGTTCTGTGATGATTGAATGCTGAACCTTTATTCAGTAAAGGTAAAGATAAGGGTAAATGAACGAGTAACAAACCATGTATTTGGAATAGGCATCAACAAATCAGACTATAATAAGTAAACATATAAGAAATCCTTACGACTGTTTGCAATGTCGAATGGTTGATGTCATGATAGCACACATGTTGAATATCAACATTATACTTCATGGGACTTCAACTTTTGAAGTGTATTCAATCAAGTAAGACTAAGTTTACAAGTTTAAGAACAGTATTCGTCATACACACTAACATTGTGTTTAGATGAGTGGCTGTGAATTGACATTTATTCAAACTTGTAACTTTGTGGTTTTTGACAATCATTTCTTTATCTGGATTAACAAGAGTTTTTACTACGAGAAATCAAACAAAATAAAATTCTTTAAAATGTTAAAGCTAGAATTTTCAGGCATTTAAATTTCATGGGGAGATTATCATATACAAAATAAGACAAACGTTGAACTCCCGTACAACATGCCATTAACCTTAACAAAGCTTAAGCCATCACTATTTTTGCCACAGCCACCGTAACCAGTACCAACATCATGGAAATATGCCACTGCTGTTGTTTTTACTATTATAATATTCTTTGTATTTTTAAATTACTCGTCCATGGAAATTTTCATCAATTCGAATCCTGGCATCTTGAAAATTCTAGAACTCTTTAAGAACTTCATCTAAAGATTTTAAACACAACCTGTCATTTCTTTTGTTTGTGTGTGTGTGTGTGTTGGGGGGGGGGAGAGAGAGAGAGAGAGAGAGAGCCCAGCATAAACAAAGTACATTATATGGTATTCTGAGCAAAAATGTCACCCCAATTCATCTTGTCCAGACTATTCATTTTCCAACAAAAAACTAAATTTGAGTATCCATGATTAATCTAGACTTAAATTAAGATGAGGAAAAACTTTGAAAGTGAACAGAAACAAGGAATAAACATTTGGTGATAATGATGTTCTCTCAAAAATATCTTCAGATAGAATCAAACTTGGAAAAGAACTCCAACCATAGAATCTCAATGAGGTCCCAACTCAAATGGATCTTCAATGTTTGTTTCAAGGCTTTGTATAATGTGAAAATAATATGTAAGACAACTAAGTTAAACAAAGCACTCTTATCTAAGATGAATAATTACATAAATCTTGAACAATAGCCCCATTCCCAATTTCCCCAACCCTGCAAGGGAAAGAATAAAAAAATGACAGAGAAACAGTCACACATACTTTCATACACTGATTTACTCAGAGAGTTATGCCTGTGGGTGCGCACACAACAACCACTAAGACACATATTATTACCAAAACAACTGAAGGGAGCACAAAATCAGCTGACCTTGGGTGAGACGGGAGAGAAATTATACAGCTACCATCACATTTTGTTTGACATCAAGAACTTGGCTTTTTTCTCTGCTGGCTTAAGAATCTGGAAGGAGCACAGCAAGTCTTCATCTACACTCATCATTGCGCCAGCATTATCAAATTCACCACAGTAATTAGGGGCTGAAAATATCGTAACAAGCTGCCTGTTGGCAAAGAATTCATATCCATCCTCCACCACCTATACAACAGTATTGATTCAAGCATACAGAAATAATAGAATTGGAGAGTAACAACAGAGTGAAGTTATAAGCAAAAATTAAAAGAAAAGATAAAAGACCTGATGGGCACGACAGATAAGGTCCAAATCCTGCTTCTCTAAGAATTCCGCCACCTTATCAGGGCCAAAGGTGTGTGATACTCCTCTATCATTCATTCCCCATCCTTTAACATCTCTACCAGGATCTGACCAAAGCAAATCGCAAAGCAAGCCAGACTCCGGTATGGCAGTAGGACGAGTTAAATTTCTAATTTGATCCAAGTTTATCAGATCAGGGGAAAGACCACCGTGCATGCACAATATTTTGTCATCTATAAGAGCTGCCACGGGAAGGCAGTTAAAAGAGTCTGTAAAGGCCTTCCATAGTCTAACATTGAATCGCCGCTTACATTCATCATAAAATCCATATATCCGGTTAATAGAAGCACATTCATGATTTCCTCTTAGAAGAAAGAAGTTCTCTGGATATTTAATCTTATAGGCAAGCAAAAGGCATATTGTTTCTAAGCTCTGCTTTCCACGATCCACATAGTCCCCAAAAATAGGTAATTGGCATGAGGAGGAAATCCCCCATATTCGAATAGCCTTAATAAATCACTGTATTGTCCATGAATATCACCTGAAAATAGAAAGGAAAAACTATCGAGGTCAGACAAGTCAAATTAAAGAATGCTAAATGAATAATAGTGATTGCCCTGAGCATGGGCTGGACTGGAAATTGTAAATTGTTTGTTTGTTTGTAACGTAAATCATAGTTCAAAACCTGCTCAACTCGCTCAAAACTAAAATGAGTTATATTCTGATAAAGGAATCTTCTTGCCCTGAGCCTCCTAATGTTGTAAACCAAGAAATACAAGGATAATCCTCACTAATTGCTACTCCATAAGCACCTAAGTCACTGCTTACCATGGCTCCATCAGAAACCCGTTAATCCACTGGCTAAGGTGTTCATAGAACATGGGCTCGAACAGGATATTGGGTATTTCCTCTTTATTTTCTCACATTTACATCTAGCCCATATTTATCAGGCATCAAAAAGTGCATAGAAAGATGTCCACTCATGTTGCAACGAATAACAGCAGTACCAACAATAGCGGTACTGCTGTTTATTTTCTCTGAATTTCGAAAATAAACAGCAGTACCGACAATACAAAGGGTAAATTCATGACAATTCAGAACATATTGGCAGCACCAACAGGTCAAAATCCATTCAAAGCCTAGAAACACATATTTCTTTCTCTAAAATGTAGCAGGCCACAGCTCACTCTGCCATATCTTGCGCTCAATTTTCTTCACTCCTAAAATTGAATAACTAGTCTCAATCACAGCATCGTATATACGTTCAAATGCTCTCAATGTCCTATGTTCAAACAATCTTCCCCACAAGCAACTATCTTCCAACCGTGTGAAGAAAGCACACCAGGGTTAAAAAGAATAGCCGCATGAAAACCATATCACTTGATTCCTAGCGAGGAAAAGGAAACTGGGAAAATTCCTAAAAGGCAAACAAAATACAAACAATGCGCACCGCAAATCTTGATGGGGGCTTGGAGTTCGAGAAGATTGGGCTGTCGCATAAAGATGTCTTTGGAAGCAACACATAGTTGCTTGATCTCCGTCTCTGAGAGCTGGACCTGCTTGCCGGGCCTCGCCAATCGGACCTCCGTCAGCCGTCTGATTATGTCGTCCAGTAAGGCCGGGTCGATTAATCCCTGCCCTTGCGAAGCCATTGAATATAGATCCTCGACCCTTTGAACGGCTTCCACTTAATACCTAGGGATGAGGGAAACGGTGAATTATAGCCTGTGTATTATTGGCCTATGGGTTCATTTATTTTTCCATGGTTCTGGTCTATTCGGCGAGGTGGTCAACTTTCTCACTACATATAAAAAAAGGGCAAACAGTTTTCTCTCGGGAAAGAAGAATGGGAAAAGGAGAGAAAATAATACTAACTAGATTTACTTTTCTCTTTTGAGTGGGATAGAGAGAAGAAAGCGTCAAAACAGTGTCGGTGGAGACGGCTGGAACTCCTATGGCTATGTGGCGGAGGCGTCTATACTTTATTATTATTTGCTTTTATAATATCAAATGCTTTATTCACAATGAAAATGTATGCATAGAGACACAGATAACACATTACATCTCAGCATCTAATAAGACTCAAGCCAGGAGAAAATCTTGGCATTGTATAGTATCATCAATAAGTCGTGCATGTCGAGCCAACAAATGAACTGCATCATTTTTTTGCCCAACATGAGTCACTTCATAAACCACTAACTTACGAAGGAGAAGCTGAATCCCCCGTCAAAAAATTCTAACTTGATAAAGTAGCACCACTTGCTAAAATCAGATCAATAACAACCAAGGAATCTCCTTCTAGTATCAAATAAAAAAACCCATATGCAAACCTCGAAATGCAGCCATAGCTTATAGGGGTGTACAAAAATCTATAAAATCAGTTGGGACCGACGAGGAATTGCTGTCGAAGTACGGAACTAGTAGAAACTGGCAGAGAACCGATCGACCGACTATAGAAATAAGTTCCAACTGACGTCAACTGATTCGATTCTAGTTTGAACCTGGTTCAAACCGTCAAACCTGCTGATTATATATATATTTATTTATTTATTTATATTATACGTATATAAAACAACCCATAGTTTTGAAAAAAAATATATATGAAATTACGAAGTTTGGTTTAATATATCAAACGACGCCATTTTGGGTTAAGGCTTCAACCCTAACCCCTGACCCTCCCCCTTCCCTTCTATCATTTTCACTCTGCATCATTTCCCTTTCATCTCTCTCTCTCTCTCTCTTCAATGGTGCCATCTCCCTCTCTCTCTCTCTCTCTCTCTCTGATGCAATCTCCCTCTCATCTTTGTCTCTCATCTCCCTTTCGACTCTCTTTCTCTCTCTCAAAGATTCTCTCATCTTCGATTCTCATCTTCGATTAATTTTTCAAGTTTTTGTTGTGATATTTGATTATTTGTTGTGAGATTTGCACACTGATATTTGTTGTGAGATTTATGAAATTTTTTTGATGGGATTATGAAGTGAAACCGACGAGGACATCGATGAATTGACAATGACTAGCTAAAACTACGCCGGCCAATTTTGGTTGGTATCACCCCCTGAAAAACATGTCAATACAGATATAGCCGATTTTCACCCATAATAGCTTATATTTCATCAACATCAAACACATCAGTTTCCTTACGACACATAGCAAATAAATCTCTCATTCATCATTATGGACAATCACCCCAAGTCCACCATGGCCAGAAGATTGAAACAATGCACCGTCAAAGTTAAGTTTAACCTTACCTTGTAGTGGTGGAATCCATGGAAGTACATAGTCCTTACTTGGAAGCAATTGATGAGAATTTACAGTTATATAGCTCTCAACATAGGTAATAAAATTATCTACTGTGACACCCCCTTCTCGTAGGTTAGGAGTGTCACGTGTTTCTTATAAAATATAGTTTGACAAGAGATTTCATAATTAATAAATCAACTAAATAATAAAATAAATAAGCCTGGAACTAAATCAAACTGTTCCATCTAAACCTGGTCCACCTGCTTGAATTGATCATCAATAAATACCTGGGTGGTTTAAAAAAAATGAAATAAATTAAAATGAGTCGAAGACTCAATAAGTAATCTATCACAACTTAAACATAATAAACGTTAAGTTTTCATAAAAGTTTTCATGTTGAGAGCTTAAGGCATGATTGTTCATGTTGATGCTTATACCATGCATGACTGATTTATCTGAATTAACTGACTGGTCTGACTGGCCAACACACTTAACTCTGTATGTAAGGTTGTGCACCGGCCCCACATTCCTTTGTAATAAGGGGAGCCGTTGAAGTATTTTGACATATTATAGTGGACCACGCTGAGTCCGTGACTTGCATCCACCTTGAAATTGCATTGGTACCATGCATTTGAATGATCATCTGATTAAACTGATTTGATCTTATCTTGCACTTGAACTTAATATAGCTTAAATGTTTTATGCGACGTGAAATACATGATATACATACTGATATAAGTAACTGTAAATTTTTGAATCTGAACATGATGATGAATGACATGATCATGTGCTCATGTGCTTGGTGACATGCTTGCATATGACATGAATTGTACATAAAAAAAAAAATGGCTATCAAAGAACTGGCTCTAATAATAATTTACATAAGTTGAACTGTGATGATCCTAACTTGTGATTAAATTACTTACCTTGTTGTGTTGCTTTCTAAACTCATTTCACAACTCGTCACCTATACAAAGTATTAATCGTCACTAAATTTGTCTAGAAAAATGTGTCATAATATCTCACTTAATTAAATTCACACCGTGGGAAACAATCAAATAAATATTTTGTTTAATATAAAATCAATGAATACTTATATCTTAAATTATTTAATACATATTTTCACTTTCAAATTATAATTTAGTAGAATACTTGGATTATATTTAATTATATTAAAATAACTCGTAAAAATCTCAATCCTTAAAAGAAGTCTCTGTTCTTATAATTAACATAATTATTCAATATTACAAGAAATCTAATGAATACTAATATCAATTAAATATTCTTAACATATTTTTTTATTTTCTAGTTATAACTGTAATATAATAATTTTATCAAATCTGACAAAATAACAATAAAATTTATTTTAATTAAACTTAATCATATTTAAAATTCAAATCCTGGTTAAAGTTTTATTATAATCTAACAATAATTTAAAACTAATAACATATTACAATTTAGTAGGATAAATATTTTTATTTAAATCTTTTAAATAACATTGGAAACTCGTTTAATAAAATATATTTAACCAAACTTAAAGTACTAAAAATAAAATTAGACACTTATTATTTACTACTAAATTCAGTTGTAAAAGTTAATATTTAATAATATAATTAAAATCCTTAAATATTTTATGTAAAAATAAAGCTTTTGGGCTAACATATTCATCCAATTAAAACTAAGCTCGATTTAAAATATTAAGCCCAACCAAGTTAAAATAGTATAAAGGTTTATGTAATAAAATAAATCAAGCCTAAGGTATAATTATAAACAAAGCCCAACGTAAAATATCACTAAGTACAAAATAATTTGCCATGTCTTATATAACTTAGGGGCATAAACATAATGTAATCTACAGGAAATTTGCTACACGTAAGTTTAACCATTGAAGAGGAGAAGAGTAGTCTTACGTGGGGCAACAGGTGACGTGGTACGGTTGCGATTTCTAGCGACGAGTGATGCTGACGATGCTGTGTGAGGTTGATGGGAGGTAACGACCAGCGGTTTCTATGGCAACTCGAGAACTCCAACATCTTGTGGTGGTTTCCGATGATGTCAAGGCAACTGATTGCTCTTGGTTTGAGCAAGTTCTGGTGTATTACAGACAGGTAGGGATGGAAAGGCCTACGGAGGAGATGGGCAGCACCTTCTAACGATTCTTGGTTGTGGGGTCTCACGCTCTGGCGTCTGTTGCAGCTTTTCGTGGCATGGAGATGCTTTGTTTTTGTTGTATAAAAACAGAGGCTACATCGATATCACGTGGGCTGGTTTTCAAAGCTGCTAGCGGCGGAGATTTACGTGCATGGCTGGGTGGCAAAAGAGGTTGTGGTGTGTGCTTGCTTCATGGAGGTTTTGTGGTAGTGCATACGAGTGAAGAGACACGCAGTGGTGGTTGCTGCCATGGGTTGATGGTGGCTCAAGGAGCAACGCAAATGAGCGTGGGTGGTGTTCCAACGCTATTTGGAGTGACGCAAGGCCATGGGCACGTATGAGTATAGGGCAGCGTACGTGACATGGAGTTTCTGTCGTCAGTCAGTGTAAGTGCTGGCTGGGTTGAGATGCTATCTTGGTTTTTCACTGGGTTACTGCAGCAGTGGCTCACAGTTGGAGGAATCGCGAGGAGAGGTCAGAGGTTGATGATGTGTGTGAGAAGGTAGTGCGGCAACCCTCTATTACGGGGAACGTGACGACAGTGGGCATAGAAGTCGTGTAGGATTTTCATTCGTGTGTCCGTCGGTTACCAAAAATAAATGTTTCTACTTAATTAAAAATCAAGAGATACGACACAAGTCAGTTATAATATACGAAATCTTCTGAACTAAGAAATTACTCAAGAGAAAATAGTGGCGTGTCGACGCTTGCATTTCGTTGACAACGTAGTGTTCAAATTAATGTTGAACATTTGAGAGCGTGAAGATGTGAAGGATGACGGAAGATTCCAAAATATTTAAGAGTAATTAGGAAAGATTCTTATTAATAAAAAATTAAAATTTTAACAATTATACTTAAAACAATAGTTATAATAAATATCCGTATTTAAAATATAAACAACTTGTCAATACTATAGAATCCGACAAAATTGATAATACTAATAATAACAATAAGAGAATTGTATAATAATATGAAAAAATCGAGAGATAATTTTTTTTTTCGTGTTCAATTCCTAATAATATTTGGATCGGGTTGTTATAACTACCTTGTCCATAACCCAACTCCACAGTCTTGTTGTTGAAATAAATAATGGTTTCTATATTTCTACAGATCCCAAGCAATAGTAAGTAAAAGTGGAATGCTATTCAAATCAGCCAATATCAATTCATATACCAAATGTTGGAAATCATAAACAACATTCAACATATCCACAACCTTAGGAAATGGGGCAAGCCAAACTACATAAGTAAATGAACATTGAAAAAGAGCATGACTATAAGTTTACGCATCCAACTTACGATAGGCACATAAATCAGAAGTAATAATACCTAGTTTCAATAAATTCACCTTTGTAGGCAAGTTATCTTGACAAGCTCACCATACAAAATTCTTCACTTTATTAAACAACACCATGTCTTATGAACCATAAAAACAAACTATCCATCGAATTAGACTCTGGTATCGTATTAGGCTTGGGTTAATATAATAAGAAAACTTATACTCATCATCCACACAGCACACATAATTTTTTAATTTTTAATTTTTTTCTCTTATTAAATATGTGGTAAATGGATGATGAGTAGATAAGTGTGGTATGTAGTGTGTGGGGATGATGAGTAACAAAACTTATATAATAATATAGTTTCACTTTGGAGTGGCAAGGCTGTTTTCAACCTTATAACAACACCCAATCAAAAATTGACATCTTGACATTATACAAAGTAAAACCATGAGGATGACCACATGAGATTTGTACCTAAAGTTAAAAACCCTAAAAAGTGTTTTCCCTTTCCTCTGCTTAGTGCTACTCGACGTTGTGCCTCTTTGTTGCTTCGACCACCATTTGCCGCCGCCACCCAGTCCGACGCCACTCATTTTGACGCAGCCACCATTGTCCTACCTACTGTCGTCCTCCATGGTTTGTGTGGCATTGCTCACTGAAGATGCATTTTTAGCAATGTATGAAGTCTTTGAATCTGTAAGAAAATTTTCATTGCCTTTCATAGAAAGACCTTGTGACTCAATTGGAAAAATACCATCTAGATTTTGAATTTCATTTAATGTTAAATTTGTGTTTGCTTTAGGGTAATACTTCTCAAGATTGTTTGGAAGTGTGGCATTTCTCAAGATTGTTTGGAAGTGTGGCATTGCGAGGCACCATAGCTGTTGAACCCTTACTAGGAGGAGATAAATGAGTTGTTTTCCAATAGGGTAGTTCAAAAGCTTGAGAAACAATTAAAACAACAACTACCATGCCAATGATCACTAGCAATCTCTAGACAGCAACTACATTGAGTCTGTGATTTTTTTTCAACCCAATCATGCCTTTTTTTTTATAAGAAACAACATGAAAGCCTATAGAAATCTCTCTACAAAGATTTGATAAAGACATTAGACTACATTAGATTTGATGAAGACATTAGACTACATTCCAAAAAGTATCAAAAGCATTTCCTATGAAGTGTTGTGAACTAATTTTTAGGTATATTGTTAGAATGAGAAAAAGTATTAAACTGGCTTTTGTATTCCAAAAGCAGATTAATACTGGAACCTAGATAATCAAGAATGCGATGTCGATGAGCATAGAATGCGGCATCAATGGGAAGGGTTCCTAGCAAATATTTCCTTTCATAATCTGGGCGAGGAGAGTGAGACTAGAGGGGCTTTCATATGGGAGAGAAGAGATGGGCGATAAGAGCTCTGGTGAGTAGATAGGAGATCTGGGTGATGAGAGCTCTGTTTTAAGATGGGAGAGAAGAGATGGGTGAGGAGAGTTCATTATATTGTGTGCTGCGCATCCACTGTTAACCTATGGGTGGGCTACGCGGTAAATTATTATCGAGGGTTCTTTTGAGCCTTTTATTAGCATGACCGGTGAGAAGATATTCTCATAATAATATTATCGGTATCAAAAATACTTGTTGCAACCACCTGATACAACCGGCGCGCAACCGACTCCCCATTTAATAAAATTTTTCATTTCTTTCTCCCTCTTTCTCCCTCCATTTCGCTTCTTCCTCCCTCCCACTTTTTCATTTCGTTCATTCTTTCTATTAATTTTTTCCCACTTCTGCTAGAGGGTCTAGTGCAAAGCTAAAATTTAAGACTTCCAAAGACCACGAATACGAGAGATACGAGACCTACGAAGGCGAGAGACCCAACAACGATCTTGAAGACACAGATGATGAATATTTTCGCTTTGAAGACGTGCCAAAATGGTTGAACTCGTCTCCCTCCATTCGTCTTCAACACCTCCAACTGAAAGTGACAAACAACTGAAAATCAGAACTTCAAATGCACAGCAGCTGAATCTCATACCAGAAATGAATCTATAACGATCTAATTTATATGCAATTCTGTTCAAACTTACATTGAAACCAACTGAGGAACTCTTTTCCTCATCCAGACCCAAGAATTGCAAGGCTCTCCTTCTGCTATCCACAGTCGTCACTGCAAAATTTGATTGTTTTCCTATTCAGAATTTAACGAAGAAATGAACATTAAAAAAAATTGGAATTTTGGATCAACGGGCCAACCTTTGAAAGAAGAAACCTTGAGCAACTGCTTGATGACCTTCCTGTTGACGAGGTTATCATCGATAACCAGAACTTGAGCTTCTTCGGAATCAGACGGCGAAATATCAAAGTCGTCTATCCTCTGCCTTGAAACGAAAACGAAAACTTATGCTTCTTAGCATATTCAATAGCATCTTTTCTCCCTGTAATATCTCATTCCCTCTAGGGATCCACAACATTTAGCTTGGGATTCAAAGCAAAGAATGTGAGCTCAAAGCGCACCTGATCATTTCCTTTTCCTGCACATCCATGAGAAACAGCATCAGCTCCAACTTCATTGCAACATCTACCATGGCCTTTGCAATAACAAGGTGAGCCATCGAGGTTCCTAGCAAATATTTCCTTTCATAAACTGCACCAGCTCTCAAACAAGGATATATGAAGTCTCATACAAATTCCTCCCTTAAGTCCTTCACCACTAACTGACAAGCCCTGCTGGCTTTAGCCTTCTTTTCCAAGACTTCCAATTCCTTTATACCCTGACCAACATCAACAGTGAAGCAAACAACATCACAGCCATAGTTCTCCCTCAGCCATAGAACAATGACTGATGTGTCTAAGCCACCACTATTGGCCAAAATAGCATTATTGAATTTACCATGGAACCCTCCATTGAGTATAGATCCAGAAACTTCCACCTCTCTTTCACTTTGTAACACCGCTTGAATAACTTGATTGTTACAAGACTTGGTAAAATTGCTTGGGTTACCAGTGGCTGCAACAACATGGCCATGAAGCTCACTCGTTCTAGCCGCCAACTCTGGGAAAGAAGACAATATTCTCGGACAATATACTCTTTCGTTGTACATGAATGATTCTCTCCTGGGTGGTAGAAAAGCGAGACTGCTCGCCGAGATTGCCTTGTACAGAGCCATAATCACAAAGCCTAAAATATAACTCTGGGAGTCTCTCAAATCTCTTTGCGTCCTCTGTTTTGCCTCTTTGAGTCCATTTCTTAAATCAAATAATTTCTTTCTCTAAAGACGCCTTCCAGTTTCTACGAAATTTTCCTCTGTTTTTTTTTAAGTTTTAGTCGGTTTTTTTTTTCTTTTTTGACATGGCATTACGTGACAGCTGATTTCCCAAGGATTTCCCACCCCCGGTTGCCTGTAGCAAAACTTTATCGGTATATGCACCCATTTATGAAGTTGTGCTGATAGGTGGCCGATCTAGTCCAAAAACAGACCCATTTGGTAGTCAACATAATTTTTTTTTTAATTATGTTTCTTCTTATAAATAAAGCTCATTGTTAGAATTATTAATAAATCCTAAAGTCACATTTGAAATACATTTCAAAGTATGTGTCCGTCAACGCGTGGTGATCTTGATTAATCTTGGGTGTGCTCTATTCCTTCTTGAGTTGGTCTACTTACAGTCCCTAAATAGAGATTGTTAATGCAAACCCATATAGTTAAGTTTAAAAAAAAATTAAAATTAAAATAATATTCTTTTAAAAATGATGTTTTTTTCCTTTTACCTTAATTCATCAATGAGATTATATACATAGTCCCTCACTCAAGATTACAAATATAATTTCTCTTCCTTCTTATACGTGGTTAATGAATTTTTCTTTCGACAACCAACAAAAAAAAAAGTTTCAAAAAGCTCTTTTCATTCTCAAGTGCTTTTTCAAACTAAAACTTATGAAAATTCACCCATTAAAAAGAAGAGAAATGCTTTGGGTCCCGAATTCGGGACCCAATAAATATCCTGAATGATATTTTTTTATTTTTTTTTACCGAATGATTAAAAAAATATTTTTTAATGATGTTGTGAATTTTTTATTTTTTTTAAAAATGTTTATGATGATTAAAAAAATACATGAAAGAAAAAAAGAAGAAAAAAAAATACACTATTCGGGACACTTTTTGGGTCCCGAATTCGAGACCGTAGCAGTATTCTAAAAAGAGGAAGTTAAATTTGATGGTAAAATGACTATTGAGAAATGCTTTAATTACGAATAAATTTCATAAAAGTAAACTCACAAATTAAAATAATTTTATGTGATATGTTAGATTGTAAAATTATTTTTATTATAAAATATATCAAATATATTATATGAAACCATGTCAGTTTATAAATTTATTTTTATGAAATATCTTAATAGCTATGACTTGTCATGACTATAAGAACGGTGATAGGTCACCATTTTTTTCAATCTTTTTATTTATTTAATTGAATGGAAGCTACTTATTGATAACCCGTAACAGAAACTTAGAAAGGATGTTTGGAGAGTAAGTTATCACAAATAATAAGGTACCGAATGGAATAATTTTTCCTATCTGCAATTTTTATGAAGAAACTCCTACCCACTTGTTTCTAAAATGCCCTTTCACTATAATTCTTTGGAGACAATCTTCTTAGCCCCTTAACAGCTCCTATTTTGCAGTCTCAGGGATCAACAACGGGATAAAGTGCATAATATCCCCTTCAAAATCCCTTAATATCCCTTCACTTGAAAAGCACCAATTCTAATTGTTTGCCATCATCGCCATGGATGGTATATGGTTTATGAAAATTTTGTAGATGAAGTCCTTAAGAATTTCAAAGAATATTGCAATGCTTGGGATAATAAACAGCTGACTAACCCTTTGAATTGGAAGGTTATACTATAAGATAATTTCTTACTAACTTTTAATGTAGCTGTGAGAAGCCCAGACAACACAATTACAGCAGTATATAGGTCAGATGATGGATCTCTAATTTTTGTTATGATGAGCATCTTTAAAAGTCTAAACTCAAATCAAGGTGAGACCACAGGTACACAGGTATTAAAGAAGCAAAGGATCGGCATATTAGAAAAATCACAATTCGAAGAGACTCTCAAGTGGCAATTCAAGCGTTTGAGGCACTAGGAAAAATCTCAGATTGGATCGTAGAACCAATTGACAAATACAAGAATCCTATTGCAATGTTTTGAGAGTTGGAATACTAGAAAAATACATCGAGATCATAATCGATACGTGCATTCTATTGATCATTGAGCAGCTTCCAATTATCTATATGGAAGCATTTCCTTTATTTCTATTCATCTTTACCTTTTAGACGTTCATAGTGGGAAAGACCCATTTATTGTCTATAATAATTTAACTATTTCACTAGATGCTGTAATTTGCTTCTGTTTTATGAAAAAAAGAAGATCCACCATAGTATGAATTAGGGGTGTATAGAATTTGGTCCAGACTGGAAAAATTGACCGAACTTGACGGAATACTGTACCAGTCAGTCTTGGTCCAAAAATTGTGGACCGAGGAAATTCGATCCAATCTCAGGGTCTATAAATTTTGGATAAGATCGGATCAAACCCCTATATATATATTTTAAATAATTTAATATATTATTTTTATATATAAATGATATAAGTTAATGATGTAATTTTTATCTAATTTATTATTACTGACCATATAAAATATAAAATAATATATATTATCAATTAATAATAAATCACGTGATAATTTATGTCATTATATGTAAATAGTTAATACATCATGTATTCATACATATCTTACTATTTACACTGAATTAAAGTAATTAGGTAAAAAAAATTAATTACCCAAATTACAAGCAAGTATGAATAATCTATGTATAATAAAATTATTTGATATTTATTAACAATATATAAAATATATGGTATTATTAATAATTATGTATACTAAATAATAAAGTCTAAGTTTGTAAGTAGTAACTATCAATATCATAAATATAATTATAGTTAAATATATTTTTTTAATGAGTTAGTTATATAATACACATTAATAATTCATTTAATTTTAATTTTAATAATTTAAATACTTTTTTATGAATTTATTTGTAAAAAAAAAAAATAATAATTAAATAATTAAATCGGACTGAACGACCGACCGACCGACCGGACATGACCTATAGTTACTGACTCGGAAAATAATGGACCAAAAATTTAAATCAATCACTCCCCCATAGTACCGATTTACACTCTAGATGAATAGCTCAGGTACATAAGTCCAACCACTTTCTCCCCCGTCTACCACTCGTAAAAGATGATAATAAAAAGGAAAAAACGAATTGGAAACCTATAGCCGAGAATATCGAGTTGTCGCTGACACTTTCTTTGCCAGCAGAGAGTTGCAACTTACAAGGTCGTTAGCTGTCAATAGGTATGGTTTACATGACCCATATCATTATGATGGAAACAAAAACATCCATATCTTTCTCCATACATATGTAAGATAGATTCTCATTTAATTTTTTGTTTTGTTTTTTTTTTTTATTTTTCTTTGGGGTGCATGATTATCCAAATGACAACCTAAATTAAATAGGAGATATAGATCTCGTTTGTATTTATAATACTTTTGAATTTATCTCATTTAATTATTATAATTTTTTTAAATTTTTATATAAAATAAAAAAAATAATTTAATTTTTTTAAATTTTAAAATAAAAATAATTTTAAAAAATATATTTTAATAATATTTTATTTAATTTTAATCTCAACTCATTTATTTTCAAAGAGTTCGTAGTCATAAAAAGGGTACTGTGTGCACCCACATCATATGACTCGTATGGATTTGCCCAAGAATGATCTGATCACCATCTGGCCGAGTGCTCTAGTTTCTTTTTCTTGTTTTAGAGCATTGGAGCACTAGTAGTTAACTAGACATAGCCAAAATTTGGCTAAATTTTAGCTAGTTTACTTTAAAAAAAAAAAATTTTTTTATTTATAAACGTCATACACCATACATTATTATTTTTGTTATTTTTTTAAATTTTTTTTCTCACCAAATGTGTCGTATGTATATGAATGATAAATAGAAAAATTCAATTATTTTAAGAAGAATAAAACCAAAAAAAATAAAAAATAAATAAAAAAAATTGTGGTGTGTGGGACTTATGAATAACAAAGCTCTAGTAGAATAATAATAAATTTAGAGAATTTGTTACTTGGTGTTATTGGAAAGTAGCTAGTTAAATTTATAAAAGTGAATTTTCTAATCAAAATTTAGCCAAATTTTAGCTAGCTAGGCCACTACTAGTACTCTTAGTAGTGAGTTAGGCTTAGTCAAAATTTAACCAAGATTTAGCTAGGTTGCTTAAAAAACATCAGCATCAAACTCAACATATCTACTGTAATTTTAACTTTAATGTTTTGACTCAACAAATCTAGCCAGTCCAAATTGCTAGTCAAATAATTTTTTATTTATAAAATATTCTTTCCATAAGATTATTACTTCAAATTTAGTATATTAAAGATTCCATAAGAATTATTCTAAGATCTGACAGTTTTGGAGAAACATGAATTGGGCACAAGAATCTCTAGAAGGCCAAAAAAAAAAAAAAAAAAAAACGCCGTTGAAACATGAATTTGGCACAACAATTCCTGGTTTCGGCCAGGTCTTCTCACATTATATTATCTGTTCAAGTACTACTAATGAGCAAAAGAAGATGATGTGGTTTTGACTTCCAGCGATGGTAATGATAATTATTCGAAGTAGCTGTTGTGCTTAATCTAAAGTCAAGAAAAAATGCTGGTGTGCTTGATGTTTGCGTGACTTCCAGTGATCATGTTTGCTTGATGTTTACACATAATCTATTGACTTTTTTTCAGCTAATCTTTTGGCGGGTAGCTTTCACAAATAATATTAAAATTAGAAAATTAATATATATATTTTTTGAATAACGAATAAATATTTCAATTATTATTAGACTTAAAATAAATAAAAAGGTTAAAATTAATATTTTATTAGAATAATATTAGATTTAAAGAGTTTATTATTTGATGTTGGTGAAAAGTAGGTAACTAAATTTGAAAAAAATAAATTTTTTAGTCAAATTATTTTGAACTTTTTATTTATTTTAATTCTAATGATTTTGACTAAAAAATAGCTAAACCACTACTAATGCTCATAGCATTTCTATTCGTTTGCCTAAAACATCATTTTTCCTAAATTATAAGTTTTATATTTGGAGTTTTTTCCAAATACATGCTCCATTCGGTTTCCCATTTTAAGGAAAAGGTTTAGGATGTGAACAGTAATTTCATATATTTGAAGAATTACTATTCATCTCTTGAATCACTTTTTATATTTTATAGAGAGTAGTTAGAGATGTAGAAATAACATAGTAAAAATAATAATAAAGAAATAATAAAAAATATTATTTTAATAAAATAGATAAATGATAAGGAACGAGATGTATTAGATTTTTTAAAAATAAATAAAATTTAGAAGAAAATTATAAAAATTGTGATTTTTAACTAAAATTTAAAAAAAATTACAGGAAATCCGATGGAAATGCTTTTATGCAGTCACCGAAAAGAATACGATTCTTTTACCAAAAAAACCCAAACAGTCACTTTCCTTTCAGCATTCATACCAGTATTCTCCATCGTATTCGAATCAAAACTCAAACGCTTGGCTGTACTTCGATATCTTAACCTTGTGGCGAGGCACTTTCAAAACAAAGGCTGATGCATTAAAATATTCAGGCTGCTTTAAAGCTGTAATATTGTTGTACCAGATCAGTTGGGCGTAATTTTTCACATTTAAGAATTGCCTATTGCATTCTTTTGCAGACGAATTTATTATGTAAGAACCTTTTTTGAGTATCATAAGCCAAGAAAAAATGGTATAATTTACATACTTTTGCAGATGAATATTGTCACAAAACATGACAATCAAAACGCGCGGCAGAGGCAGGTTTACGTGATTAAAGATGGAACAGCCTAAAAAGGTGGTCGTAACATTGTTGCAAAGCCCTTTATTGTTTTTTTTTTTTTTTGATTATTACATGATAATAATCAGCATCTCTGTTTTGTTTTCTATCAATTGCTAGACTCCACCTCAAAACTGCAAGTTTTCATGGCCGGCAAATTCACTTATATTTTGTATAAAGTTGAGCAGGCTAGCACAAACAGTGGCATGACAATCTTGTAGGTGGAGTTGGAGTTTCAGACATACGCAAGGAAGAATCTAAGTTAGAAACTTTGAAAGTACTAAAAGTCTGAACAAATATGCTAGCAAGAACAATGTTACGAAACAGCTTATGGCTATACACCATGCAGGCGGACTTCCTGTGAACCTCAAAAAGTAGACAACGTTATTTTTTCCCCCCCTCATTTATTTTCTTTTTGCAATTTTAGGAGTTTTCTGTTTGCTTTGTTGTTTGATGATGAAAAAAACATGGCATTTGGCGGGTGGTGGGCAGAAGGAAAATTTCTCCAAAGTACAGTGATGGAGTTCTAAAAGTGGATTCCTGTCTGTGAACTGTGCATGAAGGTGGGATTTTTTTTTTCCAAAGAATGTCATTGGGAAGTGGAAATCTAGAAAAGAAGATATCGACAGTGTTATTTTATTTCAATCAGCAACTGCAAGTGAAGAGGATGAAAAGCATCATTATTTTATCGTCCTTAAAGGTAAAAAGGAATCGTAGAAAACAAAATAAAAGAGAACAGAAGGCATTATTTGAAACAAGGGGGAGCAGGTGGAATGCTTTACGCCTTATGGACCACGACTAATCGCAATTTATAGTCTGCCTACCATTTTTGGTCTATTTATATTTTCCTCCTCCTCTATTCTCTATAAGACATGCCCTGTCTAATCCATAACTTTTTAGATTATGTTTAGATGTTAAATTGAGTTGAGTTAAATTGAGTTGAGTTGATAAAATATTATTAGAATATTATTTTTTAATATTATTATTATTTTAGAATTTGAAAAAATTAAATTATTTATTATATTTTATGTTAAAATTTGAAAAAATTATAATGATGAGTTAATATGAGTTAAAATGATTTTAGTTACCAAACGAAGCTTTATCCTAACCTATAATTGGAACTTGCGAGAATATCAAATAATTATTCATTTTCTCTTAAATAATGATATTTCTATAACTATTTTATGATAAATTAATATGATAGTATTATTTCATTAAAATAATCAGAATTGTTATTTACTTTCATGTTTTATATAATTAACTTATATACAAATTAAAATTATAAAAAGAGTTCTAGAAATAATTATAGAGTAATTTTACAAATCAATCACTGTAGATACCATATATTTTTTTTATAGAGTGTGAAGATTTGTTTTATAAAATATAAAAATGTTTTTCATAAAATGTGAGGTGTGAGATGGTGAATAATGATTGATAAGAAAAACTTTTATAATTATAATTGTATCAATTTTTTTCCTAAATAAATTGAAAACTGATGGCAAATGTGTAATTAGAGCTTAACATCTAGGGCACTTGTTTGAAACTCTTTTTATTCCCGGCAACATTCCAAAATTCAAATCGCAGCGAAAGGAAATTCCAGATTCTAATGCTTGCACTGTTCTATTCCATACCGCATCGATCCCTCTTTCTTGCCGGTCTGTCTCTGAAAGTGAAAGCCCTGTAAGCTGGATTCTCACGAGCCCTCCACCGTTACTTTTTGGTTCTCCGCCTCAGCAGATTCCTTACCGAATTCAACTTTCAGCGATCTCTCTTCACTTTCTCCTTCACTGTTTTCCAAGCCAGGCATCTTTCCCTCTCAGAGATTCTCTAAGCTTCGACCCCCCTCTCTTTTTCAACTGGCAACACCCATTATTAACGCACAATGTCTATTGCCTTGTCCCTCCCTCCTTCCTCTCCAAGCCGTCACTTCCTCCCCCGCCCGTCTCTTTTTCTATTTGTCCTTTTCATATATTTATTTTTACGGTTCCTTTTGGCCTCGTCGATCTTCCGGCGAAATCTATACATAGCTCTCGATCCTCATGGCTCCCTCTACCGTCAACCAACTATCTCAGCCTTGTATTTACGGTACTTGGCACTACCCAATTATATATATAGCTTCTCGCACTTGCTAGTTGCTACCAATACCGGCAACGGATCATTTCGAACGCGTTCTATTATATGTATATCTGTCTGCTCGTATGTCTCGATATGGAATATACTAGTTGAATTCCTTAATTGGACTACAATCACTTCCATTATTTTTTGTTTAGTAGGCAGTAACTGGCTTTTTGGTTCTTTATATTACTGGACATTTGCTTTTGGTTGGATGTCGGGGGATGGTTTGAAATAATTTGTGCAAAACGGGGGAGTTTGCTTCTTCGAACGGGGAGAGAAAGCCTCGCTTTATGAATTGGCTGAGTAAGCTTTTCAAGAGTGGGTCCAGTCGGGGAGATGCTGGAGGTAGTACCCATCATCCCCAGCTCCTTGGTGAGGAAAACATGATTTGGCCTGCACCCGCTACATCATTGGTAAACACTTCTCTACCCCGCCGATAATGGTTATTAGTTACGATTGCAGCAAAAGTTTGTAAAGTTACTTCTCAATTGTTATTAGTACGATTGCATTATTTGTATGTCTTCTTAATACACCCCTCGGTTGTAGGTAGACTTCCCCTCGATGTAGTAGATACAATACATGGAATATATAATTGAATTGGGTAAAATATAGAACCAGAATCTGATACTATATAAATCACCAATTGTCCAAAAAACTTAATGTGATAAAAGAAATAAATTTAATTATTTATATTACATTCTTGCAGCATTATCTAGCTCAACGCGCAGAATTTTCTTTTTTGGGATTCTAGATTTGATCTAGTCCACACGGAGAAATTATAGAAATTGTGCTTGATGCTCAATTAATCTATAACAGGAACTCGATTTCATTCACATTACATGATGGTGTTGAAATGTTTACATGTTCACTGCTTGGTTAATATAAGAAAGACTTTACTAATTTATTAGTATACTCAGGATGATCGCTATAGGGCTCAGAAAGAAAAAGAAGAACTAGACCGTGCAATTGAACTTTCCCGGGCTGAAGAATTTAGGAGACCCAATGGTAGGTTCTGGTTAACATTGTTTAAGACCTAAAATAAATAAATGTTGCGCCTCTGCTACACCCACGCGCATACATAAAAAAGGTCACGGCCTAACTTGTACTTTTTTTTTCATTTTTCCCCAGGATATAGACGACGGGCAGACAATGACGAACAGCTTGCAAGGGCACTTCAGGATGGCTTGCATTCACCTCCATATCCTGCTCATCCCCCTGTCCCATATTATGCGAGTGAATCTAGGTAAGATTTCTTAGTCATAGTTGTAATTATTTGCGCCATCACTCATCAGCATGTCAAATGCCAGATTTTTCTGGTAAGATCAAGTTGGTAACCGGTGGCTGTTTCCAAAGATGAGAGATGAGACACTTTTTATACCACCTGATTTTAGAAATCAACAGTCTTCTCGCATGAAAAGTCCTCTGATTCTTCCCAGTCTATAAAAAAAAATATATATATATCGTAACTGCTTGGTCGGTCCGAGTCACTAATAACTTGGCAGTGCCCAACCAATTGATCCTGATAAAGACCTTTTCATTTACATGGTAGCGTTAGCTTCAAAAGAGTGAAATATGATAAACATATACTTCAGTTTGGAATTGAATAAATTCTTTCTTTTTACGAACATAAGTTATGAGAATTAGCACACACAAACATAATCTGTACGGCCAAACCGCACTGCTTGCAGTTTGACACACATTCTGGCACATATCTGAATTTCATTGGGTTGTTCTTTTTATTGTTTTCCACGGATTCTCCTAGAAGATAACTTACTTTTGTTGCTTGGGTGATGAAGTCATTACAGTTTGCCAAAAGTTTTGCTTTGTCTTTTCTTTCTTCTTCTTTTTTTTTTTAATTTTTTTTTTCTAATTGAGGATTTTCTAGGCATACGGGTTGTGGTCGAATTCGTATTGATTTTTGTAGTTTCTACAGGGCTGTCAAAGATCAGCATAACCACTTTAATAATGATAAAAAAAAAAAGTTGATTGCTTGTCTGAGAGTCATGACCTTTTCAATCTTGAATTTGATAGATCACGTTCCTTTTTATGTATAACTTGCAGGATATGCGGTGGATGCAAACGTAACATAGGCTATGGCGTTTATTTGGGTTGCATGGGAACATTTTTCCATCCGGAGTGCTTCTGCTGTCATGCCTGTGGTTACCCAATTACTGAGTATGAGGTAATCAGTTCTTGGCTTGTCAGGGTATTACAACGCTCTTTTTCCTATGATTTGCTCCCCCCTCTACGAGTCAATTTCTGAGATTTTTCGAAGTAATAGGTGGAATAACCATTCAAGTAATGATGATGAAACTTCTCCTTCACCTGCTCTTACGATTTTTCTGTCGATCCAAGTTTTCTTTGTCAGGGAGGAACCCTCATCACAAATCTTGTTATAAAGAGCTGAAGCATCCGAAATGTGAAGTTTGCCACCAATTTGTAAGAGAAGTACCTCATTTGATCTATACTGCTTGTTGATTTTTCCGAGGCCATACTGCTGGTTTTCAATTAATAAAAAATACGTGTCCTACTAGTATGCTTATTCAATTAAAGTATATTTTCAGGCCTATCCTCTAAGCCTGGGTTACTACATAAAAAAGTTTTTATAATCTTAAAGGATCAAGAGTGCTAGTTAATCTCTTTTATAGCTGAGATTATTTACATTTGAGGGCAGGTTTGGGAGGTGAGATGAGAATTTTGTGTTTTGTTTGAGAGTTTAAAATATTATGTTTTAATATTATTATTGTATTAGAATTTGAAAAAGGTGAATTGAGATTTGAAAAAGTTGAATTGTTTATTATATTTTATATGGAGATTTGAAAAAGGTATAATGATGAGATGAGATGAGAATTTTGTGTCTCATCTCATCCCCCAAACCTGTCACTTTGATTGCTTTGATTGCCATCACGAGTGTTATCTACATTCTTACTTTTAATATACAAAAAAATCCAGATCCCAACAAATGCTGCCGGTTTGATCGAGTATATGTGCCATCCATTTTGGTCTCAAAAATATTGTCCATCGCATGACTATGATAACACAGCTCGTTGCTGTAGTTGTGAACGTCTAGAGGTAATCATTCGATCGAGACAGTGAATATATTTTCTTCTCTCAATTCAAATTGACCTGCTTATCTTTTTACGCTCTCTTTTCCTCCCTCTTGAAGTCTTGGAACGCGAGGTACTATTCTCTAGGAGATGGTAGGCGATTATGCTTAGAGTGCATGGAATCTGCTGTCATGGATACCGGTGATTGTCAACCCCTTTACCACGCCATACGAGATTATTATGAAGGAATAAACATGAAACTAGATCAGCAAATCCCAATGCTTCTGGTTGAAAGACAAGCACTTAATGAAGCCATTGTGGGGGAGAAGAATGTAATAAGTGTTGCCATTTGCATTTTATTTACCATTTCGTAGAATTTTTCTGATTCTGAAGTGGTTCCATCCAGGGCGTTCATCACATGCCAGAGACGAGGGGTTTATGTCTTTCTGAAGAGCAGACAGTCACCAGTGTATGTAATCAGAAATTAGTAGAATTTGGTTTTGCTTTTTGATTTTGAAAGAATTTAACGATTAATGATATTTATTGCCTCTTGGGTGCTTTCCCTGTGATTTTTTATTAATGTTACTCAGATATATAGAAGGCCGAGAATTGGTGGCTATCGACTGGTAGGAATGAGAACCCTACCCCAAAAGCTGACTCGAAAATGTGAAGTTACGGCGATTCTTGTTCTCTATGGTCTTCCAAGGTGAGACCCATTTTTTACCCGGTGAAATGGGTTTGTGAATTTTCCAAACACTCCAAACAGTGTGCTTTTAATTTTCTTTCAGTATCCATAGGATGATAAATCTTTGTTAGAAAAATAAGAAAACAACGAAGTTCCTTTAGGCATTTGGAACATCAACTCATCTCAACTCATCTCAACTAATTATTACAATTTTTTCAAATTTCAACATAAAAATATAATAAACAATTCAACTTTTTCAAATTTTAAAATAATAATAATATTAAAAAATAATATTCTAATAATATTTTATCGTCTCAATTCAACTCAACTCAACTCACTTCAACATCCAAACGCAACCGCCTTGTTTAGAGATTTCGTAGTTCACCCCCTTCCATACAGGTTGCTTTTAGTGATACTCTCCCTATTCTAGCCATTCATTGTATTGCTATTCTCGTAGTGCAGGCACCGGAGTGTAATTAGAATCTTTTCTTTGTTGATATGGACATGTATCTTTTGAATTAATGACTGTCCAAATAGCCTAAACACCAATAATCCCTTTCACATGTAAAGGGTCTAAACAGTATCGAAACAACCACAACTGTTCGATTGCACAACACAAGGGCCTCGGACAACTCTGATATGTTAGGAACCGTCTATGCTAGAACCGTGAGAAATTGGACAAATTATGTATATCAAGATAAATGTTTACAATAACTAGTCTAGATCCACTTCTGGAATATAAGATATTTTCATATCTTAATGTGTGATATCTTTGCCGGATACAGATTACTCACAGGTGCTATTCTTGCCCATGAGTTGATGCATGGCTGGTTGCGCCTTAAAGGTAGATGCCCTTCTGAATCTCTTTTGATCATTTTCTGGATACACATCATGTCATCTTCATTAACTTTGAATTATGCAGGCTTCCGGAATCTTAACCCAGTGGTAGAGGAAGGTATCTGTCAGGTGCTTTCATACATGTGGCTCGAGTCAGAAGTGACGACAAGATTCGGAAGCATGCCATCTACATCAGCAGCTTCGTCCTCATCATCATCCTCAAAAAAAGGTGGAAAGTCTGATGTCGAAAATAAACTGGGTGAGTTTTTCATGCACCAAATCGCAAATGACGCTTCCCCAGCATATGGAGGAGGATTTAGGGCTGCCAATGCAGCTGTCAATAAATATGGTTTACGCTCCACCCTGGACCACATTCATTACACTGGGAACTTCCCATTTTAATCGGAAGAGATGTTTTTAGTGGCTTTATCTTAAAGATACCAATATGCTCCTTGAAAGAATTCAGCTCATAATAGAAGCTTGGACGACATGCCCCTTCAATTTTCATTGGGAGGACGTATGTCGAAAATGCCTCTTACAGTCTAATAATATGAACTTTTTACTAAAGGTGCAAAAGTAAATCAGTCAGTGTTTTATTGCTTAGCTACCATCTGCATC
Organism: Juglans microcarpa x Juglans regia; assembly: GCF_004785595.1. NCBI lineage: Eukaryota > Viridiplantae > Streptophyta > Magnoliopsida > Fagales > Juglandaceae > Juglans > Juglans microcarpa x Juglans regia. The sequence continues at coordinate 29,138,145 of NC_054595.1, forward strand.
ATTCATGCCTTCGAAGTTAAGCTACATTGCTCTAGAAACTTTCTGGAATATTTACTGGTATATATGGCTAGCAGGGTAATTCCCACCAAGTAATTATAGTTCTTATCGCTTACATTTCCCAGTAAATGACGCCAACTTTTTGGGTATCCGTACAAATAAGTGTCAAATCAAACAACAAAAATGGTGACAATCATTTTCACTCTCAACGTCCATGGTTCTTATAAACGAGAAACCTGGTTCTCAAATGACCTATTAGAGAAAATGTACACGACAGAAGGTAGAAATTAAGTATCCCCCATGTCAGTCACGAAAGAAAGAACAAAATTGTCAATTAATGCATGCATACCTGCTTCTCATCCTTCCCCTATCTATGGAGAAATACCAAGTTAATTACTAGTGCAACAAACTCCTTTGATTCTATGACCGGACGGATTCGAGACATTAATGGTAGTGCCATGAGGAATTCCAGAGGAGGAAGCTGCCTCCTGCGCTGCCAGAGCTTTCTTGCTTATTATATGGTAAATATCCAACAAAATGGTCTGGAATGCCTTCTCGACATTGAAGGCCTCCAAAGCTGAAGTCTCAAGGAAAGAGAGGCCTTCCTTCTCAGCCAAGAATTGAGCATCTTCTGCTGAGACAGCTCTGAGATGATTGAGATCAGCCTTGTTCCCGGTCATCACGATGACAATGTTGGAGTCAGCATGGTCCCTGAGCTCACGAAGCCACCGATGGACATTGTCGAAGGTTTGCCTCTTGGTAATGTCGTAGACCAAAAGCGCACCTACAGCACCTCTGTAGTAAGCACTGGTGATGGCTCGGTACCTCTCTTGACCAGCCGTGTCCCATATTTGTGCCTTAACTGTTTTCCCCTCTACCTGCAACAACATGATCATCATTATCAATTGGAAGTGCTGCTAATGCATGACACATACATCTATGCAGCAAAAGTATAATGAATTGTATAAGCTCCGGGCTTGCACGCACAGGACTTGTACGTAGCATTAATATTTGCAGCAAAAAGATGGATTGAAAACTTCAAGTAGTACAAAGCAGATTACTCTATTTCCTTGTAGTCTAAGCTCCATTATTCCATAGGACTCCTGTAAAGGGAGAAGGATGCAGCTAGGCATAGTTCAATGGTAAGAAATAAATAGAATTCTTTTAGTCTACCAGAAATCTAAATGACCCCTTTACCTCTCTTAAAACAACTATTAACTATATTTTTTAAACTTCTTTTTTAAATCTATATATTAAATTTCTGTCAAAATTCATTTTGTAGCCCCAAATCTTCTAAAATAATTAAATTCTTATTTAAAACATAAAATTTTGACCCTACAAGTTTTTTAGAAGCCAAAAATATTATTTTCTTCCAAACAAAACTCACAAATTATATCACTTTTCTACATTCTCACTTCAATCCCTTTAAACTCTCTTTTCTTTGAATTCTCATTTACTTTGTGTTTCCTAAAAGTGGCTTTTATCCTTGACTTTCCTTCAATATTTTTCCTTAATTTCATTTTCTTTTCTCCTTTCTCTACCTCCACACTCTGTCATCTGTAATCTGTGGTCTTCCACTGCCATATACATGCGTCATATATCCCCAAATTTGAGAATGTTTTTATACCTTGAAATATTCGTAATACATTTTTAGTTTTACGAATCAAAATATATAATATTCAAAAAATATATGAATATTATAATATAAATCCATCCCCCAAAAGGTAAGATTTTCTGAATCCACAACAGGGGGAACTGATCAAATCAACAAGAATACAGTAATATACGTAGCATGATCAGAGCCCACCCCAAGGAATGGTAAATAATAAGCAAATAAATTAAAAATTACATCCTTTGAAGGTATGAAATTAAAAGCGACCTGTAATGTCCTGGTCGCAAATTCAACACCAATGGTGGACTTGGACTCAAGGCAGAACTCGTTCCGCGTAAACCTGGATAGAATGTTCGATTTCCCAACGCCAGAGTCCCCGATCAATACGATCTTGAAGAGATAATCATATTCATGGTCCACCTTGTACGCCATTTGTTCTACTCCTTACAGCTCCCCAAAACCTGCCAACCAGACAGACAATAACACGATTAGTTCCAAAACCACGCATGCATTAACATCAAATGCCAAAATCGATAATCAAAATCGATCCGCTTGTGTCTCTAAACGAAATGGCTGGAATTATGGAAATGAAAATTGCAAATGTGGCTTCTTTTCAGCCTGTGTTTTACTCGAGAAGCAAACGTGTTCCAAGAAAATACAATGAGAGTAAAAAACTAACCCCAAAAAAATTAAGATGGTGAACTGCTTTGTTATCACAATGATTTTGCTTTGGAAAAGTTCAGGGAGAAGGAAAATTAGGAGGGAGTCGGGAGGTAAGAATTTTCCAAAGCCAAATGAGAAGAAACAGAATAACGGAAGCAGAGGCACCTAAACCGGCCTTCCATGTGGGAAAGAACGAGCGAAAATTGGAAAGTTATTTACCAAATAAAGAAGATGGGAAAAAAAGAAAAAAAGAAACAAAAGGTTGTAATATATATTTTTTTCAATTGTGAGGCATCGTATCTTTGTTTCATTTTTTGTTTTATTTGGTTATTAATAGAAATGTCTATAAAACAAGTCCATCAACTATAGGCTGTAATATTTCTTTGTACATATAAATGAAATTATAATTAGAAATAATTGAGATTGAAACTTGTGCCAAACGAGGCCTTAACGTTTCTCTTAAGAGAAATGATTTGTACAAGTTTCAAATAGACAAACTCCATACAAGCCTTTGTAAAAAAGTGAACCCTACTTTAAAAAAGTGTAAAAAAAATTATTATTTATTAGTGGGATCTATTGTTTTATAAAAAACTTGTATGAACCTTGTCTATTTGAGGTTTGTATCTAACATTATTCTTCTCTTAATAGATGTGGCCTTTTTTTTTTTATCAAAAAATAATTAAAAAATGCAGGAACCCAGTTATAAATTCGAGTTTTGTATATAGAAATCGTTCAATTGAAAGATGGCCCATTGTGTTGTCTTATTGGGCTGGGCGGCCCATTACGTTGGCTTATTTGGACTGATGATAAAGCTAATGCCTCCTGATTTGGACATTGATAGACTCCGACGTGTCGCACGAAAATCCGAATTTATGAATCTAATGGATCTATTATAATCTCTCTCCATTTTTTAATCACTTATAGCATTGGTATTGGATTAGATAAATATTATTTCATCTTCAAATTTAATAAATATTATCTGTACCACATTGAATTAACTAAATTGTTTTAATCCAAAATATAAGTTACAGTAAATTTATTTTTCTTTTTAAATATAAAAATAATTATAGCAAGTCTAAAAATATTTTTTGAGATTATTATATTATAGATATGAAATTTTACTATCTATATATATATATATATAATATTATTATATTATAGATTGTTGGATTGAGAAAATAAAAATGAATATGATTGTTGAAGGATATTGAAAATTATGAAAATAAAATAAAAATTAATTAAAAAAATATAAATAATAAAAAATAATAATAATTTATTAATATAGAGACTGTGATGACTAATTTAATGTAGACTTTAAGTTTTGAATGATTATCTTAAAGTAAAAAAGTTACATATTAATTAAAATTTAAGAAATAAGATGGTCAATCCAATGCTAATGCTCATCAGGTAAAATTCTTTTTTTTTTTAATGGTTTTGTAATTTTACAAACGAGAACTATCAAGACGTGGTTCCCACACCGGCCCCCAACCACCTTAAAAATTAAAAGTTTTTAAAATACTATTTACATTAGTGTTTTGAAATCTATTTCGTACCTATCGGTACGGTCGAAATATGTTGTACTGGCTGGGTAGCTAGTATAGACAGGTATATTATTTCGTATCGGTCAAAATTTCAGCCATATCGACTTGTACCGACCGATATACATATTTCGGCCTTTACATATTTTTTTTGCCAAATTGCAGGCTTATTTTTAGACCCCTTCAATTCAGACCAGACTATTTATGATTTTTATACATATATATATTTATATATAATTTATTCATTTATAAACTATTATTTTAGAATATAATTTATATATATATATATTTATATATATAATTTATTCATATATAGAATATTTTGAAATGATATCCCAAACGATACTGGTATCGAAATATTTCGTTTCAATGTCTCGACCGAAAGGTCTTTAAAATTCTTGACTATTTGACGTGTAATTCTATTGTAGAATTTAATGAATGATCATGTTTTACCAAAAGGTCTTTAAGACCCTTGATCATTTGACTTATAGCTCCCTTGTATAATTTAATAAAGGATCATATTTTTTTAAAAGACCCTTAATAGCTCCGCGGTGCACATGAATTGACGTCTTTTTTTCATGTCCTTTTTGTTCTAACAGTGTACTATTTTCCTTTCTTTTTGTTTCAATATTTTTAAATAAAAAATTAATAATATTTTATTATTATATAGAGTAAATAAATAATCTAATATAGATGCAGACCAATACTCATACTTTACTGAAGTTTAGATTTTTGTTAGTTTTTATTTTTTATCTTTTTTTAACTTTGTATTTTCTTTTTCCAGATAAATAAGCTACTGACTTTTTCATTTTTTTTTATTTAAATCATTATATCAGGTGCACCTTAAGACTAACACACCCGAGACCGTTTCCTAGTATATATGTGTGTGTATATATATAAAAAAGAATCAACCAAATCTATGAACTCTTAAATTAGATCTAATTTTCGGAAGGTAAGGAATGCTAATTTCTTTTTCTTTCAATATTTTCTCAAATTTCAACAATTAGAGAAATGCTACTTTTTATCTTAAATTTTAGGATTATGCTACAGCCCCCGTTGGGCTCCCACTAGGAGCTTCCGCTGCGGGTGTAGTATTATTTTATATGTGTTTTTTTAAAATAATTTTTTATATAAATTTTTTAAAATTTTTAAATATTTTTAAAAAATAAAATAAATTTAAAACATCATTAAAAAAACACTTTCTTAATCAGAAAGTAAGAAAAAAAAGTCATTAAAAAATACTTCTTTAATCATAAAATAAAATAAAAAATATTTAAAATTATGAAAAAAAATTATATAAAAAAATAACTTAAAAAACACATTAAAATATATTGCTAGACCCCAGCGGGAGAACCCAGCGAGAGGTCTAGCATTTTCCTAAATTTTAAGGATAACATTAATCTTTCAACAGTAGATAAATAGATATCACTCCTTATAGGTTCACAACCACACACGTTGCATATTGTTTTAACAATTAATTAAAATAATGAGAGGGACATAAATATATAGAATAATGCTAGAGCTGCTGCTAGGGCCTACCGGAGCTTAGCACGTATTTTTATGTATTTTTTTTTTAGTTTTTTTTTTATATAGATTTTTTTAATAATTTTAAATATTTTGAAAAAATAAAAAAAATCACAATATTATTAAAAAATATTTTCTTAATCACGAAATAAAATAAAAAAAAAATTTAATGATTTTTTTTTTTACTTTCTAATTAAAGAAGTGTTTTTAATGATGTTTTTAATTTATTTTATTTTTTAAAATATTTAAAAGTATTAAAAAAATTTATATAAAAAATAACTTAAAAAACACATAAAAATACATACCAGAGCTCCAACGGCAGCTGTAGCACTGTCCAAATATATAAGTGGGTCGTACAATTATTTGTATGAGAAAGATTATTCCTCCTAATCCCACCACCTTCACTTCAAGACGTTTTCAAGAAAAAGATCATTCCTCTCCTCGTTGTCGCACACCCACTCATCTCTTGTAACCGACAATATATATATTAATAAGATAAAACGATTTTCCGAAAAATGAGTTTCTTTCCTGCATGAAACACAAAAATAAATGATTAAAAAGGTTTGGTAATTTGATATAATTTTGTGAACATTAATTCGAGATAATCCATAATTTAAATACGGTGCTAATTTTACATAATAGCCATATATTTTTTTTTTTTTAAAAAAAAGTAAGGATTGGTGCTCCGATAATTTGTCGCTTTTGTTGTTATAGCCCCCAGTTAATGTCACTTTGATAAATTTGTGATCATCAATGGATGTTGATAGCCGTGGCATTATCCAAACGGCCCTGTGATTGAAGGCCATTTAACAACCACTGGTTTGTATAATGCCAGGATAAAGAAATATCCTGCTAACGTCGATCGCTAGCAAGGTAATTACTTTTTCGATTAATCTTGTTTTTTCTAAAAAAGCAACAAAAAATTCATGATTAAAAAAAAAAAAAAAAACAATAGAAGCTACAAAAGATTGATTACAAGATCGAATCATGTGCAATAGCCACAAAAGAGTACTGTTTGTAACGTTGCAAACGTACACATCATGTGCAATACATACAAATTAAGGACTGTTTGTAACTTAGCAAACACATCATGTGCAATAGTGGAAAGCCTTTCACGCATGTAAATTGTTTGTAACTTTGCAGCAAACACATCGTGCGCAATAGAAGCCATAATCTGATTCGACATGACCTTTCTAATTTTTAATGTATTTATCTTCGCACACTAATGTCTTTCTTTAATCTAAAAATTTTATGAATTCTATGTAGATGGTATGTACGTAGTAAAAAAGTCTTTAAATTAATCTTATGGTATGACATACATTATTCTAAATGAGAAATGTTAGGTACAAGTATTAAATAAACAAGTCTCATACAAGCTCTTTATAAAAAAAAGGCTGGAACTTATTAATAAAGAATAAAATTTTCTTTATATTTTTATAAAGGTTTACACTAGACTTATCTATTTGATGCTTGTATAAACCATTTCTCTTATTTTTCTAATTTAGTTGGCACTTTGAGAGGGATGAGTATATAACATAATTTTCGGACGAAAATTGAACGTCACACACGATGCGGTCCACTCATCAGAGATTCAGAAGGGAAGGGAAAGGACAAGATGGGGAATATTATTAGAGAATTATCGTGGAATAACTTTAGTTTAATTTCGTTTGAACTTATTCAATATATATTTTGATACAAAAAACAAACTTTTTCTTAAAAGAACAGAAAAAAATATATATTTATATATATATCAGAAACTTTTTTCTACTAATAAGTGAAGATATGATCTATCATGTGTATATATACACAAGAAGGGCGACGCCAAGTTAATTCAAAGCAAATCCCCCTCGATGGCTTGTAAAACTACTAGTAGTAGTACTCTTTCTTGGCTTCTCCTCTTCAGCCTCGCTTTCACACTGCATGTTCGTCACTCAGCTTCTAAGAATGACAGAAAGGTACTAGATCATATATATATATATATATAAACTGCCTTTTTTTTTATCATTTTCGTGGGGGAAAATTTAAGAGAGTTCATTTTCTTCCTGTGAAATTGTGCATTAAGGTATATATTGTGTATATGGGCGAGAGGCAGGGGGACGAGGACACCACCTCATCTCTTCACACAAGCATGCTCCAAGAAGTCATTGGCAGGTTTTAAATTAAAGCGACATGAAATACATATAGATTGTCATTGAAATGCGCCCAGACCACCTGGTTTTGAACTTAATTTATAATGCATGGCCTGGCAGTACTGCTGGACCGGAATCTCTGCTCTACAGCTAAAGAGGAGTTTCAGTGGATTTGCAGCGAAGCTAACCGAGCAAGAAGCTCAACAAGTGGCTGGTCGGTGTACCATTAATATATTATTAATCTTTCCTCTCCCCATCCCCCAAAATAAATAAATAAATAAAATCGATCCATGTAATCCATCTTCTATATCTGTAACAAAAATATCACGATCGATGTTCTACGTACGTACAATATTGAATATATATGCAGGAATGGATGGTGTTGTGTCCGTGTTTCCCAGCGAAAATAAAAAGCTGCAAACGACGAGGTCGTGGGACTTCCTTGGCTTTCCGCAGCAAGTTAAAAGAAGAAGAACTATTGAAAGCGACATCATTGTAGGGGTGATGGACTCTGGAATTTGGCCCGAGTCTGATAGCTTTGATGACAAAGGATTTGGTCCACCACCTAGCAAATGGAAGGGGGCCTGTCAAACCTCAGCCAACTTCACTTGCAACAAGTACTACCATATCATCTGGCTTTACAATCACATTTTTTTGCTTGTCTGTGCTTGGGATTAAGATTAACATGATCTAGATCTCTTATCTAAACTCGCCAAGAAAAGGTTATAATTAAGCGTCAATAACACATTAATGCTGTCGTGACTTGTCACACTACTTGTATACGCAGTAAAATCATTGGAGCACAATACTACAGGCTCGAACGATTATTTGGGAAAGAAGATATTAGATCCCCGAGAGATGTAGCAGGGCATGGGACACATACAGCATCAACAGCTGCTGGAAACTTAGTTAGTGAGGCAAGCCTGCTGGGGTATGGGTTGGGAACAGCACGAGGAGGGGTTCCATCGGCACGCATTGCTGTGTACAAAGTATGTTGGGGTATGGAAGTGTCGTGTTCTTTTCATGACATACTTGCAGCATTCGATGATGCCATCGCTGATGGCGTCGACATTATCTCCGTTTCTCTCGGTGGAACCACTGCTAAGATCTATTTTGACGACCCAATTGCCATCGGTTCCTTTCATGCTATGAGAAATGGAATATTGACATCAACTGCTGCTGGTAACGAGGGTCCAGATCCAGCAACGGTAACCAACTTTTCCCCCTGGTCTCTCTCTGTGGCTTCAAGCACTATAGATCGAATGTTCCTCACTGAGGTCATATTGGGTAACAAGAAGATCTATCAGGTAATTTAATTATTAACCAATTCCAACCCCAAGAATATTGTATCGTACGTTGGATGTGCCCTTAGTGCATTTCTAATTTTTTTTTCAAATATTTTTTTAAATATATTTAAACATTTTAAAAAAATAACAGTACACATTGATTACTAATAATCATTTTCTTTAACTATTAGGAAAAAAAAAATTAAAATACACGAGCCGTTAAATTAAGGAGGCTACTTAACATTTTCCTCAATATAAATGCAAGAAATTACAACTACAAACTAAGTTTGAGAATTTTCTCTTCTTTATATGTAGGGATTCTCAATTAATATATTTGACCTAAAGAATGAAATGTATCCAATAATTTATGGTGGAGATGCACCAAACACCGCAGCAGGCTTCAACGGGTCCTTCTCCGGGTATCTATAATTATCATTTTTTTATCGAGGAATTATATACGCACAATATATTATACAATATATTATACAATAATATTATAAAATAGGATATTTTTATAAAATAATATTAATTTTATAAGATGTTTTGCAAAATTACTCCTCATTTAAAACATAATTGTGTAAAGTGTAATAAAAAGTATTATGTGTAAATCATTTTTCTTATTTATTTATTTATCAGTTTGTTTTCAGAAAACATCTCATCTCATCCCATCTCATCTCACTTTATTATTACAATTTTTTTAAATCCCTACACAAAATAAAATAAATAATTCAACTTTTTCAAATTTCAAAATAAAAATAATATTAAAAAATATATTCTAATAATATTTTATTCAACTTTTTAACTTTAATCTCATCTCATCTCTAAAAACAAATGAGCCCTAAATTACTAATGGCTAAAAGGACGCGCTGCCCGTCCAATATTGTTTACCAACAAGCGTCTTCGAGTGTAAATTGTATTTTTTTTAAAAATATTTCTAAATATCTTTAGATATTTTTAAAAAATATTTCAATATATTAATAGTCAATTTTTTAGTTATTAAATAAAAACAAAAAACAAAAAATATATGCGGTCAAAATGTGAGAACAAAATCATCGACATACTGTCCTACTTTTCCTTGCAAAAATGCAGGAATTACACGCCAAATTCGCTTGCTCGTAACTTGGTGAAGGGTAAAATTGTACTGTGTGATGTCCCAAGTAAAGGGTCATTTGTAGCTGGTGCAGTTGGTAGCGTGATGGGAGGCCGACGCCGACATGATTCTGCTATCAATTTTCCCTTGCCTGCATCTGTGCTTGACTCCAAGGATGCTAAAAACATTCGCGCATACGTAAGATCCACAAGGTATATCTGCTTACAAAATTATGAACAAGTTTCTTACGTATAGCATTATCAATTGATCCAAGCTTTGATCGAACATATAATATATATACACAATTTACAGGAACCCAACTGCCACGATCCTCCAGAGTAATGAGCGTAAAGATACATCGTCCCCATACATATCCATCACCTCGTCAAGGGGTCCAAACCTACTTTCACCCACCATTCTCAAGGTAATTTAAAGTAATAATCACGTAAGAAAAATAACTTGCATAGTTTTACAGTGCATAAATCTTGTACAATCTTTTCCGAAAAATTAGAACATACCTGAGATCCACGAGAGAAAGTTCACATTTTCATGGTGATCCTATTTTTTCTCAAATAGACTATGTGGAACTTACGCAACTGATAATGTTTGACATTGGTCCTTATTTATTAGTTACTCATCAAATGATTTGATCAAACCTTTTTTTAAAGAGAAAAAAATTTGTTGTAGCCGGATTTGGCTGCTCCTGGAGTCCACATTCTAGCAGCATGGCCTCCAATCGCCCGAATTTCTGACTTTGAAGGTGATAAAAGAGTACAGTACTCATACAACATGCAAACGGGGACATCAATGGCTTGCCCACATGCAACAGGGGCGGCTGCCTACGTCAAATCCTTCCACCCTACTTGGTCACCTGCAGCTATCATGTCTGCACTTATCACTACTGGTAATATCGATATCAATCATGTTCTAATTAATAATGTTGTTCCCAAAATCTCGATGATGATTCAATGCGCATTACATAAGTACATTACCATGCATGACAAACTCGCTCCCCATTTTGTGTATTGCTTGTCGCATGCAGCTGCCCCCATGAGCACTGAGAAGAACCCCGATGCTGAATTTGCATATGGTGCAGGCAATATAAATCCTATCAAGGCTCCATATCCTGGTTTGATATATGATATTAATCCACTTGACTATATCAAATTTTTATGTCGGGAAGGATATGCCACCGAGTTATTACAGAGAATTACTGGGGACATTAACGATCGCTGTTCTGAAGAATCTAATGGAACAGTTTTCGACTTAAACTATCCTACTTTTGCTCTGCCCACGTCCTCCTCCAAATTTATCCGTCATGTTTTCTATCGGACTGTCACCAATGTTGGATCGCCAATGTCATCGTATAAAGCTGTTGTGACCTCTCGGCCACATGATGGACTTCAAATCAAAGTCAAGCCAAGCGTGTTGACGTTCAAAAAGCTTGGACAAGAGCTATCTTTTGAGCTCACGATCAAAGGAAGAATATTAAAGAAACGCATAGCCTCAGCTTCTGTAATATGGTCTGATGGTAAGTTCCAAGTGAGGAGCCCCATTGATGTGTTTGTTCCATGATGATATTAGTCCATATATGATACATTAATATCATCATGTATTACATATTAAGTTTAAGAGATATCTGCAGCTGCATGGACGAAAGAATGTGATGAAGGCAGTACTGATGTAGTACGGTAAAATATAGTTGGCAAATACCTTTCTACGTAGTGTGGCAGATATCTTTAATTTCTTCGTGACTGCGCATTGTACGTAGTGTGGCAAATAAATCTCCAATCTTCCTAATATAATCCAATGCTCGCTAGCTCTATCCTACTTTATTTTTAGTTAATTAATCGCCAGCGGTACTGGAACCAGCGACGTCCTTGACCAGCTTACTATTATAATTTATAATCTTATTTGCCCGCCACTACATGTTCCAATTAATTATATGATTCTGATCATGAATATATATGACAAAAAAAATAATGATAGGATTACTACTCTATTATTATCTATTTACTACTTTTTTATATTTGATTTTTTTAATTTTTAATTTTAATTAATGATTAAGGAAGTGAGCATTAGTAAAATTATATATATTTTTTAATTTTTTCTTAATGGTTAAGGAGGTTAAAAAAAAAAAAAAACTTGAAATGCTCTTGGGTAGTAGATGGGATATGCTACCCTATCACTACCCATGACAAAATAGAGGTTTGTTAGAGACACAAAAGAATCTCATAAATGGATTCCACATATTGATGTGACAGACTGTCAGTGTACCATAGATCTCCCTTCTCTCTCTCTCTCTCTCTCTCTCTCCTCTCACTCTTTTCCTTCTCTCTTTCTCCCCCCTTTCCCTCTTCGTTGCCATTGTCTCCCCCCTCCTAAGGGTGGTTCTCGACCACCATAGCCAACGGACAGTGGCCTTCGACCAAGCCACCAACGTGCATGGCAAACTCATGGCACTGCTGTGAGCTCCGTGTCTCCTCTAGTGGTCACTACTTGGACCGCTAGAAATTTTTGTCAGCTTAGGGGTGGTTCTCGACCACCTCGGCCAACTGACACACGATCGTCGACCACGCACACAGTGCACGCAACGTGCACGTCAAGCAAATAACACTGTCGTGAGCTCCATGTCCCCGCCGGCGGTGCCGCTTGGATCCTCGACGTCTTCTGCCCACTCTGAGGTGGTCCCTGACCACCATGGTAGGCACAGGGAGAGGAGGGAGAAAGAGAGAAAAAAAAAAGTGAGACGTAGCATACTCGCAGTGTGCCATATCAATGTGTGAGATTATTTGGTGAGATTCTTTTGTGTCTAGGAAAACTCTTCTTGTAGGCATTTTTGTGCACCGAAGTGCACCAACAGAAGCTGACATGGAGTTTTCCTTTAATGAAACAGTTCGTTTTCATTTCACTTTCAGTGAATGAGTTTTGGGCGAGATGGAAATTTAAATGAAAGTTTCAGCTGGTCACCGTTTCATTTGACATCAACTCTTCTCTTCGTTTTCAAACCGAACCATGGTCTGTAAAAAATGACAAAAACAAAAAATGTCAGCAGATGAGAAGTTATTTATGGTCGCTCATGTTCATCAACTTCATCAACAATAAAACTTTTGACACCAATCATGTTTTCTTTCTAAAAAAATCTTTAGGCAATGCCAAAGCTATATCGGAGTGTGATTGCTTAGAGAGAGAGAGAGAGAGAGAGGACCGCCTCCTAGACAGCCAAAAGAAAAACCAATTTCTTAAGGCACTTTCTTTCATAGTTCTTGGAAAGAGTTTTTTGAAGGAAAATTTCGTAGTAAACCATGAAGAAGAAAAGAGGGAGGGAATGAAAATGATGAAATTGAAATTCTTGGAAAAGATTGTTGGAGCTGCTTTAAGGATATCAAGGACCTCTAGCTTCTAGTTTGGCATGGCAAGATTTGTAGAATAATTAACAATAAATGGAATTGAAATTTTGACAATATGGTGACACTCCCGTGATGGTATTTGTCCCACAAGTTAATGATGAACAAAAGGATTTGAGTGCATTCATTTGTGCATCAATGACCCCTATTTATAGGACATTATGCACCAGTTGACAAATGGCACATCCATTGGTTAGCCAATGGTAACCCAAATGTCACAACCTTAAGAAGTGACACAATCTATTGGCAAATGACACAACCATTGGTAAACCAATGGTAACCCGAATGTCACAACTTTAAGAAATGACACAACCTTTTGACTAATCAAAAGGTTGTGTCAATTGACACTTCCTTAAACATCACCCCTCATGGGAACCATCACCATGTTAGAGGGTGTCATTCTAAGGGGTACATCATTTGGTGATCACACATCTTAGAATAATATCTCCCACTTGATCACACAAAACGGTGATGATCCAATTGAGTATTTTACCTTGGTATCAATATAAGCTTTTCACTACTCAACTCTCATCTACTACTCTTGCAGATCGGCATTAAAGCATGACAAGCCTCTACGTGCACACGTTTTTTGTCATTACCTTATATGACAGCACCTTTTACCATATGTGCTCTCACTGATCACATATTAGGAGTGACTTTATTTCACTAAAAAGAAAAATTTAGTGAACGACATCAATTCTCCGTGACTGGATCAATAGTCCATATCCCGTGATTGAATCAATTATTTATTCCCCTGTTACAATTGACGACTTCGGCCAAATACATAACACATGTATCGACCTGTTCTGAATTTTCGTTAAGCACTTCTTCTAGAAGCTATTCTTGAGATTTTCCCTAATCATCTTATCAACGACGTTGCAAATGATTAACCGTTTACTTGGGTAATCAAATCACATTTTACTAATACTTTAGTGAATGACACTGAAATTTTGTTAAGTACTTACTCACTTGAGTCTTTCCTTAATCACCTTATCAGCGACTTTACCATGATCAACATTTTACTTGGTTAATCAATATGCACTGAAATTTCGTTAAGTACTCACCCTAAGGTCATTCCTGAGGTTTTTCTTGATCACCTTATCAGTAACTTTACAAATGACCGAAATTTTCATTTGGGTATCACTATAACTCCAATTTTCTAGGCGTCCCCAGAATTTGCTGAGTTATGCACGTCAACCATGAGATTGTTTCACCTAGGTTTCTCTCAATCCCATTCTAGTCACATGTTTTCTGAATTTCTCTAGAGATAAACCTTTGGTCATCGGATCTACTACCATTTCAATCGAGAAAATAAAATTAACCTTGACCTCACATCTTTCCACTATATCTAAAATATACTGATAATGCACATCAATGTGTTTTTCCTTGAAACTTTATGTTCCATTTTTTATCAATGAAATGACAGACTGATTATCACAAAACACATTAATTGGTTCTATGGATGTATCCAAATTTAAGCTTTCAACAAAGCGTTTTATCCACACCGCATTACTCACTGTAGTACAACAAGCAATATACTCTGCTCCATAGTAGACTTAGTAACACAACCTTGTTTCTTACTTAACCAAGAAACTGTTGTTCCACCAAATAGAAATATATATCCAGTTATAGATTTTCTATCATCTACATCACTTCCAAAATCAGCCTCACTATAGCCAATTAATTCTAGATCACTATTCCCAAAGTACAATTTTAAATTTTTAATACCTTGTAAATATCTTAATATATGCTTCACTGCTTGCCAATGTTCTTTACCTGGATTGGATTGAAATCTGCTTACCAAACCTACTGCATGACAAATATCTGATATGGTATTTGTCATTGCATACATGAGGCTTCCCATAGATTGAGCATAGAAAACTTTAAGCATTTCACTTATTTCCTCCTCATCTTTTGGGTACATACTTTTTATTTAAAGTATGAGTTTTACAAACAGGCGTACTTAAAGATTTACAATTTTTCATACCAAATCTTTTAAGCACTTTTTCTAGATATTTTTCTTGATCTAAATACAATAGATTTGAATTTCTATCTCTATAAATTCTTATACCGAGAACATAGGCGGCTTCGCCTATGTCTTTCATTTCAAATTTAGGTTTCAATAATTTTTTTGTTTCATGCATCATATCTAGACAATTACCTGACAGTAATATATCATCAACATACAATGATAATAATATTAATTTATTATCATTTTTCCATATGTATACACAATGATCTAGTGGACTCATTTCATATCCCATTTCCAAAATGGCTTGGTGAAATTTCAAGTACCACTGTCTTGAAGATTGCTTAAGTCCATACAGTGACTTTATCAACCTATAGACTTTCTCTTCATGTTCTCTAATTTGGAATCATTCTGGTTGAATCATAAAAATATCTTCTTTTAATTCACCATTGAGAAAAGTTGTTTTTACATCTAACTGATGTAATTTCAAATTCATCCTGGTAACAATGGACATGATGATACTTACGGATGTGAACTTCGCCACAGGCTAATATGTATCCACAAAGTCTACACCTGGTTGTTGAGTATATCCCTTGGCTACTAACATTGCTTTGTACCTTTCCAAACTACCATCAATTTTAAATTTTATTCTGAGAACTCATTTACAACTAATAACTTTTCTATCTTTTGAAAGATCTGTTAACTCCCAAACATTGTTTTTGTTTATTGATTCTATTTCATCTTTCATGGCCTCAAGCCATTTATCTGAATCAATACTATCGACTGCCTTAGAAAAATAATATTGACGGTCTTCTGGATCTTTTACACCCACTGTCTCCAACATCAATATCTGAAAATTGATTTTTATCTGACTTTCTTTTATTTTTATTATTCTAGATTTGAATAATATCAGAATTTTCATTGTCAGACTCTGTGGAGATCTGTTGATTCTCTAAATCATTTAATAAATCTATCTGATCAACAGGAGTAATAAGGTTCGTATTTTCCAAGAAAACGACATCCCTACTTTCTATCAATCATCTTTCATAATGATAAAATCTGTTACCACTTTCGTTTTCTACATTTCCATAAACCTGCATTTTCAGGTTTTACTTTTTAATTTATCCCTTAGTGGCCTTGGGATAAGCACTTGTGCCTTACAACCCACACTTTGAGCTTACTTAAATCTGGTTTATGTCATGTCCATAACTCGTAAGGTTTAAGAGGTTTTGCTTTAGTTTCAACTCTATTCAATATATATATAGCAGTCGATAATGCTTCATACAAAAAATATATTGGTAGATCAGCATATGCCATCATCGATCGCACCATATCCAATAGAGTTCTATTTCTCCTTTCTACAATGCCATTCTATTAAGGTTTATATGGCATAGTATAAATGTGTCTTATACCATTCAATTTACTTAAATTATCTAAAGTTTCAAATTCTCATCCTCTATCACTATTCAAACTTTTAATGGGCCTACCCAATTGAGTTTTTACTTCTAATTTAAATTCTTTAAATTTCTCAATTATTTCATATTTATGCTTGAGTAAGTAGATATACATATATCTTGAATAATCATCAATGAAAGTAATAAAGTATTCCATTCCTCTATGGGTTTTTGTTTTAAAAGGACCACAAACATCAGAATGTATAATTTCTAGTAAATCCGTAGATTTCTAACTTTTTGAAAAGATTTATTACTCATTTTTCCTTTGATACATAGTTCACATATATCAAAATTATCTGAGTTTATTTGTGGTATTAATCCACTTTTACACATTTTGATAATCTTATTTTTATTTATATAGCCTAATCTTAAATGCCATAAATATGCACAATCTGTAGACACATTCAAATATTCAGAAATAGGTACTTTATTAATATCAATATTCAGTACATATATATTGTGATCTTTCATACCTTTCACTGATAAATTGCCCTTATTTATTACAACGGTTCCAGACTTAAACTCAATTGTGTAGCGTTTCTGATTTAGTACAGGCACTGATACTAAATTCCTACGAATACTAAGTACATATAAAACATCACTAAATAAAATAACGGAACCATTCACTTTGAATTTACATGTATCTTGCCCCAAGACATTACAGTATGTATTGTTGCCCATATGCACTCTGTGCTCTCCTGTTTGTTTATCTTCAAGTTTGACAAACATATCTCTGTTCCTGCATATATGTCTTGTTGCTGCAGAGTCAACCAATGTTTTGAATACCGTATCGGACACCGTACCGGTCAAGGCTCTAGAACGAAATATTTCGGTACCGGTACCGTTTCAGGATAGCGTTTCGGGATAATATTTCGGGATAGTCGATATATGAATAAATTATATATATAAATATATATAAAAATTATATTCCAAAATAATAGTCTATATATAAATAAATTATATATAAATACATATATATAAATTATAAATAGTCTAGTCTGAATTGAAGGTTAAAAAATAAGCTTGTAGTTTGAAAAAATGAAAAAAAGAAAAAAAACATAAGCCGAAAAATCGGCCGGTACCGGCCGAAATATAGGCCGGTACAAGCTGAAATTCAGGCCGGTACGACTGGTATTTTGGCCGGTACGGAACATGTATAGTACCTATACCGGCCGGACGGCCGAAACGAAAAATTTCGGCCGTACCGGCCGATACGGTACGAAATTTAAAACACTGGAGTCAACTCACTATGAATCTGACGCTGGTTCCACTAGCATTACTTCTGAAACTGTCATCCCAATTTCCTTACTTTCTTGTACTTTTTCTTTATTAGGACATTGTGATTTGTAATGCTCATTCTTTCCACACTTAAAATAGTTTCCAAAAAATGGTTTATTCTATTTCATTTGTAACTATTTTTTTTTTTCTTAAATTGTTTTGGTTTCATCTTGTTCTGTGTAGAACGTTTGTCCTGAGCCATCAATAAATTGGATGACACACAATCTTTATTCCTTCTCTTCATCATTTCTCCTTTAAGTACTAAAAGTACTGAAAACGATATCATTGTTACTTCATTTTCACTGTGTGTTAAATGAATAACTATATGATCCCAAGATGAAGGAAGACTATTTAGTATAGTTGTAACTTGCATTTTATCAGTGAGAGGATGACCAACATCATGTAATTTTTTTGAAAGTAACTCTATTTGAAGTACACGATCGCCAATATCATCACTCTCTTTCATACAAGTCCAGTTATACTTATCCAATAATAACTATATATAAGTATCCGACTTTAAACCATACTTTGCTTCAATTGCATCTATAATTTCTTTAGCAGTTTCATAGTTTTCAAATAGAGGAATAATGTGATTACTCATGCAATGCAAAATTAAAGCTTTTGCCCATGCATTATGTTCTATCAATTTATCTTTATTTAAAACGCTGCTCCCACTTTCACTTTCATCATTTTTTATAATTTCTTCCTATGACTTTGGTGTTGTTAATGTATATAAGGTTTTTTCATGGGTTAGACGAAAAGTTATATGCCTTTTCCAGGCCCCAAAATTCATTCCATTCAGTTTTTCTATCCCTTAGGGATCAATATTTTTTCTTCTGTGCCATAAATAATAAACCTTAAAAAGTAATAAAAAAGAAGAATGTAGAAATAATAAATATGTACTATTTAAATATAATAGTTCAACTGTGCAAAAATTTAAGCTATTACAAATTTAATAGTAATAATAATCCTTGGATTTAATCCAAGGTGGAAGCTTAGAAATTCTCCTATTATATTTTAAATAATGAAAATAATGAAAGTGACACCCCGATCGAGGATATCCACGACCTTTCCTTGATGTTTTATCTTTTTCAAATAATTTCAGGCGATAATTTTGACCAACAGGTGCTTTGTAATGTTTTGGCTTGCAATTTGGAGCACAACGGCTTTTGAATGGACCAAATCGGGCTTGAAATGATCTCGAACGGTCCGATTGAGCAAATCTATCACGAATCAGTTCGGGAAACTGAGTAAACCGGTTCAGCTGGTTCAAACCGGGTTCTGGAGAAAATCGGAAGTCGGCGGCTCGGTCAAAGACTCGGTCAACGGTTCCGTTCGTGGCTCGACTCAGAGAACAGCTTGAATCTCGGCTCAGAGAACGGCTTGGCGGCTCCGCTCGGCTTGATGGCTTGACTCCAGAATTCCTTCTTCAGAATTGGGCAAAACGACAATGTCGTTTTTGCCATTTTTGTCCTCCTTTGGCTAAACGAGAATGTCGTTTAGCCAAGATAAGTTTGAAATTATGTTATCATTGGTACCGTTTCGTCCACCTTCTTCTTTCTCGCACTGGAATTCTTCCGAAACAGAAAACAGGGATCCTCACTTCCGTTCAACGAAATGGTCATTGGCTTTGAAGATTCTGACGTGCTCTTGAGGTCCACAAAGTCCAGCAACGGTGATGAACTCCGACGACCCCTGGGAACAATAACAGTGGGTGATGAAAAATTAGAAAATGCACTATTTCTTTGTGTAAAAATATTCCAATAATTTTCTTCAAAATAATAACAACTTACAAGATTTTGAAGATTCCTAGTGTACTTCAATCCTCCCACCGTGAATTGAAAAAGTTTCTCTTTCAGATTTTCAAGTAAACGAAGATTATTATAATATGCAAGTGTGGTTGCCAGACCAGGCACTTGCCTATTTATCGTCTTCACAATGCGCGAAAAAATTTCCTCTAACATGACCTGTGCTCTTAACATCACTGTAGAATAATTAAGAACAAATGGAAGCGGAATTTTGACAATATTGTGACACTCCCGTTGAGGTATTTGTCCCACAATATAGTGATGAACAAAGGGAATTGAGTGCATTCATTTGTGCACCAATGACCCTTATTTGTAAGCCATTATGCACCGGTTGGCAAATGGCACATCCATTGGTTAACTAATGGTAACCCAAATGTCACAACCTTAAGAAGTGACACAATCTATTGGCAAATGACACAACCATTGGTAAATCAATAGTAACCCAAAGGTCACAACTTTAAGAAGTGACAACTTTTTGACTAAATCAAAAAGTTGTGTCTAATGACACTTCCTTAAACGTCACCCCTCATGGAAACCATCACCATGTTAGAGGGTGTCTTTTTAAGGGATACACCGTTTGGTAATCACACCCCTTAGAATAACAAGATCGTCCTCTGGCAGTTTTTGCTCCAGCATCAGATGCGTGTTCTCCATCTCCGAACCTTTCATTTCCAAGCCCAAGTTTGACCACAGTGGAAAGATGAACATCTGTAATATTAGTCCCATTTAAGTAAAAATAAAAAAAAAATAATAATTAAAATGTATGAGCGGTAAGTTTGAGAGGCTCCCGTAACATTTTCCAATTGTTATATACATGCATGGTTTGTTTGCATCTCATTTAGGCAATTTCTCATGCATGGCCAAGAATTCCACTCTTTGGACTTAAAAAGTTAATCGAATAAGAATAACTTTTTTAGATTTAAAGAGCAACATTTAGTTGTAATTCCTGACTTTAGTTTATGAATCCTTCATCTGGAATTCCATTCACTAGTGATGGTGATGAAAAGTAAAGAACTGGAATAAAAAGGACAAACAAAGGACCAATTTTCCATTAATGTAGTGTTAGGTAAGAATGATCTAAAAGATCAATAGGGTAGGAAGGTAAAATAATAATGGAAACTTTGATTGTATGATCACAATAATTTGTATCATCCATCGTATCTATCGCGATGGATGATAAGAGTACGGAATGCGTACGTCCGAATAAGTATTTCTTCGTCCTTACCTTACTTCGACCAAAAAAATCAATCCACTCTTCATTTCTAATTTTCCAAACTTATTAATTACCTCTGAATATATATGATCACTTTCTCTATTTTCCCAATCAGTCGTAGAGATTAGGGGTGATACCCGCCCCCTACGGGGCGGGGCCACCCCTCCCCCGCCCCCCGCCCCCGCATATGCGGGGGTGGAGAATTTCTCCCCGGACCCCACCCCCGCATGGCGGGGGCGGGGTCCCCCGTCCGTTGGGCCGGGGTGCGGGGGTGGACCCCCACCCGTCCGCACCCCCAGCCCCCATACTGGGCCTTTGGCCCAGTACATTTTTCTGGGCCCTAATTGGCCCAGAATCGGTTTTTGGGCCACTTTGGGCTCATAATTCGTTTTTGGGCCATTTGAGCCCATTATTTAGATTAAAAAGTATATAGATTTAAAAACAGGAAAAAAAACATATATATAAGGGATATATAGAATCATACATTGAACTATTACGTTATTAACTAATTAAGTAGTAATCATCACTAAGGCAGTAAGGCACTATGCTAAAATATTTTGTTCACAATTATACAAATTAAGAGAACTAATAAACTATTGCACTATTACAAACTCCTCTAAAAGAAATAAATATTACAAATTATACAATTAACTATTGTAGCAACATTACAATTAATTATAAATTAATAAAATCATAATTTTTCAATTTGATCAATTTGATTTTGGGGTGGAGCCGTAGCGGTGAGTTCACTGAGTGGTGAGTTATGTCGATTGCTGTGAGACTGAAAATCAAGATCATAAAAGTCAATAAGTTATAAAACCTGAAATATTAATAAGTTAAAAATAAAACAAATTAGAATTAAAAAGTTATAAAGATGAAACAAAATTTTAAATGCAAAAAACAATTATGGAAGAAATTGTGCAAACCATGACAATGGTGGGTCCAATACAAAGTCATACTGCATCGGAGGTAGCCGTAGACGTCGTCTCATGTATCACTATAAGTATTAAATTTGAAATCAAATTAATGAACACCAATTAAATGAAAATAAATAAATTAAAATAAGAAATTATAAAATGAAATTAAAATAAATACCAGATCCAAACTGATCATCACTATCCTCCTCGACGTCGGCCTTCTCATACTCAAGAACATCCGGAACATGAATTGGAGTTCCCTTGATCCAATTTTGCGTGCAAATCAAAGCCTCCACAGTGGCAGGAGCTAATGAACTCCGAAATGAATCTAATACACATCCTCCCGTGCTAAAGGCCGACTTTGAGGCTACTGTGCTAACAGGGATGGCCAAAAGTGTGCGGGCTATCTCTCCAAGGATGGGATACTTCACGGCATTCACCTTCCACCAACTTAATATATCAAAATCTCGTGAAAATGGTAGAATCTCTGCTGCTAAGTATCTGTCTATCTCTGGCTGAGCCTCTATAGAACTCCGAAGGAAGGGGGTCTGCTCATACCTCTCACCCCATTCCAATCTACGTCTTTTCCCAACCTCGATGTAGATAGATGGATCGGGCGGCGGCTCACGGCTGCGAGAAGTAACTCAGAGAGAGAGAGAGGCGAGAGCGAGGCTGCGAGAGTGAGAACTGAGAAGAACATAAATGAGAAATCGGGGCTCGGCAGAGGCAAGAAGGGGGGGCTGGGTAAGGGTTTCAGTTTTAATTTTAAACCCAGGCATGAAACGACGTCGTTTCATGCCTGGGTTTTTTTTTTTTTTTAATATATATGTAAATAACGTATAATATATAATATAATTATATATAATTATAATTATATATATATAATAATATCCGGGCGGGGCGGGGCAGGGTATATCCGGGGCGGGGGTCACCCCAGCCCGCCCCCGCCCCCGGATGTTGCCCCAAATGCGGGCGGGTGGCCCCGCCGCCCGCATCTGACGGGCGGGGTGATCCGCCCCGCTTCCGTTAGGCGGGGCGGAAGTGGGTCGGGGCAGCGGGGGCAAGGCCCCGCTGCCCACCCCTAGTAGAGATCAGGATTCTATTCTCTATTAATTTATTTTGGTCATTATTTCTTTTCACTTTGTACGTGATCAGATAAATCAAATTAATATGAAACATTTGCATGTTCAAAGAGTTTGGTCTGTCAATTAATTAAGCAGGATTGGGTTCTCGATCATGTCAGCTTTGTCCCCGCTATAGCCACTAGAAATGCATACGTCTTCTGGAAACATGAGAAGCCACTTTAATTAAAAATGAATAGATCTAGAAAATGCGTACGTCTTTTGATTATGCATCAGAGTAGACGAAGCCCGCCCGCCTTCTGGAAATGTTTACACTACTTCTTAAAGAAACATCCCGAAAATTCAAGTTATTCGCACTTGGGATATTGACAGGCCGAAACACTAATATATATATTATAATATATATACGTATGAATAATTCTACATATAATTATAAATTGTATAAACGCCACTTAATCGTTTTAAAAAAAAAATAGAGTCTATTATTAAAAAATTAATTATTTTTATATGAATCTCATATTTTATTTATTTTTTTACTCGATGATCAAGAGTTTTAATTTATTTTTTTTTAAATCAAACATAAATTAATGGTGTCATTGTCAGGAACCCATTAAATATAATATGATATAAATAAAAAATTAAACACGCAAGAGGAGCCGAAGTCTCTCATGCATCTTCCTTTCATCTATCCGGAAAATAGCCTTGAGTGCAAAGCTCTTATTTCTTTGGAATTAATTGGCCCACCCCTAGTCTAGAAACTTAGTAGAGGTGGAAAACGCGTGGCTCTTTAGCTACCATTTGTTGATCTAGAAGCCCTCCCAAAGCATTCAAATATAACGACCCATGCACACCGGCCCCCCCTAAGGATGTACTTTAAAATTTAAAATTCTATGGGAAGTTTTTCTCGTGCCTTTATAGCTCCTTCAAAACACTTACCTCCTTTTGCTTTTAGCTTCTTGTTCAGATTTATTGCGGAAATTAATGGGTATTATGTCAAAGTTTTTTGGGCTCTCTTTCTGGCTGATCTTGATGATCCTTGCCTTGCATGAACAACCAAGAGCGTTAGAAGCCAGGCCATCACTGGTAGTACTCGGAGATCATGATCATGGTCACCAAGGTAAGCAAATTAATTAAGAACAATCCTTAGCTGAAAAGTGGAAGAAGAAAAAAAACAAGAACTCTATCCTTTTGCTTACGGGTTATATTTCGATGATCATCAGATCAGTCATAGAATTGATAGGCCATCTGTAAAATAAGGGAATGAATAATATTATTGTGATAAATTTATAGGGTATAACTCAAAAATGTTTGTGGCGACTCTTGGGATTGTGTGCAAGTGTTGTGATGGTATAAAAGGTGATTGCAGAAGCACGTGGGACGCAGCAGCTTCTTGCCCCAACATGCTGCTCCAATGCCTTCCATGGAAACTTCAGTGATTCAGCAATATTAGTATGACTACTAATTTAGTTCTATCATGTTATTGATTATATTATATATATGCATCTACCTATAATATTGCTTTATAAATTAGCCTCGTTGGACAAACGAGAGTTGGTTTGTTCGTATTAATAATACTCCGCTTGGATTTCTGGTTTTATGTGGAGCATTGATACCATGACGTGCTTGCTTCAAAAAATAAGATGTTTATGCATAGAGAAATAATATATTCAGTCGTGTAGTACACAAACGCGCGCCATGCAATCTTTTTGTAAAAATAGAGTAAATATGAGATCTAAATGAAAAAATTAATTTTTTAATTGTGGTCCACAGTACTATTTTTCAAAACAATTGTATGCACAGTGTTTGCACATTTTACAATTGTATATAGCATTATTCTTATATATACATATATAGCTTGGAAATGAAAAGTAAGACGTGATAATAAAAATTATACTTATAAGTGAGTGGGGAGTACATGCATCGATATATCAAAATTTTATTTATATGAGATTAATTTAGTCTTAAAATTTTATTATAAATTAAATTAATTTTTTCTGTGTGGGCGTGTCTGGCCTCCGGTTGCACCAACTTTCCATGTATAACGAGAGTAACAAAATAAATCGCAATGTCAAAGAAATTGAGCTAATATATACTGTATAAATGGTGGTTCCAAGAACGTTCGCGCCATATATATATATATATATCAACATGAACGAGAAAAGGTTACTGCACAATGATTTTTTTTTTTTAATTCTTTTTTTCGAATGTCATCACTTATATGAATAAAAATCAGTAAATTATATATATAATTCAAAAGCTTAAAAATGTGAAAATAAAAACTCGGCAGAAATTCGGTTTCTTTTTTGTGGGGGGAGTAGTGTTTTCAATTGAAATAATAGAATAAGAATTGATTCTCAAATTTAATTTGATATTTTGATTTTGTAGTTTGAAATCCGAAAGAATCTAATCCAGTGGAACTTAATTGGTATATATATACGTATAGGAAAATGATAGGTATATCAACAAAGTGTATTACGTCTTATCATTTGTATCGATGAGTTATACTTTTTAAAAAAATACACAAAAAAACATTTTAAAAAATAGAAAAAATTAACACATATGTGTACAAAGTCATGTCGGTACATCATGACTTGGCTAGCTGTAGCACCGTACGTCCATCATGCGTATATATAATACAGGATCTCAGCACTCAAAAGTTAGCTAGACCAATGACATGATCATGATAAAATCCTAAAATACTAACTAATAATTACTAAATATTACCGTGAACAAATTAAAATATCGTCAATCAAATGGTATACTATCCGTTGCATGCATATCTCAATGTACAATAGCACGACTACTGATCGTGAATCAGTACATGATATGATATTAGACATAAACCTCAATTTATATATTCAAGTGCGAAACGCTATATATATTCGAGATAAATTCCTTAATTTACAAGTTTCTTGGAAATTCCTTAAGCATATTTTCTCAATGCTACGTCTGGCCTCGTACGTGATATTCAAATGTTTTAGACATGATCATCCACCAGAGAAATCAATGAATTTTACAAGATTACATTATGAAGAATGATCAAAATTAACTTGTTGCACTGGCACATATTGATCCACACACGCAAAGGAAGGATCCTAGCTAGCTAATAGCTATGTTTAGGACGGGAGATCGATGACTAGCCCGTCGATCGAAAACAAATGCCTTCATATTAATGAACAGATCCTAGCTAGCTACTACTGTAGATTTGGCAACAACGCATGGGATAGGTTATTCAAACGAGATAAGATCATGATATGAGATGAGATAAAAATTAAAAGTTTAATGAAATATTGTTATAACATAATTTTTTAATATTATTTTTTATTTTAGAATTTAAAAAAGTTAAATTGTATATTATATTTTATATGAAAGTTTGAGAAAGTTGTAATGATGAGATGAGATAAAATGAAATTATTTGTGTAACCAAACGAGGTTAGGCAAGGGTCAAATCTCAGAAGATCGGTACTTAGAACTCGTTTGGATAGTGAGATGAGATCATAATCTGTGAATAGTAGTGAAATAGTTTGAGTTAAGATGTTTATGTGGTTTTGGAAAATGAAAGCTAAAAAGTTGAATAAAAATATTATAAAGTTAAAATATTGTTAGAATATAATTTTTTAATATAATTTTTGTTTTGAATTTAAAAAAATTGAATTATCATTTGTATTTTGTTTGAAGTTTAAAAAAGTTATAATGATTAAGTAATAATTAGATAAAAAAATTGAATATTTGAAATTAAAAAGTGTTTATATTTATAATATTTGGATATTAAGATGAGATCATAGTATCTTGCTATCCAAACCATGCCTTAATTTTCTTCATTTTTTGAAATGCTATATATATAGAGTGCTACTATTGGGCTATCTAAAAAGTTACAACTCAAATGACTCTTTTGATGTAACACCGCCACGTGGTTTATTAAAAGAAAACACAAAAAATATTCAAACCAAAAAGACATCCAAAAAAAAAAAAACTGAAACTCTAAATTTCCTCTACCCTTGTATTTTGAGTTTGTGTTTTTAATTTTCTTAATAAATTATGTGGCATCACATGGTATAAGTACCACATCAAGAGGGTCGTCTAGCAGTAAGTGTCATATTACCAAGTAACATTATTCATATATTTATCATTCCGATCTAGAATAGGAATTTGTTCAGGTACTTTGCTCATTAATTTAACTCTTTGATCATCATAAAAAAATTTCCATACAATTCAATGTACTCGTAAAGTACATGACATGAATGGAGAATGCATGTTCTAAAATCAAATTCTTCTCCGCATTCACTGGACTGGATATGTGAAAACGACAGTGCAGCAAATTGGCTTAAGATTCCAGAGTTGAAGGACGAATACTGTAAGATTTCTTTTCGTACGTACTTTGCTTTTGACTAATGGCTATCCAACGGACACAGCAACAGGTTGAGAATTCTAATTCCCTTCATGTAATGTTAATGTACCCTCATGCATGTACGTGCGTAGCTCCATGCACTAACTAATTAAGTAACTATACCATGCATCCACCCCAGGCAATTTTGGGCCATTCATTGGGAACGTGTAGGTGTTTCGGCTTTTTTTTATCAGATGGGTACGTACGTACGTGATTATCTTTTAATGAACCCTTTCTGATTTACATAACAAAAAACAGCTTCTTTTACAAGCTGGTAGAAGGTAGAAGGTATAAAGGATTTGGACTTTGGAGTATGTGCCGCTGCCTGCGCGTACACCAACCCGCCCCTATCGGGTTGCAACGCGGAAGCTCCACGTTGTGCTGGAATATGTCAAATTCCATGAATGATTATGCATGCACGCACTTGTACCAATCTATCCAAAACGAATCTCACGAATGATATCAAAGGAAATGCTTGGGCAATCTTATCATTATAAAAATTTAATCCTCTAATTTGTACCCTTTTTACCCCGCAAAAAAATCTTTGAACAAGCATGACCCGCTAGCTAGCTAGCTAACAAATTAATGATCAGAGATTTCGCTAGAACCCTCTGACTAAAATACTACTACTGCTACTAGAACGCAAGTTAGAATATTATATTAGATATGCTATATTTTTTGAGAGTGAAGAAAATTACAATTAAGCACTTGAGGCATGCTGCATGCATGTCATCCTGATTCATTTAACATTAATTACTAATATATAATATCTTTAATTGTCACTTCTATAATGCGCGCTTTGCTTTGTAGATGATCATAACCTATATTAATAACTTATCATCAAGCCGGTAATGTTTTAAAAATGTTTATGAATTATGATCAAGTTTTGTATTACGTACGTACTTAATTATTGTCAGCATTGAAAACGCCAAGCTAGCTATGAATTAAGCTGATTAGAATATATCACAAAATAAGATAGCGTTTATCCTAACATATCATATTGATAATCAGACATATCCATATATATGATCCTTTCTACCACTTGCTACAAAACTACAAAACAGATTTACATTATCATGAATGATTACTCTCTCTCTCTCTCTCTCTCTCTCTCTCCCCCTCCCCTTCAACCTTTGATTCTCAATATTTGAACAGTAGAAAGTATACTTCTTTATTTTGAAAGATTTGGGGTAAAGATAGGTAAAATATCTTCATTAACTATTTGGCAAAAGTAGGCATAAAATTTCAAGTTGAGCCAGCCACCTTATCCCTTTTTCTTCTTTTTTGGGATCGATTATACATATAGGACCATATATAACAGATTTGAGCCTAATTTGCTCAAGTGATCTTTATATATTCATGGAAATTATATCATTCTCTTTTTTATAATAAACAACAACAACAACAACAACAATAATAATAATAATAATAATAAAATCATCTACAGAATGGACCACTGAACAAAGGTCAAAGATATAGGACGAGAACACGTGGCAGTAGGGGCTTGGAGCTGGCAACATGTCCACTTGGATGGGAAAGATGCACCCATGTGTCAAAAGAGAGAGAGAGACACAGAGACAGACAGAGAGAGGATTGAATTGAATGATAGCATATGGGGGATGCAAAGCAATATCTGAGCACCGTATTTTGGGGCTTATAAATAGTTGCGACCGTTCACAAGACTTCCACATCTGCAGTCTTCACGTGCTCTCTCTATCTGGTCTGCCTCCCTCTCATGCTTTTCTCTAATTTATCATTTTGTTTGCATCTCGATCTGTAAATCTTAGCCAATTCTTCTTTTTTGGGTCTTCGGCCGTTGAGAGATCATACATATCTATCATAAGGGTAGTTTTGTTCGTTGGTTGACAGAAAAATCGAAACCTCTTTCCGAGTGATAACAGTAGTAGCTATGGAGAACAAGAAGAAGCAAGTGGGTGTCTCATCTTCATCCACGACTTTCGATCACCTCTTTGGTCCCAAGGACCCCTCTTCAACAACTTCATCATCCTCCAGTACTTCTGGAATATTTGGATCCATTTTTCCACCTCCCTCAGCGGTATTTCTTTTTCAGAACCATCGACAATGACATCTAATCAATATGGTCTTTTATATTTCTTTTGTGCGTATCTCGTGCATGTTGTTCTGTTTAAATTAAAATTAGAAAAATATGACAATCGGATGCGAGTACTGTAGAACTCAAATCAAACGTCAGAATCACGTCATCCATTTTCTTAAATGACTAGCTAGGACTTGCAAGTTTTATGGAGCTTAGAAATTGATCAAAACTTGAAGTGGGTCGGATATCGATGAGAGCATATATCGACTTCTTTGATTTTGTACATATTAAGATCAGAGAATGTACGTTTACATGCATATATTTTAGATGCACTAGTCCTCTTTTTGCTAAGATTCATCAAGAGAATTATAAGAAATAAGATTTGAATTTTGCATCACGAAACTTGCTTCCCGATTTGGTCATGCATATTAGCTGGAACTATGCAGTTGATCTAATTTAATTGTTTAATTTCCTTCGTCAACTTCAGGTGCTAGGGAGGGATTCCACTCATAATCGAGGTGGCAGTGGCAAGTATGGAAATCCAGGTATTGTTTACCAGTCCCAGCTGATGTGAATTTATGTATATGTATGTATGCTGCATGACCTGATCATCTAGGTTGTTTGGTTGTATTCAGATATTATTACCAAGAATGGCAAGGGTGAAAGTACTGCTAGAGAAAAGGGTTCCAGTTACCAGAAAGAGACAATGGAACCATCCTATTTTAGCTCAGAACCAGCTTGCTACTTTAGCTCATCTATCTACTACGGTGGTCAAGAAGATTATTCTCCAAGGACCCGCTCCACCGAATCCCAACAAATTGTGAGTGTAGGGCATGCATTTAATTCACACGTTATAAATACATATATATATATATATATTTGTCAATATTAATAATAATGTGTGCATCTATAAGCTAAGGTTTGGTCATAATCTAAAATTGAGAAAAATAAATTAATATAATAAAAAATTATAAGTTGTTGATATATATATATATATATATATTTATAATATATAGTTGGACGTATAATTAAAGACCTAGCTAGCTAATTATAAGTTGTAAGAATTAATTATGTGAGGATGAGATTTGCCGTTTCTTTCAATGATCTTGAATATAATATATATATATATATATATATATATATATAAAAATAACATATAGATATATGTGTGTGTAGATAAAACATATAGTGATGATTTCTGACGTTGATGAACATATCTTCGAATTTTTTATTAGTTTAAAAAGGATGGCGGAGACGATGATTCAAACGGAAACAATCCAAACTGCGCTTCCAGAGGGAACTGGTGGCAAGGTATATATGATGGCTGCGTAGTTGTAGAGAAAAACAAAATGGGTATATATAATAATGTTGATTTAATTAGAAATAATAGAAATCTAAAACCCTACTTAATTTCTTGGTTTCTGCAGGTTCCCTCTATTACTAACATCGAATGAACCCATCCTGCACCTCGCAAAGGTATTCCGAATTCTTTCTCATCAGAATGGTTGATGGATCTCTTTAATTATGTGCTTCTCTGAGGCCACTTTTTGGTTTTAAGATTCATTACACATGAAAAAGGTTTTTATATATATATAGATTTTAGAACCATTTTTAAGGGTCATAAGTTATGGGAAACGAATCAAAAGACTCGTGGCTAGGAAAAGACACGATTCTCGCTTTTTATGTGTTTTGGGCTCCTAACTCTCCCATTTATTCCTAATTTCCAATTATGGTTTATACGAAAAAGTTAAAGTGCGCAATTAAACAAACGAGATGCTGAAAAGGCCTAAAGAGAAGAGAGAGAGAGAGAGAGAGAGAGAGAGAGAGAATGAAATATAAAAAAAATTAGTATTTACAACGAACAACATAAAGTCATTGCGGGGTGTAGTTTTAATATTCTTTGCCTTTTGCCTACATATGGCCCTAATTAAATCAATTGACTGAAATGGTGTTAATTTGCCTATGTTGCAGGGCTGGCGACAGTATGATCTTGTAGCTTAATATTACGTACGGAAATAAGCTGGTGGCAATAATATATTATATTAGTATATAACACTGTCATGACTTGGGAAAACGTGTTGGGTTCTTTTTGTCCCAACTGGCACATTTTGGGACAGTCTTATATTTCTAGTATTTAGGAGCTTGATGCCAGTACTCCTTTTATAAGATGATCATTGTACGAGTAACCTGGTACTGTTCCATGTACTTAATACGCTGTCTGGAGTTTATCCATGATCTACTTGTAACTCAATATATATATATATAGACTAGACTCTCTCTCTCTCTCTCTCTCTCTCTCTCTCTCTCTCTCTACAGTCTACTGTGCTAATTTTTTAGATTGCTACTTCTCGACTTGTTTACTACACAAAAGCAGCATCCCATACTTAGCTACTTGGTTTCTTTCTGTTCAATCGATGCAACTTGAATTGGCTGCTGACGTTTTACCAATTGGAAATGAATGGCAAGTTTATGAAATAGTACTTCTTTTTTCTTTTTCTTTTTTTGAGGGGGAGTCCTCAAAAATCAGAAGGGTCACTGGCAAACCATCCTTGGCAGTTCTTATCAATTAGGATCCTAATCTCTTCATACTGTCTTTTGCTTTTATTTCTTCTTGGCTTAATTCATTAAACCGCTTATTGAATCTCACTTCAGAAAAAGTGCACAAAATAAAATATGAAAAATAACTGAATTTGCACAAGTCTTCATCCAACTTTTTGGGATGGTTGTATTTGTCCAAGTTTGTCAAACCTTAACTAATGTTTATGGTTCTGCAGCCATTTACCTGTTTAAGGTAGCTAAATATGAGTTTGGATATAGAGAGAAATAGTATTCTGATTCATGCTTTGCAGTTTGCTTTGCACACTTAAGGTGGACAGAACCCCGGATCAAACACCATTCATTTATTTCTTTTGTTATTCGTGTGCCTAGATATCACAGTAATCTGCTAAGCTAGATGCTGCAGCTACAAAGACACAATCTCAGCACGCTAGTACTAAGAGCAACTACTTCACAAACACAGACGCCATGACATGGGAGCTTCAGTCTTCAAGGCAATGTATAGGCTGCAAAACAGAGCAAGTAAATTTAAACAGAGAGTAATCATAGCTGTTGCAATCGTTGGGAGGAGCATGGAAGAAATTGAAAAGCAGAAAGAAAGGGTGAGAAAATTGTGTTTACATACCTCCACACTTGTATCCCACTGGACGATCAGCTATATTGCAGCGTTTGGGGATGGTCACTGCAACCTCTGGTTTAACCCCGGAACTTATAGCTGTGTTAGAAAGCATAGCAGCACAAAGGCATTTTGAGTTCTGGCCAATCTTTTTCACCTGACTGCAGCATCTATCAGAAACAAGAGCACTCGCATCTTGTGCGGCTGATGCACATGGACCTAGTTTAAATGCTTCCTTGTCAGGAGAAGATTTCCCACATTCACGAGCCCCATAAACCTCATCAATGGCAGCAATACCTACAACAACAAGAAGAAGAACTAGAAACCAAATGGACTTCATTGGAACTTGTATTTCTCTGATGCACTGCCCACACCAACTCTGCGGGCTTTTATAGTGTAACAGGCAGCTTAAGAAGTGTTTACACGTAAAACCCACAAAAGATGGTGGATACAGCACTAGAGTAATGGCATTTTTGTTTTTCGCAGCACCTACTCCGGAAGTGGATTTTATAGCCGACGAAGATAGTGCTTCCTTCTCGATCATTGATCTTTCGACTCTATTTTTTGTCCTTCTCGATAAGGATCAAGCTTTCATGTGCAGCTGACAGCAAGGCAGAGGATAAGTATGACTCATTTCACACATTTCACGAATTGAGATCCTAGAAATTGTTGTTTTGTACTATGGCAAGATTTACACTGCCACGGTGCAAGGAGGAGAATGAAGAGTTTGTCTCGGACTCGATAGCAGGAAAGACGAGAGAAGTGAAAATGATTTCTTGTAATTAATCTGTGTCTTATTACATGTAGTATTTATATGCTAGTAAAGTAATAGCTCATAACAGAAAATTAATACGCGTACATCTCTTTTCTTATAAAGCTAATACTCTCCCTTAAGATGGAGGGTAGAGATTAACAATACCCATCTTGGCTAAGAGAAAATGAAACTGTACAGCACCAAGAGGTTTGGTCAAAATATCACTAAGTTGATGAGAACTAGAGACATGAAGTGGTTTTATGATTCCAACTTGCAATTGCAACTTTTCGCGAACAAAGTGACAATCAATCTCAACGTGCTTCGTTCTCGTTTGAAACATGGGATTAACAGTGATGTGAAGTGTTGCCTAGTTGTCACAAAACAAAAGAGCATGTTTTGGATGAGAAATATGTAAATCATGAAGAATAGAAAGTAACCAAGTGATCTCACAAGTAGCTAATTACATAGCCCAATACTCATATTCGGTTGAAGATCGAGACACAGTCTATTAATTCTTAGACTTTCAAGAAATGAGTGCATCACCAAAAAACACTAGATACCCGATCACTGATTTTCTAGAATCAGGACATCCAACCCAATTAGAGTCAGTGAATACCTTGAGATGAAGTGTATTATTTGCTAGAAATAGAAAACATTGGCTAGGAGTAGACGTGAGGTACCTCAAGATGCGATGGACAACATCTAAATGGGGCTGCCGAGGCTTATCCATGAATTGACTAAAAACTTGAATTGAATAGGCCAAGTCAGGCCTAGTAATGGCCAAGTAAATCAAACGACCAATAAGTCTTCTATATGAAGAAGCATCTTGCAAGAGTGGTGTAACATCCCGCTCCTCAATAAAGTCATATTTAGAATTTCCAAAAAATCGGTGTGCTACTAAACTTGAACTTAAATTTTTTTTTTTTAACGAAGCACTAAATAATAAAGATTTCATAATACATAAGTCAATCTTTATTAAATACTTAAATTCTAAAATAGAGTCTATGGAAGCACTTATTTAAATTCAATAAAGTCTCATGTGCTTATCAAAATAACTTATTAAACTTTAAATCATAAAACTGAACAAGACATTAACTATATACGCCTCTGCCTGGCCTCTCTGGGCCAAGTCCTGTCCTACAGTCTCATTCTCATAAATGTCATCACCTAGGGTGATTTAAAAACATAAAAATATCAATATTTTGAATACCGTATTGGATGCCGTACCGGTCAAGGCACTGGAACGAAATATTTCGGTACCAGTACCGTTTCATGTACTGTTTCGGGATAGTCGATATATGAATAAATTATATATAAATACATATATATAAATTATAAATCGCCTAATCTGAATCAGAGATAAAAAAAATAAGCTTGTAATTTGAAAAAATGAAAAAAAAATTAAAGGCCGAAATATCGGCCGGTATAGGCTAAAATACAGGCCGGTACAGGCTAAAATTTGGGCCAGTACAAAACACCTATGATACCTGTATCGGCCACTGGGCTGGTACGAAAAATTTCAGTCGTACCGGGTGGTACGATACGAAATTAAAAAAACTGAAAAATATACAAAAACGAATCGAATACACAACACATCATACAACAAACATAATAAACATAAGGTTTCTTGAAAAATATTTATACTCATAAATACATACGTATATAACATGAGCATAAATTTATCTTTCACTTATCATAGGCCGATACCCACTGTTGACCCCTATGAGTTAGGATCAGGGAATCTAAGTGGATTTCGATTCAGCTTGTGGCCGTAGTTGTGGAATCCATCCATAAAGAATACACATTAGGTGCACTACCAGCATATACAACCTGACAATGCAATATGCCTATAAAATATGGTATTGTCTTATCATTCATCCTTTATCAAAATCATACTTGCATACTTGTTATATCATAGATATCAAATAAAATTGCATTATTTTATAAAATGTAGTGATACACATAAAAATTATGATTTTTTCATAAATCTTTTGATACATAATTCTTTTCTTAAAATTATGAATTTTCATAAATATTTTAATGCATAATTTTCACATAAATCATGATTTTTCACAAAATATTTTAACGCATAACTTTCACATAAAATCATGATTTTTCATAAATAATTTGATGCATAATTCTTTATGTAAAATCATGGATTTTTATAATTTTATCATAACTTAGGTAGAGAAAAAGAAGCTTCCAATGGAGGGAGTACATGCATAATACTTTTATAAAAAATATGTTGTTTACCGTACATACGTGTAAAAGTATGATCATGCTATTTACTTTGTAGCGTTGCTTCCTAAAATTATCGACACAAAATCAATCACGGTGCTGGAATGGGAGGTTTATGGTTTTTTTTTCAAATAACACACGGAAATAAGATATTTATAGAGAGATTTTGGAGAGGGTGACAACCAGTTTGAGTTGGAGTCGGTTAAAGAGTTTTAACGTGAAAATGACTTGTAGAGTTATATCCCTATTAGAATAAGATGCCGACAAATTTGAGTTCGAGTTGGGTTCGGTCACGATCATTCAAGAAAAGAGTTTGAATTTAAAAATATGACATAATAGTTCATTCAATATAGGATTAGCAGTGACTGAGACTGCGTATGAGATTTCAATCAATAATGATTTTAAATTAAAATAAATTTTTAATGGCCGATCTTTTAATTCTAAAATGAGTCTAATTCGTTCAATAAATAATAAATGAGATTTAACATAGTTATTGAGCCTAATTAAAATTCCTAATCAACTTCAATAATTTATCATTCGTGGGCTTATCCAATATAGCCATTAAATATAATTTAGGCCCAATAAAAATTATCAATATTCTGACCTTAGAATTATTGGGTCGGGTCTTTACAAACTCTCATCCTTATAAAAATTATGTCCTTGAAATTTGCTAGACCTCAAATAACTTACATACTTATCCGCCACATGCTTTCCATGTCTCTTTACTCCTCAATCATTTAGTCGAACCTAATATTCAAAAAATTGCGATCGTCTCATATTTTGATCCGATGTCTGACTAATCATTTAGGCGTACACATTAGTACGCTATGTATCAACCATCATACACTCTAAATTCAATTCAAGCCTAAACAATTACCAACCCCAACAATGGGATTGATAGATTCACCCAACAATTATCTTAACTCAAAATGCAATAGTAACTAGCGATCTCCATATAAATAAAACTCTCCACATAAAATAATAATAAAATTATCCACCTAAAATAATAACATCAATAAATTGTCATCTAAAACTCTTCAAAGTTTGGATCCTGAATCTTACAGCTCATTCTTGATGATAGAATCATGTTACCTATAGAACATAAGATATTTTCCACCAATCATCATGAAATACAATACACCAAATGTAAATCTATGTCATAACTTCAAAACCCACTAAATTCATTACTAATTTCTTCAAATAAAACTAAAGTATACAACTATTTCCTCTTGAACAAGATGCATCATCAATCTTAAAACTAATGGTTCCTAACCTCATATTTAGAAACTTTCTTACCTTGTGCGCTTAAATCATTTCACGTAGTAGGTGCATTTTGACATGCATATATCTAAAATTTATCATTCTTAATTTTCACTAACACAATAAATAGTAAAGTGAAAAATACTTACTACAAAGCTGGACATGCCTTGAGGAGGCCTTGACCTAATTTTTTTTAATTCTTTTTTTTTTTTTTTTTGCAAAATGTTTCCTTCTCTTTTATTTTGAAATGTTTACAGAATCTTTTGACCTGAGCTCTGATACCAACCATAACACCTTGCTCTCCAATAAAATTATTTTTAAAATTTTTGGAGAATTGGTGTGCTACTAAACATGAAGTTAAAAACTTTTCTTTTAATGAAGGGAAAGAAAACAAAGATTTCATAATAAATAAGTTAATCTTTATTAAATACTTAAATTCTAAAAGAAAGTCTGCAGAAGCATTTATTTAAATTCAATAAAGTCTCATGTGCTTACCAAAATAACTTATTAAATTTTAAATCATAAAACTGAGCAAGACATAAACTATCTAAGCCTCTACCTCGCCTCCCTGAGCCAAGTCTTGTTCTACAGTCATATCCTCATAGATGGCATCACCTGGGATGGTTTGAAAACATATAAAAATGAGTCAAATACTCAATAACCAACACATCATACAATAAACATAATAAACATAAGGTTTCTTGCAAAATATGCATACTCATAAATACATACGTAAATAATATAAAAATAAATTTATCTTTCATTTATCATAGTCCGATACCCACTATTGACTCTCGTGAGTTAAGGTTAGAGAATCTAAATAGATTATGATTCCACTCGTGACTGCGGGTTGGGGAATCCATACATAAGGATGACACACTGAATGCACTACTAGCATGTATAACCTGGCAATGCAATATGCCCATAACGTATAGTACCATCTTTATGTCATGACATAAGTCGTTACATATCTTATCATTCATACTTCATAATAATCATACTTACATACTTATATCATAGATTTCAAATGAAATCACATTTTTTCATAAAATATCATGATATATGTTTTCTCACATAAAATTATGATTTTTTCATAAATTTTTCAATGCATAACTCGTAGAGAGATTTGGGAGAGGGTGACAATTAGTTTAAGTCGAACTCGGTTAAAGAGTTTTAATGTGAAGATGACTTATAAAGTTATATCACTATTGGAATACGATGTCGACGAATTCGAGTTCAAGTTGGACTCGGTCATGATCATTCAAGAAGAGAGTTTGAATTTAAAAATATGATCTAATAGTTCATTCAATGTAAGATTAGCAGTGACTGAGATTGCGTATGAAATTTCAATCAATAATGATTTTAAATTGAAATAAATTTTTAATGGTCAATCTTTAAATTGTAAAAGGAGTCTAACTTGTTCAATAAATAATAAACGGGATTTAACCTAGTCATTGAACCTAATTAAAATTACAAATCAACTTTAATAATTTATCGCTCATTGGCTTATCCAATATGACCCATTAAATATAATTTAGGCCCATTAAAAATTATCAATATTCCGATCTTAAAATTATTAGGTCGGGTCATTACCAGGGGACCATCTTCCTTGCTAAGCCTCAAATTTTGCTGCA
Organism: Juglans microcarpa x Juglans regia; assembly: GCF_004785595.1. Lineage (NCBI taxonomy): Eukaryota > Viridiplantae > Streptophyta > Magnoliopsida > Fagales > Juglandaceae > Juglans > Juglans microcarpa x Juglans regia. The sequence goes on from NC_054595.1 coordinate 29,176,613, forward strand.
TAGGAAATTTAAGAGGCTTGGAACCGAGGAAACCAGAATCCTCAAGGATATCAAGGGCATACTTGCATTGGTTGAGAGCTACATCCTTGGAAGAACAAGCTACTTCCAATCTAAGAAAGAATTGTCTCCAAGATCTTTGATCCTAAATCTTTGATCAAGGAAAGACTTTAAATTCATAATAGAAAGGAGATGATTACTAGCCACAATAATATCATCAACGTATATCAAAAGAATAGTGAAATGCCATGAATCATGCAACGTGAACAATTAATAATCAGCATGAGATTAAATAAAACCATAGGAAATGAGAGCTAAAGACAGTTAGGAGAACCATTGCCGAAAGGCCTGCTTGAGTCCATATAAGGACTTGTTCAATTTCCAAAATTTATGCTTCTTGGGTAAAACTAGGTGGTACTTCCGTACACACTTCTTCCTCCAAATCACCATAAAGAAATGCATTATTTACATCTAGCTGGTGTAAAAAACTGTTTTGAGAAGCTACAGCAGCTAAAACACATTCCACAGTCACAAGTTTGGCCATAAGAGAAAAAACTTCATGGAAATCAAGGCCCTTAATCTGTGTATATCCCTTTGCAACTAGTCTCGCTTTGTATCTTTCAATGCTATCATCGGAGTTATATTTTATTTTATACACTCATTTATAGTCTATAGGTTGTTTGTCATAAGGTAAATGGGTAAGGGTCTAAGTGTGGTTGAGTTCTGAAGCTTTTATTTCAGCTGTTATGGCATCACACCAATAAGAGTATTTGATGGCTTGTTTGAAGGTTTTGGCTCAAAATTTGTGGAAATAGATAGAACTAAATAGGGGTGAAAAAAAAACCGATGAGTTCAGTCCAGCTTTAAATTGGTTCGGTCTGGAACCAGTTCCATTTTTTTCAAATCGATCTAAATTAATTTTTTATATTATATATAATTTTGAAATCTAATATATATAATTATATATAAAATAATCTTGTATTATATGCTAAATTGCTAATTAAAATAACATTAAAATTTAAAATCCTATATAAATAACTATATATTATCATTATAGCCTATAGTATTAGTAGTTATATTAATACAATATCACTATATATTATAATATACTATAATATATCACTATATTATATATTATAATATATCACTATAGTCTATAATACAATTATAATATACTACAGTATATTATCACTTTATTATTATATACTATATATAATATACCAGAAAATTGGACCAAACGGGACCGAAACCGGTAAAACTGGAAGTACCGATTTAGGGGTCTAACTAGTGCGATATCAGTTCTTCAAATCTCAAAACCGGTGTATACTGGTTCGGTTCTAAAATATATCCAAAACCAGACCGAACCGGATAGATTATACCCCTAGAACTACAAATCTATAAGAAGGAGACAGCTTTTTGTAAGAAATGAAAGTAGAAAGAGAATGGAAAGTAGGGGACTTACCAAAACCTTGATCTGAAGGATCTGAGACGACATGAGCAGTACTAGTTTGCAGTGATAATCTTGCAAGTAATTGGGTGCTCTACGAGCTCTAGATGTTTGCCTAATAGCTACAGGAAGAACCTGTGTAAAAGGGGAAGAAGAAGATGGATTGTGGATATTTGAAGGAAGGGAAAGATCTGAAACAAGAGGCACATTTGAAGGAAGAAAAATATCAGAGATTGGATGAGCTAGAACAATTGAGGAATGATTTGAACAACAAAATCTGAGGAGGAACTGAAAGAAAAAACAGTTTCAAAGAAAACTACATCTTATGAGATAAGGAGATGTTGGTTCTCAAGATCAAATACATTGTAACCTTTAATGCCAAAAGGATATCCAAGGAAAAGATACTTTTTTACTCGAGGATCAAATTTGTGTCTATTTCTAGAAACAGTGGATGCAAAACATAAGCAAACAAAAACTTTGAGGTGAGAATAGGTGAGGACTTTGGAAAAAAGAGTCTCATTTGGAGATTTATTGGATAAAAGTGGAGTTGGTGTGTGATTGATTAAATAGGCTGCTGTTAGAATACATTCCCTCCAAAATTTTAAAGAAAGATAAGCTTGGAATCTAAAGGCACGGGCAACATTCAAGAGGTATTTGTGTTTTCTCTCAACTACACCATTTTGTTGTGGCGTTTCTACACAAGATTTTTTATGAATGCCACCCTTAGAAGCATAGAAGTCAGGCATATGGAATTCAATACCACTTTAAGTTTGTCAAACCTTAACTAATGTTTATGGTTCTGCAGCCATTTACCAGTTTTAATTTAGCTAAATATGAGTTTGGATATAGCTGAAAATGCAGGAGAGAAATAGTATTCTGATTCATGCTTTGCAGTTTGCTTTGCACACTTAAGGTGGACAGAACCCCGGATCAAACACCATTCATTTATTCTTTTGTTATTCGTATGCCTAGATATCACAGTAATCTGCTCAGCTAGATGCTGCAGCTACACAGAAATATCTCGGCACGTTAGTACCAAGGGCAACTACTTCACAATCACAGACGCCATGACATGGGAGCTTCAGTCTTCAAGGCAATGTATAGGCTGCAAACCAGAGCAAGTGAATTTATTACCAAAAAACAAAAAAACAGAGAGTAGCTGTTGCAATCGTTGAAGGAGCATGGAAGAAATTGAAAACCAGAAAGAGAGGGTGAGTAAATTGTGTTTGCATACCTCCACACTTGTATCCCACTGGACGATCAGCTATATTGCAGCGTTTGGGGATGGTCACTGCAACCTCTGGTTTAGCCCCGGAACTTTTAGCTGTGTTAGAAAGCATAGCAGCACAAAGGCATTTTGGGTTCTGGCCAATCTTTTTCACCTGACTGCAGCATCGATCAGAAACATGAGCACTCGCATCTTGTGCGGCTGATGCACATGGAGCTAGTTTAAATGCTTCCATGTCAGGAGAAGATTTCCCACATTCACCAGCCGCATAAACCTCATCAATGGCAGCAATACCTACAACAACAAGAAGCACTAGAAACCAAATGTACTTCATTGGAACTTGTATTTCTCTGATGCACTGCCCACACCAACTCTGCGGACTTTTATAGTGTAACAGGCAGCTCAAGAAGTGTTCACGCGTAAAACCCACAAAAGATAGTGGATACAGCACTAGAGTAATGGCATTTTTGTTTATTGCAGCACCTACTCCGGAAGTGGGTTTTATAGCCGATGAGGATAGTGCTTCCTTCTCGATCATTGATCATTCGACTTTATTTTTTGTCCTTCTCGAAAAGGATCAAACTTTCATGGGCAGCTGACAGCAAGGCAGAGGACAAGTATGACTCATTTCACAAATTCCAGGAATTCAGATCCTTGAAATTGTTGTTTTGTACTATGACAAGATTTACATTGCTATGGTGCAAGGAGGAGAAGGAAGAGTTTATCTCGGACTGGATAGCAGGAAAGATGAGAGAAGTGAAAATGATTTCTTGTAATTAATCTGTGTCTAATTACATGTAGAATTTATATGCTAGTAAAGTAATAGCACATAACAGAAAATTAATACGTGTACATCTCTTTTCTTATAAAGCAGTAATTCTTTTGGATATTAAAGAAAGTTGACATAGCATTTTACAAACTCACTCAGAAAAATTGGCAAACAGCATCGATACAATAATAGTATTTACAACTCATGAAAAGTAAATATGGAATACATTGTTGAATACAGAAACTAAAATATCATATACAATTAGATTGTTATATATAGCATTTTTCAATCATTTTCTCGACTTCATGAGTCTCCCATATGATATAATTCCCAAAGATATAATAAGCACAAACTGAAACCATCGGTAATTTAACATACTCGATGATAAATTGCATTCGACAGAAGAACAATTCGAGCTCACGCAATATTCCAAGTGAGTAAAACCGTACAATACTATAAACAAATACGGAAGAAGCCCAACGGGAACCAAATCACGAACGGAAACAAGCTTTGTGAGCTCCTAGAAGCCAAAGTCCCCAGCATGATCTGAACCACATTAACCGAAAATGGAGATGACACCTTAGACATAGATCCCGATCCGGAGGACGGACCGCTTGATGTAGGCGACGAAAAGGAACAAAAGTTTACGCCGTTGCCGGGGATCGAACCCGGGTCACCCGCGTGACAGGCGGGAATACTTACCACTATACTACAACGACTTTGTTGACTGGTTCCGGAATCATTATAATTTATGACAATTACTTTTACTATTTGACTCTTATTTTTCACCCAATTATAAAACTGTACGTTATAACAGGAGCCTCAGACCTTAATTGCCTTAGCAAAAATGATTTTTCCTTTAAATAAATAAAAAAAAAATCATGGGGAGCATGTAATGAGCGTACACCCACCCAATTCTTTCATCAGGTGTTGCTTTCATTTCCCAAATGCCACCGATCTCTAAAATAAAATTATTTATGAGGTCAGGTGTGTTTTAATTAAGCCTGATTTTACTTATCAAAAGTTTGAAATATATAGGCATCTATTTCTAATCACTATTCTACCAAATATCTCTTTTGGCTACGTTTAAGCACTAAAAATATCTCAAGTATTCTTAGAATACTTCATTATTATTCATTACTTTATTATTATTTTTTACCTACTTTTTACTATTATTCACAACTTTTCTCAACATTTTTTCATTAATTGAAATTTGTCATAAATCTAGAACTGTCTCCAATTGTGACTTCCATTTACAGCAGGATTGCTTGCTTTGTTTTAATGTTAAGTATGAAAACCTCCAACATGCAAATCAAAAGGGCATTTGGTCTAGTGGTATGATTCTCGCTTAGGGTGCGAGAGGTCCCGAGTTCAATTCTCGGAATGCCCCAACCAATATATTTCTTTTTTGATTGAATAATTTGAAACTGTCGATATTCAACTTCAAAGCAAATATTAGACCAATACATTAATTTACCAACTCATAACAACAAATAATTGGTCAGAGCATAAGTTTTTCTATGTTTAAGTTCTATCACCGCTTCTTCCCTAAAAATCATCAACAGACAGAATCTCAGCGATCATGACGCAATTTCATCCCATTTTGGTGGGCTGTTCATTCTTTTTTATATTCCAAACTTTTGGTGTCACAAATCCTCGCCTTCGTCTCAACACCAAGATAATTCGTCAAGACTCTTTTCACACCAAATCCACGGCGGGGAGGCTTGCCATGGTGGTTGATGAGAAAAGGAGTTCTCTCTCTTCTGGCAGGACTAATCAACAGTGCTGGCGAAAAGCTAGGAGTGGGAAAAGTTTTGTATGGAGTGCTTGAGTCAGGCACCGAGTATGAAATAGAGACTTTCTTGTGAGCAATCACACACCCTGTGGGAGCCGATGACAGCCTATCGGAATGTTTTGTCAAGTCATCCACATATAGTAAATCATCAATACGCGCCACAATGTTGAATGCCAAGCTCTCCAAAACTCTTGAATAGCTCTCCAGAATGGATTTTCCAACATCCTGAAAGTTTGCAAATGAAGTTTATTTTTCAAGAAATAGAAGGGAAATGTGGGACAAGTTGAACGGAGAGGATAGAATTTCAACCGTGTTGCATTGGATCTTGCTGATATCAAGAGAAGATTGTGTCAGACCAGGGAACCGCTGCTTCAAGCAAAGCAGGAGGCTCTCGGCCTTTTCTGCCAGCAGCTCCCACTTATCCCCATCAATCATCATGTCCTTGACCATTTCCCATGAGGACTTCCCAGTGGAACGGTTAGGATTAGATGGAAGTCTAGTGTGAGATCTTCGACGCCATACATGTATGGAGGCTTCCACACGGTTGGCAATCTCTAGAGCAACATGTTCTGAGGCTAAGTCGAGGCAATCCAGCAGACACACTGCAGAGAATTGATCCGATGTGATGTAACTGTAAATAACATCCCCTAGACAGGCTCTCCCATTCTGAAGCAAATTAACAAAAGTTCAATATCAGTGATGTTTGAACGGTGACCATTTCAAGAGCTAAAGAAACATCATGAACCAAATGGAGTATATATCAAGGATCTAACACATGTTTACAAATACACCCACGTACACTCATATACATATATGCGTGTGTCTTGTCCTTCTAGAGATTTACAGCATAGTATGGAAGGATTCAAAACATGAGATCAATAAATTGCAATATGGACACCAATTATATACAGCTCACACATCCTCCGAATCTCCGATACTGGATTTTCATACCTTTGGAAGAGCTTCCAAGTATGACTCAGGAACTTCCATTTCAGCTAAAGCTATGCTGTTTATGGCAATTGCAGCTTTTAATATTTGATTTGCACATTCACGTGTGTGATGCAACAGTTTTCTTGACTTTTCACTGAGGCCGCCAGTAGCTACTCGGGGTACAGGCAGCCACCACTTTTCCTCCTGCCTCTGAGTTGTTTTGCGAAAGGAGGCAGACCCATCTGCATCTGGGGCTACAATACCTTGATCAACATACCAAAACTCTGTATTGACAAAGCTATCTAATATTTCCTGTAACAAAAGAAGATGCCTAACAAATTAAGAATGGTTACAGTACAGAAAATAGTATACTATTAAACAAGAAAAACTGAACCTTACAAGAAGCATGTTGTCTAGTTTACGTAGGGCTGGGAGATTGATGAAAATATCTGATCTCGGCCTGCAAGTCATAACCTGCAGAATGTACAAGAAGCAAACAAGAAAAATGAATTGACGCTCCCATATTTAGCCTTCCCATATCATTTTCAATCACGCTATTGACGGTTGGTATTCCAGCCGTCAGTATGGTTAGCCATAATAAATATGGGTAACCCCGAAGGACTATCAATGGTGAAAATTTTAAGATTCAAACATTTGCTATGTTATTCCACAGCAACCAAACAGGATTTTACAGACTAATTTCAACATCAAAATAACAACTCAGTCATTGCAATACCTCAAGCCTACTACCATCAGGAAATGTTTGCCAAGTGGGTATCAACTCGACAATGTGATCACTGACGCAAAGTAGCCAATCCATCTCTCTTCGCCAAATTGATTTCTTCCCAGTAGGCAAGGGTTCCAATCTCCATATTTGCCCAAAAACGGTAGCTACATAATTTTTAGAAACAGAGCCAGATGAAGTAATCTAAAACTCAACATGGGATAATCCCACCAAACACTTATCTTAAACTTAGATAGAGAGCATACCACAGAGATTGGTAATGGAATTTGAGATAGCTAATGCCGTGCAGACCCCCTTCCCAGACCCTGACATATCTTCACCAAGCAACAATTTCGAAAACCTCTCTTTCATCATATTCATCTCTGTTCAGTATAATTTATAAGAGAGGGTCAGATAATGAGAAGCGATGGGTAATCATGCCCAACCCTCAGACTCTATTTGGCTCTTGATAAAATAGGAATGAAGAAAAAGATATAAATCGTAGGTTTGTGCTCGCTGGCTTTCCGAAAAAGCTCCACTTTCCAAATATAGCTGTATCAAACTCAGCCCAGCGGATACTTCCTCTTCCTGAGGTCTTAAAAAACGAAAGAGCAGTAACATTCAAAATTTGAAATTATTGTCTTCTGAAATTTTCTTAGAAACCAAACATAACAAACCTGAATTTTGGGAACCCATTTTCTCCAATTTCGAATCGTCAACATTGGGTTGTTTTTGTTCAGCTTGGCCCACATCAGAAACCGAACATTTGCTTACTTGAGCATTGCCAATAGGCCAGCCTAATGGAGGCGGGGAAGAAGACCCTTTTGCTTTCACTTCCTCACTCGAGGTTTCGCAGCTCGATCTTGAAAAACCGCTGCTCTCCCTGGACTCAGAGCTCAAATGAGTGTGCGACTCAGCTCGAACACCTTTACCAGAAAACGATTTAGACCCATCCTTTCTCTTTTGAAAATTTCCACTCTTCTTTATCAAAGATTCCATCCGAACTCTCTCCGACATGAAAGTTTTCGCAGTGTCGACAAACCGCTAAACGAGTACAGGCATGGTTACAGTGCCAGGTGAGAGAGCAGAGTAGGAGAAATCGAGAGGGGACTGTGAGGTGGGCTAGCCTGCACCATGATTGCTGAGCCTACCGCGTGACGGCGAGGAAGATGAAGGGATCCCCGATCAGAGAAAGCTGTGGCTGGGTTATTTGAACTGTTCACTGCTGATCAAGACATGCCTTGCTGAGAACGTCCTGCTTTGTCGCACGTCCAGCTTTCTCGCTCTCTCTTTCAGTCTTTCTCTGGAATACGTACGCAATTCAAAAGAATAATAAATTAATGGTAAGGCTACTAGTTAAGTACTCACGGCGGTGTCCGTGTCCATAATCGAAGCCTCCCCTGAGTTTACATTCTCACCCTTGTAGCTTAGCTTTGCACGCTTCCTTTTTAGCTCAAGGTTAGTTGTCAAAGTTAAATAAAATATTATTTTTTAATATTATTATTATTTTAAAATTTATAAAAATTAAATTATTTATTATATTTTGTATAATAATTTGTGAAAAAATTAATGATAAAATGATATAAGATGGATTGAGAGATCAAAACCAAGCCTAAGCACTTGCCGCCCCCTCAATATAGACTTCAAAAATGCGTTCACCTAATTAATTGCAAACGGAATCTAATGAGTTCTTGAGCGCACACATGCACAACACATGTATGGGTACCGTGGGAGGAAAATGTGGAAATAAATGGAACGGATGCGTTAGGTTTGGTGCACATGTGATAATTTTTAAGAGTGATTGTCAATTGGTTTGCATTTGCTCTTCCCAACTCATTTTGTCAATGAGTGGGGACTTGACGTTAAATGGCAACAAAGGCAAAACAACAACAAAAAAACAGAAGGAATGGCAGTGAGTTCTTGTAGAGAATACAGCCTCTGATTTTGGGTTATACAAATCCAGTTCAGTCACGGCTAAACAACAATGTGTGCTTTGGTCGTAAAATAATATTTACAGTTTTAAAATTTGTAATTTTTGTATATATTCTTTGAAAAATATGAATAAATCTGATATCTATATAAAAATATTGTCCTTTTTTTAGTTGTGGTTTCTTACTTTTTTTTCAAAAAAAATATGCGAAGATTGAATACTCCGTAATTGTATATAACATTATACACTTTGAGACGTGCCATCCGAATAAATATTGTCTACTCGATATTTTCTAACAAGCAATAGGACCTTCTTCGTCCTTGTAAATATGAGATATTCGTTTAAATGTAGTAGAGAGAGGGCAGTTAAGTAATTGTATAGCGGTTTTGAATGGATTTGAGATTGGATATAATATAGCCGTTTAAGGACCGTATGACTGGAGCAATCGTTCCGTTGTCCGCGAAAAGGACCTTCCTCCACTCTGAACTTATTTTGAGCCTTTTTTGTTGCGGCAAGCTGAAATCATAGACTTTTGACCCTAATTTTAACGAAAAGTGAAATCCAGCATAAAAACTATCTTAAAGCATCTGTCTTTGGTGGGTGTCTTTGGTGATAGCCGTTTGATAAAGCAAAGAAAGCAGGCGGTCCTCGACTTTTGATACGTGCATGGCGCTTACTTTTCAAAAGTCCCATATTTTTTTTTCACACTCTTATATATCCCTCCTTTGCAATTCAATTTAATACGAGACTTGGTACGGACGACGGTGGATGGCATAGGCCGTACCCTTCCTTCTGTAAGTGCATGCAAATCAGCCATGCATATATGTCCATGTGCTGGGCGGTCTCTAATTATTTATGCCATTATGCAGACGTCCCTTGGGCTTTGGTGCTTCAACTACACAACTACTACCATTATTTGAACGTTTAGAGGTCAATTATTTCCCAAGTCAAGTTCGTATCCCTTCACTGCAAATTGTACCATGATTTCACTGCAGATTGTGTCATTTGTATAAAATAATTAAGGAAGAAGGGCTGAGGTTAGGCCTTTTCATGAATTAAAACCGGGTGGGTGGGTGGGTGGGTGGACCGACGTAGGGGCCGGGGCCTTCTGTTTTTTGGATCTGAAATGCTAATTAAAACCGAAACCTTTTTGGCACTGACCACCATGCATCAAACCCGTCCGTGAAATGATGGAATAGTACAAACCTGGTCCAAGTTAACGGATTACTAGTTCTAAACAATAAATTTGCATGAACCACCACCAAACAAAAGTGGCAAGTCCATTTCCTGAAATTAAATGTCAATTACGAATTTAATTACGAACTAATAATGACTGGGTTGAATGACCTCTTTTTTATCTTTTTTGTCTATCTTCCTTTCTCGATCAGCAGTTGAATTACCGATCGGTAGCTTGTACTTTATATTTTTTGGTATTTCATATACCGATTGCAGCGAACCTCGTTTGTTTTAATATATATATGCCAATTAATATCACGCTGGAATTTGGGCGGATTTGAAATGAAATTCTACGGCTTATCGACAGATATATATCAGTTATCGGGGCATGCTATGTAAAACTTGTTGCGTTTTCCAAAACCTGTAGCAAAAAACGAAAATGTGTGTTAACCGAGTAATTCCTACACAGGATATTTGTTTCTAACGTATTGAGTTTTAGCGCTGTGGAGGGAATTGCACAGTCAATTGTATCATGTGGCCATTATATTTTCTATTCAACAAGAACTTAAAGACTCGCGATGATAGTATCAGATGGAGATCGTTTGAGTTTCGTAGAATTATGCAACGATGCGGGCTTCATGCCCCGCTCGTATTTTGTTGAAGACATTGTCATTGATATGTCAGATCACATGCAGAACTCTATTTGGTTTCATTTTCTTCTAATTTATCGTGAGCTTGATCCGTTAACCTATCGCGCGAATTTATCACTTAACGTTGGTGCTTGTAGATAATGTTAAGTGATTGTCTATATTGACTCATTGAATCTACAAGAATGGCTAAAAGTTAACCGATTGGATAACCGAATGTTTGGATTTTCTGATCTATACTTTAATTGCGAAGTCATATGAATTCATATATTATACATGACTCACATAACTGAATAAGCTGATGTACATGTCTCATCCTTGACACCTTGTTTGCAGCATTTGGACGGTTGATCTTGCATATCTATTGCATAAGTTCCCTGTTAGTTTTTCCTTCTTCACAGTAACTGTTGCTGCACACCCAAGTTATTGGGCTGGAGCAGTTACCTAATGATCTGGTGCGTTCCACTTCCACTATCATGCTGATGACTATGGAAAATATTATGTTCTTTATAATAAGAAGACAACTACTACCTATCAAATAGAAGAAAACTTCTACTTTCATCATCTTGATCAGTGTTTGTTTCAACAACTTATGTTGTTAAGTATGCCACTCTGTTGGAAGCACGATGAAAAACTTAGAATTGGATAATTATATATGACAGTCACAAATCATCCTGTGAATATGCATACACCAGAGTCCAGACAACCATAAGTTAACACAATTCAAGCCTACACAGATCCACTAGCCTAAGAAAGATGTCAACACAAGAAAATTCCTGAGCAGAATCACAACAATTCAAGCTGGTTTCTTTCAATTCATATATTTTCAGCATAATTATTGCTATAGTTTTACTTTCTTTGAGTTTATCTATCTATCTTTGGGTATTCCAAACCATGTTCTTTGTTACACCACATAAAGTTTAATAAAGTAGAGAATGGCTTCCTTGTTTTGTTTCTGTTTCATGAAGTTTACGAATGGTGGTTAGATAATGGTTAGGTATTCAGAACCTTGGTGGAAATAACACCATTTCTTGGGAGTCATAAACTTAGAGGTTTTATAGCTCAAAAGGGTTACCAATTTTCAACCTATCAGCTTCTGTTATGACCATTTTACAATTGATCTGTCTATGATCATAGATGGTCAGATTACAACTGCAGTGCTGAAGCATGCATTCATATGCACGATGAGCTGAATTTAGTGACACAATTTCGCTATTACTGGCAGTTGCATGCACATAGCTTTATATGAGGGTTAATGTCTGTATAGACTGTATGTACAAAGGACTCATGTTAAGCTGAACCTGTTACTTCCGCATGGTTCACTGAACATCTTAAAATTTCCTTTTATGCTGAGATATATCTAATGGCCTGGTGGCCGAGATTTCAAGTCATATTGGCATAATGTTTCCTCCATATTTTTAAATGCATGTTCTAAGTTTCTTACTGTAGTTGCTCTTATAAATTCTCATGTTTATTGATTATTGGCGAAAAATTAATGTTCAGATTTTTATTACAATATAATGGAAACATACACTTGAAGTATTTTGCAGGAAACATGAGAGGGTCTTTTCAAAATGCCTAGAAGAAGCACGAAAATGATTTGTTATTAATGAGGGTATTCTTTCGGTAATCAATTTTTTGATCAGTCAACTCTTGTTGTCTTCTCTGTTGTAAAATACCAATTGTAAGATTTTTCGTTTGGTTATCCATCAGATATATTTGGGGAAGAGAGATAAGCAAAACAGACCTTCGGTACTGCATGAACTTCCTGCAGATGTGAATATTGATTTGTGACTTCCTTTTCGTAGATGTTTCTAGCTTCTTAAATCATTTGCTTGCATGCATAACAAGTTATTTTGTGTATGGTCCACCATCTGTTCTCCACTAGATATCACACGCAGTGTTGTTCTACAAAATATTTCATACAAATCAAACGTGAATTAATAATGTACAGAACCTTATGATATTTGCTTATTTTACTTGTAAAGTTGCGTATTGTTTTCCCATAATCTTTAGCAATTATTCTATCTTCCTGCAGATTTGGGAAGCTGATTTCAGTACTTTAATTTAGACCCAAGCAAACAAGGTATGTTTTCTCCGCAATAGTTCTTCGTTATAAGATTATTTTTTTTATTTTTTTTTTTACATGGGATATTTTGATTAAGCATCAATGTAATTCTCCCTCCCTTTTTTGCCCAATTGATTATACTTGTAATAGTATATCACCATTATTTATTCCATTTTATATGGTTTAATATTCATCTAATATTTTACCATGTTTGCTTGGGGCTTGAAGTTTTGATCGAAAATGTGATATTTCCCAATTAGAAACAAGAGATAGCAAGTAGCTTTTACTACTTAAATACGTGCGCATCTTTATTAAAAAATGCCAAATAAAAACATGCATCCTTTTGTCACGAAACAATGTATTTTCATGACAAGCTATATCCTATTCATGAGTTCCTCGATGGAGTATCAAAGGCTGCCTGCGCTCGTGGCCCCTGTGTGAATCGTGTCAATTACCAGGAAGATTTTCTTAGGCTGAATGTTTTATGCATCTGTATATGCGCCGAATTGTGGGTGGGTCATGGTTGTGTGAGAAGGGGGGGACAGATAAACACCACAAGCATGGTGCTCGCCGCTCTAGTTACTTGTAACATTTTTCTTTTTTAATTACTATTGATTATTAATAATTGGGTGGTCATGGTATGACCAAGACCGTAAGAGGTGGAAGAATCCCCCGAAACACAATGGTTCTGATAGAATGGGACATGTAGCTTACATACACAGTCCATGCATGATTCCGTGCTCTTAGGGATTATTACTTTAGCTGTCTTGGGTTTGGCTTCATTTCTGAAACAAAGTTCGCTTTTGAGTCTTTACGTTTTCTCTGTATTAACTGTAAATGAGCAATGTTCCTCTTATGTATGAACTTTGTCTCATATAAGCTATATACATACAGCAACTGATGGCGATAAAGTACAAAACACCCATTTTGCAAGAGTTGGGGATCTTAACGGCTCTCTCGTGATATGCATCGCTCACTGTCTTGTCACAATCTTTGTACACATGAATCGGTCCAAGGATTTGAACCAATTTTAAGAAGCGATCTGTTATAAATCCCAATCCCTTGTGCTTGTTCTTGTTTTTGTCCTTGTTATGACTTGGATGAATGTTCCCGTCCGCTTGTTTATTTGTTCTTTTCGTCTAAATTCAAAATTATACTGAGGTTCCCCATGCATATATGGTCCAGAGTAGTGCAATAGTTGTCTGGTCATGAGCTGGACACAAATACAAGAGTTGATAACTGGGTCATCAAGATTTATTCAGGAAAACTCACATTTTTGCTGCACAGCAATAGACCGCACAATGTTTTTAATGGTATGAAGACGTTGGCATTTGAAATCGTGTGCGAGAAAGCAACAGTAATTTTATTTTGGGGAGGCCGCTTGGACGTTGGTTGGCGTTTGAAAACATTAGTCTCCTAGAGCTTTTGCCATCACATGGTAGAAAAAGCAAAGGCGTTGGATGTTGTCGTTGATAATCCATCATGACATTGGATCTGGGAAATTTCTGGGGCCCAAATCAAAAATTAGGCAGATGTGAGATTATTGTTTATCAGTAATGAAAAAGCTCACCGAGACATCCTGATTGTGACTTCTTTTAAAAAAAATTTAAAAGAAGTATTTTTTAATAAGTTTGTGATTTTTTTTAAATGATTGAAGTGATTTAAAAAATACTTGAAAAAAATTATAGAAAATTAAAAAATATAAAATACACATATTGGTGGGCAGAGTCAGGACACCTCTCAGTAGCCCTAGCACTGCCTATAAGAGCAGTGGCATTGAATTATGTAAATACAAATAAAATGGATAATTTAGTTAAAATAAGATAAAAATGATCTGTATTGGATTATGCAAATGTATTGACATTCACTATAGCTCAACCAAATTTATTCAAAAATTATTTTTCATCTAAACACTCTCTCTTTTCTCATTTTTCTCTTTATTCTACCAACTCTTTTTCTTCCCTCGATCAATCAAGATAATTCATCATAGTCGTTTTTTTCCTGTTTATATGATTACCGAAGATCTAGAAATAATTAATGGTCCAGATGATGATGGTGCAGTACCTAGGACCAACTGTCAGAACTGTACTGTAAATTTGTAGATTTATAGAGTCTTTGTTTATTTTAGATTACGAGATCTTTTTTTAATACATGAGAACACCAGTATCTTTAAACTTGCCCAAGATTGTAATTTATAAATAAATAAATAAAAGCATCATAGAAATGCTACTAGTTTAAAAAAAAAAAGAAAAAAAAAAGAAAAGCTAGTATAACATTAATATTTTCATATAGCTCTTAATTTAAAAAAAATAATAAAACAAAAAAAGCTAAAAAAAAATATATTATTAAATTTATAATATTTTATTATTATTTTGACTAATATATAAATAATCTAACGTGAAAATAAGTTTAGACTAAAATAATTAAATATAAAATTAAGTCATATTATATAAATTTTATATTTACATTTATATAATCGAATACTGATACTGTAAATAAAGGATTTTGTCTGTTCTGCTAGAAGGAACATGATACTTTAATTCTATTCAGACTGATAATTTAATCGAGCAAGTCGATCGAGAAGTGTAAATGTACTTCTTCTTCTTCTTTTTTTTAATCATTTTTATACATTAGTAAACATTTAAAAAAAATTATTAATTAATCATTAAATTAAAAAATTAAAAATTGAAAAATTCAATCGATTACCTTTTTTCAAATAACATTTTTCTTTAATTAAAGGGCACGGTCAAATCAAAAGAAATCTGCAACAGTAATTTGGGAGGCTTGGGGGCAGTCCTGGAAACCAAACAATCATTTTGTTTTAGGTAACTACCTCCACAAACATACCCGAAAAACCAACTTTTCATTTATGCGCAAGTTTCTTGTCTAGTCTGAAATACGATACGAGAGGGACCTCGCTCCCGACACCGTTTGTAAGAAGCATTCTTCTTGATTTAGTCAAAATTTAATGATAATCAATATATATCAAAAAATTATCATATCAGATTGGATATTTTTATAAAATTTTAGACTTCTCTTATCTTAATTTTTTAAATTTGTAGGTAAATAGTAGGTGAATTAAATATTAAAATATTCAATTCTTACTGCTCTCACAAAATATGTAAGTATTTTTTGTAATTAAGAAATTTGATTTGATTTATTATTATTAAATATAAAATGTGATAAAAATAAATTAATTAGTTAATATTAATTAGAATATTAAGTATTAAGTTAATTATAATGATAAGTTAATTATAATATAATTATTAATTTAATATTTAATAAATGTGATAAATATTAATATTAATTTAATTAGAATATAATTATTATTAATATTAAATTGGTAGAATTATAAAATATGATAAAATTAAATTAAATAAAAATATATTAAATTAAATTTATAAAATAAAGTAAATTTATAAAATTATTTTTATATAATATTACGAAACTGCTAAAAAGTAAATACCATAATTGCTCTGCCAATTTGTAAATTACAGTGGCTTGCTTTTCGTACAGGCTATTCAAATGACCGTTTGCACGGGATATAGCTGTACAACTCTCTTTCCTTTAACAGCTTTGGCAATGGTAAGATTGTGAACTCCAAGTCTAAATTTTAACTTTTTTTTTAAGGTAAAAATTTTGTATTAGAATAGTCAAAAGAGTATTTTTGAAATTTTGAATTATATAATTTAGGATTCAGTCATATTTGGAGGGCCGTTGTAGAAGGATCAAATGAATATTTTATAATTTCTCATCCAACTACCTCTCTTTTAATATTAAATTTTAATATTAATACAAAATATTAAATATTAATATTAATACAAATATATTTACAAAATATTAATTTTTTAAAAATATTATTAAAATATATAATATTATATTATTATTTTGACTTTATGATAGCTAGTCTAATATAGATTAATCTCTCTAAAAATTTTTACTATAGCCAAAATCTCAAATTCTAATCAATATTAGACTTGTCAATGATTAGACTTGTGAGGGAGGGGGCCAAGCTCAAAGAGATCAAGTCATGGAGACCCTAACCCCTCATGCGGAAACTCAAAGCAAGCCAAAAGCCCAGACCAAGAAATCACGTACCAAGCCAACGGCCACAGACCCATTTGGAAAGGTTTTGGCACCGAGCTCGGACACACCAAGAAGCCCACTATAAGGCAATGATCGCCTGGAGACTCGGTGAACTGTCGAGCCCTGCTATAAGGTACATTGCAAACTACCGCCACTGGACGCAGGCGGCTGGGCGTGTCCTATCGTGGGCACACCAGGTCCTAGACACGTTGCATTCAATATGTGTTAGGGAATCCAACACTCAACGACGTGCTGCCAGAAGTACCGTAAGATGGCTCGACCACGATCTGACACCCTACCGCGATAGGAGAGTGGTAGCAAGTTTGACCCGAGCACGACTTGACACGCCACAATCTCGCTTAACAATTTGAGTTGCGACCTGACACACTATCATGACAGAAGGGTGGTAGCAGGTTTGACCCAAGCACAACCTGACACCCCACGATCTCCATCAATAGTCGGGTAGCTACCCGCATGGTGCGGGGCTGGGACACTCCCTCTTGGCCCCTTGCATAAGTCTCACATTGCTTAACTATCACTATTGTATTATATTGACCTCCTATATATTGGTGGGCTTATGAAGGAGGTAGGGCTCCACTGTCCACTCCTAGAGTGAACGATGGGGAAAAGTATATGGGAGAGCCCTTACCTACGGTCGGTTCTATTTATATCTCGTAAGAAAGTAGACGTATCATAGTATTATTGAAGGTTGTAAATTTCTTCTTAACACCAATTTTTGTTTGAAGTTTTTCCCATTTTCCATTTAGGTGGATGAGGTGTAAGGGCACCGAGCATACATGTGACCACTGGATCTTGAAAGTTTTCTCAAGTCCCAACAAACGCCGAGAAGTGGCCCACACGTGCGTTCCAAGTTGGCCATGTGACCCACTCGATTGACAAAGGTAATCCCCACATTATTCTTCTGATCAGATTCAAACCAATCTTTGACTCCAATCCTGTTCAATTTTTGTCCCATGCATGTGAATGTAGGACCTACACCACCATACTCAAAATTTTTGAAATTACGTATGTCGTTACTCAAATTTCAAAGACAATGGTATGGTGTGAGGCATCACTTGCCATCTTTTGGCACCTGATATAGTACGGAAGGCTCGTGATCCTTTTCATATGTGGGGTCCCTTAAATTAAACAACAACCATCTAAGGGTTTTCGAATCAGCTCTGCTTCGTACAACTGGTATGCGCAACTGCCGGGTAATTGAGTTTGCCATGTCAGACAGAATTAAAAAATAAAAATAAAAATCGAGGAAACGACTGTGCGGAAATAAATATGAGAAAGAAGAAATGGCCAAACCCTAGATCTATTTTGAAATTCATCTGTAAATTGAGAAGAAGACTGAAACATTTACGAAGCTTGTGCTCATTTGTGTGGGATTGTTCAGATTAATTATTTTAAGGAGTGTGATCACCAAACAGTATATCTCTTTGAATGACACCCTCTAATATGGTGATAGTTTTCATGATGAGTGATGTTTAAAGAAGTGTCAATAGACACAACCTTTTGATTTAGTCAAAAATTTGTATCACTTTTTAAGATTGTGACTTTTAGATTACCATTGGTTATATCCTTTGCCAATAGGTTGTGTCACTTTTTGAAGTTGTGACCTTTGAATTATTATTGGTTAATCAACGGATATGAAATTTGTCAACCGGTGCATGATGACCTATAAATAGGGGTCATTGGTGCACAAATGACTCACTCAATTCTCTTTATTCATCACCAACTTCTGGGATAATACCCTCACGGGAGTATCACCATATTGTTAAATTCTACTTCTGTTTATTCTTAATTATTCTACAGGATGTGCATTCATCGCTAATTTTCTCTGGACAAAAAGGGACACACAGACATGCAGTGCAGAGTGAACTCTCTCTTTAGAGAACTTTTCCAGAGAGCACATGAATGATGTGAATTTGTTAAGAGAATGATCCAAAACCCATTTAAATTGGAAATAAACTTGACCCAAAGATGGTTATGCATGCTGATCAATTTTGCAATGAGAGTTAAAAGGAAATTAAAAAAAAAAAAAGTCATGTTTTATTCTTTCATAAACCCGTTTCTTAATTACAAAAAATTCAAATATCAAGCAAGAGTAGCAAAACCCAAATCAATGAAAAAAAGAAGAAGAATAAATTTAGATCAATTAGAGCTCACGCTTAACAAAGAAGATGAAAAATGAGGATCAAAAGGGAAAGTTATTATATTGTTAAATACTTCATCAGGAACTTTTTCTTTTTCTTAATTAAAACACAAGATATTAGGGAAAATCAAATGATTGGAAACCGCAAAAAAAAAAAAAAAAGGATCCACCAGAGTTGAACCTTGCTGGGGGAAGGAAGAGATAAAAGTTAGAAAAAAAGGCCTGTTTTTTTCATTTTTGGAGATTTGTAGGGATAGAGTGGTGTGCCTCTGGGTAAGGAGGGAGTGATTTTGGTTTACTAGTAACGACTTCAATCGCCATAAGAGTTGAGGTGCGCAGAGAGAGAGAGATTGGGAGTATACCAACCTCACACAACGGGGGAAGTAGAAGTTTTTTCCACTGAAATGCATACCACAAGAGATTGGGTGTAGAAGGAGAAGGAAGAGAAAAATCAAAACGGTGTGTTTTGCCATTTCATTATATCCCGCCTGCTACCTAAATGTTGTTTCATTTACTGACGTGGAGTCAGTTGCGCGGCGTTTACATGGGACAGTTACCTCTAGCATTTAAATATATATATATATATATATATATATATGAATAAAACTACTTTGACTCTTCACTTTGACCGTTCTATTTGATCGTTGGTCAAAAAAAATTTTTTTTTACTTAATGATTAAGAAAATGATTTTAAATGTATTAGTGTATTTTTTTTATTTTTTAAAAATATTTAAACGTATTAAAAATGTAAAAAAAAAAATTACTGGACGATATACCCGACGATAAGAGTAAGTCGGCATAGTAGCCCTACTCTCTCTCTCTATATATATATATATATATATATATATATAAGCTAATTTGTTGGGTGTGAGTGGCGCATCCTATAAAACTTTGCCAACAAAGAGTTTTATAAGTTTGAATAGTGAGTTGAAATAAAAGTTAAAAGTTGAATAAAATATTATTAGAATATTATTTTTAATATTATTATTATTTAAAATTTTAAAAAAATATTATTTATCATATTTTATGTAAAAATTTATAAAAATTATAACAATAAAATAGACAGATAGATTATTAGAGTTTTTTTCAATCCAGACTTATACTATAGAGGACAAGTAGAAGCATAACAAATGCTGGAAATTATCGAGAGAGAAGCCTGAGAAATAGTCCAAACATGGCTTGCTAGCAGAGAGGTAGGTGGTTATAATAATATAGGACATCGCATCTCCCCCATCGAGGAAACTAGTTGGTATATGTTACAAAATTACAAAACTAGTTAGTTCCCACAATGGTAAAAATCAACGACTACAAGTACCTCGTAGCCACTCCAAATGTCCCAAATACAAATAAAGCACCTTTTGACTATCACAAATTAAGCTCCTTAATACAGAATATAATGTTACAGCAAATTTCTGCATTCTTAATTTCTTACGAGTTCCGATTAGGGGATATGCATAGAGAATAAAATAAGATGATAATTTTGTGAATAATACTAGTTAGATAGTTTATAAACAATAATGAGATTGTTTGAATTATGGCCCCATTTGAATTGATAAATTATCTCAATTCATTATTACAATTTTTTAAAATTCTCATATAAAGTATAATAAATAATCTAACTTTTTTAAATCTCAAAATAATAATAATATTAAAAAATAATATTCTAATAACATTTTATTTAACTTTTAACTTTTATCTAAAATCATCTTATCTCATCTCACTATCCAAACGAGATTGTATTTATTGGATTTTAAAAAATGAGAAAGAAAAGTTAAATAAAAAATATTATAAAATTAAAATATTATTTTTATTTTGATATTTCAAAATGTTGAATTATTTTTTATTTTTTATTTAAAAGTTGTAATGATTAATTTAAAAGTGTTTGTGTGTGAATGATATTTGGAAAGGAAATAAAATTAGATAAGACGAGATAGATGAAAAACTTTTCTAAATATCCTCTAAAATTCCTCAAACCAAAATTCTTGTGCATTGTGTAATATGTCGTTACATATTTCTCAAGAGTAATGATATACATACAACATATTTCATAATACATGTTTTAAAGTGGGTATTTTTGTAAGAGCATTACTAGTAGGCCACCCAGCGGTTACTGTTGGGTGTGCCACTAGCGTATTTAAATTTTATTTTTTTCCTTTTATTTTTTTAGCATCTTTAATTATTAAAAAAAAATATAAAAATACAAAATTTTACTAACATTCACTTTCTTAACCATTAAGTATAAAAATTAAAATAATCGAGTAGTAATTTTGAGCAGTAACTTTGAAGGCTCTATTAACATTTTTATTTTTGAAAAGTGATATCATTTTTATAAAATGATATTACCAGAATATTCTTTATTTTAAAATGAGAAGTGATATTTACAATCGTAAAATATATAAATATTATATAATTTTTTTGAAAAAAATAAATAAATATAAGATATAATAAATTTTATTATTTTTTAAAATAATTATATATAATATTACTCTTTTAAAATATAATTATATAATGTGTAGTGAAAAGTAACGAAATGTTTATCTTTTTCATTTTCCAAAAAAAAAAAAATTCAAAATGGTAAAGAAAAAAGAAAACTAGGGACATTATTTGAAAGCGACGGTTGAGTTGACTCGAGATGGGTCTCACTCCACTCGGGCTTTCGGCGGGAATTCGAAAAAAGAATTGCGTTGCGGGAAAAAGAAGCATGCCCCAATTATTATTAGTATTATATAATAATTATAATGCATAGTACCATAAATAAACGAGGTAATTGAAAATAACAGCTAGTGAAGTTATTGGCTGCTGGTACCAAAATCAAAAAACAAAAAAGCCCAAACCAAAGGAAAGTTGTTGGTGCTGTGGGGCCGGCCACCCGACAAGACAAAGCCCCCACCACCCCATTCGTAATCTGTCCCCTGTCTTCTATATTTTCGTCTAAATTAAAATTTTTATATAAAATATAATAAATAATCTAATTTTTTTAAATTTTTAAATAAAAATAATATTATAATAATATTTTATTTAATTTTATATAAAATATCTTATCTTATCTAACCACATAATCAAATGAGGCGGAAATTTATAGTTCACTTTTACATAACATTTTTGTCAGTAAAGTATTTATCTATTTATAAAATTAGAAATTTTGTAAGTATTCAACAACTGCATGTTGATTATGGTAACGTAGGAAGAAAAAGAAAGTAATTTGCAGCCGCCATAATCATCCTAAAATGAAATGTACTTCTCATCCATCATGGTTTGAAGTATTGACGACGAAAAATACAGTTTAGATAATCTCATTCGTGCAAGCGGCTACTTGAAGTTTTATCTGTTTTTTTTTTTAAACTTTATTTATAAAGAATTTGAACTTAAATGATATAGAGTTAACGGTTGATGTTTCTGCTATTGTTTTGGCATCTATTTAGAAAGTGAAAATTGAAAGATTTTGTTTTAAAGTCGATTTACTTGTATGATATAATTTGATTTTAAAATATTACTTTTAAAATTAAAAATGATGCACACCTGGCTGTAAAAAGAAAAGAAATGAGAAATTTAGGCCTTGTTTAAATTTAAAAATTGTTTTATTTCATCTCATTTTATTACTATAATTTTTTTAAATTTTTATATAAAATATAATAAATAATTTAACTTTTTCAAACTTTAAAATAATAATATTATTAAAAAATAATATTTTATTTAATTCAAATAAAATTATATCATCTCATCTCACTATTTAAATCTATCCTCAAATTTTAATGGTTGGTTGAGACGTTTTCGGGAATGAATTCTGTGACGACAAAATCACTGATATTTTTCGATTCGAATGCTAATGTCCACTTTTTCGCGGCAGGATAAAATAATTAAATGGCCCACTATTCATTAAGTTTGAAATATACATACAAATGCTCTCAATGTTCTGTCAACAGCATGTCTGAAAAAGACCTAAAAAGAATAGCCAAAGACAAACCATAAAACTGAAGTAATAAATTCATTTGCAAATTTCATAGTATTTTGTGGGTTTATTTAGATGTGTTTTAACGGAAATATATTTCAGATCAGTTTAATTTTTTTTATAAAAAATTAAAAAAATAATAAATCGTATTAATGATTGATTTGAAATAAATTGAATTATTTTTTAATCAAAATAGATAAACTGATAAAAAAAAAAAGCTTAGAGCAGTAAAATTCCCTTGTTTACAGCCAGCGAGGTGCATAATTTGAAAACCATTCAATCTGACTGAACAAGGACAAGAACTAAGAATGTTGTAGCAGTTCAAAAGAATGCTAACCAGTAAAGAAACCCAGAACCCATATCCCAATCATATGTTAATATACAAATTATCCCTTACTAATTAACTTCTGTATCTGTGCAATTTTAGAAAAAAGGGCAATGGCATGCCAATCGGCTTACACATATAAGGACAAATGTCCCCCCACTCACTGGGCCATCCTTCCAGTTGTTTTCACGTTTCTGGCCTCTCTCCCTCTCTCTCATTTTCATATTTTTCTTTTAACTTTGTCTCGAAGAGACCCCCCCAAACTTGATAAAAGCAGTTTGTCTTCCAACATTCTCTACCTGGCGCTCTCTCTCTCTCTCTCTCTCTCTGAGAGACACTCCTTCCTCGCTTCTTTTTACTTTTCCTGCTTTTGGTTGGGTCCCTAGGTCTGCAAACCCAGCTGCAGCTGCTGCTTCTTCTGCTGGGTTATTATTAAATCTTCTCAAACCAGCAACATCCTCATACCTATTTCGTTTTCATCGCACTCAGGCCTGTTTCTCCTGATTTTATATTTCTCTGCGGCTTTGCATGGCCGAGTCTCTCGCCGACCCCGAGGCCTGGCTTCCCTTTCAGTTTCTCACTAAAGCGGGCGTTCCAATGGAACGGGAAAACTTCAACAAAAGCGGACCGAGTTTCTGCTTTCCCACCGAGTTTCCGTACGAGTTCGATTCATTTGGCCCTCACTCGTCCCTCAGCTCGCCGGTTGAGTCCGTGGCCGGTTCGACGGAGAACGAGAGCAGCGATGAAGAGGACTTTTTTGCCGGATTGACTCGCCGGCTGGCTCAGTCCTCGCTTCACGAAACTCAGAAACTCGCTGTTCGGAGAGAGACTCGGAACAAACCTGAGGTTATTTTTTTGTCCTGTTGTTTGTAACTTTATATTATGGTTTTTGGAAAGCGAGTTGTGATACGGACTATTTTTTGGCTCAGTGGGTAATGGCCGGGTCGCCCCAATCGACTCTGGGCGGAATCGGGAGCTGGTCAGGTCGAAGTGCGGTTTCGAGCAATGGAAGCTCAAACGGTCCCTCTCAGGTCCCATCACCTCCAACTACGCCGTTTGGTGCTAGCAACGACGCTTTGGATGTCATATACGCAGCGGCTGGGCAGGTTGCGCGGCTGAAAATGAGCGGTGAATCGCCAAAAAATATCTACGAGAGCAGAGGACTTCTCGCTCCACCTAAGAGTACAACTCCAGTTTCCACGGCGAAGAGCTGCTACTTCGGGTTGTACTCCAACCAGAGTATCGCTCACAATCTTCCTCAGGTGAGCTATATTCTTGTTCTTTGAAGCTCTTACTTTTTGGTCGGGGGTGGGGAGAAGAGGCTTTACCCTCTGTATGTCGTCCGAGAAAATACCAAGGAAAATTTCCGAAGAAGCTGGGGATCTCAGAAAAAATCTAATTGTTGCCGTTTTTATTTTCGTTGTGGGTCTTGTGTTTGTAGTTTCAAAATGCAAGGCAGGACCAGGTGCTAAGGCCACAGCCGGAGTCTTCAATCTGGGGGAGGCCGGACCAAATGAAGTTGAGCTGGTCAGCTCAACAGAATCTGCTAGATCCGGAACAGATCCACAGCAGAGTGAGAAATACTGAGTTCAAGAGTGGAAGATGTGGGCGGCCTCTGAGTGTGCCCCAGTCTGCATGGCCTTCCCCACATTCTCAACCTCAAAAACAACCGCCATCCCACTCTGGTTCCAGCATGCAAGCCGTTTTTCGGGGAGGATCTGGCGTGAAGAGGGACTGCGCTGGAACTGGGGTTTTCTTACCCCGTAGGTACAGCAATGCACCGGACATTCGCAAGAAAACAGGTATATCCTGAATTTGATTTTAGTTATCTTTGGGGATTTTAGATTATGACCATTTGTTTTTTCTTTGGAGTTTGTTTTGGGCTATTTTGCTTGTAACCAAGAGAGCATTTATTTGTTTCTCTTTCCCAGGTTGTCCAACAGTTATTGTCCCGGCCAAGGTTGTTCAAGCGCTGAACTTGAACTTCGATGACATTAGTGGTCACGCTCAGCCACGCTTCAATGCAGGCTTTACCTTTGACCACGGTAATCTACTTTTTTATTTAACTGATTTCTGGAATAAGATCAAAATCCTAATGACCTGTCACTCGGCTTTGCATGTCTTAAGCTCTGTTTTCTCTTGTAGATTGCATTAAGTCCCGGGCGAATGCCCTCTTGTCGCAGCAAAGACGAACTTTAGGTCCGGACGGGTCACTAAATCATGAAATACGCCTTCCTCGAGATTGGACATATTGACCCTGCAGTTAGTCCTATGTTTCTCCTTGATAGGGTTGTTTTATCGAACACAGCAAGCAGTAGTACAAATGTAGTAGGTTGTTAGGATATATGGGTATTGTGGTTTTGTAGCAACGAAATCGAAGAGTCGGAGTGCAGTTGTTTCAGTGCAATGAAAGATCCAGCTTTTTTTAGGACGTTGCCAGCTTTTGTGTTGTAGGCTTTAGGTGAAGTTAGAACAGAAAGAATAGTAGTGGGGAGGATGGCAGATGGTTGCCATCTTCTAGTAATAAGTGGGGAAAGTTCTTCCATGGCTTTGACGGTGGCCGGGAAAAATGTGTATTTTGGGGTTGGTTGGGTAAAATGAGGTTTTGTAGATGAGGTGTATCTACAAACCTCTTGTAATATCCCTTGACGGGTAAAGTTATAGCAATAATTAAAGCTCTAAGTTCTGTATTCCTTTTTATATGCTTGATTTCACACATTTTTTTGTCATGTTATGACTTGAGTTCACAGTGTTCATGTTTATAGGGTCATTTGATTTGGTTGGCATGGGTGGTTGAACTAATGAAAGCCTGGAGCAGGCGTGGCAAGCTTTGACTGGTATTAAAGTTGTTGAACAGTTATTGTATAATCAAGTCCAGCCTTGAATGGATTACAAGTTGGTGGCCTAGAAATTCTGATTCATATGCTTAAGCAGCAACGCTAGGCATGTCCAGCTCGATTAGGCTGTGCGCCCAGTCGGTCATAATTGACCCTACTTTATTGCCAGAAAGTAGGAACAAACAACGCAATACTCTTATATTTTCTATTAAGGAGTAGATGCAGGTTGAGTGGGAAGGCCGTTATTTTCCTGGTAATATCACTTTTTGACGCATAAATGGTAACAAAGTTGGAAATGGAGTGGTGGGAGTTGCTTCAGCGTGAAGCATTGGAGGGAGAGATGAGATAGGGGGATAAAAGGAGAGAGTAATACGGTAATAGACATTGATTATGATTAATGGGGATGGAATTTTCCGTACGGTCCTGCCTGATTTTGATGTGCCTTTACGGTTCGCCAAGATTTGGGTCCCTTTCTTTTCCCGCTTCTCTCTCTCTCTCTCTCTATTTTTTTCCCTCTCCTTTCGCTTAAAAAATGTGATTTGGTGCTGTAGAGTGTCGACGCACTGCAATGTTGACTCAGCGTCTATTTTTCGTGAGAAAATATTTGTGAGAAGATATTCATAGGTTTACAAAACATTTATATGAAAGTTGAGTTTTGGGAGTTTATCTAAAATGAGTTTATTTAAGATTATTATTAAAACGAATGAAATAGGGGAAACATATAAAAGAAAACATCTAAATATATTCTAAGTAATTTTTAAGAAAAAATAACTTTATAAATTAAAATATATATTTTAAATGTATTAATAAAATATGAAAATTGTAAACAGATAAGACGGTGAAGATCTCAATAATTATTTTAAATTAATTTTCTCCTTGTTATATCAAGAGAAGGAAAGGAAAAAAAAACTAGAAAAAAATTGAAAAAAAAAAAGAAAAAAAAGTGTAGACCGCACGTTGAATAATGATCGTGATACTCTTCCTAATAAATAAAGGAAATCGGCTTCACAAAGAAAAATCACATGGATGTGGAAATAGTGAAAGTACATATCAAATCATGAAAAAAGATAAGAGGTGGTTGGGGGTACAACCATTTTTTCCATTTAAACGCCAGCCTGGTATAAAATATATATATAATAAAAGAAATTATACTTATTTTCACAGCATATTTTTATTTTAAGTAAGCACGGACTTAAATAAAAAAATTAATTTTTAAAAGATGGACTCTACTCTTGATTAAAGAGAGCAGATTAAATTTGTATACTCTAAAATTATACATAGTATTATTCATATAAGAATTTTATTTAAATATTTTTACACTATATATAATTTATATGACATAATTTAATTTTAAAAATAAATCTTATAAATTAAATTATATAAATAATGTTTTAAAATTAAATTATGTTACATAAATGAAATGAAGTGGTTATGTAATATACCGGAATCCAATTCTTCTGCGTTTCTCTTTGAAACAATGTTTTTTAACAGAATATAGGTGGCCACGTGGCATAGGAGTTGTCAGCACGTGGAGAGAAAACTTTATGAGTACCGATAACGTTTGACAATATATTTTAAAATAATATTACAAAATGACGGTATTTTTATAAAATTATATTATTTTTATAATGTATTTTATATATTTTTTTATGTAATATATAGATATATAAAACGTAATATATAGATATATAAAACGTTGTAAAAAATATTACCCTATAAATCATTTTCCGAACTTTATTGAATTGAGGCCAGTATCCAGCCGTCAATCACGTTGGCTTTTCTGGTGTTAGCTGAATTAGGTTTTTTCCGCTTACTTTTGTTTTGAGAAACACTATTATGTCATCTCACTCTTAACGTCGTATTTGACTACTTGTTAAATTTTATTTTATTTTATTTATTTAATGATTAAAAAAATAATTTTAAATGTATTGATATGTTATTTTTATTTTTATTTCTTATCTCGGAAATGCTTAGATCATATATGCACCATCTTCTTGTTCTTTTATTGTATTATTATTATTATGTAATTACATTATTGTTTTTATAAAATATTTTATAAATAATATCATTTTTTCATAAAATATGATTATAAAAAGATAAAATATATATATATATATATATATATATATATATAATACTCTTTTCGAATAGCCTTTACTCTAAAATCCACCAAGAAATGCTAAACGCAACTCATAAACAGTATTTTTACTCATGAACCAAGTGTTTTTATGAACACCAAGCCGTTTGGATAGTAATAGATTTTTTAATTTATTAAAGTCGTCTCTTTTTTTCCTTAATTGTTGCCTTGAACTTAATTAGATGAGTAATGTTACGTACAGTCATGAAATACGTAAGTACTGTACAGTAATTTTGAAAAAGAGTAATCATTATTAAAAAATTAATTTTTTTTCATGTGAATTCTGTATTTATTTATTTTTTTAAATTGTTTATATATTATTTACATACTCACGACTGTAAGTATCGTTTCTTTAATTATATTACTCGTCTTAAAATAAAATGGCTGTCCAAATCTCTCTTCTGGTATTTAGTTTAATAGACTCTATGGGGTAAACAATGAAAAAGGTCAATATCTTCTTCCTGCTTGTAGATAAGTTCATACCGTGACTGTCTATGATGATAGCCACTGCGAATGGCGTGCTTGTGGCAATCATGTTGGTGGCGTTTTTTGTATCGTGAATAATGACGCTGATTTTGTGCTTGTGGCAATCATGATTAACAAAGAGGAATAATGCATACAAATCTTAAATGTACAAATCTTATATAAATATTTTATAAAAAAATAATAACATCATAGAAAAATGTGAAAAACTCATTTTTTCATGATAAGACCTACAATTTTTCAAAAAGCTTCGTGAATAATGACGCTGATCTTATGCTTGTGGCAATCATGATTAACAAAGGAATAATGCATACAAATCTTAAATGTACAAGTCTTATATAAATATTTTATAAAAAAATAAATAACATCATAGAAAAATGTGAAAAACTCATTTTTTCATGATAAGACCTACAATTTTTCAAAAGGCTTATCAAAAAATAAAGGGCATTCATCAAAGGTTGAAATATACATGAGAATATTGTGCTTACCCAAGAAATGATTCATAGCATTAATACTAAGGTGTGAGGAGGTAATGTGATGATTAAGGTAGATATGACTAAAGCCTGTGGTCGGCTCGAATGGAGTTTTTCGTTGGAAGTATTTTAAATCTTGGTTTTTTCTTGAAAATGGAGAAAATTGATAGTCAATTGCATTACCACGCCATCCTTTTCTATTTTAATGAATGAAACTAGTAAATGCTATTTTAAATCGTCACGGGAGTTAAGACAAGGGGACCTGTTATCTCCTTACTTATTCATAATTGTTGAAGAAGTGCTGAGTTGATTACTTAATAAGAGTGCTATCAATAGTAAGATGATTGACTATAGAACTCATAGAGGATGCCATCGTATTTCTCATATTCTTTACGCCGATGATCTTATGATATTTTTAAATGGCTCCAAAAATTCTTTAAAGGCTTGTATGGATACATTTCAACATTTCTGGTCAAAAGGTTAATCACACCAAATCTGCAGTATATTTTACCAAACAAGCGTCCACAGCACGGAAGACAATTGGGATTCAAACTACGGGTTTTCATGAAGGTGCTTTCCTTGTTTATACTTGGGTGGACCTATATGTACAAGTAGTATACGTGTCAATCATGTAGATCCCTTGATTCATAAAGTGCAAAAGAAACTAGCCTAGTGGAAAGGTGCTTTACTCTCGAAGGGTGTTAGACTTGTGCTAATAAAACATGTGTTATCCGGTATTCTTATACACCTTTTAACTGTTATTAACACACATCAAAGTGTCATACATAAGTTAAATCAAATTTTTGCTGATTTCTTGTAGGGTAGTAAGGATGGAAAAAAGAAATGGATGGCATGAGACATTTCTGTAGACCTATGGAAGAAGGTGGTCTCGTTATTAGGAAATCGGAAGAGATAAAGAAAGCACTTTTTATGAAATTTATTTTGCAATTCTTGTATGGCAATTCGCTTTGGACTAATATTTTCTGAGCAAAATATATAGCTCATATTTACCATTTCCTTAAGAATCAAGTTTCTTACGAATCTCATTTTTTGAAAGCTTTAAAACTATTGATCAAAGCGGTGATTAGAGGCTCGAGATGGATTATTAATGAAAGCAAGATATCGTTTTGGTTTTAAAACTGGTCATCTTTGGGGGATTCTTGCCGAACTCTCGAATGTTACGGATCCCTACTTGACTGTAGATGAGGTCTTTTTTTATATGACAGATAACTGGGAGAAAATACAGGAGATAGTGGGGAGCCTGATCTATGAAGATCTGAAGTTACAGCACATTTATCTTTCCTTAGGTCCTGATACTCCTATATGGAGAGCGGAGCAAAACGATAACTTTACGACCTCTTCAGCTTGGAACTACAACCATAATCCTAAAGAAAAAATGTCGTGGGCTAAATGGATCTAGCTTAAATTAATTCCGAATAAAATTTCTATATTTATGTGGAAATGTGTGTTTAATGGTCTGCCTTTTGACCATAATACTTTGAAGTTGAATATTTTTATGGCCTCTAAATGTGAGTGTTTTCAAGTAGTTGACTATGAATCTTAAAACCATTCCTTGCTTTTGGGAGAGATTCCATTCTTTGTTTGGAATTTTTTTGTGGCAGTATTGGGTCTAAATCTTGTTCCTACTAGTACATGACATGGCAAAATTCAGCAATGGCTATCCAAGGCTCAGGCGGTTTCGCAAATCAACGTTGTGATTGGCATTCTTCCATCATTAATAAGCTAGTTTTCGTGGTTATACAGTTGTAAAACTAGAATGGAAAGGGTTGCTCAAACTAGGGAGCAAGTGTGCTACAAGATTAAGAATTTTCTAGCCTAACTCATTCACACAAAAATGAATAAGCTCTTCACCAAATGCTCAAATGGGGTGATTTTACAGCAATTTGGCTTAATGAACATGCATGTCTAGAAAAAGTCTATGCAGATATTGAAGTGGATGCGCTTGGCTTAGGGATTTGCTAAACTTAACATTGATGGTAGTAGTCTGGGTAATCCAGGTCGAAGTGGAGGTGGAGGGATTCTTCGAAATGAGAATGATCATATGATTTTTGCTTTTGTTAAGTTTTATGGTATTAATTCAAAAAACATTGCCGATATATGAGCCCTATTTGATAGTCTTAGTTTATGTGCTAAAATGAATATTAATCACATTGAGGTTGAAATGGATTCTAAGCTAGTGGTTAATTGGTGGGAGAAAGATGGGCAAGTTCTTTGGCATAGTCAGAGATACTGGAAAGATGCTAAATTGATGGTTCGTTTGATGGTGGTATGTCTTTATCATTCTTTTAGGGAAACAAATCATATTGCAGATAAATTAGCTAAACTAGGCACAAGAGGTACCGAGTATTTATTTAATACCATAGAAAACCTTCCAAAAGACATTATGAGAGCTATTCGAATGGATCAGACAGATTTACAAGTTATACAACATCGATAACATTTTTCTGGTATAGTTTGTTGTACAATTTATGTTTTATTTTGTTTTGTTTTGATTGCAGGTCTTGTTAGCACACACTTTTGTGTTTTGATTTGTTGTGTATCCCTATTGGATTAAGGTTAGCGGTTTCTTTTGTGTTCTTGCAGTTTCATTTTGATACCTGCGTTTAGAATTTAGAATGATATGTAACTCCTAGGTATTCATTTGTAACCACGGTTTTCCTCCGCTAAAAGTGAGGATAATCAATAAAATTGAAGTTTCATCTTTTTTTTTTTTTTTGTTAAAAAAAAAGAAGCTTATATTACATTTAGAAATTGTACCTAACATTACTAAAATATAATAGTCTTAATTTTATCACTTGTAGTTATATCGGTCAACGCTGTCGATTTTAAGTGACTTTTATTGTAGTAGTTAATTAATAAATTTACTACTAATCTACTATTTCAGTTTAAGAACTAATTAAAAGAAAAGAGAAAAATTTAATTGTAAGCGATTCTACGCATTAATACGTACACTCATTCAATATGATTAGTCAGAAAGTAGATTTTATTAAAAATAATACTAATTTAAATTTAGAATATAAAAATAATAATATTAATATACAGATTAGTACGTAAACTTGCTTGTACATAACAAAATTCAAAGAAAAGAGAGGAATATTGTCATTTGTGAAAGCGATCTGATTGACTGGGCGTTATATGGAGTGAAGATGATCTGGGCATATTTCAAAATAGAACTGTTTCGTACACAAAAAAATTATGTAAAAATAAACGTATAAACTTATGTGATTTCATATAATTCATTAAATTTATTTTACTATAAAAATAATTTTATAATTTGATGTATAACATCGATTTGTAAATTTATTTTTATGTAATTCATTTATGTCTAAAATATTTTTCATTTCAAAAACCTGTTTGGTCGTGATTCATGATGGTCACAGGCTGAAGTTGGGCCTTTTTTTTCTGCCATAAGTGCGCTTATATCATCATCACATAAATGTAAGTCATGCATGTATTATTGCTCATCGAGAATAAATTGACAATAATTTCAAGCACTACCCCGCTATCTGAACTAATCCATGTCATGCAGAGGAAAGCTTTTCTTAAAAAATCAATGAATCGAAATTAAGCGAGGAACTCCCAACTTTGTTCGTTTCGAAGTTTTAAGCAGTGTCACCCTTTTTCTTTTTTTTTTTTAAAGAAAAATTATTTAGTTACAGTGTAATTATATAAAAATAAATCTATAAATTGATATATTTTGATGTGATACGTCAGATTATAAAATTATTTTTATTATAAAATAAATCTAACAAATTTTATAAATTCACATCGTTTTATAAATTTATTTTAAATAATATTTTTATATTTATAACAGTCTCTTCTTGATGCTCGACGTGACGAGCCAGGTGGTTTCCAGTAATAATTGTAAAACGGAGTACCAGTTGTACTGATCTTGAGTCATTGATGATAGGAGACCCATCCAAACTTAATGTGTCAGTATACATAATTATGATGGAAGCTAGACATTATTATTACTTTGAACCAACACACATCAACCTTATGTCCTCGATCAAACGTTCCAAATTACAGTAAGAGTACCCACCTTCACTCACACTTTCTCTTGCCAACCTAGCCATTGTATCCGTTGATATGATGAACTCCTCCCTCCTTTCCGCCATCAGATCATTCACCATCTTTTCCACGACAACCCTATCGCACTCGTCCTTCATGTCCATCCCAAGCTTCCAAACCTCACTGACAAACCTACTGTTCACTTGCTGATCAGCAAAGTAAGGCCAGCAAATCATGGGAACCCCAGCAATTATACTCTCTATGGTTGAGTTCCACCCACTGTGGGTGAAAAACCCACCTACGGCCGGGTGGGCCAGGACCTCCTCTTGTGGGACCCATTCCGCCATATAGCCCCTCTCCTTTGTCCCTTCCACCAGCTCCACCTGAATCTGACCGTCGTCATCTTTCCCGTCCACCATGTCTGGTCGGATGACCCACAGGAATCTTTTCTTGCTATTGATTAAACCATACCAAAACTCTCTCATCTCGTACCTTGTCAGTTTTGCAAGGCTTCCGAAGCTCACGTAGATTACAGACTTCAATGGCTGAGCGTCGAGCCACGTTATGCAGTTTCTGTCCTCTTGGAAGAGGCTGTTCGAAGACTGAGACTGCACTGACGAGGTAGTAGTTTTGGATCCAACTTTGTGTTTCAAAAGTGCGTGGAGGGGTCCGAGGGTATAGATTCGGGGAATTTGAGTACGTATGTGGGAAAGCACAGGCCTGTCTAGGTCTTCAAACGTGTTGAGTATCAGTGCATGGGCTCGAGTGGACTGTCTGGTCAACTCCCCAATGACTTGGAGTGGGTTTTCCTGATGGCCGATTCGGTTAACATTCGGAAGGTCTCGGCACCGGAGAAATGTTTCCATGCCTGGCACTTTTGTTATAATGCGATCCATGTCTTCCTTTCCTAGACATGCAGTTTAATTGGCAATTGAGACCCGCTTAGTCACAGTACTAGTTTTCTGTACTACTCCATATTTCTAAATATAAATACAAGACTTTTGCTTTAAATCATTAAATATTAAATCGAGACTTGAATTTTTACATATATGTTTGTAGAAAGTGCTACCGATTAATTACTAATCTTTTCATTCCATACATGAGTACTTAGTTCGCTAGATTTATTAATTAATGATTGGGAACCCAAGCTAGTACTGCTAAAATTACACGAGAAATTAATTAATTAATTCTGCAAACCATAAAAATTCATGAGTGCCAACAAATTAAACTAATAAAGTAGGTTTAATTGCCATAAATACCTGATGTAATATTGGGAAGCTCCCCCGCCTCTTCCATATCTGGAACGGAAAAGTAAATCCAGAAGGCACAAGCACTGATGGTACGGAAATGAATGACCGGAATGCCAAGTTCATTGCCGACATCAATAGGAAAGGTTAGGATCCCATCAGCTATGATGCAATTCACTGGCCCTGATCTAATATTATTAATACTACTGCCCGAATCATCATAATATTGTAATTTACTAGAAACCAGCATCTCTCTAAGCAGTGGTTTAGTGACCAAATTCATGCTATTAAACATCTCATAGAAGTGGTCACCGCCCCGTGGGTGCTCGACCGGAAGGCCGTCGGGGATGATCTTGAATTGGAAACCAGGAAAGCCGGCAAAACGGGCCTGGACATTGGTGTGACGAAAAAGACGATCTTGGTTGTAGTCAGTGTTGAGGAACGTGACGTGGAGGCCGGCTAGGGCAAGAAGCTCGGCCAGCTTGAGCATGGAGTTGACATGTCCCTGTGCGGGAAGGGGGAAGATGAGAACATGAGGAGGAGGAGTATTTGGCTCTTCTTCCATGTTAATTGAACTCATCTGTTGTACGCATGACCTCTGCACCCTTTTAAATGTGGATGGATGCAAGTGGCCGCGGTATTATTGAATTATATTAATTGCTCCAGCTTGAACTTTGAAGTCTGCATACCAAGCACGGGTCTTCAACTTGTCACGTAGGGTCTTTCTCTTCGCTAGATCTCTCCCTTTCACTATTGGCCATTTGTCATGGGATGTTTATATATTGATATAAAACTTTGATGAAAATCCAATATAATGAGATAAGTAATGGGCCAATGGCTGATAAAAATCCATCATGAAAACTTTCCTATCACATTCTTTGAAGATTCCAATATTTGAGAAAATGATTAACCTATGACGTGATTTTTTTTACAACCTTTTATAAAATTAAAATTCATTTTTGATCAAATGATATTTTTACATTGATTGATATAAAATAAATTATAAAAAACTTATAAAAGAGTTTATAGGCATATCATTATTCATTTTGATGATATTGGGTTGAATTAAATAGTTGCTGGCACGCTAAGATCACTTGAAGAGCGTGTAGCCTTTCTTTCTGATCCGTCGTCAGTCTCAAAATAAGTGGATCCGATTCATGAAGTAGTTCTGTGCTGGCATTGGTATTTTCACTCCCCATGCAGTCTCCACCGTAACAAAATGTTTCCAAAATATCTCAGGAGTAGTCCAAGGAAGAATGGCGGATCCAAGTAGGAAAAAATTCACCAAGTAGGGCATACAATACAACAAGGACTTCGGTCAACCATGACTTTCCTTGTACTTGTCAGCTCGTTCTTGACAAATCCGATCGGTGTTAATGATCTTATATAGTAAAAAGGATTCGTAACCTTTGCTGACCAATATTTTGTTTGCGACAAGATGGACACAAGTGGCCGTATGTGGACGAGGAGCTTTTGGCTCTTCTTCCATTGATTGTACCAGCTTGACGTCTACAAATTCAAGATATTTAATCTGGAAACAGAAAAAGAAAGATAAGAATGAAAATAGATAAGATAATTTTAAATCAGTTGAATAAAATATTATTTTTTAATATTATTATCATTTTAATATTTAAAAAAATTAAATTATTTATTATATTTTGTATAAAAATTTGAGATAAAATAAAATAGATTGAAAGTATTTCTCTACCTTAACATAGCCAAAATGGATTTTTTCAGGAAAAAATAAATTTGGTTTGGAATAAATACAAATATTTGTGGTAAAGGAAAGATATGGACTTCTCAGTAATAAATTCCCACCTAATAAAAGATGACCAATGTCATGTGCAGACTTTACATGATTCAACAGTTGTGCAAAGAGATCATTTAAAAAATAAAACAAATTGGACCCGTTTAATTAATTAACCAGTGATCTTCGTTTTATGAGTTCTAGTCGGTGAAATTACCAAATAAATAAAAACCACATGATTGAATTTGGACTCAACCCGCTATAATAATAGGTCTAACAAATCAAAGACGTTGAAGCTGTCATACATGGGGCATTCTCAATAAGAACGTAAAAGATCATTTCCCATTTCCTTGAGTAATGAGTACTCCCTCATACCCCGAATATTCATCCAGATACAATGTAGACGATTATCACTCAAACGAGAATATTCTCTATACGAAGTTGACACGTGACGTGCGCTTTACCACAATCTCTCCATCCCGCACTGATGCTTTGCGAAAACGATGATATATAAAACAAAAATAAATAAATAAATCATGTAATTCGCCATGTCCAAGTCCACATAATTACAGAGAATTTTATTGT
Source organism: Juglans microcarpa x Juglans regia (assembly GCF_004785595.1). Classification (NCBI taxonomy): domain Eukaryota; kingdom Viridiplantae; phylum Streptophyta; class Magnoliopsida; order Fagales; family Juglandaceae; genus Juglans; species Juglans microcarpa x Juglans regia. The sequence goes on from NC_054595.1 coordinate 29,213,386, forward strand.
AATGTCATGGCCCATGGGCTTGGTGGTTCAATCTTTCGTGTATTGTGTGTGTGTGTGTGTGTGTGTGTGTTTGAACTTTTTTCTTCCCATTTTGTCCATGCTACCAGAGTCTAATTCTAAACTGCCCTCCTCATATGATATGACAACATCGTCCAGAGTTGTATTTAGATCAGCACAGCGCTAGGAACCCCAAAGCCTCCGATCTGAATAACATCCTATTTTTATCAAAACCCGATTCCTTCAGTTAACTAAGTAGTAGATGGCTCTCAGCCTTTTCGGTCTACTTTCTACACTTGCATTCCAATATTTACTATTTAGATGAGGTTATAGCAAGCCTTTCCGAATCAAATCTTGGCTTACTTTCTGTTGTAGGTTTCACCGCAAAACTAGATGCATGGACTCTACAATTAGCCAGCCACTACCAAACTAAAAGAATTCATACATTCAGTTGCCATTTGGAAATTACTTCTCCAATATCTATTATGTACCCATTTCAATGCTTTTTTTGTTACTTACATATGTACACAGAAAATATTCCAATATTCTCTGGTACTTGGCATAGATTTGATGATCATCACAACATGTTCGACATAAAACGCCAAGCTTATGGTATATCTGGATGGCTGGATTTGAATCTCTAAACCCAAATCCCCTGATGATCATAAATTAAAGTTTGCTTTTGAATTACGTTTCAAGAATACATGCACATGCAGTACTTTAAAGTAACACAAGCTGAAAAGTATGCATTCATATCGTAGAAGATACACGGTACTAAACAGAGACAGAATTTCAGCACATGAGAGAAAGTTACGACATAGCACCGACCTAACCAACCGTTATTTACCACAATCCTGATTCCAACCACACACACAAAAAGAAAGCTCCACCAAATCCTAGCACCATGGCATTCGTAATCTAACCACTAACCAGAAATCTGTATGGACTTAATATCAGGCCTCTTGACTTCCTCCTTGGGCACGGTCACAGTGAGCACTCCATCCTCCATGGCTGCTTTCACCTCATTGGCCTTGACATTCTCTGGCAACCTGAAACTCCTTGCGAACTTCCCGCTGCTACGCTCCACGCGGTGCCAGGTATCTGTCTTCTGCTCGTTCTCACGATTCCTTTCCCCACTGATCTGGAGGATCCGCCCGTCCTCGACCTCCACCTTAACCTCTTCCTTCTTCAGTCCCGGCACGTCCGCCTTGAAGATGTGAGCGGTCGGGGTCTCCTTCCAGTCGACCTTAGCGTGCGCAATGGAAGACATCTCGGAGGAAGAAGGGATCTCGGAGCGTTGAGGGAAGGGAAAACCCTCAAAAGGGTCCCACACCTCCAATGAGATTGGGTCGAAGATGTTGGATCGGCGTCCGAAAATGGATGGAATCATCGACATGCTTGTTTGATTTCGATTCGAGGAATTGGAAATGGTAATCAAATTGACGATTTTAAGAGACCGACGAAGGAAACCTCTTATAATCCGGATGAACGTTCCAGACCATTCTATGGACTCATGGAGCATGTCCTAGAACGTTCGAGAATCCGGTCCCAGGGCTGCTCTTACCCTAAAGCTCGTACGGAAATATGCTGGTACAATAAAGCTAAACTTTTCTTTCAAAAAATTAAATAAATAGAAAGATAATATATTCTACTCACAATGTAAAATGGTTTACACTATTTTTTACAATTATATTTTAAATGAAAAATATTTTTATAAAATACCTTTAAAAAATAACGTAATTTTACAAAATTTTTCAATATTGACAACTCTCATTTATGTTTTATTATAAAAGAAGCATGTGGGCTACAAATAATTTTCAAAACAAAGCTCTTCATATTATTTAATATATTGTTTCTATAATAAATTTGAGTAATGTCGATTTCACAGAAATAATTGATGTTTCCAGTTGGGATTTATTCTCATTATAGAAATATTTTTTATTTTTATTTTTATCATTTATAATTACATTAACTACTCTTATCATATTTTTACGTACTTTATATGAGAATACTTTTTTATTTGTCATAACAATCTATATGACTAAAAATAATAAGATATTTAAACATTAAAAAAAAAAAAAAAAACTCTCAAAAGCAGCTATAATGTCCTAATTACACACCTCTTCAGCTTGTGCTAGAATTGTTGAGTGCACAAGGGTCCTCTCTTTTAGCCCGCGACTTGGATTCGTACAGCAATTGATGGGTTTTTGTTCAAATTTTTTTCCTTTTTTTAAACAAGACATAGATTAGATATTGTGCAATATAATCACGTTAAATCCTTAACAATTTGCCTATCTATAACAAACTAATAAATTATGCATGTCTAATGTAATCGTACGTATATGTACAAAATGAAAACAGATTCACGGTTCTTCATCACTCTCAGCGTTCTCGGAGTCTTCGACATTGATGGCAGCTACCTTACAGGAACTAATCCTGGACGAAGCAGATCTAATCCTTAATGGTAACTTCGTGTTGCTTTCTAGTACACCAGTAAACCCAGATTCTTCCTCTTTCTTCAGGTCAGCAGGTGGCAGGAAGCAATCTATGGACAACCCTTTTATGTTAAAGTCGACTTCTTCGATTGTCCAAAACTCTTCCATGCGAGTCCTAGAATGATTTTCCGAGCTCTCACCGAACCTGAACAGAGATACCGAGGTCTTGCCGGCATGTGCAATGTTTACGCCGTCTATGGTTCGGTAGTCTTGGATCAGTGACTCCATGGTTGTCTCCCAAAAGATGCCTTCGTTTCCGGAGGCTTTGATTCTGAGGAGGTGAGAGTCTTCAAGCTGCACTAGGAGGCCTGTTCTTTGGCTGAAGTAGCCCCACACTGTGTGCCTCATTATTTCTACGTTGTTGCTGCTTCTTGCTCTTAGCGTCGAGGATTCAGCTTCTAGTTTTAGTATGAAACAGTCTTCATCGTGGATTGCCTTCTCGCCAATACAGACAGAATTGGAGAACAAGTGTGCCGTGGACATTGGATCGAGACCCTGTTGAATGTCACACACATGAGTGGGTTGTATACTGTGAAATCAATTTGGTCTACTTGATCAATATGATTTTTTTTGGGTACCATCTCTCTTTTTACAATATCGCACATAAAAGGCATGCGGGACTAGAATGATGGAGCTTTGGAGTATGAACTCAAACCGGGCCGAACTGTAGGGACCTTGCAGGCCTGATATTGGAGCAGCTTGCTGTTGCATGCCAAAGTGGGTCAAGCAGAACCTTTGGGTTATTTAAATGCATAGGAAGCCAGCCAACCCACGCTACCTAATTCATCAGTGGGAATGCAGACCCTTCAACACGACTTAACCGGAATGATAGACCAACCAAAGTGGACTTTTTTGGTTCTTGCTTTTCTTTTTTCCTCCGCAAAGAAAAACTATTGTGTTGAGCCATTTACTTTTTGGCTAATAATTGATTAAGATTGTTGACTCTTCTGGATTCATATTAAAATTTAGAATTTCTGCTAAGAATACATGAATTGCAGGAGGGTTCAAGGAAAAGAGCACACGTAGATGGTGGTGATTAACGACCTTAATGTATTTGGTGGGCCATAGAGCTTTGAAAAGATAATTAGTTGTGGTGAGCCATGAACATGGAGCTCTGACCCAATAAGAAGAACTAAGAAGTGAAAAGTCGGGGGGATAAAAAAAGGCCACATGGAATTCCGGTCCCAGCTCCTATCTCGGGAAAGTGAGAAAAAAGTGGAAAAAAAAAGGTACCCTTAAAAGATAAACTTGATCAGCTTTAAGCTAATGGAGATCCCCTAAAAGACCACGACTCCATGAGAAGCCAGTCCTGACTCCTAACAAATCACTCTCATGATCACATGACTTTAAACAAACGGTAAGAAATTAGGAACAGCGTAGCGCCAAAAGAGAGAGGGAGAGGGAGAGGTGGGTGGTTTACCTGCAAGAAACGTCTAAGGGGCCTAGGTGGGCCACGGGAAGCGTGAGAGTGGTGCCAAGGGGTCTGCCTCCAAGCCACCTTTCCATCGCTCCCGGCACTGATTTTGCACCCGGAGACAACGAGCTCCAAGCACCACAGCTCTGGCCTCCTCTGCCATAGAACAAATCCTCCCATCTCTCCACCCCCATGTCTCACGCTCTTCACCTTCACCACCTCATTGTTCAAGCTCCCTTCTCCTGCGGAGAACTCCGACGCCGCCATTCTCACCTTGCCCATCGCATACATGCTGTCTATGGAACTCATAGCCTTCTCTCCCCCAACTGCTGCTATGTATTGTTGCACTATATATTTCGCCATCGAAACCTCCTACGTATCACAAGTTGACCCTGAATTAAACCCATATTCGGTTTGCATAGTGTTTAATGCATAAAAAACCGATGGCGATGAGAAAAAATAGAAAAGGATTATAATTAACTGCATGTAGAAGAACGGAATAGCAACTAATTCTGAAGTGACGTATTTTCTCCGAAATATGAGCCAAAAGTGGCATGTTAATTGGGATATATCCATCTTTGGGCATGCTTGACGTTGTCAAATTAGAAGAAAACGGTAGCTACTTACGATAGGATGGTCTTTGATGTTGCGGTTAATGGGTTGCTGAACGCACTGGATAGGGAGAGGGATTAACGGGGCTCCAACGACGCCGAGCAAGAGCTGTATCTCCGAGTTACGGCTTCCAAAGACGGTTGTCATGGACTGCTGCGATTTTTCAGCGGTTGGTTTCATCCACGACTTCATGTTTTGCCACGACCTGTTGGCACCGTTCCTGTTGGAGAACATTTCTTCTGGGATTGGGACCTCGAGGACTGTATCGAGCCCATCTTCTCGATCATAGTTTGGACAGAGCTTCCTCATCAGAGAGTTTGAGATCGGGTCTTAGCAATATTGGCGGTGAGGGTTTGGAAGATGATGTGGGTTTTGCTTAGTTTTGAGGCAGCACTGGTGAATGCTAAAGAGGGTGAGAGTCTTGGATTGAAAGGGAGGGAGAGAAATGGTCTGTAGCTGGTGCAGAATTACCAACAACCGACCATGGCCTCCATGTAAACGTGGTCCGCTTTGTCTATGTCGTGTTTGCACGCTCTCTCGTTCTCCCTCTCTCTCATTAGAAAATTAGTTTGCTCGTCGTATATAATACAGAAAATCGATAGTGTCTGACAATTAGATTTTATTCCCAAGACTTCACACATTTATAAAATCTTGTAATGAAAATTATAATTGTAAGCTTCTCCTTCCTCCGTTATTTTTCGCTATTTACTGTTAATTAATTACTTTCTTCGTTGATATCGACTACGATTGGGTTACTTCTTAGAATGCTGATTTAGGTTTTTGTACAGTCAAAGAGCTATTTTTTCACAGTGTAATCTAGATATAAAAGAATTATATAAAAATAAATGCAAGCTGATTTTTTATAATATGTTAAATCTATTTTATGATAGAAATAATTGTATAATTTAATGTATTATATCAAGTCACGTTAATTTATAAATTTAATTTTTTATAATTCCTTTATCGCTAAAGTATTAATCTATCTATCATTAATATTGTTATAATCGGACCAACAAATTATGTTGAAATAGCTAGGCAACTACGTCATAATGACCAACAAATTATGTTGAAATGGCTAGGCAACTACGTAATAATGAAAAATGAAAAGGGCAAAAAGCAAAAGGTCGGCTCCAGATATAGAGGGGCGTATGTTATAATGTTCCCCGGCATCTTTTTTTCTGAGCAACTAGCAAGCATATATCCCCTGTATTGTTGGTACCGCTCTGATACCTTTGACAGTAGCATATCTAACGCAAAGTTTAACGCATTCAACGAATGAGTCGAACATAACACGACTTCGATTTGATTAACACTGAAAATGTCGGCGATACAAGGCCAATGCCGGAGCACGCGACCGACATTTTTTATTCAGTTTGCGAGAGCATGGTGGGTAGGAAGACACTCTTTATCTGTTTGTATCGCCATTGCTATACAGCATTAGCTGGGTCGTTCTCAATTAATTTTGCATAGTTTAATTGAAAGGGTGGCGAGTGAAGCCAAAGGAGGGATCAAACATGCAACGTCCTTGCTGCTTAAAACATCTGCATGTTTCCAATCATGCCAAGCACGTTCTGATGGGTGTAGCTAGCTTTTATCCATTAAAGTGGCAACGACTCGTTGCCAACGAGCTAGGTAACATGAATTGTTATGACAAAAAATTCTTGGGCTAATGCTATCTTTGCCTCTCTTGCAAATCTATTTATATATATATATTTATATATATATTCTATTATAATAAGTGGCTATCTAATTTTGAATAGTAATTTTTGTTGTTTTTCTATTAAATTTTTTTATTTTTTCGTTAAGTCTTGTTTTATCAAAAGATCCTTAAAATTCTTGATCATTTGATGTGTAGCTTCCTTGTAGAATTTAATGAATGATCATGTTTTACCAAAATGTTCTTAAGACCCTTGACTATTTGACGTGTAGCTCCCTTGTAGAGTTTAATAAAGGATCATGTTTTACCAAAAAGTTCTTAATAGCCTCGCGACGCAAATGAATTGACGTCTCTTTTTCATATCCTTTTTGTTCAGACAATGTACCTATTTTCCTTTCTTTTTGTTTCAATTTTTTTAAAATAAAAAATCAATAATATTTTATTATTATATAGAGAGTAACTAGATAATCTAATATAGATGTAAACCAATACTCATACTTTATTGAAGTTTAGATTTTTTTTAATCTTGATTTTTAGTTATTTTTAATCTTATATTTTCTTTTCTCAGACAAATAAGCTACTTATTTTTTTAATTTTTTTTTATTTAAATCATTATGTCAGGTGCACCACATGGCTAACGCACTCGGAGCCGTTCCTGTGTGTGTATATATATATATATATATGAAAAATTTTATATACCATTCTATTATCTCATTTTCATCTTACTAAGTATGATGTGATACATTTATCACAATTGAATAATTATTTATTGTATGCTTCTATATTATCTAATAATGATAAATATATATCTTATTAATATAAGATGAGAATGCTAAGATGAGAATGCAGTGTATAATATTATATATATATATATATATATTATTGTTGCAGACAGAGGTAAAGGGTATCCCGAGTAATAAAGAATCATTAAAGAAATCTCCCCAACTCATTCGGTTTTATGAATGTTTGTCGGGATTCATCAGACCAGTCTATTACTCAAAAAGTAGTTTCTACTTTATAGTCAAAATATACGAAAAAAACAAAATAGCGTACTAAGAATCTCATGAAGGACCGAATCCCTACCACGAGCTGTGTGTCCCTCCGAAGTCTGGAAGATCAAGATTGTGGCCGCGAATCACGGCACGTTCATCGAGGCGCAACTCGTGCATCCATCTATCGAAGAAGACCACAACTATACTAATAACACCACCGACTCTGACACTTATACTATACCGGCAGTGTTTGTCATTTATATCACCCAATCTCAACATCATGCGACTGCTGCTCGTATTAAGTATAATGATTCTGTGATTCATGTCAGACTGGATCCAATGACGGTAATTTTTTTTTCCATTTACGATCACCTCAGGCTTTTAAGTTTGAAGTTGTGCCCTTCCTCTTTCTCTTGGCCTGGCATTGGCAAGTAGCAATTTTTTCACAGCACCTGAAGTGAAGCTGCATCGTTGATCCTAACATTCATTGCTCCAATTCCTATCAGAGATTCAGAGCAATACTACTTAGTTCTTCTGACCTGAACTACAAGGGGCTTTCTCAAAATTCAATGAATAACCTTGGTTTAGATGCACGTACTGATGATATTTGCTTCCCGGCCTCTTTTAACCCGAGCATATTGATTACCAAGGATTCGGCAGTCGTAGATAGGTCTGATTTAGTTGAAAAAACTCAATTAATCCGACTATCTTACAACTCCATCCGATACAGAGTCCAAAGAAACCCAGAAAATGAAAGGTGAGAGTGAGAAGGCTACATTTTAATACAACTGTTACAAAGCAAATAAAGTTACAACTAACAACAGTGACATGATAACTATCTTGGTGAATACATTCCCGATTACACAATAACATCAATCAGATAGACAAATACTAAAAGCAAGAGTGGATATGCGGTTATCGAGCAGGGTGCCTTTGCAGGTGCTAAAAGCCATCAACCCTAAGAGAAATGCCATATTTTTTTTTTTTTTTTGTCACGGTATTTCATGAAGGTACATTGAAGTGAAACAGCCAAGAGATGACAAATGCAAAGACCATACAAGCAAGCAGAAAATTCAGAAACCGGTGACCCTGCCAGAAGCGCCGAGACTCTGTTTGGTGCATAGGTGCTGTTGCTGTAGCATCATTCGTCTCGTCCCACTGCACCATCAACTCAGTATCATTTACACCAGCAACATTGTGTGCAATTGATCCACAGATCTCACAAGTCCTGCATTTATATATCAAAGAAGATTACACATTTTGTTTTGAAACGATACGATACATAGAACAGTCACAACCAATAGCAGGGTAATTATTTCAATCTTCAGTAAACACTGTAACACGAGTAGTTCAACAAGCCTCTCTACATGCTCTTCGTAACCCACACAATTTCCTGATAGTGCATCTTCGGTTCAGTGGAAAACTACTTTCTGGAATTGCTACATGATTTGGGTACAATGAGTCAAATGTGTCATAGCCATGGTTTTTTCATATGATGTCCAATGATGCATAGTGAACCATCCCCCCACCCCTCCCTCCCTCCCATCTCCAACTCATAAACAAGCACCACACCCCTTTCTACTTAAAAGGGAAACCGTAAAAATAGATGTACATCCAATCAGGAAGAAAAAATCTTGCAACCTCAAGAATAATTTAACCATATTAGGAAAAATGAGACAAGTTGAACTAGCTCATTAAAGGAGTTTTTTTGTAGTTTTTTTAATGGAGCTTTTTGTAGTTGTTTATCAGGCACCTTATGTTTGTGTTATACCAACTCAGTCAAATGGAAACAATAAAGAAAGACCATACACCCACACAAAGATGTCAGAATAGCAATCAATAAGATCATTAAAAGGCAATAGACTGGATTTCACAGCTCACGTGTATACATGAAGAGTTCATAACATCGTGCCAAGTACTTACTATTTATAATGGAAGAACCAAATTACCTAACTCATGATCTTAACAAAAACTGGCAGGATAAATATAATAAAGCCAATAATATTATTTGGAATTAACATGCAGGTTTCTTTTGCCTTGAGGTTAGAATATTATATAGGGACTCCATCATATTGGCTAAATACCCAGCAACTTCCAAATTGACAAGCCACAACTAGCCCAGGTTATCAAACTAGAACTCTTCTTCTTCCAACTTTTGTGACTGACTGGACAACCCACTTTGTTCAGTTGGTCCTGCTTCATAGACTTAATAATAATGAAAAACATCAGCCGCCTGTCCACGTTAGGTGAAAAAAAGAAGAGGAAAGACAGTAAAACCGGACTGCCTCCCAAATGGGTGCATCATGAACAAACTGAATGCGGGGTACATGGTTCAAGTTTGGCAATCAGAAAACCAGGAATCAGAATGATCTAATTAATGCATCATATCAGGAAAATCAACAAGTAAAAAAGACTTCCGACTTGGAAAAGGTCCAGACCAACTAGAGCAGAAAAACCCAACTTGCGCAGTGGCCAGCGCAAAATAAAGAGGAATCGGAAAAAAGTGAGAGAGATGTAATATATCTGCTATTCTAATTTAATGCCAAGAGGAGAAGAAAGAAGAATCATTCGCACACTTGGATATAGTAGCTGGACACGTGTTTTTGCTTTACAATTTTGATTCCCATTATATATCATCTTCCTTTTATTAGGCATGGTCCGTTGCCTGCGTTATCACCAGAAATTTGTCCCATTTTCATCAGAACTTAATCAATCATCTATTCATCTCTATGTCAAAACAATCCAAATATAGCAACTTTATACGAACAAGTCTCTGCATAAGCATGAGAAAACAGAATTTAATTAGCATTTCACATATAATTTTCGAAACAGTTGTCGCAAATTGACAATACCCAGAATAGACTGATAACACAAAGATGCCAATCATATCCAAAAAAAGAATACAAGTTGCAAGTTGCCAAGAACCAATAACGGGTCATGTCTAAAAAAATTTAGGACATCATTTACTTTATTCTAATTTACTCTCGCTCTTTTTCGATTCAAGGAACTTACTTGTTTCCCTTAATCTTGAACCAAGCTTCAGCACACTGCTTGTGGGCAGCAGCCAAATCATCCTTACAAGAACATCCCAACTCAATGGGTACCCCAGATTCCAGATTGGCTGCATCGAAGCTAAGATGACAAATCCTACAATCCCTCTCCACTTTTGTCAAATGCAGCTTAACGTCGGGCACTTCGCCTTCCAAATCCACCTCCCCAGAACAATCTGACGCAGAGGATCCCTTCTGCTTCTCAGACACCCCACAATCTCAGTCCCAGATCCTTTTGAATACCTCTGCTCCTTATCTGAACGTTCGCCAGAATGGAAGTAGACGTCGCAGACACCGACGACCGAGCTCTGGCAATCACTTCCCTCCACATCGACAACATGGGATTTCGCGACGGTCGCCATCGTTAAGAGCCAGAAAGTGAGTCTTCATGTAAACGGGTCTGTGAGGCTGAGATCATGAATGTCCACAGAGGTTGAAGAAGAAGAAGCTTCCTTTGAATGTCTCTCAACCTCAACAAAACCGAATTGATTATCAACAAAATTTTCAACGACCGGGTACTGGATTCTGGCTGATCGTAGGTGATCTCTCTCTCTGTTCTGTGTCAGTCACTGAACAGAACTTGGAAAAAATAGAGAGAGAACAAGATCAAGAAAGATCTCAAGAGGTACCATTTGATTAAATTAATTTCGATTTCGATACTTGCTGCTTTAATTAATTTTTAATTTTTTTTCCTTGTTTTCCTAATCCTTTATCTTATCTTCAATTGGAAATGACGATTAGTGAATGGTTCTCAAAAGAAGAAAAGACGGGTATTTTAGGGAACCATTTGATTGAGATAACATTATAAGACTGTTCTCTTTTCTCAGGGCTAAGAAGACAGGTCGGCTATAAATTAGGTGTGGAGCAGATTTTTCATTGTCGTATTCTGTGCTTTTTTGCATCCAAGTACTATTCTGTTTCTTTCATCCATTATACGGCTGCTGATGAGGCGAGCCTACTTTAATTTTGTGAAAGGTTAATCTTACCCTTTCGAAATGATGGTATGGCATGAAATATCAAGGGCAATTGTGTCGGTTAAATTTTAAATGTTAAGATGGCTTTTTAGAAACGGAAGTGCTACCGTAGTAAAATTCTATGAAAAGGAAAACGTTAGTTCGTTTCCTGCTAGTATATTTTAATTTTTTAAATATTTAAAAAAGTTATTACTGATAAATTTGTATATATATATATATATATATATATATATTTTTTTTTTTTTCTCAGAAGTTAGATTGCACTAGTGGGCTCACCCGGTAGTAAGAGCTGGCGGCACAGGCACCGAAGAATTTTTTATAAAAATAAATTTATAAATTGATATAATTTTATATGATACGTTAAATTTAATTTATAAAAAATATAATTTTAATCAATCTATTTATAAATCTATTTTTTATAATATTTTTTCTATAACTAACCATTTCTCCTCTTCTTCTTATTCTTTTTTAATAAAAAAGAGAATTCTCACGATGCTCAACAAGAATTTAGGAGTCTTCAGGTAAAAGTTTTGGTTTGGATAGTAAAATGAGATGTGATGATCTATTAATAATAGTAAAATAACTTGAATTAATATGTTTTATAGAGTTTTGAAAAATAAGAGAAAAAATTGAATGAAAATATTATAAAATAAAAATATTATTAAGATATATTTTTTTTATATTATTTTTGTCCAAGAATTTGAAAAATTGATTTTTTTTTTATTTTGTTTGAAATTTTAAGAAAATTGTAATGATTAGATAAAAAAGTTAAAAATTTGAAATTGAAAAGTATTTATATTTATAATATTTAAATATTAAGATGAGATAAATTTGATATCCAAACCACGCCTAATTATTTCACGTCTTTCTTGAATTGAGTATAACTCAAACTGATTTTAAAGTTGTTCATATGAAAATAAATGAAGGATAATACTATTTAGTCCCATGATTTTGCCTCCTCATTTAGATCGCTAGTGTGTTTTTTTTCTTAATAGTTAAGGAAATAATTATTAGTGAATTTGTATATTTTTTAAATATTTAAATATATTTCAAAAATATTTAAAAAAAAAAGAAAAAGAAAATACAATTACATTATTGGTAACTTTGGGAGGAAAATTCATGGGGCTGAGTGGCAGCACCCATAAAGAAATGTCTCTATGTACTTAAAAGATCGGAGGTTCTTTTAGAGCATTCACAGTAGATTTTGTAAAAGAAAAATGATACTTATAAGTACAATGGATTTGCCCCCTCAAAGTTATCTTTTGGGTATTTTAATTTTTTTTAATAATTAAAGAATTGAATATTATTGAAGTTGTAATTTTTTTTCTTAATAATTAAGGATGTTGAAAGAAAATGAAAAAAAAGTACAACCTAAACATACTTGGTACTTTTTTTTTTGGGGGGGGGGGGGAATTTGTAAAATACAATTTCCTTTAAAATATAAAAGTGACATCTAATGGATGTTGCATGTGAACTTCATTTTACATTTTGCTACACTATTTCCACTAGACGTGGAGTGAATTGCTCACAGCTCTAAGGCACACAAGACAATCTCACATTTATTTACAATAGCTCCAGCAAAGAATATTTGACTCAAACTCCCTCTTTTTTTTTTTTTTTAAACGATTTATATTTTGATTTAGCTTATAAATTTGGATTAATGTGAAATAGGACATAGTTATATGACATTATATATGAAGAGATATTTTAAATATCAAAAGATATGAGGATATCATTTGTAGTTAGAAAAAATATTTGAAATGAATAAAAAAAATTAAAAAGTATAGTATTTAAATAATATAGAGAAAAAAATAGATAAGTTGATATATAATATATTGTAAAAATTAATATGTAAAATAAAAAATAAATAAATTTTGATAATATATTTTAAAAAATACGATAAAAAAGCAATTATAAATACTCTAGTTTGATGATTGAATACAAAAGAAGCAAGCAATTGTTTATGTGCATCTTTCTTCGTTCTCTTCCACTCTAATTCTTCCTTCCTCAAGTGGGAGATTAAAGTGGTTGGATCATGTGATGCCAAAGGTGGGTATATTGACGCCTTTGGTTTGCACTTCTATATATGCATGAGAACCATTGATATAGCAGACACACATTGTCCAGACCAGTCCCTGTATAAGTAGTTGCCACGTATTCCCTCCTTCAAACTCGACCCCAAACCCATAGCAGTTTTAGGGAGGTTCTGAGCCCAAACAAAAAATCAATGGCCCATAAAAGTGATAAGAGTATTGACGATGGCTAATCATTAGTCTAAATTTTGGCTAGAACTTTAAATTTTAACTATAGAATTAATTTTTGATTAGGTGAATTCATATTGAACTAGTCATTTTAAAATCAAAATAATAATATAATATTATATATTTTAATAATATTTTATAAATACACTCCATATATTAATTAATAATTTAATTTTTACTTAAAATTATGTATCTCAACTATTTTCTTCCTCAAACTAATTATCATGCCACTAAAAACCAACAATATACACACTGGAATTAAGTGAGTACCTTTGACAAGAACAAGACAAAGAAAAGCAACAAACTCCCATATATAATCACAACCTTCTGCCCAGAAGTCAGAACATCTTCCTCCATATATATATATATATAACCATGCAAATCCAGCACAAATCCAACACAGTTTCTACCACTACCGAACCATGTGTTCAAAACACAAAGCACAAATCCAATAAAAAAAATTGCAGTTTCTATCAACACAGTTTCTACCCTATGGAGAATGTCCTAGTTTTGTCAAAGCATGCTCCACTTCTTCGCTGACCTGTATTTATAAAAATAGTAGAATTAATGAGAAACCTCAACATAGTTGGGCCAAAGTGGAAGCATTGATGCTTAAGAAAGCTATAGACATAATTCACGATGGCCTATACATGTGAATGTACAAATAATTAGAGGAGTCATTACATGGCCACACTTCACACTTCCAAATCCTACCCCCACAACCTAAATATTGTCGATTAATAACACTCAAACTAACTAAAAATCCAGAACCTACTTAATTGTCTCTTTTTGACATAAAAGAACATTTCCAACTCATTCATTAGAGCTTAATCTAGGCAATTCCTCCTACATGCCACAAAACATATTATTACTGATATCAAAGTCTCCTAAGATTAGTAAAGTAAACTAACAAACACCACATTTTCTACAATTTTGAAAGCCAATATCATATTTCACCAAAAAACATCAATCTATAATCAGTTGAGTCATCTCGTTCTTGCAAAATAGCATTTTCACCGTGGTGTATGCATCTGATAGTTAGAAGATTACGAAATTCTCATAAAAATCTAATTGCCCACCTCTTCTCAATTAGTAAATTAGTTCATCACTAACAACATCGATTTATGGGAAACCATACCTATAGAGCCAAAAAGAATCTTATTTTGAAAAAGAACAAAAAATAAAGGTTTTAAAATTTTGATAAGTCAAACTCAAACCAAAAAATCCAGTCACCGTTGAGAGGAAGTAAGACAAGATGAAAGGGAAAGTACCATTTTGCGCATGTGACGAAACTCACTAGACTTGAAATCGTTGCAGGCGGACTTATGGACGTAAAGCATGAGGAGCTCTCCTTGAGGTCGACCACCTCTTCGTTGATTTCTTCCCTGGCCCTAATTTCATTAATTTCCTCCTCTTGTTGTCGCTGTCACTTTCTCTGTGTTAAGAGGGTGGGGACTGAAGAAATATCAAGAACCTTGGGATGACGGGAACTAGGAAAATCATGGATTCAAGAAATTTTCAAGAAAATGGAAAGTAGAAGGAGTGAGGGTTTCCAACTTTCCAAGCTTCCAGCATGAAGAGAGAAGAGAATAAAGCGCGAAGAGAAAAGAGAATACGAGGGAAAGAGAGAGTGGACGGAAAAAATAAAATAAAGGTTTGATCCTTCTACAGTAGCTCGCCAAGTATGGCCAAGGAGAGGAATTCACCATAGCTCAAAGCTAACAAAATATGACTTTGGCTAGTTTAATGTAAGGATTTTAACTCAAAATAATGTAAAATTTAGACATGAACTTAGTAATGGCTAGTCTATTGCCAATGCTCTAAAAGGTAGGTGAGGGTTCGTTCCCCCTTTTCAACGTACCTCAATTGATTTCAGCGTAAGATTAATTAATGGGTCCCAATAATCCAATCCCCCCATTGGCACAATCGATGGGTTCCAAATAACACGATCCTCCCGGCCGATGCCATGCAATAAATCCATCACCATCTCGAAAATAAGAAAATACCAAATAACTAGGTAATAATTTTTTTTCGCTCAAAGTCAAGTTACCTCGTTTAGATATTGAGATAGATAAAAAATTTATAAATAATAGTGAAATAGTTTGTAAATAGTAATAAAATAATTTGAATTAAAATGTTTTATACATGAATTTTGAAAAATGAAAAAAAAAAAGTTGAATAAAATTATCATAAAATTAAAAATTTTCAAAATATAATTTTTATTTTGAGATTTGAAAAATTAAATTGTTTTATCTTTTGTGTCGAACTTAGACGTAGGTCAGCCTATATATATATGAGAAAGAAATATTAGAAACGGATCATGGATCGGTATGGGCAATTGCAACCCCTTAAAAGGTAATTGGCCCCTACCCACTATATTTTATTTGGCGAATAATGCGGGAGCTCTAGCACATATTTTTATGTGTTTTTTTTTAAATTATTTTTTATATAAATTTTTTTCATAATTTTAAATATTTTTAAAAAATAAAAAAAGTTTATAATATTATTAAAAATACTTTTTTAATTACAAAGTAAAATAAAAATTTTTTTTATAATTTTTTATTTTACTTCGTATTTAAGGAAGTATTTTTTAATAATTTTTTTTTTACTTTCTAATTAAGAAAGTGTTTTTAACGATGTTTTAAATTTATTTTATTTTTAAAAAATATTAAAAAAATTTACATAAAAAATAATTTAAAAAAAACATATTAAAACACATACTATAACTCCATCGGGAGCCCCAGCAAGAGTTGAAGCATCATCCTTTATTTGGCCGGTCCCTCCCTATATATACAGAATATTGGCTGTAAATACTTCTACAATTTTATTTTTCTTGGCACAACAGTATAACCAAAGTACCCCCAAGTCCGATTAACGCTGCAATTAGTAATTTATCGTCTCACCCATATATAACACTTTCGACATTAAATTTCAACAATATATTTTTGGGATCTTTTAACTACTTGTAGCGGAATCCGGATGCTTAATTAATTATTGTCAGTACGACAAGATTAAACAAGCTGGTAGTTCTATTAATTATATATACATATATATATATATGAGTAATTCTATATACAATCGTGAAGTACGTAAGTATCGCGTAATCGCTTTGAAAAAGAATGTAATCTGTTATTAAAAAATTAATTTTTTTCATATAGATCCCATGTTTTATTTAATTTTTTAAAGTTATTACGCAGCGTTTGCATAATTCACAGTTACAAATATCTTTTCTATATATATTAATGAACTGCTAATCACCAATTAAGGGGATCCAATCTTAATGTGACAGATAGATATATTTTCACCTACAAAATAAGTCGTAATTCATGTTGCCATATATGCACTGAAAAGCAAGCGTCCTAAAAAAAGGAAAAATAAATTAAAAACAAAAGCAATAGAAGAAGAGTAATGCTACTCATCATCTCAATTTTTATTATCCTTTCATTATTTATTATAATAGGAGGATGATAGAAGTTAAGATCATGAATAAATTTTTTCATAGAAGAAACCGACTCCCTTGCAGTGAGCGAGGGTCCAAAAACCCTAATTCCGTATCAGACGCACGATCGATGTCCCACTTCTAGCACGTTGAAAGCAGCTGAAGACGACTTTGATGCCAAACAAAACAGGGGTAGGACGATGCGCGCAGTGGGGTATAAATCATGAGGCGGCCGTGTCCTTAGCATGACTAATTGAATTGTCGTTTATTGGAGAGAACCGAGTACTCCTAGCTCTAGCTAATTCACTCCACGTGACATTGCAAATCATGTACGTAACTAATTAGATCAAATCAATGCATGGGCGTACGTACTGTGCGTACCTTTTGAAACCCTAATGTTTTGAGATGAACCCCCCTTGTGTACCTTTTGAAACCCTAATGTTTTGAGATGAAACCCCCCCCCCCCCCCCTAATTTTAGCCCTAGTGGCCGGAATTACCGTAACGTAACAAGAGAAGAAGGATTTTCGTGTTTTATAAATCCAAATCTCGCACGTAGTCCCTGCCGTTAAAACCCTAGTTCTGACCATCCATTAATGTCAATATTATCTAAACTTCACATGCATGCAGCAACATGGTTGTATAGATAGCGCTAGCTAGCTTTAACACCACCGGCTAAAGGTACGTACGTACATGAATTCCAAACTGCTACCTCTTTCTAATCAATAAGCTCATGTTATTTTTTATGAATATAATATCTGCCCAAAAAAGATAATCAATAAATTATTTGAATCACCATTACCAGAAAAGAAAAATGACATGGTCAAAGCACCAGGAACATATGTAAGGTCTAAGCCATGGTCAGGAGAAACAGTTTTAGCACTCCTAGACTATACGTACGTACCGTGGAAATGACGATATATATAGCACTGTTTTTATTCTTAATTTGTTTCTGGATGCAGCTTGCCGATGGATCATCGAGGATTCAATAAGCTGTTAGCATAATTGGTAGATATACATAATACACAACCACGTACTGGCTGCATGGCCGGCAGATTAAATTTTTCATCTATCACGGAGTAGTAATGCCGCCATCCAAGCTGTTGCGGTCCAATTATAAACCTTAAAACTCCAAACATTCAATAAAGGCGTAGAAGTAGGGGCTAGCCACTCTAGGACCACACATTGATCATCTTAAATGACTGATAAAAAAAGGCACAAAAAGGAGGAAATTAAAGGAAGAAAAGAAACAAAGAGAAAAAAATAACTACTACTCATCATAAAATAAGAACTTTCAAGTAAAAGCAGAAAATATAAATTAATGGTATTATATATATATATATATATTCTTTGGCAAAAAAAAAAAAAAAAAAAAAAAGGCTTGGATCTTGGCCATCATAGAACTTTTCTTTAATTGGGTGCCATGCCAACAATTATAACTCGGCAACACATGACTCAGGTCATGCCTGTGGTCACTTCATGAGCAGGGTATCATGGCATGAATAGAATGAACTAACGTATGAAATTAAATAATTGTCACATTGACTATTCCATCCCAATCCTTCAATTGAATCCAAACAAGAACGAACTGTACTGGGTGGAAAGCTGGCACTTAAGGCTGAATTAAATGTATGAAAGATGAAAGCTAGATATGAAATATCATGAAGAGCAGCAAATTAATGCAGGTTCAATATTCAAGGTCGACCATGTGCCCCACTGGATGGGTTACAAGGCCTGGGTGGAAATAACAATCCTGTCCTACGAATCAGGAACATATATGTCCTCAAGAATGAACCAAACCCTACTTTGAAATTACATCAGACAGTAGCATGCATGATCAGCCAGCCACAAATTACCCCACTATATATGCATTATATGTGTGAGAGAGTAAGTATATGGTGGTGGGGGCTGTATAGCACCAGAGAAAAGAAATTCAGTACTGTGATTGTGGTCCCTTGTGTTTCACCTGGTTTGGACAAGATCAAACATCACCCATCACGATCTTCTAAGATGAACGAACCGCTGATATTGGCCTTACTTACTAATGGCTGAGATCGATGAGTACTTAATTGCGAGGAAGCATTAATGGTACTGTTGATAAGCAGTACTCTACTGAATTTTATCCTTTGGTAAGAGAATATTGTAACAAATAATTAATTGAGGCAATTCATGCAAGCGGACAATGTTTGTCACTGTAGAATTTCCTCTCACACATGCTGGTTAGGAACAAACGTCCAGGATTTAGAAGGCTGAAAGATCAGTTTGTAGAGAGAGATCGATCGATCACATGCACGAGTAGTACTGATCTTCTTTTGCAAACTCTCATGTGATGAAGTTAATTAATGTTGTTCTAATTGGAGTGGGATTTATATGTACAGTGGCATTTTGTCATGATTCGAAGCTTTCATCATACCAACATATGTTAGCATGTTTTGCCGGCCAGGAACGACTTGCAATAATAGCGTTAACAATGTTAAAAGCCCAGTATTTAGCGAAAATCCCTAGCTATCAGATGCATTTAACTGTTTTCATATTATTCTAAACGAACCTAGCTAGCTAGCTATACCTTCATTTTTTTTTTATGGGAGGTTTGTTGTCTTGACGCTAGACCTTTAAGCTATTTATACGACAAGAATGTTTTGGTTCGGATGACGGACAGCTATAAGATATTCTTGTTGGTAAGACTAATATTGCACCCTTTCGGCCTATTATTATTTGGTGTCTATCCATGTGCATCAGTTATAGCTAGGCCGGCAGTACTCTTACTGGGAAAAGAAATGCATGCATGGTCGTTGATCAAAAAAAAAAAAAAACTGGCGTTTTACATGATGTGACGTGAGTTATCTTGAATCAACAAAACATAAATGCATCTTCAAGCCCGAAACTCTTGCGTTGAACTGGGAAATATTGTAGAAGTTAGCTGGTGACGTTATAAAATGAGTTATTCCCATTGTTCAGTACTCTTCATATGATCACATCTTGGGATCGGAATCAATTGGGAATAAAATCCGGATTAATCACATCTTGTATCACAAGAGAATTACACTATAAGTACACCTTTCCCGGCCATCTCTCTCTCTCTCTCTCTCTCTCTCTCTCTCTATATATATATATATAAGCCTACTGGACAGCTTGTATGCTTCGGATCTTCACACGAATGTATTTCCGAGTCAATCATATGATCGTATCAATGTCGACCATATGATCGATCAATATAAATCATGTATAAAATATTGCTTACAATAGAAAATTATGTTATATATTTATGTTTTATTCTGCAATCGTATTCATTATGAAATTACAAGCATAAAAAGTCTGACACGAAAGAGGAACATGGACTGAACCACAAGCCTTCATTAAAATAAAGGAAAATAACAAAGAAGAATATTGGTATACATCGGTATACCGTATACCCAACTTGTTGGGAAATTCTAAGAAATATACTATATATAGCTGACCCACTACCGGTAACCTTTTCCACGTGTTTGGTTTTGTTAGGGCATGGGGTCTACAAGCATGGAAATATCTTTTGAAAATTTTGTGATGATTTGGTAAATCTAAAGAAATTTTATAAAATCTGGATTATATTTCTCAAAAATAAAAAATAAAGATGAAATTTTAGGCATTCTCGAGTCTCTTTTATATCGAGGGCACCCGCAAACCACTTTCCTCTGAAGACATGATACACACATACAGGAGAGAGAAATCTAGAGAGAGAGAGAGAGAGGGGAGAGGACGTTGAAGGAAGTTTATGGGTTTTCTACGGCAACTAGAGGAGGAATCCAAAGGGATCGCATTGATCCCAAGCTCGCGCACTCTCACAACTTCGGATCATGCTATCCCTTTGGATTCCTCCTTTGGTAGCTTTTAATTAGCAGTGCACTGTGCCGCAGCCTCTTGTCATGCATGAGTAATACCCCTATTTATCAGGCTAGCTCCTCACTCACGCCAAACTCCGTGGAGGAAAGCTCGCCATGTATTGAACTTACCCCTCTAATTCAAGTAAGTCGTCGATAACTCAAACCCTTTTGCTAAAAATTAGCGCCTTTTGTCCAGCTTTCTTACTCTGAGAAACTTTCTTTTTTCTTTGTTTACTTAAGCCAAAGTATTCTTGAAAAATCGCTTACTTGCACGATCGCTTGCTACAGATCCTATCTTCTTTTCAACAAATAGAGCATCATTCATAATTGTTTATTTTCTTATGGATGAAATCATGGAAGTCATTATTCAAAACCCAAAATAATCTGGCTATGGATGTAATGGATCTGAGTTTAGAGGATTATGGCTCAACCCTAAAAAACGGAGATCGGCTCCGAGATACGCTCCCGAGTCCAAGATGTCAGCTAGCTCCAAGATCTGTTGTTGTTTAAAGTTGTCACACACACTAATTTTACTTATTTAAATACAGATAGATGTATGTAAATGTTGTCTCTCCATCATTATCCTAAGTTAAAAATAAAACCAAAGAAATACGTACGTGTTCCTTAATTTTAACTAAACAGCAGGCAAGAAAAACCGTAGTCTAAATCATCTGATCCCCATCAATAAAAGTTTGGTGAAAAACTGCAAGTTATCTCTGCTGAAACTTAGAGATCTTTTACATTTGATTCTATATATAGATCTATACACAGTTTATGATTTAGTGTTCCCTTTCTCCAAGGAATATGTATGCAAGTGACGGAAATAACTTTGGTTAAACCGTACTAATTAATCTTCAAGTCATGTGTAGACTATTGGCAAGGTACTTTTGTCTTTTGGTAAATCATAACTATATATTATATATGTAACTACATATATAGATTCAAACCTATTAGTTGAATGGGAAAAGAAAATACTAATTAATTTCACCACCTGTAATATGCTTCTGTTCACAGATGCCCTACAGGCAACAGATCAGTGGAAGCTAGCTAGCTATTATTAGCAACGTTGCAAATAAAACAGTGGCGGGTAATAAAGACATCAATTGCTAGATATATAACTGTCAATCAACCTCAATATTGTTGGAAACTTCTTGATCATTACAAGCTGCTTCCAACATTTTGATTTCACCTTTCAGAAAAGTAACTTTTTTGCAAGAAATGATGTAAACATATATAATAATTGATTGACTACCAATCGTTTGTTTTCTTGTTTCCACCAAGACCTACGTAGCAATTAGTTCTGCTGACATTATTTTCGGCTTGACCTAACAGTTTCTAAGAGTTAAGAGTGACTTCATGGATGAAAGGTAATAGAACAGATCATCATCCTAGTCACAGTAGTACCTGTGGTGGCCCTGAGTCAAGAACCCCAGATCACATGCTTTTAGGGACTTTAATTAGAATCCAAGGTGGTGAAAGATCATATTTAAGGACCTCTTTTTTTGCCTAGTACTTTGGTCCTCGCATTGAGTACTGACCCAAAGGCAAAGGAATCATGTACGTACATGTGATGAGATCCTAAAAAAAAGTCTTTTTAAGTATTGATGCCTTCTTTGCTCTAGTTGTCTTGGCACATGAAACCCATTAACACTCTTAAATCCGTCACGTCATATATTGAAGATATCTCCCTTTTCACGTGGCACCAACCTTCTACAGTACTGTCCTTTCGCTGTCCTAGCTACTTTCCAGGGATCGATGTTGTACCTCTGATCAAGAATATCTATACCGATACCCTCAAGTTATAAGAAACGACCGACGCACACAAGCAATGGAATGGACATCCATAATTATAAATTACCCTTCAATACACAAGAAACCTTACAATTTGACGAACTCCTTTTACGTACCGAGGTTTTAGTGTAGCAAGCAAATTACTGGCTTAAATTCTGGCCAGAATGAACAACGAAACGTACGGTACTTTTACCTCCTTTACCTTAGCTCTTCTGCCGTATGAGTATATTTTGGCTGTTTGAGTACTATATTGACTCAAAATCACCTTAGATCTAGTTATACTCGCGGTTTATTAGGGGCTAGGTACGTACGTAGTTATATATGTTGCCAGGTTTAGAGCATGAGAAATTATTAGCCTTCCGTCTTGATGATCTTAGGTCATGATTGGAGGCTAAGCCTGAAAATTATTATGTATGCAACGCTCAAAACTTTTTATGCATCGTTTTCGTCATTAATCCAATTGCTGTCCAAATAATTTTTTGCATCTATTTAGTTTCCTTTGATGTCGTGCGAAGTGTTTAAACCGTAAATATATATCACACGTACTCAACCAATACAGGTCGTCTAATGACATCACTAAACGTCATTAACTATACAGATTACAGATAAATTGCGATCAAATTACTTGTGTCGAATTTTTCATAAACCTAGAAAACAAATAAAGAAACTTCATGACTTCGGAGGCCTCTTAAATGCATGGAATTATATGCAGTTGACATTCATCTAGGTGATGGGATGCTAAGCTCGGATTGAAGAATTTTTGGACATGACTGCATGCATAGAACGCACAAATTTCTTCGAACTTCGTCCAAATTTTTCTGTACATGTTGACTTGTACAGATCAGATTCTTAAAATAATTAGGACACAGACATTATCTATTTCGTGTTCGTCAAAAGTTTGTATATATGACCTTGCCTGGGAAGTGGGAACACAAAACCACTGACCCCAATTCAACACCCACAACCGCCTCCTTCCTTTTCTCTCACCTACCCATTTCTGTTCTTTGTCTAAAACTGCATTTTTGTCAAAACTCACTTTGTAACCATTTATGGAAGATGTGGAGGATGTGATTTATTTTTTCCTTCCCTAAATATTTTAGGAGGGCCCATTATCTTATCTGGGCGATTTGACTGATCAAGATCTATGCTACGACGTTACATTTAAGTTCATTACACAAAGATAGATCAGTTTAAAGTTAACCCAAAAAGAAAGAAGTTTCACCACCTAATTATATACACTGCCAAATATTCCTTGGCATTTCCGTATCAGATGATTTCCATTAATTAAGGGCATTAATATGCAGGACTAACAATGCATGGGGATATGATCTGTTGAACCCCGATGTCAATTTTCAATTAGAAAAAGGCTGAGTCAGCTAAAGTGTTTGGCATTAGTTGGTATAGTACAATAATCCCCAATTTTATGGTGCGTGCACCATTTGTCAGAATAAGTTGGAACACAATCTACATAGGGCACGCCGCACCATAATTATAACGTAATTTGACCAGCTTAGCTACCGTGTCTACATACGTTCTTTTTAAGGGAAATGATGAGAATGTTGTGAGATCAACTGCACGCCCACGGTCAGAGACTCAGTGCTAATGAAGCCCCACCTCCCATGAAGATGTCTCATGTCTGTAAGATCACCCCAAGATTCAGATCTTCATAGTTTTCTAGAAATTCAAAACTTTTTCCCACCCATGTTTTGGTTTCATCACATCCTTTTTCGTGCTATATATATACATCTAGCTACCATGTCTGTAGTAGTGATGTTCGTGTCATATTCGGCGTGGGTTGGCTGGGTGGCGATTCTAGAGTTGAGGGCACTGTTCTATGGCCCTGGAGTAGTATACTAGTTCTGTAGCAGTGGCATCGGTTTTGACATACTGCAATATGTATAATCATTACTTACGAGAATTAGCTGATCTACAAATTAAGTATTGTGACTACTATCGCCGAAGCTATAAGCTATTGATGCACCTACAAAAGTAACAAAACTATTCAGGATCATCTAGATTCGATGTATTTGATATTCAAAGAAAGATCATATAGAGTGCATGGATATACGAGAACTTTCAAGCTAGCTAACTCTATGCATGGCAGCAAGCAGCAGCTGGTTTGCAGTGAAAATTGCATTTTAGGTGGCTAAAGGACAGCAGTATGCAGGAGTAGCACTAGTTGGGGTTAGACGACGACGTAGCTAGCGTGAGAAAGATTTGTTGAGTGATCATAGGATCTACGATACTATTTTCCTGTTTGTTCAATATAGGCTGATAGGCATGCATGCACTATAACAAGTAAAATGCTTTCTTCACTGTCATAAAATTTCTTGAAACGAGATCTCCTTTCCCCCAGAAAAGGGAAGCAAATAATCATTTGAAAAGCTTGTGCCATGTCTTTGACAGTAGTAATTACGTACGTCAATTATTATGATCACAAGCAGATTTTTAACATGCGTCGCGAGATAATTTGCCTTTACTGTACAAGTCCCGGCCAATATATAGGAACTGCAATTTTCTTTTTCGCCATTTTTTCGTATAATCTTCATCTAGAAGAATATCATGATCTTTAGGTAAAAATTAATTGAGTTTCGAAACTAGTTAAATATGATCATTAGCGAAAATAAAGCGCATAAATACTGGCAAATTCCACGCGACCAAATGCATTGACTGAGAGTGAGAGAGGACCAACAGGCCGGAAGGAGTAGTGGCATGGAACTAGTTCGATTTTTGGGCTAATTAACATCTGCATGGTATGAAAAGGCCAGGTACTGCTAAAGCATGGATGGATGCCCCCCCGCCCCGGCCAACTTTATCACGCCACCAACACATGAAATATTATTGTCACTGCAATCATGGATAACTTTTGCCATCCAAGGGCATTGAAAAATCATCACATAGTTCCAAATGCATGTTGCTGGAAATGATTTTCAACCTGCAAAGGGGGACCCAGATGCCTAGCTTGTATGCACACCTTGCGTGCAGCAGATGCAAGGTCTTGTCTACTCGGCTTCCACTTTCTTAATTATCGAGCTTAATTCCTGTTTACGACATTATACATACTATATGCCCGCTTGCAACAGATGCAATACACCTGTGTCTCTAACCAATTATCACCCTAAATTCTCACTTTAATTTCGACTAAATTGATCGACCAGGGACCAAGTTGTAGTAATTCAGTTCAACAAAAACTGAACCTAGTAGATGCGGAAATGTGTCCCATAACAGTACATGAAGAATATATATCCCTCAGCCATACTTTTTTGTCTTGTAAAAATCAGGCATCTATTTGTGGCAAACCATTTGGATGAGGTGCTTATTTTGTTGGTATCCCTAGATTATATAAGGTTTGCGGTTTTTTTTTTTTTTTTTTTTTTTCGTGTTCTTACAGTTTATTTTGATATCTGGATTTAAAATTTAGAATGATATGTAATCTCAGGTATTAACTACAGTTTTTCTCGTCAGAAATACATAAAATTGGACTTCTTTTAAAAAATAAAAAATAAAAAAAAGTGCTTATTTTGTTTGAATTGTCTTTTTCCTTAAATACTTTCGGGCCTATTTGTTTATTATGTCTTTACAATTGGGCTGAAACCCGCCCCGCCCCATGATCTGGTTTTTCTTCTGCGAACTGCGATAGCTTCAAAACTCAAGACGGTCGGAAATCAGACAAGGCATCGCTGAACTGACAGAATCTTCTTCTGCAAATTATGGCTGAAGTTTTCATTTTCAGAAACATCTCCTCCTTTTCTCTCTCAGTTCTCTATGCCCTATTTCTAATTTCAAATCCCTCTTCCTCTCTCTCATTCACTCGAACCCTACCAAACAGCCCCAACTTCGATTCCGAAACTGCCTTCTTCGGCGACGCCGGGTTGATCATCGTAGACAACGGCCCGCCTTGCGTGGAACTCACGCGGCCATCAACCTCGAGCACCGGGCTTCTCATGCGGACAGAACCCTTCAAGTTCCTGGATGCAAAAAAGCCGACCTCTTTCTCTACGGACTTCTCGTTCTCGATCTCCCCTGGTAAAAGTAGCGATGAGGGTAATGGGGACGGCATTGTTTTCATTTTCGTACCCGGAGAATCATGGTCAAAATGGTCGATGGTTGAAGGAGGCTCATTCGCGCTCTCCAAAGAAAACAAATTGACGGGCAATTTAGGTGACCAGCACGCCGATGACGTAGAAATCAGTTTGAACGACTTCGATTCCTCTTTGAACTTGGTGCTAAATACTGGAGACAAGTTCAAGTCTTGGATCGATTACGATGCGAGTTCGAAGAGACTGGAGGTTAGGCTGAGTAAATCCGGGGACGCGAGACCGTACAGTCCAATAATTTGGCGTGCGGTTGATATGGCTGGAATGTTGGGGGACGAGGACGTGCGCGTGGGCATAGCTTCGCGGAACGGGAACTCGTCGCAGAGCGCGAGCGTATATTCGTGGAGCTTTAGGGTGCGAAAGTATCCGTATTCGATGCACTCGTTTCCGGTGGATCCGCAAGGATATGTGGTAAAGGAGGAGGAGGAGGAGGAGCGCGGCGAGCGGGTGAGGAAGGTGAAGAGCAGTGGTTGTGTGCTGACAATGATGAGAGGGTTGATTTTGGCAACGGTGTTTGGGGCGTTGGTGACTTTTGGGGCGCTGTTTTTGTGGGGGATGCTTGTAAGTAGGCGCGAGGCTGGCTGTCCTGTCTACGCTGCCGATTTCGGGTACAAGAAGGTCGATGTAGTTGTTGAGGAAAATAGTGATGGGTTGAAGAAGAACGGGGATGAAACTAATGCATGAGGACTACGGGCATTGCTGTGTGATTGTGTATTTTTGTTGTTATGGAACTGTAGCTTGTGTTATCCTCTCTGCACGCTAGGTTAGTTGAATGCAGCGAAGATATATCGCTGTTAGAAATCGTTTGTAACATTTATAGCTTTGATGATTAGATTGTCTGGCATATCAAATTCTAAATCCGCATCTTTGCTTCATCTCCATCACCCAATTACCAGCTTTATAGAAAAGAAATGGGAGAAAAAAAATCTTCCCTCTTCTTTGGGCTGCGGTATTTGCTCTGATGAGGAGCAGGATCCTTCAATAAGCAGCCTTTGCTTTACCCGAAACATATATAGATGTGAAAAATAAATGGAGAATATGAACTGGAAGCGTAATGTGTCGCAAAACAAAATATGCTTCAGACGGGACGATGCATGCAAACTGGTATCCACTCTACACATCGCAAGCTTCTTTCCCAAAACTGAACCGGGGGGCCTTTTAGATAAGCAACAGGTGTTGGTGCTATTGCCAACTTGGTTTCATTTATTCAAAAGGATCCTTGGGACACTTCCCTGCATTCAAACATCTTGGACACTCAGAGATATGTCTGGGTTGTATCATTCTGTGTAATCACCAGTACTCAATCTCAGTTCCCAATGAAAAACATACTGGGACTGGGAGGGACATCTTTCCCTCAGCGTTTCACGGGTCATATTTTTCTGCTACTGAAATCTCTCTGACCCAATTAATTAACAACTCATACACGGCCATTTCTTTGATATGCAATTTTTACCACAGTAAGATCTCTCTCTCTCTCTCTCTCCACAATTTTAAAAGAAAAAAACTATAGGATAGCGCCATATTTCAGGTTGCCAATCCACATTTTAGGAAAACAAGGCTTACTGGTTCTCATATTACAGCTGGTTTACACAATAATTCTCCAACTGGTTACTGCTATATATCACACTGGAGGGTTTCATTCCCCGCTTAAATTTCTCTTAAAAATACCATTTAAGCACGAACAGCATAATCTTACTCACTCGGGAAAATCATAATGGTGCAGAAAAAATCCAAGCCATACTGGTCACTAAAGTTAAGGAAAGATAAAAAATAAAAATAAAAAAATTATCGTGAACATATGATACAAGTCTGCTTGTTCAAGAGATATCAGTTTCTCAACTTTCAGAAAATAATTTATAGCCTATTTGAATTAGACAATCAATAGAAACTCTGTTTTCATAAAAAAAAAAAAAAAATGAATATCTTTGTCACTTCAATAGTAACCTAATGGTGAAAATTTGCTCGTCATACTTAAACATAAAAAATCCAAACCATCACTAAAGAAATACAAAATCCTACCTAGAGTGGTATCATCCAGATACCAATTTTACCACGATGAAGATGAAGTTTAGCAATATGAGAGGAACTCTTAGGTACTGGGTTGCATAAATAAGACCGATAAGCTGCCCCTTAAATGATTTTGTCTTGCCGCCTGAGAATTCTGAGAAGCTCAATCCCCTAGGTGCCAGGAAGCGGTCCTCATTTAATATTGCCAATGCATTAGCAAGTAGTAGGCAACCTTCCAATAGTGTCCACAAACCCATTTTCCTGCATGATAAAGAATTTTACATCTAAAACCTTAATGTACTTCAATTTGAAGGTAGTCTTCACCCCACCCTCCCTACCTATTGTGTATATAAAACTGCTAAAGAAGACCGTGTCAAAATATCATCTCCGCATCTCTGGGACAGAAATGGCAGAAGGAAACAAATGCTAACTGTCGACTTTGACAACGCAATCTTTATTTTTGATAGGTTAACGACACAAATCTTTATAAGTAATATACGTGGATGATTTCCAAGTGCCATAGTGCAACTTTAACCAAAAGCTATTGGGACATGTCAGTCTGGACTATGGAGGCTGGACACAGCAGCCAAATCTTCGGTTGAAGTGAGATGAGATTATTAGAATGATGTGTTGATGTCATGCTCAAAACACTAATAAAGCACGTTTCTTCGGCTTTCATGGAAGGGGTCACAAGCAAGTTTGGTCATTTAAGTTTTTAACCCGTAAGAGAAAGTATTGTGGGTCAATTATCTAAGCTTCATGCAGTGACAAAGATGACATTTTCCTGGGGTTTCAAAATGACCGACAGAAATATCCATGTTCGTAAACACAATGTTCACATACATGACTCTATTTGCCTGAACCATGCCTCGGGTAATTCAAAGGAACTCTTAAATCAAAACCGAACACATGATGTCTTGAATCTACAGCTTATGGGCTGCACCCATACTGGTGTTCGCCATGACATTATCAGATAAATAATCCATATGATTAAAGGTTAAAAGGCTTAAAAAATGGAACTCTTTTCGATTAAGTATAAGACCTACAGTATTGTGCCTCAAAAGCAGATCCTTGATGAAAATTGGTATCAACCTTCCTTATTCGTATTAAAATCACATCCGAATCGATCCCACACAGGAAAGAGAGCCGAAATAAATCAACGGAAAGTAAGAGCGTCCAATTCAACCAACTATATAATAGCAACAGTATTTGACGAATAACCCAATTGTGAGGGACGCAAATGTGAGCGAGAACTGCACAAGATACCCAAATCGAAAGCCCAAAGGACATTGTGGAAAAGATGCAAGTGTCCGTAAATCTAAGAAATTTATGAATCTGGATTTATAGATAAATCCGGGATTTGTAGGGTTAGCAAAAAATTACCTTTTCCCGCTAACCTGACTGCGGAACCTGATCTTCGGAAAGTCTTGGCAATGGGAATGGATCGTAAGCGGAGTCTGGAGCCCGAGGCTTCACCGAAACGAGAGAGTGGAAGAAACGTGCCTAGTGCCGTTATGTGCGCAACGAAAATTTTGGAAGGCCGCCCTTGCTTACTGTGGTAAAAGTAAAACTATATTGAAATGGTACTGCGAGTCTGTACTAATAGAAAATGTTTTGTCGCAAAGTGAGGTGCAATGCAAACGTAACTGATGTAAAGATATTTGATGAAAGAGACCGAGCTGATGATAAAAATGAGAGAGAGCTGAGGAAAGGAAGAAATCGAGCTGTTAGAATTGATGAAAGAAAAAGATCGAGTTGATGAGAGAGAGCTGATGAGAAAGGAAAAATTATTTATTTTAAATCTGATGTGACATGAACGACTGCATATCAATTGTATCTATCGATTGTATATAGAAGAATTGGTATTGATAAAGTGTTCAACTAGATTGGAAAAAAAAAATAACCGGTCACCGGGCCCTGGTCAGAAGAATACCGACATTGGGGCAATCGAGTTATTAAAATAGAAAACTGGGCCTGGTTTCCAAATATAAGTTTCCCAAGAACGACTTGGGCTTATGAGTTCGGCCCAATACCAATCTATACTTGAGCTCATAGACCCAAAATGTTTCTCGTCCTCTATTTCAGGTCCAAAAAGTGATACCCCTTCCGATGGTCTAAATATGAGGACCCGAATAATCGCAACTTTCACCACATTAGGGTTTTAGGCTGTTGGCAGTTGTCTCTACCTGGTTTGTACTATCTGAAGCGAGCGCCTCCTAATCACATAGAAATGGTGAAGGGACGCCAAGGAGAGCGAGTTAGGTCTGCAATCCTTTCCTTTCCCGTTGTCTCTCTTAAATCCCTAGTTTCAAACCTTTTTTTTTTTTGTTGACTTTACGCAAATAGATTTTTGCTAGTTTTTATTTTTTTGATCCTGTATTTGTTCTCAGGCTCTACGTCAGAGGAACAGTCCTCGGCTACAAGAGGTAATCGGACTTCATTTTCTCCTATATAATACCCCAATCGAATCTTTTTTTTTTTTTTGGGAATAATTTTTTTTGGCTCTCCTAGGTTCTGTTTGGCTGCTGAGACAAAACAATAGGAAATAAGTATTACTAGGGTCTTAGCTCGGATGTTTGTTTCCTGTGATCCCAAATCCCAAAACCTTTAGGATATTCTATTGTTGTTGCTGTGTTAGGTAGATCAGGGTTGCTTTCTTTTTGTGTACTAGTATGTGCATTTGGTTTCCCGCATCTGTTTGGATGCCGAGGATTATAGGAAAAAAGAACATTGTTTTTTTCTGGATTGAGGTGTTTTTTTTTTAATAGTTCCCGAGGCACTAATTGTGAAATTGGAGGACTTAAGATTGTTCCTATAGTTTTATTATTTTCACATGTTGTTTATCGGCTAGAAAGTTTAAGGTCTGAGGTTCCTTCTTTTGGTTTTGTGTATAAACTTTTGACGGGGATGATGGATCAGGTCCAAGTCGAACCAGTACCCGAACACTTCATTGATCCAGATTGAGGGGGTGAACACCAAGGAGGAGGTTTCATGGTATGCAGGCAAGCGTATGGCTTATATCTACAAGGCCAAGGTGAAGAAGAATGGAACTCACTATCGCTGCATATGGGGTAAGGTGGCTAGGCCTCATGGTAACAGCGGCATTGTTCGTGCTAAGTTCAAGTCGAATCTCCCTCCAAAATCCATGGTATGGTATAGATGTTATTTTGATGTTTGTAGAATGGTTTTCTGTGAAAGTCACAAATTTTGTTCTTTGTTCTTTTGCAGGGAGCTAGAGTTAGGGTTTTCATGTACCCCAGCAATATATAAGGTACTTATTAATACTTACGAACGCTTTTTCTTCATTTATCTGCCTTTTATTCTCTGTTTTGTTTTGTCCTTGGTGTTTCTTTTTCAATTTGGGTTATATGTTTTTTAGATAATAAGAGATCTTGTTTTTGTTTATTTACGTACTGCCCCGACTGACTTACAAATTATTTATATGTGAACTTACTGCTGATCTTCTTGTAGTCATCTGTTGTAAATGCTGAATGTAAGCATAATTGACAATTAATTGGTTTGTTAGCTGGAATATCTCACTCTGGTCCTTGATCGCATCTCCTTTTTCCTCTGGCAGCTCTTAGGTTTTGTAGATGCTGGATTGGGTTGGTGCTGAATAGTTATTCAGTTGCTTCTTTTTATGAGCTAAGTATATGTCATATGTTTTGGAGCGGAATCATTAGATTGGTGCGAGGAATATTTTGGGTCTCTACTTATCAAAACATTGTTTGTCTCTACTAATTTCATTGAGAAGTTTCCACCTGTTTGTTTCTTGATTTGAGTATATGGGTGATCGAGATCTTATAGAATGGATACTGGGCAATGTTAGTTAAAGGCATTTGTTAGCTTTTTTATTTCGGCAGAAATTTTTTCCACCATGCTTATGTGATTGTTCTTTTCACATCAAGGTACTTAATTAAATATAATTTATTTTAGAGTATAAGTAGCTTCATTATTCGAAAAGGAATGATGTGCAAAACTATATGCTTGTTCTCTTTGGATTTGAAAAAGTTGAATTGTCTATATATTTTGTGTGAGAGTTGGAGAAAGTTGTAATGATTATATGCAATGAGATGAGATTACATAGTTTCGCAAAACCAAACCAGCCCTTATGTTCTGAATGGAGAAGGCAAAAGTCGATGTCAGGCAACTGGTGTAAGAGGAGAGGAGAGGGAGGAGAGGAGAAAGGAGACGGGGGGGTGTTGAGTTCTTGAGACAGCGTGTGCCTTGTGTTTGGCGGGGTGGAATGGATGCTAACTGAGGCGATGGTTGTGTGTGGTGGTAGGAGAGAAGCTAATCAAAGGCCGCATACTTGGCCAACAAAAGTCAGGAATATGGTGGGAAAAAAGGGAAGCTGAAAAAGTTGGAAGAGGAAGGAAAAAGGGCATGGGAAAGGGGAGAGGTTGGATTGGTGGAGAGACGGAAAAAAAAAAAAAAAAAAAAAAATTCTTTTATGAAGTGTGCTATTGTAGTTCGCTTTGGGCTGAAACGGATTCTGTTCTTTAATTCCGGTAACTCTTGCCGTGAATGTTGTAGTTTTTAGTTTGAGTAATTATTAAGTAGTCTACGGACACGTAGTCAACCTATCATGACATATTATTAAAAAATAGTGATTATGTAAAGGGAAATGCTTTTCTCACAGTAGGTGGCCACCGACCGAATTTTTTTATGATTAAGTGTGTATTTAAATAATATGTGATTTTTTTATTTTTAAAAAATATCTAAATAGTTTTAAAAAATAGTGGAAGTAAAAGAAATTTTAACCGATCGGGACGTAGCAACGTCCTTATATAAAACTCCCAATAGCACGTCTTCTTTTAATTGGATAGGAGTATCAAGCCATTTATAGTATAAAATTCTTAATAACTTTCTTTTTGGTTGTGTTCCGGTTATGCAAAGATAAAACGATCCGCATCTTTTATTATTTGCTGGATATTGAGATAAAATGAGATGAAAAATCTGTGAATAGTATTGAAATAATTTGTAAATAATAGTAAAATTATTTAAATTAAGATGTTTTATGAGATTTTAAAAAATAATAGAGAAAAAGTTAAATAAAAAGATTATGAAGTTAAAATATTGTTATAATATAATTTTTTAATATAATTTTTATTTTAAAATTTGAAAAAAAAATTGATTTTTATGTTTTGTTTGGAAGTTGGGGAAAACCGTAATGATTTAGCAATGGTTAAATGAAAAAGTTGAAAATTTGAAAGTAAAATATATTTGTATTTGAGTGGTGTTTGAATGCTAAAATGGGTTGAAACCATCTCAACATCCAAACATGAACTTAAAAAAATGTAATGTTAAAGATCTCATTTATACCTTTGTGAGCATTATGCGTTATTCAAAATAATAAACCATAAAATAAATGTTTTAAGTTTTTTAGATTAATACTCTTTTATAATATGATAAAAAAAAATTACCAGACTCGTATTCTTTTATAATTCCAAGTCTTATTGATTTTTCCGTTTTGTTTTTGTTTCTTAGTTAACTTCCCACGAGTTATCATGCAACTTAGTTGAACATGTTTTTTTAGTCCTAAATTAAACGACCAACTTCATAGGTTCTTCGTGGAGTGTTGTAATTCTCGTTCGTGTTTATTGATGAAAATAAATGTAAAAATAGCGGGTAAAATAAAATGAGAGACGAACCTAGAATTCCTTCCCATTCGCCATTTTTTTATTGTTGTGTTCTCCAATACACGGCATCCAAGCCTTGGAGTAGATTACAAAGATGGACTCTGCTACAGCCACGGAGGATCAGACTTCAGAGAATCTTCACCGAGAGGCAAAAATTTTTTTTTATTTTCTTTTTTTCCAATCATTTTTTTAAAAATTTTAAAATTTTTTAAAAAATATAAAAAAATATAAATTTATTTAAAAACACTTAAAAATTTAAAAAATAAAATAAAATACAATTCGGTATAAATTTTCGGTAAAAACTGTCTGTGGGAATAGTATTTTCTTATAAAGATAGCAGGCACCAGGCAGACGCACAAGTGTCTGGAACCCAGACGGTGCCACGTAGGCACTAGACGATCAAAATCCTCGATGTCAAAAATACTGGACCGATGTTAGGATCCGAATAATAGAATTGGGCGTGTAACAACCGAGCTGGGACTTTGGCCTCCCACTGGCCACTGGCCCTGACCGTTGGCTGAACCCTCCCTCTCTCTCTCTCTCTCTCCCCTTCCCCCCCTCTCTCTGCGCTCCTATTCTCCCACCCCCACTCATCTTAAATGGCACGACAGATTGCAGTTGTAACTGCTCCGGCAAGCCTTGTATTTTTCAAAGGTATGCTCACTCGCTCATGTCTGTCTGTCTCCCTCTGTCTTAGATGCCTAGTTAACCCTAATTTAAAAAAAAAAAAAAAAAAAACTCGTAGCTCTCTGATCGGCTGATTTTCAGGTGGAGCAAAACGTATGGGTAGGGCTCAGCTATTATCCGATGCTTCTCTGACTCTGAAAGTATCAGGGACGAAGCTATTGCTATCGGTAAGCTGTAGAAGCAAGGGGTCTGGATTTGTTAGTTCGGAGGGATCAAGGGGCTTCGAAGTTGTTGCCATGGAATCCGACGGTCAAGCTGACCCGTTATCTGATACTCTGCCAGATCATAATAGTAAGGTTGGACTTTTCTGCCAATTTCCAATTAATTGTTTTAAGTACATAGTTTTCAACCGGTACGAATAGAGGTATCAGATGCCACAGATTCGCACATTCCCCCCCTCCCTATGGCTACTGATTGGTGGCACTTGGACCTCCCTTTGCCTTATCTCTTTCCCTAAGTTTAAAGTTTCTTCTAGCTCTTTTAAGTAAATATCCGTTAATTACAAGGAATGCTACACATTCCCCCTAGGGGCTACTGATTGGTGGCATTTGGACCTCCCTTTGCCTTAACTCTTTTAAGTAAATATCCGTTAATTACGATAAATGATAAATATTATGCATCAACTATTATTTATTTTTGTATTTTATATTTATAAATTTTTTTTATAGAATGTAAGAATGTTTTTTCATAATCTGTGGAGTATTTTTTATAGAATATAAAATGTGCATAAGATGATAAATAATAATTGATAAAAATAATTTTTCGTTAATTACGGCTTTAGTAATAGAATACATAGTTTCTTCCTTCCTTTTAAGTCAACGAGATCGTGTCCCGTAATGGGTAGTTGGTCATATCAGCAAGACACAATGTTATTTGCTATTTTGTTCCCATTTTGTTCCCTTTAAAAATTCGGAGATATTATTTTTGCGGGGTGCGGGTGTTTGGAACTTAGATAATGTGACAGACAAGACGACTAAAAAAAAAAAAATTAAAAAGCCCCTCATGTATTGTTGCATGTACGAAATGGGACAAAAATTGGAATAAAATTTGAGATGGACCTGTTGATTCCTTCATCTTATCTCATTTAGATAGTGAGAGATATTTTTTTAGATAAAAATTAAAAGTTAGAATAAAATATTATTTGAATATTATTTTTAATATTATTATTATTTTAAAATTTAAAAAAATTAAATTATTTATTATATTTTTTAATAATGAAATGAAAAAATCGTTTTTTTATTCAAACGAAACCCATTTTCTAATTATATTTCTAATGGCATCATCCTTATATAAGTTTTTTTTTTTTTTTTTTGGGTTGGGAAAGGAGTATTTTTTGAGAATTCGAAGACTTGTACAAGGAATGTGAAAAGATTTTTTAAAAAAAGAAAAAAAAAGAATGAGAATTGATAGTTGCAGTCGTGAGTGTGCAAACTAATCACTTTAAAAAAAGTGAATAAATATGGATTTTATATGAAAAGAAAATTAATTTTTTAATAATAAATTTTATTATTTTTTAAAGTGTGTACTCTATGATTATATGTAGTATTGTTAGAGAGAAAATACAGGTAGTCTACTCTTATCAAAATATGGATCCCATAGCTAGAAAAATTGAAACTGGGTATTACTCAAAAAGTACAGCTTGTTTGTACTCTACAGCAGTGTACACCTCTCTACGACGTTATAATTTAATTAATTTTCTATTTTATAAAGAAAAGAAGTGTAAAACAAAACAATAAACAATACAAGTATAAAGTGAGAAAAACAAAAGGAAATGCTAGTCCTGACGAGAAAATCTACCGATAACTTTCTCATTGATTGTAATTTTTCTATTTACTTAATAATTAAAAAATATTTTTAATAAGTTTGTGATTTTTCTTAAATATATAAAGAGATTTAAAAAATATTTGTTAAAAAAAAAAACAAAAAATAAATTATACGTTCGGTAACTACTCTGTGTGTTTTATCAGTGAGAAAACAAATACTGGCACAAAACTAAAACCACCCCAAATTCCGTGGCATTAATGAAATGCGATGCGCGTTTATGGTATACACATCCCCTGTTACTGCTTTAAAACTCTCTCTGTCAAATTGTCAATCGCATTCGTTCTCTCTTCCCCCTGTTCGCAGAGGCCTGCACATTACCGTCGATCGTCCTTAAAACTCGACCCCCAATCCTTAAATCCCAGCCCTATCTTTCTCTTTCCCTCCCCCTCCTCTCTAGCTATGTCTGAGAAATGAAATGAAATGAAATGAAATGAAAATCTGTTCTCCTTCAGATCCATGGAAGTTTATCCAGTCGTCTGCAATATCTTCTCCAGTCTTTCTTCTTTATTGAGTTTACCAATGCCCAGATCTCCACACGCACAAACCCCAACAGATCTGTATCCATGTTCTCGTCTTAGTACAAACCAACTCACCTGAATATTTTCTATCCCTCTGTCTCTTCCCTCTATTTGGTTGTTGAGAGAATCTCATCTCATCTCAGCCGTCAGATCAAGACACGCCTCCGAAAATGAAGAGTTCAAGCCGATTGTTCACGATCGGGCTCGTGGCCTCCTGGTACTCCTCCAACATTGGGGTCCTTTTGCTCAACAAGTACTTGCTCAGTAACTACGGCTTCAAGTACCCGATCTTCCTCACCATGTGCCACATGACCGCTTGCTCTCTGCTCAGCTACGTCGCCATCGCCTGGATGAAGATTGTCCCCATGCAGACCATTCGGTCCCGAGTCCAGTTCTTCAAGATCTCCGCGCTCAGCCTTGTCTTTTGCGTGTCGGTCGTCTTCGGCAACGTCTCTCTCCGCTTCTTGCCTGTCTCCTTCAACCAGGCTATCGGGGCCACGACGCCGTTTTTCACCGCGGTTTTTGCCTACCTCATGACCTTGAAGAGGGAGGCTTGGCTTACCTATGTGACCCTCGTTCCTGTTGTCACCGGGGTCATCATCGCAAGCGGGGTATGGACTATTTTTTGTTTTGTAATTTATTGGGAACTAATTTGAAGTTTTGCTATGGGTTTTAGTTTTGCAATTGAATGTGCACTACTTTCTTTGCAATTGGATCCATATCATTTGGAGTTACTGCACTGCAAAAATGTGGAGATTGGTCATGAGCGAATTGATCAATTTTATTGGGAATTACTTTGAGTTGTGGTTATGGGTTTTGCTTTAATATCTTCTAGGTCAGTTTTATTGGGATTTACTGCGAATTGTGCGGATGGGTTTGAAGGATTGGTATAAAATAATGTTTTTCGGCTGTAAGATCCAGGATAATTTATCTCTGAAACCTTAAGTTTTTTTACCTTTGTCCATCTCAGCCTAGTTTATATGCCGTAGTTGAGGTTTGTATTTACTTGTGTGGTACATATTTGGTTGTTTCAACTATTGATAGTGTTTGGATTAGTGACAGGGATACTGCTTCTAGCATTAAATAATCTTTAATTTTTTGATTTACTGTTGTCTCGATTCATGGTTATGTCTTCTAATTTTGCCATCATTTCATATGGGCACAGGGTGAACCAAGTTTCCATCTGTTTGGGTTCATATTTTGTGTTGCAGCTACAGCTGCGAGGGCACTCAAATCAGTGCTACAAGGGATTTTGCTGTCTTCTGAAGGGTAAGGAACCGTGTTACTCTTGTTGAGAGTGATGTTGATGGCAGTTCTTGGTCCTGTATTTTGATTATTTTAAAACTAAAAAATGTACTAAGAGGCACTTGATACTATTCTAGGGAGAAGCTGAATTCTATGAACCTTCTTCTTTACATGGCTCCAATAGCTGTTGTCTTTCTGCTACCTGCAACACTTATTATGGAAGAAAATGTGGTTGGCATCACCCTGGCTCTCGCCAGAGATGATTTTAAGATCATCTGGTATCTACTATTCAACTCGGCACTGGCATATTTTGTGAACCTGACCAATTTTTTGGTCACCAAACACACCAGTGCTCTTACTCTCCAGGTATGGATTCATGATATATACTAATTTCTAATTGTAGTTCCACATGATTGATGGTTTCTGTTAGTTATATTCCTACCTTTAGAAGAATAACTGCTCAGGAGGAATGATCTTTACTTTGCCAATGACCAAAATTTAGCAGCTCCATGTCCAATAAGATTTATGTTTTATTTGCATGCCTTGAATATTCCCAAAACCCATGCGTGATATCTTGGAAATTTGGTGAAAATTCTCCAATGCATTTATATTCTCTTGCTGCTAGTTATGGTGGTTATGGAAAGAGTGAATAGGTAAAGATAAACAGTTTTCTCTTCATGTTGGTGCCCCTCGTTAACTTGATCGTAGCCATTTTGTTAGCATCATGATTGGACTTTCAAAAGATTATGGTAAAAATAGGGATGATGAAACGGACGAGTGGGTTGAGAGCATGGTGAGAGAATCATCTACGATGGTTTTGATAATGGATGATGGAATTCATTACATTAAAACTGTTTGAGGGGGAGCGGTTTGGTTTAAATTGAAGAAGGCACTCTAGGAAGGATGGCCAAAGGTATGTAGGTAGAAGATGTGTGGCAGAAGTTCCATGTAGCAATTCTAGGTGAGGGGGACAATTGTTTAATTGATGTTGTAGGTCTCTCTTTGCATATCATATGTTGCGTCCATCTACTGATTTGTATATTTTTGGCTATTTTTAACTACTGAATCTTTTTCTTTTTCTCCATTTAAATAATTTGGAAGTTCAAGCTTTGTAAAGCAAAAAGTTGTTGGTTCTTTCAGGTATTAGGAAATGCAAAAGGGGCAGTGGCTGTGGTGGTTTCAATTTTAATTTTTAGAAATCCTGTCTCGGTTACTGGAATGCTCGGTTACGCACTCACAGTCTTCGGAGTTATACTCTACAGTGAAGCCAAGAAACGAAGCAAATGACATCATTAAGTGGATTTTTCTATAATTCAATTTTCTAAAGCAAGTACAGCATTGACGCAAATGGAGGGGAAGTTTTGGCCATCATGGTTGGTGCCTTGGTTCTTCCCTCTAATTCTTTCCTCCCTTTGCCCGGAAGCCTCAGTGATTGGCTTCCACTTGTATCAGCAACAATTCAGGATTAGCCTTAAAAAGTAGAAAAAGTTCAATAAGCGAGCGACTTATATGCCTCTATTATTACCGTCTAAGGGTTTTGGAGGAATGTCTTCTTTCTTTCTGGAAATGTTTTCTCATTCTTTCAGGAAGGGTTTGTAGAATTGGGTCTCAACACAGTCAGTCTGTTATTAACATTCCACATATTGATTAATTAATGAAAAGCATTCATAATCTATCCATTCCCGCATGCAAGGAATTACTTCCAACTACAAGGATATCGAAACTGCTGAAAAAATTGCATTCATAGTCGAATGGGAACAAAAATTCTTTTTTTTTTTTTCCTGTGAATCT
The DNA here is from genome assembly GCF_004785595.1 of Juglans microcarpa x Juglans regia. Classification (NCBI taxonomy): domain Eukaryota; kingdom Viridiplantae; phylum Streptophyta; class Magnoliopsida; order Fagales; family Juglandaceae; genus Juglans; species Juglans microcarpa x Juglans regia. Next base: position 29,253,737 of record NC_054595.1, read on the forward strand.
ATGGAAAAAGTGGTGGCCATTGGCCGAGTTCAAATGGAAATGCTTCCCGGTTCAACTTCTTGATCCGAGTGTTTAAACCAAAATGGAATTTTAGACTATTAGGTCCATCATGCCCATTTGCTGTGGGAAAAAATAGCTCTTCATGCAAATAGGAGAGCAGTGAACCTCTGGGATATCTTCCTCCAATATGCAGGAACAGTAAAGATAATGTATTATTCTGTTTAAATAATCTGAGTGTTAGACTGCCTTGCCTGGTGCCTACCTCTATAGTCCATGGATTTGCCGACAGTTGTAACTTCTAATACACCCATATTTCAGCTCCCCAGGCCCAGCTTACCTCCTTATATTTTTATCCATTCCATTAAGATCATCTATAATTTCAAAACAATCCCTATAAATTTAAATGTTTATTATAGATTGAGAGAATAAGATAACAATCTGGATTCGGCTAGATTCGCCGACACAACAGACCATTATTATTTTTTTTTCTATTTATTAATTAATTATACTCATCATGTGAAAGTCATTTTCACCAAAAACGAACAAAAGAAGAAACAAGAAAGAAGGAACTCATGGGGATATTGGCGCAATGTTTTCCATCAAAAAGTCTACAAAAGATGGCAACTTGCCAGACGGCGGTGAACTTCAACATGCATGCTTCGATCAAAGTGAAAGGATATCTAAATAAATGACAAATAATATTATTAAACAATAACAAAAAAAAAAAAAAAAAAGGGTACGAAACCAGAATGCATCCTATCGTTTTCACAGCATTAAATAACATCAATAAACAGCATCTATTTTAACTCTAATCTATCTTATCTCATTTAATCATTACAATTTTTTTAAATTTTTATACAAGATAAAATAAACAATTCAATTTTTTTTTAAATTTTAAAATAAAAATAATATTAAAAAAAATATTTTATTTAATTTTTAACTTCAATCTCGTTTCATTTATAAAAACAAACTATACCTAAAGTCATGGTTTCCACTCTAGCCACTCTCCTTTCCGGACTGGACTTGGATCTCCGATCTAACGGTGATTACTCTTTGAGTAGACAGAAATCCAGAAATACGGTACCACTAGTCGTAACTATTTTTTTATTTGTAATTTTCTTTCATTTTCCCTGTTGTTGTGTATATAAGAATGTTTAAACGAATGATAAAAATCACAAATCGCATAATAATATATGGTGTAAGAGTGATAAGTAGCATTTCTCAATAAAAATTTTAAAAGAAGTTGAGATCTTATCGGATCCATCCACTTCCGAGAATCAGTTCTTCAGGGCTTAAATAGAACAGGCATGGGGCCATTAATGTAAGATTCTCATTAATCATTGGCCCTACAACTCCACTGGAGTGTTCAACACCACTAAACAATTCACTTGAGCAACTTTCTAGTCTTACAGGGCTTTTCTCTCCTCTCTTTTTTTCCCACTTTGCCTATTTTTGTTTCACGAGAAAATTGAAAATCTCTGTTCCTGCCCATTTGACTGATACAAGGAGAAGATTGATTTCCAAATCTTATCGTGGAATCTATTTTCTCATAAGCACAAACAGCATCTTTCAGGGTTAAGTCACAAACAACATTGCCAAATTTTCTCACTCCATTTTTTTTTTTTTTTGTAACAAGCCAATACAGAAAGCACATAAAGCTCGTAAAGTTCTGCAAATTAGTCCATTTTACAAAGGTGGCATTAGCATCCCCCATATATCAAGCAAACACAACAGTATGCTCAACACCGACGAGCTAAAAACGGAACACAGAGAAGAACCAAGTTTTGCCAGTTCTCCACCATTGAGATGAGAATAAGATGAAACACGCTCAAGAAACAAAAAGAAAGCCATGTAGTCAAACCATAATTCACGGATAGGTAGGGAGTCTAAGCCTCTGGAACGGACGCTGCTGCACGTTTCATTGATGCAGACTTGATAAGATGGTTGTAGCTCCCTTTCTCCTTGAAAAGCTGGGAGAAATGGTGTTTGCAATACAAAATGCCCTCCAGGGCTGCATAATTAGATGGGGTTATAGGACAGCCACCATGAGAGCACTTGAAACATGACTTGTGATAGGCCTGGCTCTCCACAGTCACCTGCAAATTTTTTATCCAAAACAAGCCCACGTTATCACAGCTGTAAAATGTGATTGAGTCTAATCTGGATCAAAATGCATACAAAGGGGATCATATTACCCTGGTAATGATGTCAAGCAACTGCATTACATTATATGCATCTACCTGCATACTGTTATGCATGTACAGCCAAAATAAATTGGCTGGGCAATTAATTGAAGCAACACATTTCACCGATCACTATGGTAGAAGGATTGCGCACTTGCTTTGCATAGCTCACAAAACATTTGGGAAATCACACTTTATCCTCAATCTGCCACTACTTTTGAAACATGAGTACCAAACCAATAAAGTTGTCATTTAGCCCCCAACAATATAAGTTGCAATTCACCTCATTGTGAGATTTTTTACCATTAAGATGGAAAACATTAGGTAATATGACACGATTCCAATGGTTGAATGTTAAAAGAGTTGTAAATTGCAAAAGAAGCTGAATCTTAGGGGTTAAAGTGACAATTTTGATGGTTATAATGCAAAAGAGTGGTAGTTTAAGGGGGTAAAATGCAATTTTTTATGAAAGTTTTATTGGTAGAATACTTTCTTTTTTATCAGTATAAAAGATTTATTAATAAAATACTCCAAGAGCATTTTCTCTTATCCGTATTTTGCAATTATTGCCTTTAAAAACTAGCAACCTAGAGAAAGGCTCCACTTGTTGTCAAAGAGAACTTGACTAAGCAAAGAATTAATTTGACTCCTTGTCAAATATATGCCTATCTTCCTTAGTCTTAGTCATAGCCCAACTTAGTCCCACATAGCTTTTATCTGTTCTGTCCCTTCTGTCACTTGATAATTGGCAACCTGATTCCCCAAGCATCATTCCAACTATTTTCTCACTTCACTTAACAACATTGATATAGGCCTATGCACCAAGTAATGTTAGAAGCAACAAATTTTCACTCTTGCATCTGCAGTCACGCTTTGGAGAATCACTACCGACTGTAATCTCCGGCACATATAACAGTGCAAAAAACAAACAAGCATGATCATCCTCTATATCCATGAAATGTTACACATTCAAAGTAATTTGGAAGAATATGATTAGAAGTAAATGCTCATGGGAATGCACTCACTCATCTACTAGAAACAAGCCCAAAAGGGTCATCTTAGAACCCACACTGCCAGGTTTGGACAAGGAAAAAGGGGAAACTATGCAGTGGAAGAGAGTGCAAAGAGTCTGCAAGCGGATAAAACTTCAATACAACCCCTCAAGAAGAATACCACAACCAATTGACTTCTGAGGATTTCAGAGTTTTACCTTCTCCAGTGGATAAGCTGTTTTACCACAGGTAGCACATTTTTCTTGTGTCCCAGAAAACATGCTGGCAGCTTTGCTGGGTGACTTAGTCTGAAACCAACTTAAGCTTTTGAGAATCAGTGACGATGCCCAAAAACAGATTAGACTCCTTTCAATAAAATTTTCCACTCATAATCAAAATCAAATGATGAATACACGCAGCGCAGTAGGGAAAATTACCAGCTCTGGAGTTGGCTTCTCAGCTGACTTTGCAGCTGCTGGAAATGAAATTCATGGAAAATTAAGTAGGAAGAAAAGAAAATCTCCACAAAAATCATATATTGAACTTATGTGGAAAATGGACATACGTGACTGAAAATTCTTGTTGAAACTACCAGTCTCCTTGAAGAGCTGTTCGAAATGAGGCTTACAGTACAGAACCCTTCCATTGAGGAATAGTTGCTGAGCTGTAAACATAAAAATTTTCCAAATCAATAGGCTGCATAAAATCGATCCACAAACCATGGAGTTGCTGATATTTACAAATTGGAAGGCGGGTTAATGCAAACCATTCTTGCCATGTTACATCATTTATTGGTAAGTAAGCTAGGTTACATAATAATTCCATCTAATAGCAACATGAACAATACAAGTAACTCTCTAAATAAAAATACTTGCAGATTCTTCTCACAGTGGACTCATACAAAGTGGGCAAAAAAAGATGAAAAATAAACATGTCAGCAAGAACTGCTATATCAGAAAAAAGGTGAAAAATTAGTCAGATATACCTTTAGCGTCCCCTTGCAGTGGGAGCACTTGAAGCAAGACTTGTGGTAAACAACCCCATCAGCAGATAGCTGCTCCACCGGATAAACTGTCTTCTCACAAACCTTGCATTTCTGTTGGGTGCCGGTGAAAGACATTGCTGTTGCCTCGGATCTGAACTCTTCTCAAAGAGCTAATATTTACGTCAATTCCAAGGCGATAGATCAGTTTCAAAATCACAGCCTGCTTGGATTTTCCTTTTCAGCGACAACCTAAGTTACTAATCTACTCCAATAACTAAAACCAAAAAGAAATCAAGAATGCGGCTAGACTATGTCAACCAAGGGAAAAGAACTTATTCATACCATTTGGATTGGAAGAAAACAAGGACAAGAGCGAGAACAATCCCTCAATTTTGAAACTTTAAGGGATTTATCGAAATATGTTTTTTCTGAAGATGAAATCCAACTCAGTCAATCCAATATTTGACTTGGATTAAGTAAATTGTTCACCCTCATTATATGAAAATAGAAGAAAGAAAACAGAGCCAAAATTCAAGTTTCCTTCAAAATGTCCTCTGCTTTCTCAGAAAGCGATCAGAGATTTAGAGAAACACTTAAATGTACCCAAGGAAAACGGGTACATTCCACTTAATGGTGGAATGTAAGAATCTCTAAGAGCAAACCCAAGGAAAATGGAACAACTTCGATAAAAGAGATTGAATAAGATCTTGTTCAATGGGCAATTAAATGTACCCACATTCGCAGGGTCAAGTTTGTTTACCTCGAGAAACAGAGAAATGGTGGATCTGTGAGCTTCACGGGATTTGCCTCGATCTAAAATATAATAAGAAGTTGAGAAATGGGTGATTGAATGCGGAGGGTCAGGGACGTTTTATGCTGCGAAGTGGAAAATATGGATAAATTAGAACACCCAGAGAGACGAAGAGATTATGATATTTAATAAACAAAAAAAAAAAAAAAAAAACGAAAAATCCTCGCTGGACAAACTTTTGGCTCCACTTTGTCTGGTTCAACGACTTGATTACGCGGCTGCCCACCTTGGGGAACTTTGTTGAGGGCATATTTATCACACCCTCGCCTCTTTCTGTTCTCTTTTTGTGGGGCAGACAGAATTACTCACTTTTGTTTCGGAAGATCAAGATCCGGTTTTTGTATAAACTGCGGCTGTTGACCAACGAGAAGATTTTCAGGTATCTCGAATATAATTTAGGTGATATTTTTATATTATTATAATGTATAATGTTCTTAAAATTATTTATATAAATATTAGTTTTTAATGACAACAATTCTACGTGCATGTAACGGTACAGGCATTGTATATGCGGCAATCACTGGCAACAGGGAGGGATTGATGGTGCATGCATGGAGGCATGCCATTTTGCCTGGGCACGCGCGTGGTCTCTCTATGATGAGGTGACGGCCTTTCTTATTACCTGAAAGCACGAAAAGTATGCCCGGTTGGTGCCTCAATGCAGAGTGCAAAAAGATAGCCATATTTCTTCGACAAATAGATGAGAAGCCCGAGTAAAAGACATTATTGATCATGAGAAGCTTAGCTGTTCAGAAATACACCAGTAATCCACTTTCACTATGCATGTCAAATGAAAGTGTTGGGGAAAACTCATTAGATCGAGATAACACACGGTTTCTGATTGTGCATGAGCAGAGAAGTAGGAAAGATACTGGCATTCACCTCGTAGGAATGATAAATAGTATTTATTTTTAAAAAATAGAAAAAAATTTCAACATTTCTAGATTATACATCACACATGATTTTTTTTTTTCTCTTATTAAATGTGTGGTGTATGGATGATGGTTAGAATAATTTCTTTAATTTAACAAAAATAAAACAAAAAATAAATAAATAATAAATATAGTGTAGGAATAATAAGCTCGTTTCTTTGAAATAACTTCGGATCCGTTTGAGGATCACGGTGTAAATTGGAATAATTTGATAATTTATGACACGAATTTGTTAGTTTTTATCATTTGGAGTGTAATTTAAAATGTTTTTTTTAATGATTTCTTGTATTGACTGCCTTCATCACTGGCCAGTGGAGGTGAAAAAATGTTTCTGTTTTCTTTCCCTGTTCAAATGAAACTTCCTCAAATTTAATGGACGCAATTTAAATTTGAAAGATATTTAAAAATTAAAGATTAAATTTTGAACGTCTTTATCATTACATGTTTGTTTTCAAGATTTTTAGAAAATTTTGAAATGTTTTGTTTATTGTATTTTGTGAATTGAGCGGAAAAGAAAATGCATAAATTATTTTAAATATAATTTTTTATTAGAATTTGTTAAAGTGAATAATAGAACTAAAAAATTATAATTTTTTAAAAACAGTTTTTATTTTAAATTTAATGTTTGGATAATATTAGGTAACAATTTAAATTTAAAACCGGTTTTTTTTTTATTATTTATAAAAAACTGTTTTGTTTGATTTAAAAGTTATTTGAAAAACAAAATATAAAAACAATTGAAAAAATGGCCAAACCAAACAAGGTGAAGGGCTATCCTCGCTTAAGTAAAGAGAAGATTTCTCATTTCTGTGCCGCTTTTCAAATGAGAGGAGCAATCAGGAACCATCATCATCCATAGTCGCAAAGCTCAGTCCAGATTTAAGGCGGTCGTTTCGAATGCGACTACTTCACCTCTCTGCAAATATCTTCAAAAGGGTTTCCGAATACTGGTGCTTAAGGTACAATTTTTTGCGGCCTATAAAACTAATCTAGCTACATTGAGGCTTTTTATGTATCTCTCTCTGAAAAATGGGAGGAATTGGGGGATATTTTAAGTCTTTTTTGGCGGTGAGCCCTAAGCCTCCACCTGGGTAATTGGCATACTCCAGTTTCCTACCACATTGGTTCTAAAATGTTGCTGAACGAAATCCTGATTTTTATGGGCTATAGTCATTTCTTGTATTCGTTTTGACGTCTCAATCCGTTGTAAATGTCATTAAAGGTACAAAATTTATTGGGGTTTACAGTCGAGCTTATATAAACCTCGCTTGGCAGAATATACCTATATTTAGTTTGCTTGGATACCCGTTATCTATCTGGGTCTAAATGCTTCTAATTGCTTACATTTAGATTTAGATTTATGCATTCATGATTTTAATTTTTACCCCTCATTGCGCTGAATATACAGGGCAAACTTGGTTGATTTTCTGTTTGACTTTTAACTGGACATGATAACAAATTTACATATTTCCGACTTTTAATCACGTATTTCTATTGTAGATCAATGATAGTGTTTTGGGTTCTCGGATGTGGAATTGTTATTAGTTTCATAATTTTCCCATTTGTTATTTCTCGCGAATGTTTAAATACTTTGCGGACGTGGTCTATTTTTTTTTTTTTTTTTTGGGGGGGGGGGGGGGGGGGGGGGGGGGGGGGGGGGGGGAATAGGGAATATTGATCTAGAATGTAGATCATGGTGATAGTGATTCCGGTAGGCGTCTTTTATTATGATTATTATTATAACTGATTCTTTGTTCTATGATGCCCGTGGAGTCTGTCAGGTGAATTTCAATTGAAGAAAGAATGTCTCACATACAAACTGAAAAGGCCAATTGGACTCCTTCCTACCACAAAATATTTGTTGATCTATGTCTTGATGAAACTTTAAAGGGGAATAAGCCTGGTACGCATTTTACCAAGGAGGGTTGGCAGAATATTGTCGAATCATTTTATGAAAAGACTGGTTCGAGGTATGATATGAAACAAATGAAGAATCACTGGTCGCTTACCAAGTTACAATGGAAAATCTGGTTTAAGCTGATTGGTGATAGCAGCATGAAATGGGATCCAGAAACCAAGAAATTGGGTGCTACTAAAGAAGATTGGGCCCATTATATAAAGGTATGATAGCTGGCTACTCAGCAGGTTATGCTAATTTAGTTAAAACTTTTGATGTTCTTCATGAATTCCAGATTTATGTTAACTTTGAGATTTTATTTAATAGGCCAATCCAGAAGCTGCACAATTTCAATTCATGGAACTGCAGAATACTGACAAGTTAGAAATTATCTTGAATGGAACAATAAATGGTGCATGGATACATGTTTCGACTGGGTATAAGAGGAAAAATTGTTGTCTGATCTCCTCCCCTTTGTATGTGAAAGAGGAAGCAATAACAACACCTACTGTGAAGGAGGAGCATCTACCTGATGATGAATTGAGGAGTGCTGTTATGGCTCAGTCTACTCAGGGCATACCAGTTGCAAGTGAACAAAGCATGTCTATCTCATCACCTTCCAATGCAAAAGCCATTTGGACGCCTGTTATACACAAAATATTCATTGATCTATGTCTAGAACAGAAGTTAAAGGGGAATAAGCCTGGAACACGTTTTACTAAGGAAGGTTGGAGAACTATTTTTGGATCATTTCAGAAAAAAACTGGCCTGAGTTATGAGACACTGCAACTAAAGAATCATTGGAATGTTACTAAGGAACGCTGGAAGGTCTGGTCTAACCTAATTGGCACTCCAAGTATGAAGTGGGATCCAAACACCAATAAATTTGGTGCGAGTGAAGAAAATTGGGAAGAATATTTGCAGGTTTGCTGAATGAATTGAATGATATCTGTTTCTATATAATTGACCAGGAGCTATTTCTATTTAATTGACAATTGGGGAAAAGCTAATTGGCACTGCTTGAGTTTTGGAATGGTAATAGTGAAAAGTTTTTGTTACAGGCAAACCCAGCAGCTTCACAATTCCGCTTCAAGGCACTTGAGCTTGCTGACAAACTGGAGACTATTTTTTATGGAAGCACAGTTACTGCAGAGACCGAACCAACTAGTCGGCGCAGGAAGTACAACAATGCTTCAACAATGCCTCACTTAAGCAACAGAGAACCAGAAATACCAAAGCCAGATGAAAAAACTGAACGTTTTTGTGATGCTGTTGAATCAAGAGGTGCCTTAATGATTCAGAAAGAGGCTCAATTTGTTCAATCTAGAGGAGGCAAACTCAGTTATAGTATTGGGGAATGCATTGACTGTCTTGATGGAATGGAGGAAGTAGAACCAGGAAGTGACCTCTACTTGTTTGCATTAGATATATTCCTGAAGAAGGAATACAGGGAAGTTTTTCTTCAACTGAAGAACCCTAGTGTAAGGATGGCATGGTTGCAGCGCCTGCAATCACTTGGTCCATCTTTGTAACAGAATGCTTGCCATGTTTTGTTTTCTCCTGTCACTTCCTACAGGTACATGTTTTCTGCATACGACTAGCAATTACAAAGCGGTTGTTCTTTTTCAGTCTGGTGGTCGGAACTGTCTTTGACATGCTTACACCGAGAATAATTTAGTGGCCTTTCTGTTATCAGCGTTTAGCGGTTAACTTCATGTTGTAAAATGGGACGAGGTCTATGACCCTCGCTCAGTATGCTTTGTACGTGCAAACAGTCTTTTCAATATTTATGATGTCTTATTCAGCAAAACAATAGAATAAAAAGAGTTTAGCGGTTTACTTTTTCCTTTGTAATATTTATTGATATGGTCTTACTATTTTCACTTCCGGCAGTTGAGATAAGATAGATGTTTTATTAAAAATTAAATAAAATATTTTGTATAAGAGTTTGAGAAAGTTGTAATGATTATATGAAATGAAATGAGATTAGATAGTTTGATTTTATGTAACCAAGCCAATCCTTCGTAGTAGCTAAACAGTAAGATTATTTCTTCGATTCGGCTCAAGCTGAAAATGGACAAGGACTTGCCTACTTACAGTTGTGATTGTTGGTTATTGAAAACTACCACCGAGATGCTTGGCGTACATAAATAGTTTACATTTAGTTATATTAGTATCTACTAAGCGGTGAGATGTTGGGAAAATAAAAAGAAATAGATTGAAAACCAATTCATCATTCGGGGGGTGTTGAATTGACACCATACTGTTCAAGAGGACCTTAGCCCCCATGCCACTTTCTCAGCTATCTACGCAGCAGCTGCCTCGTGGCTGACCTCTGTTAACCTTGAACTAGTATCTCCACCATCCACCCTTCCGTCTTTCAGCTCCAAGGTATTCAAAAATGTAGTTTTAATACGGCATAAGCATCCACAAGCTCAACTCAACCTTCCCATACTCACTTTATTTTGAATGAATTTGTTAAATGTTTCATATGACAAAGGGTGTATGATATGCGGGACAGTGTTTGAGAGTCAAGCTCATTCTTGTGGATATGCGGGACAGTATAAAATGTTGTAAGGAAGTGTTGTGTGTTTAATTATTATTTTCCTTCTAATTATTACCTGTCCAAAATTGTATAAATTTTGCGGAAAAGATCAATTTGGAACAAATACAGTTGCTCACCGCATTTCCCAAGAGAAGATGATTATTTAATAGCTGAATAAGACATGGGAAACAACCCAAGATTCAAATTTAAATATTGTAACTCAATGAGCAAATTAGCCTTGAAGTTATCCCTGGTAGGCTCTTACTATTTGTCTTCTAAAGTAACACACCAAAACTTGCATAGCTTGATCCGCTTCCTTGGATTCCTTGAGAAATTACTGATGTTAACTCCCTTAATCCTATAAGCAGCCATCTGGTGCATATTGCAGTAGCTAAACTTTTTTTCTAGACAGAGCTAAACCAAGAACGAGACACAGATCATGAGCATGGTATGTGTTCCAAAGCTTTGAAATTTATTTATTCTGGTAAGCGACTCTCTTTCTCTATCTGTTGGAGTAACCGTAAATCATGAGCGCTAGCTTACATATTGGGCCAGGCGAGGCCGACGAACTTTTAAGTTTCAAGATCTATTTTTGCTGCAGGGATTGGAGGCTGGAAAAGGGAAATGGCATGGATCAGTTGGAGGCATCGTGGGTGCACCCATAGACAATGTCTGGACCGTGGTTTCTCAAAGTAAAAAGCTAACAGAATGGATGCCAATGGTCGAAGAATGCACAGACGTAGCAGGGGAAGAGGGCATGCCCGGCTATGTTCGGCTGGTATCTGGTTTCATGTTCCCTCAGCAAGATGGAGAAAGGTCATGGATCAAGGAGAGGATGGTTTCCATGGATTCATCATCTCGTTGTTATGCTTATAGAATGGTAGCAAGCAATGTGGGTTTAGATGGGTCTGTAAATTCATTAAAACTTGTAGATTATGGGGATAATTCCACATTAGTGGACTGGTCATTTGAGTTAAACCCTTTAGAAGGCGCATGTGAGGACAGCCTTATTGATTATCTAGGATACCTCTATAAATCTTGCATTAATAGAATTGAGGGTGCTATTGAATTAGCAACTGCATCCAAACCAGACTGAGAAGCATGCATGCATGCATGATGCACTGTTGGAGTTTTTCATGTGATCTGGAAATCTCGTTCCGAAATATAATAATGTAAATGATTGTTGGATATTATAATATTGTCGGATCTAAACCTATAACGTTCCAAATTTCTTATATACCGAGGCCTAGTTCGGCTAGAGATTTTCCTAATGGAATCACAAGCATTCTATATCAAGCAGCAAAGAACTGCATGGGAATCAGGTGAGCATGAAGGCCATGATGAGCATAGAAGGTTTTTTATCCACTAAATTTTAATTTTGCTGTTGTAAGAGAGAATCCACTCCGTACCTTTTCTCTAGCTACCGCTTTGAATTTTGGCTTTTTGCAAGTTCTTCTTCCTTTTAACTTTTTGACTTTTCTCGTTCGTGCGACTGACGGCTAGTAAATTCTTGCGAGTAACTATTTATAGTGAATGGGAGAGAAGAATAACGAGAAAAATGTGGAAGTTGAAAGGGAGCGGTGAAAAAGACGTGGGATTTGGAACTTATAGCCTTGTAGGTGGGTTTTGTTCTTGGTACATTCCACATATGAAGAAAGGTATGATGAAAACAATATCCACGTTTGACAAAATCACTTTATATATTTATATATATATATATATTTAATGAAAAAGTTGTGGGATTTGAAACTTGCAGGAGAGTTTTAAAGCTTTTTTGGACAGCAAATCAGACCATTACATACCGATGACCTGAAAACTATGGCTCAACTATAAAAATCTCGTGTTGATAAATATTTTAAACACTCGAGGACAACTACTGAACACCATTACCACCATCTCCTACGCTAGTCACACCCTTCTCGAAGGGTATATATTAATTAAGTAGCACCCCAATACATGAATATATATATATATAAATATAAACTAATACGACAAGATGGATCGAGGGGTCGGAGTTAATTTAAGTGCCTCACAAATGTTATGAACAGTTAGAAGGATTAAGATAGATATAAATACATTAATGAGGGCTGATTCGAATCATGAAACGACCATTTGAATCTTAATTTGTGCACGGCAGGACATGGTTGCAAGACTTCCCCTGTTTTGTTATCATCAATGATCACTATCGTGAGTTTAAATCGTATTCATTACTTAATGCTAGCTTAAATTCCAAACATATGTATGTATCTTAATTAAACTAAAAACTAGGAAAAATAGGATTTTTATAGCTTTTTTTTTTCAGAGAGAGAGAGAGAGAGATTCTGTTAGTTGAGCGGTAAGTTTCAGAACTCGAGGGTTTCGGTCATTTGAAAATGGCAACGAGAGCTTATAGCTTACATACACAAACGGCCAGAGTACTTTGTGTAGCATGGAAGAAAACTAGCTAAAATGTCTGGCCGGCCTTCTTCATTCACCTACCGCTGAAAAAGGACATGACATCAAAGATTTATTCCTTTTTATAGTCGAGGTGGTCAGTCGTTTCAGAGTAAGTCAGACACTAAGCTTGGAGCAGAGAGAGAGAGAGAGAGAATGGATCGTCGGTTTTGGATATTAATGTTACTGGGAGTCTTCTTATTTCCAGCATTGGTTGAGTCCTTGGTTCGTCATTACAATTTCAATGTAAGCAAACTTTTTCAAAATACTTCGTTCATTTTGTTCGCATGAGTACATCATAATTCAGCGTTGGGAATGCCATGCAATACACAACCTAATTCAGAAAGCTTGCGACGGTGTCATCATTAATATTGCCTGTGATGGGCGAAAAGGCCATGCATTCTCGCAATTCTCTGTACATGAAATCGAAGACGAAACATTAATTTAGAACCTACGTTTATGTTTCTGGCCAATATAGAGCTTACATTATCAAGATCGGTTCTATTGCTAATCTGTTAACCACGTAAAAGTGTTTTCATGCAAGCATATATATAGAGGATCACCTAGCAAAGGGTACTACTGGCATGGGTACTGCAGCACAAGAACTCATGCATGATCATTGATCAGTGGAGTTGAAATTATACACAACACTATATAAGAATCTCGTGTATCGATCTAGTCATGATAAATCAACAAAAAGAGAAAATGGTCTGAGATGATCTCCACAAACTTCTCAAGAGACCGTACGTCGTCCCTTCATAATTCATCATATTGTTTTCTTAAAACTCACTACTGGCTGCTGTATGTGTAGGTGGTCCTGAAGAACACAACAAAGCTTTGTGCAACAAAAGCCATTGCCACTGTCAATGGGCAATTTCCGGGGCCAACTCTCTATGCAAGGGAAGATGATACCGTGATCGTAAGGGTTACCAACCACATTACACATAATGTGACAATCCACTGGTGAGAATAATTCTGCCTTTTCTTTGAACACACTATAGAATATCGAAAAATATTACTGGGACGTTTATATGGTCATCTAAATTAATTAATTTAGAATTGGATAATTAAGCCAAATTTCCATTTTAACTACGATTTGATTAGAATCCTTTGATTGATCGACCCTATATTGGAGTAGCCATCGTTAGAATGATTTTTATTTAGTTTGTTACATTTGCTTTCCAATTATGTAACTGGCAATAGCTAACTAGCTACGTACTGCAGTAGTAAAGAAAAAGAAAATAGTACTTTAACGCTTCATTTTGCACCTCATATATATTTTTTTTAATAGTTACGAAATTAACTATTAGTGTATTAATATATTTTTATATTTTTTAAAAGTGTTTTAAAATGATAGAAAAATATGAATAAAAAAACTGGTAAAAAATGAGAAGATGAATTTGTGCTGAGCGGCACACGGTCAATGTTGGGCGGCAACCTAGTACTGCTCGACGCAAAATCTTTTTTTTTTTTTTGCATATATGGTTTTTCTGAACAGGTGTAAATAAAAGAGAGAATTAATAGAGAACAATAAATCTAAATTATGGGGGCGGAGAAAATTTTAAAGGGTGAGATATTGTGTGTATATATATATGGTACTGTTTTCAAAAAATAGGTTGTTAATTAATTAGAAAAATATGAAAATTTCAGCTAAAATTAACTCAACTTTGGATAGTCCAATGCTAATACGTACTCCATTAGCAGTCACCATAAGCACAAAAACATGACAAAGCACTGTTATACGTACGCATTAATATACACTAATTACAGCTAATTAGCCTTATTTTTCTTTCGATTTAATTGTTAGCCAATTACTAGTGTTACTTGTAATATTGGTAGGCATGGGGTGAGACAACTTCGGACCGGATGGTCGGATGGACCAGCATATATCACACAATGCCCTATACAACCTGGGCAGAATTTCATGTACTCCTTCAACCTCACTGGCCAAAGAGGCACGCTTCTTTGGCATGCACATATCTCCTGGTTGAGGGCCACTTTACATGGCGCTATTGTTATATTGCCCAAGCGAGGCATTCCTTACCCATTTCCAAAACCTCATAAGGAAAAAATCATCATTTTAGGTGAGCTAGCTAGCTCTAAATTCATTCAAATTTAATTTCAATTTGTCTTTATAATAAATTCGGTTTTCAAGTAAGTATATTTTTGGAGAAATTACGTTTTATTCTTAATTGTGTACGTAGCCGAATGGTGGAAAGCAGACGTTGAAGCTGTTGTCAATCAAGCTACCCAATCTGGTTTGCCGCCTAATATATCGGATACGCATACCTTAAATGGTCATCCAGGACCTGTTCCTGGTTGCTCTTCTCAGGGTACGGACAATCTGATCATGTGGTTCATACATAATCTTGTTATATATATATATATATATATATATATATATATATATATATATATATCTCTTTGCACTATAATTATGAAACCATATAATTATCAATACTCTCTTTTTTTCTGGGTGAAGTTTAGAGGGACTGAAGGATCGATTTGAAATGTTTGGTGTTTGTACAAGTGCAGGGGGTTATACTTTACATGTTGAGAGTGGCAAGACCTATTTACTACGCATCATCAATGCAGCGGTGAACGATGAGCTTTTCTTCAAAATTGCAGGGCACAGTCTAACAATTGTTGAAGTGGATGCCTCCTACACCAAGCCCTTCCAAACTGACACTATATTCATCAGTCCTGGCCAAACTACAAACGCCCTCCTAACTGCAAATCAGGCCATTGGCAAGTACTTGATAGCAGTCACGCCTTTCATGGATGCTCCGGTTGGCTTTGACAACTTGACTAACTATGCCACATTGCGCTACAAAGGCACCCCTGCAAATCCCCCAACCATCTTAACCACCGTTCCTCCTCAAAATGCAACTCCATTGACCCATGCTTTCATGGACTCACTTCGAAGCCTTAACTCCAAACAATACCCAACAAAAGTCCCATTAAGCCTAGACCATTCTCTTTTTTTCTTTTTAGGCGTTGGGGTTAATCCATGTGCTACTTGTGTTAATGGGAGCCGGCTTGTGGCAGATATTAATAATGTTAGCTTTGTGATGCCAACTGTAGCTCTCCTTGAAGCATATTACTCCAACATACAAGGAGTTTTTACAGATGATTTTCCTGGAAACCCACCTATTCCTTTTAATTATACTGGTAACTCACCATCTAATATCCAGACCATGAATGGCACCAGGCTGTATAGACTGGCTTATAATTCTACAGTCCAGATTGTGTTACAAGGCACAGCTGTAATAGCACCAGAGAACCATCCAACCCATCTGCATGGGTTTAATTTCTTTGTGGTTGGGAAGGGGTTAGGGAACTTCGATCCCTACAAGGATCCGCTGAAATTTAACCTCGTTGATCCTGTCGAGAGGAACACAATTGCAGTACCTACCGCTGGATGGACTGCAATCAGATTCAGGGCGGATAACCCAGGTAAAATTCAGCCAGCTTGTTTTTTTGGTTTTTTAATAATATAATTTTGATGTTTTGCTGTGTTATCATTAAAGAGTCGTGTTGCACAGAAATTTCACAATCTACACACTACTTAAAAAACATATGAAATATAAAATATAAAAATAAAAGAATAAAATCATATGTTTTTAAGTAGTGTGCAGGAATATGAGGCTTATATCTAAAATTTTTCTTCTAAAAAACGTGACAATAATGCTAAAATGAATTCTAAAATTGGAAATAGTCTTTATCTTGATAATGAGGTTGCACCTAGAGTGTCTTGGCATGGAAGAAACAATAAATAAATGAAGGTGCTTTCAATTTTGAATTGAATCGCCATTGATGCGACTCCCTTTGCTTGTAGTTGTTAGTACACTAGGGCCACTGAAGGACGTGGCACAACAAAGGGAGCCCCAAAATCAAAATCAAAAGAAAAAAGACAGGGACAGACTAGACTACAGAAGAATCTTCTGGCTTGTGTGACAATTAGGCCATAAATTCACGAGTTCTTAACAGAAGATGTATGTGTCCTCAAAACTGTTGAAATATTCAACTTTGGTGAATGCAGGTGTTTGGTTCATGCATTGCCATTTGGAAGTACACACGACGTGGGGACTTAAGATGGCATTCCTGGTAGACAATGGTAAAGGCCCGAACGAGTCTCTGCCGCCGCCTCCTAGCGACCTTCCCAAGTGCTAGACTTTAGTAGTTGATTCGTTTCTTTTCTTTTTTTTTTTTTTTTTGTTCCTTGAGGAAGGTGAATAAGAAAAGTGGGCAACTTAAGTTAGTGACTTTGTACGTTTTTTTTTTTTTCCCTTTTGCTTGTGGGTTGAAATTATACTTTTTAGTGCATATATCTGAAGAATGAGTATATGTGCTTGGTCCAATTTAGAAAAAGATATCATGGCTTAGGGTCATAAATAAATAAGTTTACTTCACAAGCTAGCTGTTCGAAACTTTGACTCTCTCTCAGCTGCCAAAAAAATGAAAGAGAAGGTCTGAAGAGCGCGCCAGGTAGGGGTCGAACCTACGACTTTCTGCTTAGGAAACAGACGCTCTATCCACTGAGCTACAGGCGCTTTAGTGGGGGAGGATTTAATTAACAATATATGATCAAAAAACCTGAAAAGGTATTTATGGGAGACTTGTCGCTTGCCTCATATGGACTATAAAATCATGAAGTTACTTCTGTTATTTGGGGGGTTTTTTTTTGGGATAAATGAGATTTGAGAGGGGGTAAAAAGGGTGTGACATCAATCTCCATTCACCTTTAGGAACAAAAAATAAATAACATTGTTTATGGGAGCTTATCAATTTCCTCGAACAGCCTATAATAATGAGGCAATAGGCCAGTAGGCCTTAAGACTGCTACTAAAGCTCCGATTCTTCTCTCCCTCCGAACTCATTCAGAACCAACCGAAAAATCTCAACTGGTTGTGATTCATATCTAGGATTCACTTTGTGTATGTAGATTTACCTTCTCTTCCCAATAAAAAACTGTTTCCCGCCTTTTCTTTTCCGGATTCTTCAGAATCCATCCCTTTTTCTCAACTGGGTCATGCTTTCCTGTACCTTGTTCGATCATCTTGCTACCGGGTTCTTCATGTTCTCTGTATTTTTCTCGAGATTCCTCACTTTGTGGGCTAAGAGTTGCAATCTGGGTTGCATGAAAAATTTTAAGTTTTGAACTTCATTTTTGCAAAAGGTCTTGACTACTCTTCTTCAAATTCACAAACTCCATCTGGGTTTGGGTTTTCTCTCTGGAGGGGTTTAACGAAAGCAACAAAATCAGATTGCTCATAATTTTCCAAGATTCCTTCGATTCTTAAAAGTTGGGTCTTTTTAAGATTCTTCGATTGATGCTATTAAGAAAAGGAGATTCTTGATTCCCAGTAGAAGATTCTGATTTCAATGCCTTCTAAATCATAGTAAAGATTAAATTCTCTCTGCCTTCTGTCTCTGTTTCTAAGACTCCTCTCACTTTAAAAGCCTAGTTTCAGTGCTGATTATGTGAATTATCCAGCAATTGTTGTATATTAGCACTAGGAATTATGGAAACTCTATATCCAGCTTCATTTATGTCAGACTCCAATTGGTTTCTACAAGTAAGCCAGAGCACAGAATGGACTAGGGAGGAGAACAAGAAGTTTGAGAGAGCGCTTGCTATATACGATGAGACCACTCCTGATCGATGGATAAAAGTGGCGGAAATGATCCCGGGGAAGACGGTGTGGGATGTGATTAAGCAGTACAAGGAATTGGAAGACGATGTTAGTGATATAGAATCAGGGCGGGTTCCGATTCCCGGTTACCTTACCTCTTCTTTCAAATTGGAGTTGGTTGATAATCGCAACTTTGATGCCTATAGAAGAAAATCTTCAACAGCTCGGGGTCCTGATCAGGAAAGGAAGAAAGGGGTGCCATGGACAGAAGAAGAGCACAGGTGAATTTCCTTCCAATTTTTGTTCCTATATTTAAATTTCCGTTTCCAGTGTGAGGTTTTCAACAACTCTTTTATTCAATTACCGAAAAAACTATGAAACAAGAAAGTGTTTTGGCTCTTTAAATTCTGTTGCTAGTTGTGCAAATAAATTGAATTTCCAACGCCCTTTATTCAGTTACTGTGGAAACTGGAAACTAGGGAAAATAAACCATCAAATTGGCAGACTTGCTTTGTGTATGGTTTACACGAGTTCCTTTTTTTCTGGGTCATCCATTAAATCAATGGGAAACTAACCAAGCTCAGTTCTTTTGCTGGTTGTGAACTTTGAAAACCCAAATACACGCATAAAAACCTCAAAGCAATTGTGAATATCTTTGGATAGGTCAGGTGATGTTGTTTATCATAGAGACGAACTGCTCTAAAGTCTCGAGCTTGTTAGCATTCATGTCTCATTCACTCCTAAATGGTCTATCTGCAGTTTGAACTCTTTTGAACGTTATGTTTTTGTTCTTGACACGGGTTGTTTGGTAATGAATTACAGGCAATTTCTGATGGGGCTTCTAAAGTACGGTAAAGGAGACTGGAGAAATATCTCCCGGAATTACGTAATTTCTAAGAGTCCAACTCAAGTGGCAAGTCATGCTCAGAAGTACTTTATAAGGCAGCATTCAGGAGGAAAAGATAAGAGAAGGCCAAGCATCCATGACATCACAATTGTCAATCTCACAGAAACCTCGTCGGGAAATAATAAGCCTCCCTCACATGATCAGTCTTTTGTTCTTGCACCACAGCAAAAGCCCACCAGCGCACCAAGAATGTCACCTGACTGGAAGCAACCTCGTGATGAAGCAGTCATGATTTTCGACTCGGACTGTGGAAACCTTTCAATGTCACCTCCGTATGAATTTAAAGGGCAAGGGCACAATCTGTATGGCAGTGCTCATTACGGATTTCACACCAAACCGTACATTCAAACCCAGTCCTCAATACATCAAATACGTAAATGATCAGGCAGTTGTTTTTGCTGCACTCGTGGATTCAAAGTGCCAAGTCAGACCATGTTCAGCCTAATTCACTGTCTGTGCTTTTGCCATAGTTTTCTGTGTGACTACATAAATGAGGGCTTGAATTACATTGCTTTTGAACGTTACAGAACGATAAAATCTTGTAGTGGTTCAATCTCAATCTTTTAACTGTGAAAATCCAATGAAAGTCGATTCAGTGTCTGTATGTTTCCCTTCCCTTCAAGTAATATTCCTTGCTATCCATTCTTGAGGATGATTTTGACTGAGTCAGCATTACGTATGAAAATGGATAGTAGGCAGTTTGTGGATGAATAAAGCATAACCGCATCAATGTGGTTGCTTCTCAGAGTATAAGTTGAATATACTGATTGACTTGCATATTTAGTTTACAGACGATCATGTATCCTCAAGTTTGTGACATTTAACACAGATCAAAGCCTCAATATGATGATTTCCCAGTTATGCAAATACATGGTCTCGTTGATACGAGGCTAGAAATTCAAATCTCCTGGATTTCCAGGTTTGTCTCCAATCAATAATGATTACTTCGTTTTGTGGGTTTAAGAAGTTGTATTCAAGGTGCAAGCCGTGTACATTATGCTTTCACCTGTGGAATAGTTTTGTTATTGTTCCACACAAGCCAGCCATGTCTTTGGTTGATGTGGGCAAGCTGCCTGACTCAGTTGTTACTCTTTGTGATATTCTACAGTATCTGATTGCTTACTTTTTCTCTCAATACATTTTCGCCAGTCTCACCTTTATGGTATAATATGGCCAAGTTGACCATGCCTCGTCACCATCACTCTTTTTTTTTTTTTTGGGTTTGTTTTATGGATTCATCGCCATCCCTTAGTTGAGGCTGAGTTTGCATTCCACTCAGTAAGCATCTCCTGCTTTAATTCGCTGTAGAATATTGGAAGATCCATGTAAGAATGCCAATGTGGTTTACGTGCTTTATAATTAATTATCTTTACTTGGACCCATCCAGTTTTGCCTTGTTTTTGATATTTCTGTTTCCGCCAACCCAATTGTCGATGGTGGCAAGACTGTTGCATCAGCATATTTGCTCCTTTTACCAGTCTCTGCAAGCATCATGCTTTGCAGTGATTCTTTATTTTACTTGCAAATCCAAAAAGGGATTCTAGAGGTGTTGAGATTTTGTGCTCGTTGTAACCCCAATCATCGGAGTATAGAATTTGGCTTTTAAATTGCACGAGGAGGTCTTGACTGTTCTCTGAACAAGACTATAATTGAGGTTTATACTTCGAATGACTAGGGAGAGATCCCAATACTTCCAAGGATTGGAGCCTTATGGTCTTTCCATGCAAAAGAGGAAAATGCTCTGCAATACTAGCTTTGAGTTGATAATATTCAAGAAAGTAAAACTGGAAATCTAGAGTTCAGATCTATCCAAGGAAGTTCTCACCGCTGCTCCCCCCCCCCCCCCCCCAAAAAAAAAAAAAAAAAAAAAAGCTGTACAGTATTGGAAAAATCTAATTTCACTTTTTCATGAAATGAGGAAAAAAAAAATGGAAACTTCATTGGGCCCTCTGAAATAGGTGATGGTGGATCACTATCTCAAAGGTAAGCATTCCACAAATATAAATGAAACAAAGAAATAATGTTTCCAGATATGCTCTTACTGTGTTTGTTTTTCTTTTAGTTGCCATTGTGGGTTCTACTACCACCAATATTGCTGCTGCAACTATTCTAAAAAAGCTTAAGTGCCTAACCAAGTCACTCACTTTGCATATACCAATCTCCAAACCACATATTGAGCATTAGAATTTCCAAAGCAGCATGAGCAACATGGCTATTCATGTCAACTTTATTTTTATTTCTTTGATAGATGACATAACTATCAACCTTTCATTATATTTTAAGAAAAGCACTCTTTCTGCAAGTTGCACAAGAAACCACTCTGCCCACTTTATTCTAATTTTGATCACCTTTGAGAATTGAAAATCGTACACTTGTCATCTCTATCTTTCCTTATTTAAAGTTTCAATTAAAGACGAAATCTTTTAAAAATTACTTTTGGGAGCCATCATGCAAATGTCATATTCCATACTCGAACACAAATTTCCACTATATATATATATAATACAAAAAATCTTGAGAGGTGAAAGGAAGGTGAAGGAACAGGGCAGCAGTACAAAAGGTTGCAGGATCACCTACTGCAGACAGTGAAGCTAATTACTACAACGTCCCTACCATTGGGAAAAGTCATGCTCATTAGTGCAGCATACTGTGTAGTATGGCAAGATTTGGTTGGTGTCCAAGGTGAAAAAGGACCTCACAAATTAGAAATACCATACTATGCAGACGACAATTGTTATAAATAATTAAAACAAAGTATGCATCACTATATTGGCCTTTTACACTCATAATTGGAGATCACAGAATGGTGAAAGGGAAGTATCTGTGAAGAATCAGTGTGAGTAGGAAGAAGTACTTATTCACGATTGGAATTGACTTCATCGATGGAGTCTCCTCCCATCTAGTCTTATGGCAATTTCACTTCTGCTTTGAAAAGAAAAAAAAAAGTCACATGCTGCTTTATTTTTTCTTTGTCTAATGATCAAGTATTGAAACTTAATGTATGCAAGTGTCCAATAAATTCAAGATTCTGATACAAGCGATGACTTTTTTGCTTTAACATATTTGCTTCTCAAACACCAAAATTACTTTTGTCCCTCCTCTTCCTTCCTTTACAGCTTCGCATTTGCTTTAGATTGACCATTTGAAACTCTACTTGTATTATCTACAGATGCATGCTATCGCCTTCTTTTTCCCCTTTCGTTTCGATTGCACCACTCAGTTAACAGTTGCCATTTGATTGCTTTCCTTCGGTGATGAGCAAAAGATGATATCATGTTATGCCTGCAAAAACAGTAAATTATGCCTCTCTCTTATTCATTATGTTTGTTTTTCTTTCTTCTTTGGAGGGTTGCAAGCACTCAAGTTTCCCCATCAGCACCAATCCTGCCCTTAAACAGGGAAACATGGCGCATGCAAAGTGTATGTAATCCACCTTTTAACTCCGCCAACAATGCACATGGGAAGTGCTTTTCGTCGAGAGCGTTTACTGAATGATTTGTCAGCTCTATTCAATTTTGCCGACGGTTCTCGACAAGTTTCTCACTCTTTGTCAAATCACAGAGTTCCACAAAGCGATTCATTAAAATGTCTCATTGTCAAAGGGTCCAAGCAATTTCAATAAATTCTAGTAATATATCATAACTCCCATCTTCAATGCAACAAAACCTAGTATAGCTTCTATCGACATAAAATCAAAGCCCCACCCATAACACTGCCGAATCGGGCAACAAGTGGAACTAATACATCGACAAGTATTTGAAACTAAATCATCCTTTGATTACAAGTTGGGGATGTCCTTTGAACCCAACGATTCTGTTAATGAAAGAACTACGCAGGGCAATGCCTCCGGCCCCCTTGCTGTATGTATATTTCAATGCCCCCACCCTCAACCACAAGGCTTTTTATTACACCACTGGTCTGGAGCATCCAAGTATATTTGCGAAGGCTGGGGGCTTCCATCCAGTCAGTCAGTAGTCCACAATGACATGGCAGCAGTCACGAAATCATGGTAAATAAAATCACTCGTTATTTTTTATTCACAAACTAGAAATATCCCACCATTAATACTAGTAGTAGTAGTAGTCACCAAAGCGTTGAAGTTTAAGCCAGCCAACTGGGAAGTGAGACTATAGCACCATAGATGCAAGTGCTTCCAAATTACAGAAGAAAAACCCGAACTTTATTACAGGACTAATGTCAAGCAAGTACTAGGGCAGAGAAATGAAATTAAAATTGAAACCTCTTACAAAAGGGCGAAAAGGGCATGAATTTATGAACAGGGCGATGGCAGGAAAAAACTCCTTCGTAGAAGAGTAGTTAATAACTTGATACAGCCTGGCCTACCTAGAAAAGGCTTCTGGATCCAAAGGGATAACAGTGGCAGGAAAATCTGTTCTTGGTCCGGCAAGGGAATAATATGCAAGTATATGGGCTGGATGCTCAACTAGAACATTCTCCCCAAGCTGATCTCTAGCAACAACTCGACTAGAAGGAATTAATTCAATATTCCAGAATGGACGAGCCATTGCTAGAAGGTCCCGACTCGTTGCAGAGGCTCTATATCCTTGCACCCATAAGTACCTCAGAGAAGTTAGCTGCAATACAGCAGCAGCCAGTCCACGCTCACTGAAGCAGCAGCCCCTCATTTCTAGTTTTTGCAAGCTAGGACAGCCTCTAGAGAACTCCAAAAGCCCCGCATCAGACTCTCCAACATAACCCAGAAGCATCCATCTTACATTTTGGCTGTACTGCCCAACGTAACCGAGACCCACATCAGTCAAGCCTCCAGGTCGGAGATACAATGCAAACCGTCTAAGCTTTTCACAGCCCCTCAACAAAGCTCGAACTCCATTGTCAAGAGGCAAATCAGTTATCCTCTCTTCTCGGTCAAGCAAGACTAGGCGGAAATCGCAGAGGTTTTTAGAGTAAGTGCCAATATATTCCAAAGAAGCATTTGTGATATCGGACACATAAACAGCCATGTATTCCAGTTCTAGGCAGCCCTGAGCCAAAGCAATCAAACCTCTTTGTGAAACTACACCTTCTTCATCCTCCATTCCCTGTTCATCGGCACCTCGCTCAATTCTAAGCCTCTTTAGTTTCCTACAACTCCGAGCAAGAACTTCTAATCCTCTGTCTCCGATAACATTCCTTGTCTGTCCAGAAGAAAAACAGATGAAGAAATATATAGAAATTTCAGATACAGTTCCTAGTCCAGAAGAACACACAACACCCACTTCCCTAGGTAGTAACAACTCTGTAAACCCAAAAACCAAGGTCAAAATAATCATTATAGGTAACCAACTACTGGAGACTCTTGTGGAAGAACAAAGTTTGATGATTAGTCAAATAACAAACTGAAAAGAATTTGGACAAAAAAGCAGAAACAAAAGCCTGTTCTGGAATATGTACATATATGGTCTAAGAGTCAGATACAGGCATAGTTCTAAACAAGTGTAGAAAAAAGAATGATATAATGATAAATTGCGAATAAAGGAGAGAAAAAGAAATGGTTTTGTGATTCTACCTCAAGTATTTCTAAGTTGGGGCTCCTTTGTATTAACATACAATGGTCCTCTGTGTCAAGCAGTGCATAGAGAAGATCCAGTTTTTTGAGTTGGGGTGCATAAGGAAATACAACGGGCATTTCATTCTTCCCCATATATGTTAGTCCCAAACGGCATAATTTTGGGGGAAATAATACACTTGAGTACTTGTCTGGATTCTCATTGAAGGAACCCCCACAAAATTCCTCTAAAGCATTTGCAGTACGGAAGAAACGTAGGAGGTCCAAGATTTCAAAATCACTCACTTTAACAGAAACTAAGGAGAGACAATTTCTGGCTATGAGTTCAAGATCCTGAAAGCTGATTTTGACAAGATCAGTCATATAAAAATTCAAAGCTTCAAGAACCGTGTTGTTCAAAGCAAGCTCGTGTAGCCATTTACCATCATTCTCAACAATTGAGCTCTCTTCCAAAAACAGACTTTTTAAACTCCTGAGGAAGCAATATAACAATTAACACCAGTCAATATTGAACGCAGATCATATTAGGAATCCAGAACCCACAGCTCAATTCATTCAGAATGTGCTTGTGCTCACACATCCACAAGAACAAATGAGCATAGAAATGAAAAGGAAAGAGGATATGCCATAAAACTTTATCATGTCCCATAGAATCTTGCATGTCTCAACTATACTTTTTCTTCTCGTGGAGTGCGCAAGCGCCGCACAATCCTTTTGAAAAAAAGTGGGGTCCACTATTAAAAAATTAATTTTTTTTATGTGGATCCCATATTTACTCACTTTTTTCAAAAGGATTGTGCAGCATTTGCGCACTCCACAACTACAAATATCATTTCTCTTACACGGTTACCAACCTAGATATAATCACATGATCAATTAAAATTAGCATTATAGTCTCAACTTTAAAACAGAAAAGGCTTGTCTGACCTAATTTGCATCCACCACCGCACAAGTCCTGTTTCTTCAAATATAGGATATCTCCCTCGATAGGTTATAATTTTTCTTCCCATATCTCATAATTTTTTTTTATGCTTTAAGGGGCTGGCTCACCACCCCCATGTCATACATTTGGAAGACACAGATTTTCACACAATTAAAATGCTTAAAGAGATTTATAAAACCCACAATACAAATTCGAAGCTAAAAAAAAAACACTGAGAGAACTTTCCATGGCTTGAAATTTTCTGATTACTACACAATTCTCCAACTTTCCTTGTGTTATACTCCCAATCCCAATCAAGACTCCGTTCAGACAAATCTAATTTATAACATTCCACAAGGATGAGCATATTCATGCATTATGTAAAGATACAGAATCGAGTAGTTGACTTTGAATGAAAAAGCAAATATGTACCAATTTCCATACAAGAAAGAATACATAGAGCAGTTTTCTTTTTCTTTTTTTTGTAAGTAATAAATAGTGCAGTTAATTAAAAGGAAATGCTTGGTATAATTGCATGAGCGACCTTTCAATCTCACCTAATCCTTCATGACTGTATGGTTCCCAAACATTTGCAGGTCAAAAGTATTATTTTTTCAGTTCTTAATCAATCTACATCTGAGACTAAAACACAATTATTCATCCTGCATAACATTTCTGGAAATTAATTTTGACTCATGATCAGTCGTCACTATTAAAATTGTGACGATACCATTTTCAGTTCTACTCCATCCTTTTACAAGCATTCAGGATGAATGCCATACGTATTCCTATACATTTTCCGTATTATCTAAGTGAAACAAATGGCTTTGCCTATTACTATGAATAAAAACTTCCTGATTACTTATAAAAAAAAAAATATATTTCTCAAACTATTTCCATTACCCTTTTCCATTCTCTAAATTGTATTCAGTGCTGAACCTACCTTGAATCCCAACCTGAAAAGCTTGAGTCTTTTTGCTACCGATGACCATAACACACCCCTTAGTTTGAAAAAAAATCTCGTGAAAGTGTAAGTTACATGTGTTTCAGGATAAGTAATTCCAACCTAAGGCATGATTGAGCCAATCCCAGCTACCTGAGAAATCCTTAATGTTATCTAATATGAAATGACAACACAATGAATCCAACTAATGTTGAATATATATAGATCAAGAAATACCCCAAGTCCTATATAAATTATATAGATATATAAAATAATAACTCAAGTAAATTTTCACTTCCATTTGTACACGACCATCCGTCAGTAGCAAATTCAAACTTACTACCAATATGCTTTCATTTATAAAACTCAAATGAACATATCTCCGGAAAAGTTCACAAACCACTGAGGAACTGTATCAGAATTAAGTGAGATTGAAAGCTGCTTACGCAATGATACCAAGCTTTGAAGAAATTGTATCACGACCCTCCTAAATGAACATGCTATTAATTCACAATTAAAAATTTCTTTCAAACTAGAACTTCCTCAAAAAAAATAAGTTCAGACATTATCTACAACAATCTAAGGAAAGCTCAAATCACATTTGAGCTTATACTCCAAAAGGACTAATCAAAATTACAATCGGAGTTTGTTGGAGTCATTATAAGGCTCAGTTTGGATTAAGAAACACTTTCAACCCATCTCATCTCATCATTACAACTTTCACAAATTCCGACATAAAATACAATAAAAAATTCAACTTCAAATCTCAAAATAATAATAATTTAAAAATAATAATATTCTAACAATATTTTATTCAACTTTTAACTTTCATCTCAACTCATCTAATCTCAACTCACTATCCAAACCTAACCTAAACCACAACTTCTCCCTACCATGCAATGTGGGATCCTAATAATCATTTTTCTATAGAGCTTGGATATTACAATCTCCCCCTCACAAATCCTTGACATCCTCTTCGGTCCATTACGTCCATTACTTGTGGCACGGCTGAAGTCCCCAATTTCAGGTCAGGATTGGCTTCAACTACCATTTATAACAAGCTAAGAAAATTTCAGCCACGTCTAAACTTATACTCTAAAGGATTAATCAAAGTTACAATTTGAGTTCCTAGGAATCATTATAATCACCAGATCTCTGTGAGATCTCATTTACCCATCTTCTATAGACCTAGGGTATTCCAAAATTCCCCCCAATTCCTAGGGCTTCCTACAGCTCATTCTCCCGTGGGGTTTAGAATAAAAAACTCGCCTCTTGCCACCTAGGGATCAAATATACCTCTCTATTCAACCTCCTGCCCCTATAACTCTTAACTCCAAGAGCATATAATCACTCCAAGTCTTCGCTAGTGGCTAGCCAAGAGAAGGTGTTCAGATCGCACTGACACATTGTTGGTTTGACAAAATACACACTAACACTAAGCAACAATTATGAGGCCCTATCACTTTCTTAGCCCACAAACCAGACTTAATCTAGAGGCCTTAGAGTGACCATGAAGTCCTAGAATAGGCTGCCATTGAATGCATTGTATCATAGAAACCAAAGACCCCACAAACCTCAAGTGAGTTTATGCTGAAAATTTCTGACCAAGGACATGTTTGGTAAGTGAATATTTCTCTAATCTTTTAGAATTATTAAAAAAGAATTGAAATGTATTGTGTTTTATGAAAGTTGATAGGTAGAATGAAGATTTGTTTGGAGAACAAATTTGTGAAATTTGTTTTTTAGGTTTTTTATAAGTAATAAATCTTTATGAAAAAGCACAAAAGGTGCAATCCAAATATGTGGGAAGTATAAAATAGAGACACCTGTCTAAAGGGAGAAATAGATACAAGAAAATCTTGCAAGAAAATTGTTTTGGTTTATGTGTTCTTGAAAGTTGTCTTGATTCTTTTCTCTCTTTTTTTCTCATTCAAGAAAACTTGGGCAAATGATTAAATGAAAGTCTTTTTCAAGAGATGAAAATCTGTTCCACTGTTTAAAATTTGTTTAAATTGAAATTGAAAAAAAAATCTTAAAGCTTTTTTAAAACTTTCAACCAAAAATACCCAAAGAGTTGTAACCGTTTCTAGTTCCTAAATAGGTGTAATCACATGTATCCTTCTTGTGTACTTGGGCTATGCCTATCTCTATATCAATAAAATATCTTCTTACTTATAAAAAAAAAATACCTGAAGAGTCCTTTTCATTCAGTTCAAGAACTGAATTGAAGGGAATGGTACAGCAAGCAAGGCTAAAAGCAGATCTTGAAAAGCTTATTGTAGGTCTTAACCATGGAAAGAATAGAAATCGGGTAAAGTATGGATTGGCACACCAACTAGCAAAAAGAAAAGAATAATTCTACTTATCATCCTCACAAATCACACCTATTTTAATTTTTTTTTTTTTCATATTTCCTATAACAAGTATGTGGTGTATGGATGATAAGTAGAACAACTCAATTAGTTTAACAAGAATAAAATAAAATAAAAAATAATTTTAAAATATGTAAAATATGTGGTGTGGGATGATGAGTAGCATTCCTCAAAAGAAAAAGGGTAGTGCATGGTATACATCATTAAAAACGTGCGATTATTTTATCATCCATGAAATGCATTTCTTTTCCAAAGAAAACACAAGTGCTTAGAAAGGATCCAGATTTGTACAAGGTTCAAACCTTAATTGAATAGGTGTATATCATACAACCTATAAGGATTTTCGTTCAGGCTTATTGTATGACATTGTGTTTTTCCTAGTTTGGGATATGTTGCAAATTATTAATTTATGACATTATTAAATTCGGTAGTCATATTTGGGATTCTTTTTTTTTGTATATAAGTATATTTGGGATTCTTTAATGTCTATAAAACTCTTATTACATGATGCTAGGGAATGTAATGATGTAGCATTACCAACCTTATCGGGAAGTGGGAGTCATTGTTGCTATCATACAAGCAATTATCTAGATAAGCACCTGATGAAGTCAAATGACCTAAGTTCTGACTAAAACTTGAAGATACCAACAAATAGTGGGTAGGACTTCAAGGAAAAATCGAAAATCAGGATGTCAACAATTAAAGAAGCAACCCCCTGAACAATTAAAAGCCCCGCACATTATCGGTAACAAATTATTGATAAAGGAAGTAGAAATAACCAAAGATTAAAGGAAAATCATAAATTCGCTCACAAAGAAAATTAGGGTTTGCGGACCATATAACATCAGCCAATTCATTAGCAAGGAAATCACAATTAGAGTAAAATTATCAAATAAAATATCTATAAACAAAGAGAGAGCTTAGTAAGCGACCCAATCGAAGGAAAATTTTAAACTAATTACACGTATTGCACAACTATTTTATAAAATAAACCTCGGCCACATAATAAAGCCAAAGATAAAGTTAACAAGCAGATTCATACAAATAAATAAACCTCAGCCACAAGATAAAGTGGAAGATATCTTGAATGAAAACAAAAAAAGGTGGGGGGAAATTACCTGCAGGACCGACCGATATGAAGAAGACCATCCGTGGAAAAGCCAGAACACTTATCGATCTTGAGCGCGTGGAGCTCGCGCCCGCGAGACCGAGCAAGAAGCTCAAGATCGGAGTCCTTCACAATCATTCGCCGGAAGTGAAGCGACTTCAAGCAATTGAAAGACTCGGCGATCTCGTTCACCCACGGAGTGACGTATCCTCCCCAGTCCTCGGGTATTAGATTGAACATCGCGGCCCTGGGCTTCCCCTTGAGTTTCAGAGACTCTAGGTGCCGAAACCTCCGGCGCAGCCGATCGGGGCTTGTCGTGTAGCAGAGCGCGATCGTCAAGTGTTTCCGCGTCAGTGCGTCAAGCTCGTACCACCGGCGGCACACCAGAGACGCAGCGTCCCGGTCCTTTGGGTCGTGAATATACGGCATGACGCAGTCCAAAACCTCGTTAGACATTCCGGTACACACTCTGGTCCCATTCTGATCCTCCATTGCTACCAAAAATCCAAGGAAAACTCCGGGAAAAACTTCACTTCTTTTTTCTAATAAACAGAAATTATTTTCACACTCAAATCTCAGCTCAGAAGCTTCCAGAGCCTTAAATCTCGAAGCCGAAATCAGTTAAACGAATCAGTGAGTAAAAATAAAACAAATCAGAAACCGTATAAAGTAAAAGACCCACTCATCGGGCTTCATCTGCAAACAAGAAAAAAGAACGCCAACTAGCAAAGTGAAACTCGGTAAGTACGCAACAACGCGGTTCGGACAAGATCCACATGGTGAGAAAGAGATCGAAGGGTGGAGATCGCCGGAATTGGAAACCGACGGAGACGGTTGGAAAACAGTTAAAATGGGAGGGGGATTGAACCAGATCCTAGTGAGGGGTCTATCATGCGCTTTGAAAAACAAGAGGATCAAGTTATTGGGGGTGTGAAAATAAAGGAGGGGAGGCCTTGGAAGGAAAATTAATTAAAAAATTAAAAATAAAAGAGCATACGACAAAACTATATTGAGTGCAACCAATCAGATGTCATTATTGCTCCGCTCTGCTTTTCGCACACCACTCTCTCTCTCTACCACCGTATTAAGAAGAGGAGAGTCACCGAGTGTCATACCCATGTCTTGTAAAAATAAATCTAAGGTATATTCTCACATCACATGTTACATTTATTTATAATCTAATATATTATATTAAAATAATATAAATTTATTTATACGTAATCACTTTAAATATATCATCATTTATATTAATTTTCTCTAAAACATTTGTATAAATCAATAATAGAGTTTTGTTACACCAATATCTCCTCAGTTTACAATATGTATACGTTCTCTAGAATTTGTTTAATTTATAATAAATAGTATCTGTAAAATATGAGATATATTTTTAATTATTGTAATATTTTTAAAAGTAGTTAGATTAATAAGTAAAATGATCAAATCATTATATATTTTCAACTATATAAATACTATTCATTAATTTCATTTCAAGTAAAATAGAGATCATTTTAATTTCATTCCGAATAACTCATGCACTACCGATATCATATTATTAAAGTTTTTTTTTTTTCTTAATATAAGTTTTATAGAGGAGAGGATTATGTACTTTAAAAATATTTAATAATTTTGTAAATAAAATAAAAAGTTTCAAAGTCAATTAGTGATAATTGTGGTGGGTGGTGGGGAGGAGGCGAGTTATGATTGGTGGGTTATGTATGACTGCACCAGTCAGTGAGGGTTGGAAATGTGATGGAAGAATGCAGAAGACCATACGAACGTTGTTTTCCCTTGTCTGGTCCGGACATGATTGAACCTAGAATTATGATCCGAATCCCAAAATATTCTCGTTTATTTAAAGGCTGTGAAAGCGACGTCGTTTTTAAAATTAATTGTTATATTATCACTTAGAAAAAAAAATGAATTTATAGTTGTAAAGTGTAACGGAACGTAATTATTTTAAAACAAATAGAATTTATTATTAAAAAATTAATTTTTTTATACCGATTTTATATTTATTTTTTTTAAAGAGATTACATAGTACATATACACTTTACAATTATTAATATCATTTCTTTATTTTAAAAGATTAGTGACTTTCACAGTTCTATGCACTCATAAATTAATGTATTCATTACATTTATATATATATTTTATTTAAATATGCTCGCACATAAAAAAAATTTATATATTTATAAATCAATTTATTAACATAAGAGAAAAGTTAATCCTACCGAGGATGATCTCAATAAATTTTTTTAAAAAAATATATATTTAAAGATATAAAAATCAAAATCAAAAAGATCAATTCATCTCGTCGGGAGGCATTCTCGTCGGCTCTTAACATAATCAATACATGATTAATATAGAAATTTATAATGTTGATGGCATACTTGAAAAGGAAAAAACGATGGGGGGTAAAATGGGAATCAAGTTCAAGCAGGGGTAAGTCTTTAATGACGACTATAGTGACCTGTGGGTGCAAAAAAGTGAAACCGGAAGTGTACGTGGACGTGGTAGGAATTGTTACGGCAATGATGACATGGATGAGATCATGTTTGACAGCTAAAATGGCTGCATCAAATAGTACAGAAATCACCTACCATATATTCTTTAACAAAATTTATAGATATAAATTTTAAATAGATAAATTTTATATAAATTTTTTTATAAAATATTAAATTTTATTAATTAAAAAAAATAATTTACACATTTTTAAAGTAGAATTTACTTTTTACAAGAACATGCATAAAATTTATCTATTTAAAATTTGTATAAATTATTTTTCTTTTAATTTTTCTAACTTTTAAAAATGACAAGGAATTATTGTAAAGAAACCTTGCAATGATTCTTACTAAATTTTGTTTCCTTTCTTTTAAGTACCAATTTTCTTATTTTTCTTGTTTTTAAAAAACAAAAAAAAAAAAAAAAACATGTGCAATTTATGGTGGTTGTGAGGTGACATATCTGATCACTATTATTATTGCCAAGTAAGTCATTAGAACATGACCTTGTTTCAATTAGAGTAAAGCAATTTCCCATTCATATATATGATAGAAGTTTATTTTCATTTGAATAAGGTGTCCACCAAAGTGTAAGTATTTCCGAATGTGACCACAGGAGAGAGAAAAGAAATGCTAGATATAATCAAAGAGTGTGCTAGTCCAGCGTAAAAAAGAATAATGAAGTTTATTATTTAAAAATAATTTTTTCATATAGATTTTAATTAATTTTTTTAAAAAAATACGTGAGACTTGCACATTCTATAACTACAAATATAATTTTTGCATAATTAATTAACATGGGTCCCAGCTTTATTCTCAGCGGCCTAACCAATTAGTTGCCATTTTTCAAGTCTTTTTAAGTCAAGTGGGGGAATATATTTAAGTTGAGAACAAAAGCAGATCAACATACTTAGTACTTTAGCTGTTTTTATATGGCTAGACCACATTTACCTAACAAATATTGTGACTATATAGTAAGTGGTGAAAGGGATATGAATGAAATCCGGGCGACATTTTTTCAAGAAGAAGAGAGATGTGAATTAACTAAAAGTAAGCTACACGTATAATAGACTAGTCCTAGCTATATAACTTTCATTTCAAGAAAAAAAAAAACATTAATTGACCATATTTCTCTTGATGCTGATCTATGAGAATTAACGGATTAATAAACATGCATGAGCTCTTCCACATGAATATCGGACGTCTCATTATGATCTTGACAACAACAAAAAAAGGAACCTATTTTCATATATACAGCAGTAGCACTAATAATAAGCACGTGAGTATATTATCATGATGATCATGAGTGACATGACTATTAATTGTTGTAGCATGCATGCTTCAAGAACTTTAGTGTGTTTGTTTAATTAGAAATTACATGAGTTGCTTAATTTATAAATTAATTGTTGCATGCATGCTGAATTGGACTGGAATTATATATATATATATATATATATATGGGTTAGGCAAACCCAAAAAGACTGAGCTAGCTATCTCCTAGTACTAGCATTGGTTTCTCTATAAAGCGGTGCTATTCTGCAGCATAAGTAGCATGCCTCCATTTGACCGTTAGGCCATTTTGGTATTTTCTTTATTTTCTCATTGTTCTTTTCATATTTTTTTAACATATTTAAATACTTTTAAAAAATAAAAAAAATACGCCAATTTAAAAATCACTTTCTTAATAATTAAGTAAAAAAAATTTTAAATACACAAATGGTCAAAGTAAGAGGGCAAACTGACATTTTCCTTCTCTATATGGATATGCAAAATTGCATCTTTTGAAAATTGATTTTGTATATCAAGAAAAATTCTCACATTGGATTATGCATATTTGAGCCAAATAATAAAAAAATATTATTATTTAAATATTTTATTATTATTTATTCTATTTATTCTTTTCCTATTTTTTTTTTTATTTTACAATTAGCACCACTGCAAATTCTATTATTTATCACCCACTAGAATTTTTTCTCTAAAATTCTATCAGTTGGTGGAGAGATCGGGGGAGGAAATAAAAAAAAATAATAAAATAAGATTTTGAGAGTGAACAGTGTGTCTTCAAATTTGTAGAAATATTATTCATACCTATGCAAAATTTTAGATTTACATAATTCAAAGCAGTCCAATTTAAGATCATATTATATAAATACGTAGATATATATGCAGGTGCATAATCCAATACTAGTGCTCTAAGATTTGTGTAATGGTACTGCAAAATACATGATGGATCTTCCAAGTACCAACCAATTAGTTGTTGAATTTTGACATTTACAATTATATATATATATATATATATATATATGTAGGTCATATTCTAATAAGGCCGATTCAATCAGATTCTTATAAGTAATTTAAAAAGAAAAGACAAAAAATAGCACGTCAAAGACTTCATCTTTGAAAACCATGCATATTAACCCATCTTTTGCATTAAAAAAACCCGAAACCTTTGGTACGCGTACGTAGTAATTTCAGTATCCATACATACATATATACATACATACATATATATATATATATATATATATATATATATATATATATCTTGGCTTCTATTTGGGAAAACACAAAAACAAAAAAGCCTCCCTGGTTGGTTTGAGAATGTATCGCAAAGTTGTTTAAGAATTCTTGGTTCTTACGAAAAAGGCAATTGAAAGTGGTGACTCGACAATGGTCCACAATGATCCGCTGTCAACGAAGCTTGCTATCTAAGCCTGATAAGGTACGTACCCTGAAAAAGCACCTTGATCAATCGATCGATCCTGCATGTTATTTATTTTTCTTCCAACGTCCTGCATGTTGTCCAGTTTTTATTCTTATATTTGGTCACTTCATGCATGTATCTTGTTTACTTTAGAGTATCCTCAATGAATTAGATTATTTAGTTATTAGAGTACAAAATGCGATCATAATGAATTAACTAAATTTCAAATAATATTTAGCTAAAATTACTTTCAAAAGATTTTTCAAATTTAAAGGTTACTTTACGTATACCAAATATATAATTTATCAATTATTTATCCTTCCCTTTATTTTTATCACATATTTTATCACAATGACTGGGTTCATGTGCAAAGGTTTATGTGTTGTGGGGCTGGATTCATGCATTGATAGATTAATTTGAGTTAGTGATATATTAGTTTAATTAGAATATGATTACTAATTAATATATAATAGGTAGAATAGTAAAATATGATAAAATAAAATAAATTAATAATTAAAAAATTAAATATTTTTGAAATTATTAATTACTTATTATTATATAATGAATAAATAGACAATCTAATGTGAAAATTTGACGTGAATAACTAAAATTAAATTCATCTTATATTATTATTTACTCATTATTGAGCCAGCGCGTGCAGATTTTCACGGACACCTGCAAATCTTCCGTTTCATAAGCATTTTCCTTTCCAATCTCGTTTTCTAGCGCTAGATCATAAGCACACAGTATTTGTGCAGGATGAGCAGAAGATCAAAAGAGAATCGTTGCTAACTTTTTTAAGGAAAAAAAAAGGCCGAAAGCTCCAATAAAGAATCAAAAGGATGAGCAAGTGAGAATTAGTTCCTTTCTTTTTTCCTGCTTCTTTAAAACACAATGAGTGGAATTGGGTTTGGAAGAGAATAATGCATGCAGGCACTTACAGCTTGTTTTTCCTTGGGGGACCTCACCTGTATTATAATTCATAGAGGCACCTTATATATTTCATTAGAATGCAAAAAAGTGAGAATTTGATCAATAACAAAGAAAATGATCAGTCAATGTTTGGAGTGCATGGCAATGCTATTTTTTTTTTTTTGGTATTTACCCTCTAGTGATCTGTTCTGTACAGCTATTGGAATTGCAGCATTTTTTATTTTTATGGGGGCTACGCTTCTGCATTGGTTTCATAGATACTTGGACGGGAGAAAACTTCACAACTTGTAGTAGTCCAAGTACTGTTCATATGATGACCAAAAGCAGAATTCCAAGGGCATGTGATCTGGGCATGTTCAAGTTTTATTTATAAATTGAAATAGTTTGAATGAATATAATATTTTAACTAGTTTTGAGAAATAAGAGATAAAATGTTAAATATAATTTTTTAAATTTTATTTAAAAATTGTAAAACATTATATTAATTTTTGTACTTTATTTTAAAATTTGGAAATGTTGCACTGATTTTTATGTGTAAATAATAATTAAATAATATTTTATATTTAAAAAATATTTGAATTCTCTCATTTTGGAGACGTCATTCAATTCTTAATTGTTTCGGAAATCGGCCCCGTGCATCAAATAAGACAACTTCAAGCATGCAGATGCAGGGGGCCCAGTTCAAGACCTCCGGCCGATTTTGTTTAATGAACTTTGTTGTTCTCTTCCGTTTGTTTTTGAGTTTTGTTACGTATAAATAAATTTATGTATCAATTTATGTATTAATATTATTATTTTTATAATTTAAATTGAAATTAATATTATTTTTAATAAAATTTATTTTTTGATCAATTATATTAAATAAATATACATATTAATACATAAAATCACTTACAATTAAATTTTTCTTTTATTTTTTTGTAGCCTTCAGTTTTGTTGGGCAGGACCTGATGTTTTTTTATTCAGAAAAAAAAAAAGAAAAACTGTGGGAAGAGATCATGTCACACCTGCCAAATTCAAATCCACTTTCTCGCCAACTGGTTTATATTATTTTGTGCTGACACTATATGCACAAAGAGAGAGATGGCGTGCCGATAGAGAAGGCTAATTAGAGAAACCTCTTTCTATACACATCCTTTCTCAATCAATCAATAAGGTTTTTTTTTTTTGTTTCTGTGCAACTGCACCCCTTGTAAAGTAATCAATCAATAATTAAGAGAAAAGTGGTCACAAGTTTGAATAGTATTGTCGCCATTTCACTCCAAATTAATGTTATCTATTTAAAGCAAAGAAAAAAACTACTGTCCAATTGTTACCGCTTGGCAGTTTAGTGAATTTTATTTTTGTTTTTTTACTTAATAATTAAAGAAATAATTTTTAATATATTGATGTATTTTTTATTTTTTATTTTTTTAAAAAAAAGTGAATAAAAAAAAAACATTACTTTTACACTAGCGGTCGCTTGCAGCGCAAGCGGCACAGTAGTGCAGCTCTAAAGCAAAACATGACTTATTTTGACTATTTTACCCTTGTGTTGACATTGTATCCATAGATTATAGATTGCTGTCATCGGTTTTTTTTTCTGAAATTAATTAAAAACCCCACATTGAATTAGGCAAAAACTCAACTACTTACTTGGGAATATAGTCAGATGTATGATGTATCCCCACCAACAGAGCATCCTAATCCCGATTATACACAAGATTCAGAACTCCCAGCTACGATTTTCTTGCACATTAGATCCTTGGCAATAGTTGCAATACTACCATAGTCTAGCTAAGGGGAAGAGGAAAGGGAAAGGGAAAGAAGTCCATATATAGTTGTTAATTTGCCTAATACCATTACTCTTTGCTATGATAACTCCCACTTCTCAGCTGAAAAATTGATTGTATCAAGAATAAAAATACGAGAACGACGTTTACGACCAAAACTAAGTCCAAATTTTATTCACATTCTACTAGAGAACTTGCTCAATTGGGGCTCAAGAGAGAACAACAAATTACAAACATAAGTTTTCGCCCGTTGCAACTCAAAAGGGCAACCAAACCTACAGCAACATATCTACATTTGAGGGATGAAAAACCAGATCTACAGAGGAATAAAAAATGAGCCCATGAGAATCATTCTATCAATCACTTTCTTCCATCCAGTCTGAACAAGAAGTAGATCCCTTATCAACCGAACAAGATCCAACTGAACCACAAGATGTTGCAGGATGTATATCTGTATTATCGTAGCTGCTGTCTCCATCAGATCTCTCAGACAGTGAACCCAAACTCATGGCAGAGATGCTGTTAGCAATAACACCAACATCTGTGGTTCCGCTGCATAGACCCTGGCTCCCACCAACAAGCATGCTTTGATTCTGATCTGCTTTTGTTAGAACAGCAGGAAATACACCCATCAATGGCAGGTTAGTCCGGGATGATCCGCTGATGAGTAGACGCAATGTCTCTCTGGCACCCTTTTCTAATATGCTGTCGGTTTCAGGCATCAAAGGGTTCACAAGTTTTGTATGCAATGGATGAATGGCAGTTGAAATAGCAGGACCAACACTAACCAAGTAGCCTTGGCCAGAAGAGCAAACATCAATAACCGGAATGTGAACAATTGGATCGCACATTAAAGGTGTGAAAGTTGGTAATATCTGATGAGAAGTTTGAGTTGGCAACTGGAACAAAGGGTCTGGCTGAAAAGCTGGGAAGTTCACTGTGGAAGCTTCACCTAGACTCGGAGGCTGTGTAGAATTCAACAAACTGGATGGCATTCTAACCGGACCTAGAGAAGAAAGATGGGGAAGTGACTGTGATTCATTTGATGATGCAGGAAGTTGCTGAGGTGCCGCTGAAAATTGTAGGGTTGAAACACCAGGAGTGCAATGACAATAGTGAGGGGAGAAAAGAGGTAACCCCACACAAGAGACTTGAGTCGTGAGGCATGAAGCAGGTGCAACAGCCAATTTCCCTAGTGACTCTAGCAAACTCGATGGGGAGAATGGCAGATTCCTGGTGATATCATTTTCTGAATTATTTGATGAGGATGCTTCAACTGCAGTTGACAAAGTAACGGTCAAATTCTCAACTGATGAAAGATGGCCATCCCCTCGCCGTCTCAAATTTTCCCTAGTGGCACTCCTGAGAGAAGACAAGTTTCTGGGTGGGCCCTCTTTAAAGGAACCGGTTCTTGGACTGAGGCTGCCTGGATGAAATGAATTTGCCTCTGCGGATTGAATTCCAATGTGCCAAGAACGCAGAGATTTAAATGATATCAGTGAGTGTCCACTCTGAGATGTATCAGACAGTTCAGTGGTGGTATCCAAGGGAGGAATAGGTGAGCCTGGAGAACTTGCTTGTGAACTTCCCACTGTTGCTGCAAGATAGGCATGAAGATGAGTTGCAAAGCAGCTGAGGCGTGACTCACAGATTCCAGTTAATTCAGCAATAGAAGGTTTCCTCTTGAGTAAATCCTTCATCTGTTAGAAGGGAAAAAGAAAAAAGACTCTTTTGGTGAAACCGGCATCTTCTTCTCAAATCAAAACTGGAAAATCTTAGGGTCAAACAACCTGAAGCCTCAGGGCCCACTCAAATTATCATGACACAGTAGGTGTGTGTGCATGCATGTTCTTTCATGTAGTCATACACACCTTTACAAGCAATTCAACTCCCAAAAGCTTTGACTTCTCTGAGCACCAAAAGTATACAACCTGGCCACCTGGGATCTTTATAAGAAAGGATCGGCCAGAATTATCTGCTGGGATCTCATCCACAGCTACTAAAGACTGGGACTTACTACTCAAGGTAAATAATCTCTCCGTCTCACCATTGTCTCCAATGAATGAGAGGCGCAGATCAGATGTAGGCAAAACCGTAAGATTCAGATTTCCCCTGCAACAATGGAGAGGAGAGAATGACTTGGGAACATTGAACAGATAAATAACTGGCAATACTACATCTAACAAAGTAAATAAGCAGACCATACAATGTATTGTCTGGATTGTTATCAAGAGCAAATGAAAACAGCGTACATAATTAAATTTAATGTCTAATCCAATATTAACTTCACCTATTATTCAGTTTTAATATAAACCGTACTGCATGACAATAAATAAAGTTTAAACACATAACTTTATGCTTAATTTATCTATTAAAAGCTTTGACTGACAAAGAAACCCCAAAGCATGTCATCTCGTATCTATTTTCACTTTTGAAAATAAACACAACTAGTAATAAATCCTAGTGGAGACAATGGCAGCAGCGACACTAGATGAGGTCAAATAAACTGAGAAAGAGATCATACTCCTCATATTATCCAGAAAAGAAAATTTTCATTTGTTTTTTGGATTTTCAACCTCAAAATTATTGAAATTGAAAAAACCAAAAGATCCCAATGGTTTAAATTTCTCCAAACTTGGGTGAATGTAAATGTTGCCGAGCCAAAGTTTAAGCATAGCTCCTAATTGACCATTTCTTGTTTTTTTTGGGTTTATATACTGACCAGTTTGAACCGTTACTTATGAAACATTCTTAATTATATTCAAACTTATGCAGCGACAGAAACAGTACAGATACTAAAGAGAACATTGACAGAAAGAACACTAAATAAGACAGAAAAGGGATATATCCAATAATTACTCATCCTTAAACCAGTTGAAAGATTAATAACAGAGACGCATAGAATGAAACATCTTTTCCAGTCACATGAACTTAGAATCGTGAGCATATAGGATGAGGCCTTTCACACTGAAATTGACTTCCAATTAAAACCAAGGACCCTATATATCCAAAAAGCAGCAGCAAGCTATATAATACAGGAGCATGAAACTACCTTTACTTCGTCTTAATTCAGAGATCATAATAGAATACGCCCACTTTACCTACAAGTCAAAAGATATATTTATTTGGAATAATGAACAATTTCACCATCAGCGAGAATTTCTATTAATCATCAACAAGGATACACTTTCCAAAAATATTATATTTGGATTAAACTTGACGGTAGAAGAGTTCAAAAATTCAAAACTAAACTCCCATCATTCAAACTTAGCAGTACATTAACATGTGCAGTATGCTGCAAAACGTCAGAATATTATTGACATGATATATATTTCACACCAACTGTCTGCATAGAATATCAAAGGCATAATTGTGCAATGAATTACATTAAATAACTTCAAAAGGCCCTTGTATATATCCCGTGTACTTGGCTTCGGATCCGGCTTGCTTCCTGTTGAGAAAATAACAGGACATCTCCCGTTATGAAAAAAAATCCAGGGGGACCAAACAGCTCATTTTTCCATGGTCACAAACTAGAAAAAACAGTCATGTCAGAAAAATCCCCATCTAATTCCTTTTTGTATAAAGTTTATTTTTAAGAGGGAGAAGGGGGGGAGGGGGAGGGGGTCCTTCATTTTTCAACCCTTTTCGGCTTCATTTGGATTTTTTCGTTTGGATGCTTCACCCTCTTGGTTAAAACCATTGATGACTCTTAATATATGTGTGTGTGTGTGTGTTTCAAGTATTGGTACTGTCTCCATGTATAGCTAGTTTTACAGCATTAATCCACAGGCAATGATGGGAAAGAAAGTCCCTCTTGCATGGGCACATAAGAGAGTAGCCATTGGATTTCATAACAGGAGATGTCCTGTTATTTTTCCAACAGGAGGCAAGCCGGATCCCTTGGCTTCACCTATTTTCAATATAATACTTATTTGCTGATAAAAAATTAAAAAAAAAAAAATCAAAAGGCCCAACACTTTTTTATAAGTAAAAGGCCCAAGACATTGTCCATAAATGTATTTCCAACAGGAGATACAAAAAACATAAACTTCAATTGAACCTTGTTCACAAGAAAAATGAGATTGGCTGTTAAAAATTTCTAATTTAAAACACAACTTAATATTGATGATGTACGTAAAATCCTACTGTAAATGGATCACCAGTACAGCATTTAACTTGAATCATGCTCGAAAATGTTATAATTGACAGAGTAATGTTACTTTAAACATTCAAGTGACCTATGCTGCAACAAGTGATGAACCATACAGATACTTAAGATGGTTGTTGCCTTAGAACGCTAAATCAAATTAAAGTTTCCATAAGGAGAAAAAAAAATACGAAAAAGGGAAAGACGCAATAGAGATGAAAAGAAGCATCACTTTCAACGACTTGAAACACAACAAGATTGTAAAAGCTATAAAAATTCATATGCAAAGGTATCAAGCACCCCATTCCTCACCACGTGCATATCAAACATATAGTCGCACCAATATCTATGTTAGTAAGATTACCTTGTAGCAGTTGGGAACAAGACAGTTCCTTGCTTGCAGATCTTTCCCACTCGAAGAGAAACTAGAGGTATACAGAAGCATCTCGCTAGCATACCAACCTCTGCCGGCTCAAAATGCTGCTCATCAAATGCAAAAATAAACTCGTCAGTTTGAGTTGATGACAGAAATGCCGAAACAAGAAATAAATAAAACATGAAAGCAAACTATGACGGCCAAAACTACTAATATGGAATCATCAATTCAATACTACGCAAAATTAATCTTATGCATGTTTTGACTCTCGGCAAATTCGTGAACCCGTGCAATTGTCATCGGTCACCAAACCAATTCCTACATAGAATCGCCAATCAAACTTCCACCACGGTAGCGGTGAACTTTTTAATGAAAAAGTATCTAAAAGTATACGAACTTGACTCCCTAGTAATCAAATTATCCTCTAATCAGGTACATACCCGACTTAAATGAGCCAGCAGGCAATCCTCGGCGAGTCCATTCGAAGCATTCATCTTCAACAACGGTTTCAACCTCTCATCGGCGCGACAAGCCCCGATCACTTGCATATCCAGAGCCCGAAGCCACTGCAGAACCCTGTCCTCGCGATCGCTCTGCTGAAGTAACAGATCTCCATCCCCTCCGTAAACAAGAACATCCGTCAACCGGTCCGTGAGCCCAGTCTCGGTCCTCGACCCGCCGTTCTCTCGCGAACCAGAAGAACTCGCACCCGATTCGACGCCACACGAAGAGAGCGCATCCATAGACGAGTCTTCGGAGTCCTCGTCTCCGTATTGGTTCGCGTGTTCAAGACCCTGGATCTTGTCTTGGTTTCTAGAATTCGACATATCCAATATCAGAAACCACCCCTGGCAAAAGTCGAAGAACCGACGCACAGATTGAAAACCCAAGCTTCAAAATCTTGAAATCGGAATCAGAAACCTTTGAAACAGTCTGGAATCCTTGAGAAATCGATCGCCGTGAGACGCGTGAAATAGAAGGGGGGAGAGGAGGGATTTCTGAAGAGAGAGCAACGAGAAACAAATTTGTATCTGCAACGAACGGTATATGGCGGACTGCAAATCGGTCTATGAAATCTGATTTTTTGCATCCGTTTTTAAGTCCGCGCATGCACGGTGGCAATGTGTGTGCCCCACGTCAGCTTACTCACAGTGGGCCCTACTAAATTTTCGGAGCTACCAAGACCAATTGGTCTTTTTATTTTTATTTATTTTTATCATTTTTTCATATTTTTAAACATTTAAAAAAATTATAAAATTATAAAAAAATATTTCTTTAATTATTAAGTAAAAAAAATTTTCGAAATCCATTCTTAGTAGAAATAATTTTTCTACTGCATTTACGAAGATAATGAGTAGGGAAAAGCTAAACCCACCGGAGATGGGTCCCAATATAAAGATTTTTTTTTATTTAGTGATAAAAAAGTTTTTTTTAATGATATTATAAAATTTTTTAAGATGTTTAAAAATATGAAAAAACATCGAAGATGGTTCCCGATACAAAAAGTTTTTTTATTTAGTGATTAAAAAATTATTTTTTAATGATGATATAAATTATTTTTTTTAAGATTTTAAGGATATAAAAAAAAAATTAAATAGTCTTGTCGGGAGCCATTCTCAAGCTACACCATTGGTGGATGTAGCACGGCAATAATAAGTAATAGATGAAGTATTAGGTTGAAAAAAGTATGATCTATTATTTAAAATAATATTTGTAATATTAGAGTATGTAATATTTATGTTTTTTTTTTTAAATGAATAAATTTTAGATCTATATAAAAAAATTATTTTTTAATAATGATCCTCACTTTTTTTAAAGGGAGTACGAAATGACTGTATACTCCAGCATTATAATAGTATTATCCTAAAAAAATAACTTTTTTTACGTGGATCTTAAGTTTATTTATTTTTTTCAAAAGTAATGCGCGGGGCTTACCCACGCAGAACTTCAAATATCGTTTCTTAAAATTAAATTTATAAATTGATTTGATTTTATGTGATTCGTTAGATCTACTTTATAATAAAATTAATTTTACAATCTAACGAATTTTATTGAGCCATATTAATTTGTAGGCTTATTTTTTGTAATTGTAGTTAAAATATTTATCATTTCCAAATGATAAAATAGACGGAAAACATTATTTATTTGATAAAATTATTATTATTATTTTTTAAAATTAAATTAAATTATATGAGTGTTTTATTAAGTTTGTTATAAATATTAGTTTATAAATAAAATATGGTACACTTAGAGTATTAAAACAACTAAAAGAATTATTATTTCAAAAATAAATTAAAGAATTATAAATTACAAAACTTGTGAATGATAACATGC
Organism: Juglans microcarpa x Juglans regia; assembly: GCF_004785595.1. Lineage (NCBI taxonomy): Eukaryota > Viridiplantae > Streptophyta > Magnoliopsida > Fagales > Juglandaceae > Juglans > Juglans microcarpa x Juglans regia. Next base: position 29,298,700 of record NC_054595.1, read on the forward strand.
TAACTTATAAATAAAACTATTACAAAATAAAATTTAATATCCATTCTATACATTTAAGTCCTTTTGATATTAATACATTTCATCTCATCTTATCTAATTATTATAATTTTTAAAATTTTTTATATAAAATAATAATAAATAATTGATCTCATTTCAATTTACCGTCCAAACCTCACCTGGCCTATTTTATATAAAAATATCTTTCATTTGTGGGTCCAATTTACTGAACTTTAACATAATTATAACTTTGAAAACGAAAATGACCATTTATTGCTCGTTCCGAGGGTGCATCCGACCCCCAAAAGTCAAAAGAGGGGCCTCACGATAATTATTTCAAGAGAAAAATGAGCTACTCTACTCGGGCTACGGAAAAGCTTTTGTGGTGTGGTTACATCAACTATCAAAATCGTCGGTGTCTTTTTTTTTAAGACAAAATCGTCGGTCTATTATTTGAAGAAGACTGACGTCACTTTTTATAATACTTTTACCTAATAATATTTTAAGGTGAAAGATATTTTTATAAAATACATTATAAAATTATATCATTTTATAAAAATATTATTATTTTATAATATATATGGTAAAATATGTTGTATAGGTATTATTACTATTACCATGTGAGATTTGTGAAGTCTGATTTATTCTTGTGATGACCCAATTTGATGACAAAATTCAGCAAGAATTTGTTTTGATTGTTTTTTTTTTTTCGATAGATCTTCAATGAGACTTGGGCCATGGAATGAAACGCCATGTTTGTGACTTGAGAAATGCCAAATAGAGAATTCGCTTGAGTCTCATTCAATACCTCACTCGAACATTTAATCCAGTAATTATGAAATTAAGATTTATGTCATACAACCACATAAATATGTAATTATAAACAATATAACCAGTTTTAAGAATTATATTTCATCCCACAATGTATTTTATCATTTCTCAAAATGATGGAATCCTTTGTAACTCTGTAGAAGTATACACGTTACCGAACCAGATTTTTCACAATACGTAATCTTCATTTTACTATCTTAAGTGTTTTTTCTTAATATTTATATTAATAATCAGGTTTTAATGATAGAACAAATTATAAATTATGTTTACGAGGGAATAATATGACGATCATATCGCAAAAACAATCAAGTTTAGGAGTAAGTATTATTTTCCCTTATTTTAATTATGGAATCAATTGTGCCTATTTTTTTTCATAAATTAGAAATTAGTTACAATTATTATGAACAATTTTGTAATACTTCCTTATAATTGCTAAAAAGCTCGAGACGTTGAATTCATTTGTATAGCTAAAAAAATGGTGTGATCGAGAAAAGAAAAAAAACATATATGATGAGAATAGAAGGAGGAACCTCAACAACCATTTTCAGCAGTAAACGAAAAGGGATATTGGAAAACTGCTTGACTTTATTCCATGTGGGATATTGGATTGATGAAGGACAGTATCAACTACCAACCCAACACAGAAAGCCAACAACTGCTAAGTTTCTGGCAGCCAAGAAGATCCAAATGGAAAGAAAGCATATGGGGCAAAGCTGTGAAAAATATAAAAATAAAATCTATCAAGCCGTGCATTAAATCATGCATGATCCTTGATCCACACCCATCTCACCATTGGGTTGGAAGTAAATTGGTCGATGAAAATGAACTTGCTAAATAATGAAAACCATCTAATTCATGGATCCGAATATCATTGATTCCATTAGCTTAAACACATTTGACCATAATAAAGTAACTGTTTTTGTAAAGCTGGGAGGATTTTGGTTCCATTTGTTTGGCTCTGTCCATCAATGCAAAAAGATAAAAAACGATGTTAATGTCCAACAACTATAGTCACGTCAAAATATAACTAGAGTTCTGAACCGGTGACCCCATCAGACAACACAAGCTGTTTAACTTTCAAATCACTTGCTCTTCTTTGGTTCTCTTGCATATTCCTCTACTAATGCTTCAACATCTTTCCAGAATAGGCCCTCCACCAAAACTCCATCCTTAGTAAACCTGAAACATGGCAAGATACCAGAATTATAAACAGACGACAATATACTGATGCGCAGTTTAAGGTGTGTGCATGCAGTTGGCGTGCACGTGTGCATGTAGAGAGAGAGAGAGAGAGAGAGAGAGAGAGAGAGAGAGAGAGAGAGAGAGAGAGAGAGACCATTGGGTAACACTTTTGGTAAATTGCACTGATTGATTGGCAGAAATTGATTTAGGATCTGCACTTGCAATGCTAAGCGTGTACATATCAGAAAATCTTGGCAATTTGGAAGACACCACCAAGCCAGTGCTGGTGAAGGATCCCTGTCCAGAAAAAAATGCAACTGAGATGGTGAACAAATAACTTTATCACAGTCAATATCTTTGAAGTCAAGCACGACAAATTCGGCTGATGGAGAATTGTAGATGTATAATTCAACTGTTGGCAATGTACACAAATGGAGTCCTATAATATCTTAAATAAGCTGATTCCTTTTTAATGAAATAACCCATTGATTTACTCTTGAAGCCAATATTTGGTGAGCTCGCCTTGTGTTTGCTTCTCTTGGGATTAAGCACAAGATATTAGCCTCATGTAAAACTTCTGAGCTTACAGGGTTAGAAGACCATGGGGGCTAGACAACTAGAAATAAACAATAAACAAAGTTTAAATTGTAGAAACAATGAAGGAATAAAGAGAGGCCTAGAGCTAGCAAATTGTTTGAACGATAATCTATTCCAAACACCAGTAGGATTTTATACCATGCACATGTAGAGACAACATAAAAATTAAGAAATTCATTGCAACCCTTCTAAAATCCTACATCTTAAAGCTGACTCTAACACAAAGAAAAGTTGCTCCTTTTCCTCCCACCCAAACCTTTTTGTCGTAAGTTTTCATTTTTTTTTATGTCTTTTCTTTTCTAGTAAGTTTTTTTTTTTAATAAGTAAAAATATATTAATATCAATAGGCGTAACCAAATACACTGAGTGTATTAAAGAGAGAACACCTAGCCTATAATATAGAGCCCCTAAATGAACATCGCCCAAAGAGGGAGAAATTAGAAACCTATCCAATGTACACCAAGCCCTATTGGGACAAAACAGACCTTCCCAAAACAAAGCAAGTTACTGTAACTACCCCAACCCTTTGTCTCCCACACATTTAATACTCCATCCGAATTATCCTACAAGGACTGAGGAAGGCTTTATGCCTTCCCTCTAGTCCTCCCTCGACTTGTACTACCTCCCTTTGTGTCATAGTTGATTGCCCAAGTCAGACACTTCAACTTCCTGCTCTTCTTAAATCTTGATTTTGTTTCAAGCGAGTGACCCGCCTCAATTGCAGTGAGTAGTGCTGTGAATTGGTCGTCAAATCCTCCACAAGTAATCCCCACACACTGTTGTATCTCACTAACCTTTTGCAAAACCCAATCCGATGATGATTCAGCTATATTATTTAATGGAAGAAAAGATAACAAGGGGACAACATCTTCCGTAGACAGTTCCCAGTTGAACACCAGGTCCTAAACATTCATCATCGAAAGGCACTAACGACAAACCCATATTCAAATCCCGTACCTCCTCAACAACTCCATTGGTTCTCTCCAATGGTAAGGTCATGGTCACCATTGGAGATTATGGGTTGGCAGCAAGTTCCTTCACCTCTGGCGACCCTTTATGTGCAACTTCGACGGACCCTACATCTCCTTTAGACCTCGACGTTACATCATTTTCCTTTGACTTCGACGTGGGAGCCATAGTTTTTTCGGGTAGAACACTGACCAAGGGTGTAACACCAACTATCGGTCTTTCTTGTCTCACCTGTGGCGAAGGGCATTCCATTACGGATGTCTCTACGCCGATACCCGACGTAGAACCACTTCGAATAACCTGGTTTTCCTTTTGACCCATCACACTCTCCTGGATCTAGTTACAGGGACAGGGCCGCATCCAATTTTTCGTTTTCCTTTATTTGAGTTTAAAGGATTTGGGCCTATCTTAGGCTTGTTTCTTACGACCCTACTACCTACAGCTAAAAGCAAGTCTATTTCCGTAGACAAGAAAGTGATCACTACTTCAACTGGACAAGCTGGGGTCCTTTAATGAATTATGCATCACGACAAGCTAGCCATTTTCACAGTTCCCCTCACTCTGAGTAACCAAAGCATGACCCGTCTTCAGAGCTGCCACATATGATTGCCTCACCGCCATGGTTGTGCTTGGGTCTTTTTGTTTCCACTCCAAGTTGATGTTCTCATGATCAGATGTCCTCTTCTGGCTTTCCTTCCTAGAACCATCAGCATGAAAGGAAAAAAACATATCCGCGGCTCTGCATAATTCAATAGCAAACTTCTCCTTAACCCAAACCTTCATACCCTTCAGGAATGACTACAACACTCCACTGGCCTCCTCCATATTCGGTGACAGTTAGATACCTACCATGCATGTTAGAGCATCGTTGAGCCACAAATGCTTTGTTTCCTTTGCGTAAATGTTTTGTGAATTCCGAGTTTCTCCCCAGCTATAATACTGCTTCCACCGTAGCCACCAACCATCCTATCCCACTATGACCCATAGCTACAGACCTCCAAACCCTTTTGCTCATCTCCACAATTTTTAATGAGGACCTCCATGCTTCTGGTAAAAACTCAAAAGCCTTTTATTCCACCCAAAAACGCACCAACTGACCCATATTAAGATCAAATCTTCGATTTCAGATGCAGAGGCTTCCCAAGCTGAATTCCTGTCGAACTTGATTAATAAATAGAAAAAAGGCATATGTCCTCATTAAACTTGATTCTAGTAAGTTGAACTTGATTAATAAATAGAAAGAAGGCATATGTCCTCCGCACAGTAGGTATCTAGACACCTTTAAAGACTTAGGACCCGTTTGGATGTTCATTTCAACATCCAATATCTCATCTCATCTCAACGTCCAAACACCATTTAAACACAAACATTTTTTATCATTACCTAATCATTACAACTTTTTCAAACTTCCAAAAAAAAAAAAAAATTGTTCAGATTCCAAAATAAAAATTATATTTTAACAATATTTTAACTTTATAATATTTTTATTCAACTTTTTCCCTCTCATTTCCCAAAACCCATAAAACATCTTAACTCAAACTATTTCATTACTATTCCCAAATTTCTCATCTCATCTAACATCCAAATGAGGCCTTAGCCTAGATAAAACAAGATCTCCAAACCTCCAAAAAGAAAGTCTTCTTCATAAATAAGCATGACGATCTCAAAATTAACATTGATTCAAGAAGAGAAAATCTATTCATCATCTCTTTCTCATCATCATCTCATCATCCTATGGTGTGACATTAGATGATAGGTTCACAAGTGAAATATAATAAATAATTTCCAATCATCTAATGGCACACCATGGGATGATGAAAGGATGATGATTATTGGGATGATGAGTAGCATTACTGATTAAAGAAAGACGCATCACATATTTTTGAGCTTTAGCAAGACTAGTCCCTCATTTTAGAGATTCTTCTATTATCTTTCTTTTAACTACACCAATTTGTTTGAACTCTTGCTTCCAATAGAACAAACCAAAGTAATATTCAATAATGGCCTCTATTCATGCCTAAAGAGAGAGCACATGTTGTTGGCACAGACGGACATTAGCAGAATATATGGGAAATATTTGGGCCTTTTATCGTTAAGACCCTATTGGGTAAGATCTAAGATGCCATGAATACAATTAGCTATAAATTGTATAACTGATATGTTAAAAGTAGAGTAGTATTATGCACAGAGTACATCATCTAAAAAAATTAAACTCAGTTGATACACAACCTATAGTTGAATATCTCATTCAAGAGTGCCAGTATTATCAAAATGAATTATGGAAGAATTTAGAATCAAGTCGCCTATCAAAAAAAAAAAAATTCAAGTCAAGAACTTACAGCATGCATAAATGTCTATTTAAAGCAAAAATGCTAGACAGCAACCAATAGATAACATGTGATAGAAAAATAATTTATTTATTATCACATAATGGGCATGATTCCATTTTTCTTATAAACAAATGGATTGAATGCCTAAATACTAACACCGTGTCTAGAATTATTGCTAAGTTTCCATATAGAAAGATATCTTACCGAAGGAGGATAGGTAAAAAGAATTGCATTCTTCTCTTTTGTGTATATGATCAGCTGCAGTAATCCATTGAAGACTATATACTTGCCAGAGTCAAAGATCAAACAAACTTGAAAACTCAGAAAAATGGCATAACATACCATGACCTTATTTGACTGTCACAAAATTAGATTGAAGTGTGAAATCATAGTCAAATATTTTTTGTCCCTGTGCCAACTTGTAGTCAGTTCAATCACGTGCTCAAGGTCCCAAACAGATAAGTCTATCAACGAGGAATTTCTACCACACATAGCAATGGGCATGCATAGCAGTAAAAGTCGATCATTATTTTTTTTTCATTTCCATTTTTTTCCAATTAAGCAAGACCGAACAACAAAGCTGAAACCTACTATTTACAAACTAAAGGTTAAGCCTGAATTCCTTTTCCGTTCTCACATTTCCTCAGCAACTAAAGAAGTTTTCTCATCAACAAAAAAGAAACTGACGGTGATGGAACAGCAAAGCCAACACATTCTCCAGAAAAGCTAAAGACTTCGAAAACCTAAACCAAACAGCCCTATATTCCGTGTTCCTCTACGCATTTCCTAAGAAACGTAACAGATTTCTCATCAATCAAAAGGAAATTAAAGGTAACAGGAAGAGAATTGACACCCCAAAAAAATAAAAAATAAAACATCAGGTAAGGAAAAAGGATATAATACGATACAGCCGATGAGAAAATTCCTGTTCTCGGGGAACTTCTTCTTATAAAACTGCGCCAACAGAGCAATGATGATTATGATCGTTCCCATCACCAATCTTATATTACTCATCCTTACGTCTTCCACATATCCACGACTCGTCACTATCTACTCAATAAAAATGAAAAAGAAAAATTACAAAGATATATAAGAAAAAGAAGAAGACGATGACGGATCTATAAGAATAAAGCCGTGAGTTAGGGTTTGTAAGATTTACCTCGGATACGGACTCGTCGAGGATGTGCTTGATGGAGTGGTGGTCTAAGAGATTGGCCTTCTTAGGGTTTTTGGTGGCCGTCTCCGGTTTCTTTTCTTGCATTTTTTTTTGGCGGGGGGAGACTGACTGAGACTCGGGGGTTTCTGGGAGAAAAAATGATGGAGATCTAACGAGAGGCAGAGTGGCGCGGGTACGTAATGCGTTTGCTCGTGAAACCAGTAGACGCCTGTGAATAAAAACCAACGAGGTGAAAGACAGAAGAAGAATTACCAGGCAAGCCCAATTTCCTACGCCGAAAATTTATTAGCTATTTGTCAACTATTTACCGATAATAAAAAAAAACACACACACACTCAGAAACATCCTCTACGTAAATCAATTACATGCTTAGTTGTTAGACTGTATAAAGTTTCGTTTGGTTACCAAATTCACCTCAACTCATTATTACAATTTTTTTAAATTTTAATATAAAATATAATAAATAATTTAATTTTTTCAAATTTCAAAATAATAATATTATTAAAAAATAATATTCTAATAATATTTTATCATCACAACTCAACTCAACTCAACTCACTTCAACATCCACACACACCCTAAATCTTGCATTTTTAAAATATATATATAGATCTGAAATTAATACGAAAAATAAATAAATTTTTAATAATAGATTCTACTTTTTTATAAAAAAAATAAATATATATATATATATATATATATATCTAGTACATGTTTAGTGTGGGATGAGGGCTTATCCATTAAAATAGGAGCACGGCTATACATCAGTCACACTCTCCACACACCTTACATGTTTTTTTTTTTTTCCTCAACCCGGTCTGCTGTGGCTATAACGGCTGATGTAAATAATTTTTCTTAAAATAGATCTTTAGATTCTGATTATTATTTGTCGATATTCATATTAGAAAAATTTATATCATATAGCGATGTTATAAAATTCTCATAAACTTAAAATAATTATTTGGATTAACAAAAAAAAAAAAAAAAAAGATACGTGAAAGAATTTATTGAAAAAGTTTAGAGAATCATTATTCAATCGAAATGAGTTTTGAACTTTAAATCAGTTAAAAAAACTGCAACAAGCCTGAAGGGATTATACATGGATACAATTCTACTTTAACCAAATGCTGTTCCACCATTTGGGAAGCATTTATCATGCAATGTGGATGATTAGAGTCCAAAAAAAAAAAATACTAATGTCCTAGATTCTATAACGAAATATCCAAGGTGAATAGGGTCATAAATATAATATTTCCAATTACATCTTCTTGCATTGCTTTTATTTTGGCATACAAGCTTGTCGATGCTTGTACACATTGCAAATAAACATTTATCCAAGTGAAGTCCCACTGAGACTGTGAAAATGAGAACAAAAATCGTGGAGGAATCATGGGGGCCTTGATTTCACTGTGTTGATGCCATCTGTAGTAAGCAAGATCCGAGCACCCTTCACAAGTTCTTCCTTAACCATAAAGAGAACTGCAGCAGCAAGTACACTTTGCGCAATTTTTGTACTCATCCCTTTGTAAAAGCCATAGAATCCTTCATAACGGATCATCTTTAGAATTGCATCCGATGTTCCTGAGTCGAAGGAATGAAAGAAATGAAACATCACAATCTGGGCAAATTCTACTGGACAAAACACTGACCCAAATGAGAAATTGATATCTTGAGCATAAATATGGTTGAGAAAAACTCAGAACCGGTCCGGTGAGAAATCCCAATTTACACCGGCCAAAAGAATCTCAACATATATGAGGTTTATATGGCTTATGGTGAGTGCTAGTCTACTAAAGCAGCTCTCTTCCTCTCTCTATACTCTCCCCCGCATCATCTTTCATCTTATTTTTCTCTCCCCTTTTTCCTTCTCTCTTCTCTACACGGCGCCTCTCTTGATTCTCCTATCCGTCAAGTGCTTTAGACTAACAAGTGGTGGGCTAGTAGCAAGTAAAGGGAGATACATCAATTGTATTAGCGACCAACATCAATTGTATTAGCGACCAACAGAGGATTTCCCTCAATCATAACCTTCAAAAATCTCGAGTGGTGGGTGAAAGATTGTTTCCACTCAAATCCAACAACCTCAACGATTTCAGTTCAGTAAAATTATTAGGGACTAAGCCATTAGAGTTGTTTTCTCCAAGCCTGATTTCAATCAGGGAACTTAACTTTGCAATTGAAGGACTCAGAGTGCCATTAATATGCGTCTTGGCAAATTTATGACAGAAACTTGGGAGTTTCAGCTGCAGCTCAGTCCCAACCATGGCTCTTCATAGGGTTCATTACCAGACCATTCAGAAGTAAGGCTCAAGGGATAATTCACACCGCCGAGAAAATCCAAAAGAATTCCGTATGTGTTTCTTCCCAATTTTCTGTTTGCAATTGACTAATGTGAGAGAGAGAGAGAGAGGGTTTTGGCCTACCGTCGAGAAAGGGAAGTGGGAAAACAGAAAAAGAAAGAGAGATGGAACAGTGTGAACGTTGATTCTCTACATACAATTCATTCTTTAATTTGCTACAACTCCTACGTGTTAGCTCATTATTTGTGGGTGTAAAACAAGGAATGTCACCCATCCGGCTGGTAGCCTCTCCCAATATGGTTCTGTGTGGTAATCTCTTAAAAGAGCAATTATTTCCAAAAAAAAACTGACCAATTTTGGACTACATAACCTTTGGTCTATCATACACAGGATTATGCGTCAGATACAACATACAACAACAGGACTTGAATATTTTCAGAATACACAGTTCAAGTAAATATCAATAGAACAGTTCAAACCTTTATAATGATGCCTTTTATCTCCGGTAGAAACCTGTTTCGCTTGAAGCCTTGACTGCAATGGCAAGAATATGGAACCAAAATTAGTTACTCTGACAAATCAGCGAAAACTTTTGAATGGATAACCTAATATTTTCAAAGGTTCTTTCCATATACATGGTTGCTTTGTTAGTACATATATACTAAAAGCAAGGACAAAAATCATGGTTGGTATTTTGGCCAGCCAAATGCATCAGCGCAATAATTCTCTTTCCAGTTTGACCTTTCATAACAGAACTCTCTTTCAGGATATCTGCCAAATAACCTATGGTACTGGCAAGATTTTCCCCATTCTTGTTACCAGCACAAACATTTTTTCCTGTTATTAACCGATAAAACTTCCGTCTCAGCAAGCCAGAACCAACACCATGCTAAAATTTGAAAACAGGGCAAGAGATGAGGTTTGAGCCAGAACCAACACCATTTATAAAACAAGATTTGTTGAATTCAATTGAAATCCGTTCAAGTTGTGACTTATACCTACACTCGAGTCATGAGATTCGTTTATAGAAGCTGAATTCGTATACCTTAACAACTAAAAGAGGATACGTCACAACAGTAGCCCCAAGTTTCGCCAAAGCACCAAGAAGAAATATCTACCAAAACCAGCCAATTTATCAGCTCGAAGAGTAACATATGAAGCTGTGTGAAGCAATGCTGGAAGTACTGAAGTTAAAATTTATAACAGAAACCAATAAAATGGCACTGAAACGTGGAGCATTCAAAATGAATCAAAACCTCTAAGGCTGTCACGCCACTGTTGCCCTTCCTACTTAAAGCACGTCTTTTCTTCAGCTTCTTCAGCATAGTTTCGTACAGCATGAATTGTATGGAAGGATTGCTCACCTGCAATCGATAGCAGGAAGAATCAGTGATGTCTCTTAGCACATATTAGAGTAACTTCAGACGTACCATGATCAATGTCGGGAATACACCTTTCCAAAAACCCCAAAATCCAGCTTCATCATAGACTTCTTGAATCTGAAAATATATACCTCAATTAGATTATTTTTTTAGAAGTACATGTTACTGAATTAGATTATAGACAGAGAGAAGCATTCGAGCCCATGCCATATGAATTACAAAAGTTGATAAAGAAGTTGACAGCAAAAGCCAATATGCCTTTCATCCAAAATTTTTATGCATTCATAAACTGAGACATATTGAAAGCTGTCTACAGACGTCAGAAACCCAGTAACAGGAATGAAAGAAAAGATATTTGCAACAGTCCAAAATATTCAAACTAATTATTTGCTGTTCCATTCCCCATTTTCTACACTCCCTAACACTACTTTTCATCGGCAGTGGCATATGAAATTACATGGTTGTCAATTGCCCAGTGTTCTCTTTTGTTTCTAGCAGTTCTCTTCTACAATCCAAACAGGTCATCGCTCGATGGCTGGCAAGTCTGCGTCAGATTTCTTAGATCACAGCAAGAATGATTAAAACCCAATCTACCAATCCATCAAAAATGTAAAATATACCCTGATTACTGCTATGTCCTCATAGAAAATCCTTCATAGGAGCATAATTATGATCCATTTATGTGAAATACGATGCAATCATGCCTTTGCATGTTAATATAAAACCTATAGGAAGGGTTGTCTTGTGAGCTCTAATTTCATCTATATATATTGAAAATGAGGAACACCCCCCCACCTACCGCATGGTTTGTTCCAAATGGAGGAAGTTCACTTGCAGCAAAAACTGTCTCATCCGGAGATACTGACAACGTCTGACCAGGCTGGGTCTTCTTCGGGATTTTTGTATGTGTCTGCTTGGAAAATTACTTAAAGATATATTAGAGAGAGAGAAAAAAAGCGATCTTTCAGCCTCGCTCAGTCTTTTTTTGGGGGGTGGGGCCATGCTCCAAAATTTGAAAGGAGAGCATACATTGCGACAATAGTAATCTAAAAGTAATTACTTCTTAGGGTATTGAATTAAAGAGATATTCAGGACTGAATCATGCATTTAATCAAAGTTCATTTTAGCTTATCGCACATAAAATAATTTTCTAAACTTCAAAGTAGCTGCCAAATGCACGAGACCTTCCCCTGTCCAAGTTTTTCAACCGTTGGTACACTGGCTGTAAGAGAAACTGATCATGCTACAACCAGGACTAATAGATGGGCTTCTAACTCAGCTTCATAACATTTATCCGAAAAAAAAAACAAGAGTGGCTTTCAACTTCTGCTAGCACAAAAGTATCAAGACTATTAATCAGTGCTACTTCCAATATCATTTTCAAATTTAACTTTTACTGAAAAGTAACTCCAAAAACTATTACAAGAAAAAACCTGGAAATATCGAAATTTGCATTACTTCCACATTTACAGCATAAAAGGAACTTGAGGCTTAGGTAAATTAGCTTTTTTACCTGCATGCGTGTCACAACTACCCATATAGGGTTTGTCATAAGCACATTCACACACCTACAGAAAGGAAAATTTCAACCAATGTTTGAGCAGAAATTCACATGAATTCAAACAAATCATCAGAAGAAAGAATGCAGTGCAGCACCTATTGTGCACAATTTTGTGGCAATTAAAGCTTTACGGCTTGTGCGAATAATAAAAAACGATGACTGCTGTTCAGCCATAAATTGCATAAGCAGTCAATCACCCGCATAATTGTGCACATAAAGTAACAAAGAATTTAAGACATTTGGGTGTCTGTAAGAAAAAATAGATCACCCTGATAAAGCAGCCACCACAAGTGATGAAAACATCCCAACTGATCCATCGCCAATCCCTTTCTTCATATGTTCAAGTGAAGCAGCTTCAGCCTTATTCCTGAATATTTGATAGAAATAATAGTAAACACCCTGTACAATAACAATTGCAAGTCTATAAGAAACATGAAATCTAAATAAACTATAGGATGCAGATTCAAGAAATGCAGGTTAATAGACCACCACTTTTTGAGCCAAAACGATCAAACTTTCTCTGTATAATGTGATCCCGAAGGAGTTCAGAATGCGATGGAAGAAATAAAATAATAATAATATATTATTAAAGTATTTTCCGCCTTTAACATGCTTTAACCCGATTAAACCCCGGACTTCTGTAATGCATCTCCATCACACAAATCAGGTAAATTGACTCAACTTTTTACCGATGGGATGTAATTCCTAGAAATTGTTTTCATCCAAGAGTTTGAACCTTAAATCTAAAGGGAGCATATTACCAAAACCAAGACTCTTACCGTTTGATCCATCCCATAGAGTTAATTTGTTAAATATTTCGCATCTTGAAAACAATTTACAATTGAACCTTAAAAGGATTTATAGTTGGGTGACATGTTTAACTCTGCTGTTCAAAGAACAGCTGAATTTGTAAGAGATGATGAACTAAGCCGAGATTTCTTCATCTTAGAGAGTAAAATCGGAAGACTGAGCCCGAGTCTTATAAACCTTCTAACAATAAATATAATTGACGTGCCATAATATCGGGCTCGGCATTAAGCAATATTATAACTCCTACGGTTCGCTTATTAGTTCCAATTTTATAATTGTAAAGGACAGTGGTCTTTTAAGGCGACAGGACAATCTAATACCTGAGACCCGTGCAGATAACGTCACAGAAAACAAACGAATGCCACCAGACGGCACGTTTTACGCAGCCACTGGACCACATACCATATGCTTTGGAAATCACAATACACTAATCTATCTCTACGCCAATTTACACTCTGGTCCTGACAATTTCACATCATGTAAGCACCGTTTTGTTCAGATAAAGTTTGAGTTTATCTTGCACGGTGCTACAGAGATATAACATAACCAACCTAGTTTTTCCAGGATGCAAATAATTACTTTGCCTCAAAATAAAATTTTCAATAATATTAATACGAAGTAGAGCATTTTAATTCAGAAAGAAGGTAAGTACCGTATAAATAATAAAAGTATTTTATCACATCTTATCATTATAATTTTTTTAAATTCTCACGTATAATAAACAACTTAATTTTTTTAAATTTTAAAATAATAATAATATTAAAAAATAACTTTTAATAATATTTTATATAACTTTTAATTTTTATCTAAAATTATCACATTTCACTCTCCAAACAACGTTTAAAAAAGTGCGCTCACCTGAGATGCAGCCGTGCCCACTAGGGATGGCGTTAAGCCTCCGTACAACTGTTCCCATCCTTCATGTTTTATAACCTACATATTTTTCAGACAACAAACAAATAAGAATCAAACGAAACAAAATATAAAAATAAATTCTAAAAAATTAAGGATTCGTTTGGTTGCCAAGAAAAAAGTAGGAAATTATAAATTGAAGGTTTCGTGTGAATAAACACAGAGACCTGGCGCATTAGCTCAATTGTTCCAAACTTCCTCTTCTCCTTCTTCAGATCACGCTCTGTTTGTTGACGAGTATTCACCTACAGATCCGTCTCAAAAGAAAATTACAAAACTAACCCCCGAAAAAAAAAAAGGAGGAATAGACTGAAGCATGGCGGAAAAATAAATAAAACAGGAAAGATCATACAGTTTGAAGAGGATATGTGATGAGCTGAGCTATGATCCCTCCGCCGGCTCCGGCCAACCCGTTGATCAAAGCGTCCGACATGTTTTCTCTGGAAAATCTGTAGAAGCCTTATTTTATCGCGAAAATGTGTCGATGCATCGGGGGGAGGAGAAAAGGGAGATCTAAATACGTGAGAGAGAGACTATCTCAGACTTTGGCTGTAGCGAACAAATTTTAGAGATGCTGATGGCGCTCGCTTTCAGATGCTCGGTTGGTTGCAAGTTCCGTTCACGAAAGTAAATGACGTTACCTGCTTATATTACTATTTTACCCCTAAATAAGTAATTTTTTTTTTTTTTTTTTTTTTTTTTTTTTTTTTGCTTTTACCGGTTGACTCGTACTTGCAGCGCTATGAATGATATTTGGTAATCTAGGCTGCGTTTTCTCCTCTTGAGTTTAGTTTAATTTTAAAATGAGTTAAAATGGATATATTTAATTTTTAAATTATTAAATTAATTTTCAGTCAAAATCTTTTTATATATGGTAATCACAATTTTTTTTAATTTAAAACATCTTTATACAGATCTATAATTTTTTTCAATTTTTTATAAAAAATAATAAACTTATTTTAACATTTGAACACACTTTAAACTCAGTTTAGATGGATCCCACATAACTCTATATACTACTCAACTCATTACTATTTATAAAAAACTCAACTCAATTGAGTTCAGCTTAATATCAAAACGCAGCCTAATATCAATATTACTTCTACTTGTATCCATGTAAATTTAAGAGTAATGTTATATACTACATTCTCATTTCATTTTTATTCTATTATATAAAATATATCATATTTATCATCATTAAATGATCTTTTATTGAATTATTCTTTATTATTTAATTGCTATAAATGTGACACATATTATATAATGAAATGAAAGTAAGATAATAATGTGGTGTATAAAATTTTTTAAAATTTAATATGCAAAAAATTTGAAATTCTGATTTTATTTTTTTATAAATCAAGTTTGCTATACGGTATGAAATATATGTTTTACACACCAATTTACAAATATAATTTTTCATAATCTAATTATGCACAGTAGTAACTAGTACACTACATAAATACCAGAAATCATATGATATCATTTTTAATATTCCTCAATTTCTTATAATTTTATATTTTCATCATTTTTAATGGAAGCGATATATGACATCGGTTTTATGAAGATAAGTGTCACCCGTCATCATCATAATATTTGTAATCATCGCCCTTTCTTAATTTTTAAATATAACATTAAATTGTTCAAAGTTAAATACATTCTTCTACTTATTATCAATAATAACAAGAGATGATACAATAATAACTAAATAAATATTATTTTTCTTCTGTAAAACATAGATATGCTATAGAAGGGCAAATAGTTTATAATTGAAAATAATTTGTGATCAATGCTTAAATAGGTCAAATTTTATAATTAATATGATTATAACTAGTGAAATATACGTATGTAAATTGTGTTTTCTAACATGACACATATGGAATAATATAAAATTATGATAAATGCTTTAAACACAAAAAAATTTCATCGAGTAAATTTACAAACTGGTGTGACTTAATGTGGTATTTTAAATTATAAAACTACTCTTATTTTAAAGTAAATAAACGTATCATATGAAATAATCTCAATTTGTGAATTTTTTTTATAAAATCTATTTGTGGCTTTAATATTTCTCTAAATTTATATAATATTCATGAAATCAAAATAACGTGATACTCTCGTTTTATTGCTATATGTCATGTAATTATATATTTTGAGATTTAAAAACATAAAAAATACAAACAGGTTTTATGATATTTTGTAAAACTGGTAAGAGCTCTAAAAAAATATACTTTGATTGAGAGATTTTGAAGATATATTTATTGAGGATTGAAAAGATAGTGAGATCCATCCAAAATATTAAGGGAAGAAAATCCCGTGAGTTTTTTTTTTTTTTTTTGGGGGGGGGGGGGGGGGGGGGGGAAAGTTGTTTATTTATTTATTGTTGCAAGAGCCGAGGTAAAATATTTTGATAATTGGGAGTCTTCATTTAGTTTGATATAAAGATATTTAGATTCAGAGTATAAAGTTTTTTGAGAAAGTTTTGGTAAGCAAGCACGATAAGTGTTCATGTGAGGGTATCTCTTTTTTCCCCGAGTGATGAGACTTTTAATTAAAGGAAGATCATATTTGACTTTAGATCATGAGAAAATGCAATGACCTATAATTGAATTGAGGGTTTTTACCCATTCCTACTGTTGATAGGGAAAAAATTACAGAATAGGCTAAAAGGAGAGAAAAAGTCATTCTCGATCCACTGGTCGACCTGGGTCTTGATCAGTGTTGTTTGGAGTCCCTGGCAATGGTACTGTGTTAATGGGTACATCTATGGCAGTGAATAAAAAACTAATGCAGAAAAAATAGAAAGAAAGGAACACAAAAATTTACGTGATTCGGCATGTTGCTTACATCCACGAGCATTTAGAGAAGAAAAATTTACTATAATATACTTGTTTTCAATCTCTCATAACTTCTCATTTTTCACTGTACAACCAAAGTTGGAGATCTTATTACTTGAGAATATATCTCCCTGGAGCTCTCCCTAGAGAGGTTGAAGAAGAAGAGAGCCCAGTTAGTCATAAAGTCCTTGCTTTTATCTCACCTCCCTTGCGCGTGCCTGTCTGCTATGATGTGACTGATCCTTTTGTGTATCTATCAGCAGAGGTGAGTCCTGACCCTTAGTGTGTTTGAGCATCCCTTTATTTTCTCACTCCCTTCTGGTACCTTCCTCTTACACTTCTCGCATCTATGGTCACTTTTTGTCTACTACTCATTTTCTATCTATTTTATTATCTAGCGTGGCTTGGTAGGTTGGATCTAACCTTCAATAGGCCAGATATTTTATCCTCCACACCTACCTAGTAAGGGAGTCCATTAATTAGGTACCAATTGACATTGATGAAGGCAAGAAGGCAGGCAGGGCACCAAAAAAAATTCAAACCCCCTACCTTGATTTAAAAAGGATAACAAAAGTTTGACATTTTCTTAACAAAAATTAACATAACCTTTTTTTATCCTTAAAATATAAATAAAAATCTTGAAAAATCCCTCTTGCATCCTTCAAAGATTATACAAAATTTATTTTCTCAAAACATTCATGAATTTTAGACACGGAGACATCTTTTATCTCCCGTAGTGCAAATTCAAGTAGCAATATTCTTTTTGAAAAAATAATTCTATCTCTATACCACACGTACATATCCCATACTTTATACTTTTTTTTATGATACTTTAGTACTCTACCTATGCAAACTTCTCTCTTTCTTCCTAAAAAAATAATCCTCAAAATCTAACAAACCTATCCTTAAAAAGAAAAACCAAAAAAAAAAAAAAAAAAAAAAAAACTCAAAACATTTGGTTTGTTTTTATAACTTCTCTCAATTAATTTCATATAATTATTATAATTTTTTTAAATTTCTATATAAAATAAAATAAACAATTTAAATTTTTTCAAAATTTAAAATAAAATAATATTAATTTTTTTTAATAATATTTTTTTTAATTTTTAATTTTAATATCACCTCATCATAATTTATTTTATTTCATACGTGAAAACAAACTAATCCTAAGATGCG
Source organism: Juglans microcarpa x Juglans regia (assembly GCF_004785595.1). Lineage (NCBI taxonomy): Eukaryota > Viridiplantae > Streptophyta > Magnoliopsida > Fagales > Juglandaceae > Juglans > Juglans microcarpa x Juglans regia. Next base: position 29,316,758 of record NC_054595.1, read on the forward strand.
GCCGCGGTTTACGGACCAAAGAACGCACCGACCCATGAAGTGCAAGCGTACCGTCACGTGCAACCAAAGCACTTGGTCTTTTATCTCCCAAACAACACTTTCTCATTTTCATTTCCATTATTTTTATGTAGAGTGATTTTAATAATAAGATATATTATTAAAAAATAATTTTTTTACGTAAATTTTATATTTTATTATATTTTTAAAATAATTATGGGACGATTACATAATTTCTAACAATTATCTTTCCTCTTTTATATATTAGAACCATTCTTTATATAATCCTACGCACCCTTTTAACCTTTCCCCAACACTGCGCGCGTTAGCACAGAGCGTCATGGCCACCTCTTGCCCTGCGCCACCGAAGCGTCTGGACCTGGAGCTCACCATCGTCTCCGCCAAGCATCTCAAGAACGTGAACTGGAAAAACGGAGACCTCAAGCCATACGCGGTATTCTGGGTCGACCCAGACCGCCGACTCGCCACCAAATCGGACGACGCTGGCTCGACCCGCCCTGTATGGAACGAGAGTTTCACCCTCCCACTCACCATCCCTGTCCAGGACTCCGTCCTCACCCTTGAGATCTTCCACTCCAAACCCTCCGAGACCCCCAAGCCCTTGGTCGGCACCCTCCGTGTCCCGCTCAAGGATCTCGCTGACAACCCCGACGACCCGATCCGTATCAGAACGTTCCAACTCACCCGTCCATCGGGTCGTCCCCAGGGGAAGATCCGCGTAAAGCTCTCCGTCCGCGAACGGCCTTTGCCGCCAGATTATCATGTTGCCCCTCAGCCTAGCTACTATTACTCCGGAGCCCCTGCCCTTCCTCCGCGCGACTACAGGGGATACTCGCCCTCACCGTACACGTCACCACTCCCGGCACCGTCCCCATCGCAGCCGCCGCCGGCTCCGTACCTTTACAGCTCGTATCCCGATGCGTATTCAGGATACTATACAGGGTACTATTCCAGTGCGCCACCACCGCCTATGCCGCCCAGGCCATTCTTCGACCGGCCCGTGAACTATGGTGGGCCTGGAGGGCCCAGTGGGCCGTCGGCACCTGTGGATTACTCGTTCTACGATCAGAAGCCGAAGAACTCGAAAATGGGTCTGGGAACGGGAATGGCTGTGGGCGCGGCCGTTGGAGCGTTAGGTGGGCTCGCATTGGACGAGGGATTGAAGTACGAAGAGGAGAAAATCGTGGATAGGGTCGAGAATGACGTGGCTGCGCGCGACGATTACAGCGATTACCGAGGCGACTATCGCCCCGATTATTGATATAATCGGGAACAACGTTGGTGAGGTTAAACGTGTAATTGGCGAATGTTAATTATGCAATGTTTGAGTAGATGTATATATGCTTGTATATCTTGTGTTTGCGTTTGGGCTATGCTTTGGATGATTGCTTTTGTCTGATGAAACTTATTTGTTGTTGATTACGAATCTTCTTCCAGTAAATAAATGGTTCGTTCTTCTAATTCCTAAGTTTTTGTGGGTGCATTTGGATGTATTTGAGCATTGTGAGCGAATGAAGTGCGTGGTTGAAGATTTCCTGCCTTTGTTTTAATACCTTACTTTTGGGGAATAATCGTAGAGTTTAATTTGATTTTTTTGATAGGTATATAAGTAGGCGTCGTTGGATCGAACTCCTCGTTGAGTTTAATTTGATATGCTTGACAGCATTGTTTTGTGGCCGATTTCTGCTGTCATTTGATTTACAGGCCTAAAATGCGTGAGGTGCTGTGGCTGGGTCTAACTCACCACCTTAAATAAAGCACGGAAATTGGTATTGGAAGTTGGATTTCCATTCAATTCGTTTGCTTACCATGGTATCCCTTTTCGAAAAATGAAAATAGAAGTTTGCATCATTAGACAAGTGTTTTTTCTTTGGATTAACGAGGACGAAGAGTGAATGATTTGTGATGGTTAAAATTTTTGGTCCTGTACCCGGACCTTTTTTTCATTTCAAGACTGAAATCGAGGAGCAATGAAATTTACTTGCACTCCCCATGATGACATTAAGAGTATTGATTCAGAGTCTGTTCCGTTGGGAAAGGAATACGTGCATTCCTTGTGCCACCATCAATATCAAAGGTCTTTCTTAGTGATTTGCTATGGGCTTTCGTGCCTTTGTAATTGGTAGTTGATTTTGTGGCTATTTTATTAAGACGGCCAATTACATAATAACAAAACCGTCAATTGCATTTGCGAGAGCAGGAGTCCTTGAGATAAAAGGAGGAAAGTGTCTTTGGCCCTTATTTCATGGGTAGATTTCTAGGCTTATACTTTCTAGGCCTTCATGTTAGGTTAGGCTATCTATAGAAGTATCGAGTTTTCAAGTCTCCATCAAATCTCAGATAAATACTTCATTCCAAATAGGTGTTTTTTCCAGTACAATTTGCAGCATGGAGTTTGGATACACTCTTTGTTAGTGTGTTCAAAGTGATGGTGCTGCTCAAGAAATGAAATAGTGCATTTAGCTTGACACGGGGAATTGAAACCCAGGAATTCGAGTTTGTGGTTGCTCCTGCCAATTTGTTCTTGCCATTTAGCTTTTTCCTTTGTTCATACATGTAATATCTTCTGCCACAGCCTGCAGTTTTACTGTATTCTGCCCCACCCCACCTCTTTTAGTTCCCTTTCTTCTAAGCCTGTTTACGATCTCAAGTTTTTTTGTTGATTGGTCAGATTGATTCTTCGATAGGCCAGGCTTAGTAATGTTGGGTTGTGCCATTTCTCATTTTGCCTAGAAGCAATACAAGTTGAAAAGGGAATTAAAGGCTTGTGTATCTATCCATGAAAGGGGTTCTGTGTACGGATATGGCTGCCTAGAGACTAGTTTGTTTTGTTTCACCATATAGAGACTGTATGTCTGGCAAGAATAGAAAGTCTGCTGATATTAGCATCAAGATATGAACATTGAACAGTGCTTGCGGAACATTATTTTAACTGTTTGATTGGAATCTTCACCTTGTGGAGTTTGAGGAAAGGGGTGAAAAGGTGGAGTGAAATGTGAATTATGGAATGGTGCGGAAAGCATGAAACCAGGTCAGCAATTACGGTCAAGTAAGTCGAACTCTGATTTTATGTTGAAATTGAGCTTTGCTCCATCATGGGATTTCAGATCGATGAGGACGGAATACGTACAGTTAGGCCCTGCATGTGAATGCCGATTATTGAGCACTATAATTAAATCGCCGGAATTTTATTCTGAGGTCGAAGGTCCTGACTCGTGGTTGCTTTTATTGATGGAAGTAGTTATGCCGAAGAGAAAATCTTTCCACCGGTCGGTCTGATCTCCCTCAAATAACAGCCCTTCAATAAATGTTTGCCACGTAAAGCTCCCACTTCTCAACTCATATGCCTGCATAACAGTTGATAAAAACGCTGAAAAGAACAAAAAAATCCCTCCCTCTCTACTCCCCCCTTCCCCTCGAAGCACTCCTACCCTCTCCCGTTGACCCTCACCCTCCCCAGTGCAAGCCCATCTCCACCATCCTCAAGTTCTCTCTCTCTCCCTCTCTCTCTCTCTCTCTAAACTATAAGCTTCTTGGCAAATAAGTTTGTCAACGGTTTGGAAATCATTGACACCATTTGATTTTTGTTTTTTTACCTTTTTTATAGAAAAAACCATTAATGGAGGTTGTGGAGTATTTTGGACACCTTCCTGATGGGTTCAATTCTTCTTGTGTTTTCTGCAAATTTGTCCAACAATTTTCTACAAGTCCAAGGTTCAGGGAAAAAAAAAAAAAAAAACGTAAATTAACATCGTAAGCTTTTATTAACCAAGAGAAGCAGTTTGCTGAGAATGAAAAGAGATTTTATTGAGAATGAGGAGATCAGGGAGAGCTTGCAGAAAGAAACTGTGCTGAGCATGAGGAGAGAGAGCTTGTAGAGAGAGAGTGTTTGCTGAGAATGAAGAGAGATTTTATTGAGAATGAGGAGATCAGGGAGAGCTTGCGGAAAGAAACTGTGCTGAGCATGAGGAGAGAGAGCTTGTAGAGAGAGAGTGTTTGCTGAGAATGAGGAGAGGGAAAACTTGCAGAAAGAGATTGTACTGAGCGTGGTTTTATCAGATGATATCAATTTTATTACATCTAGTGTAAAATTTTATACTTGGCTTGTTTTTATTGAGGGCTGTTAAACGCCCAAGAACAGCCGAACCGTTCCAAAGAGAACCTGAATTCCGAATTGAATATTTTTGTTAGCTTTCTTCAGATAAGGGAGAGCCGATGCATAACTCAAGAGCTCGGGCCTCGGTGGATTTTGTTTTCATACGTAGCCCATCTTTACTTAAATAGGCCCAAAGAAGGGCCCGAAGACTCCTCTAATACGATTTCATGAGTCTACAATAGTTATTCCACCCGCTTCATTGTGGTCGAAGTTGTGCAAATATTATAGCTGATCTATCGTTACATGTCATGGCTACAAATTCGCAGTCGACTTTTCATGAGCTTTATATGTGAAGGTTATTGGCCCTGATATAATTTAATATTTAAAAGATAATTTTTAAAATTTAAATCTTATAAATCAAATTATATCATCTGGATGATGTGTAGTGTAAGATATTAAAATAACATTTTTCATGATTATATCATGATCAAATTCCAAGATTTCAATTGATTATTCTATTTAGCAGTCCTACACCACAAACCTACTTATGTGGGTTTTTCTATTTTTTATTTTTTTCTCTCAGCAGACATGTATGTGGTGTAGATCTGCTAAGTAGAATTTGTCTTCCCAATATCATATATTAATTTTATTGGCATGAATAAGACAAAGTCCTTCGTCACAAACATGTAATCTAATGAATATCTGCAGGCCCTCTACCACTAATTTGCTGGTAGAATTGCCAGAATATTAATGCCCCTACATGTTTCTGTGGAAAAAACACGAAGATCTGGGCTACCTTTACATTGACAACATAATTTTATTCATAATGGGAGGAGCTAGCACAGTTTCTTACTTTCATACAGGGAACCTATTTTGCACATATCCATAATCCAACTTAATTATATATATATATATATATATATATGTTGTTTGTGCTCCACAACCAGCTTGCACATATGATGTAGTGTCCAATGTACATCTCGCACGAAAAGGAAACATTGTTTTTGTTCGAGGAAAGGCCGCACCTCAGAGTGGCACGATTCATCCACCTCGATCTCATGGGACCGGCCATTTCAATTAGCTGGGCCACGTTTGACATTGGATAGGTATTAGATGTTGGAATTGATAGGCATTATTGAAAAGAGAATACCTAGGGAGCGGTCCATCTATTAAATTGAGAATAGAAGTCTTTCATTCACATGACGACACGTTGTCAATTTATTGTGTTTATTCTACATTTACATACACCCGATTAGGGATTCCATACACCCATTACTCACTCGTATGCCTCCTTCCTCACTTCTTCCACTCCGTCCCAATAGGCTCAAGATCTCAACACACTCATCTCGCACAATGCTCGACGCAGACAGTGGCAGAGCTTGACGGTCTTCTTGTTAAGTGCCTCTCGTTTTCTTGTTTCGTCTCGCGAAAGCTTCCCTTTTGTTTTCCTTATAGCCAAACAGGTTTTGAAAATTGAATAATAGTTGTCCTAAGAACTTTTTTATATAAATTAAAACGGTGAATCCTAAAGTTGTAAAGCATTACGAAAAGGAAATCAAATATTAAATAGAAAGTTTGCTTTATATCCTGCATCCCATTTTTTAGATTTTTGTTTTGAACGAGTGATTAAAAATGGAGGGACCAGAGCAGGACACCCATGGATAATCGGCGATGTTGGAGGAGGGACCAGAGCAATGAGCAGTAACTGAACTTGCTTGGAGAAAGAAGAAATCATGATAAGCAACAAATGTACATTACTTGTGGTTGAAGACCCTTGTAAATATTTTTCAGGAAGTGAGTTGTTTTTTTATAAGTTTAATTCGCTTGAACCGACCGTGTAAAGCGTCAGGAAGATATAGCTGTATAGAGAGTGAGAGTAGTGTCAAGTGTGAGAGCAAGGAAGAAACTGTTTGTTGTGTTTGAGTTGCTCTTCTTTGCCTTCTTTTTTGTTTTGTTTTTTTCCTCTGGATGGTGAAGGTGAAACTGGCAGAGTTATGGCCATCGAATATGTTACAAGTTATGGTCGTAAGTTGCTGATGGGGTGGTGCGAAATTTGTGGCTAACGGTGGTGCTCAATTCGTCAGTTAGTCTGAAAATTTATTGCAGTGGTAACGAATATCGGCGTTGGAATTAGATGGTGGAGGTAGAACCTTGAAAGTCTTGGGTAGTGGGCGGCGGGCTTGGTGGCGGTGCACTGAGGCGGGCTGGAAGTGCTTGGAGATGAAGACGAAGAAATGATTTTCAGTTTGGAAACTTGATTTCTGTGAATTGCTTGTGGTGATTCTGTGTGGTAAGGTCTAATTAGTTTATTATGTTTTTGCCTTCGTCTTGACATATGACTGGAAGGTTGCTCTTCTTAGTTTAATAGCCGGATCGCTCTGCAGCTGAACTATATTGAAAATAAAGTCCGGCTATCCATTAATAGCTGTGGGATCGATAAGGAAACTTTTTGACCTTTTCAAGTATGTACTTTGGATCGTGTAGCACGAGAGCCATTTAGTCTTTTTTTTCATATTTTTTTTATATTCCTAACTATTTAAAAAAATATTCATAACATAATTAAAAAATACATATTTAAAAAAAAAAAAAAAAAAAACTGTTGGGATCCATTCTGTGGACCCCAAGTATTTTCTATGTACTTTACACATGCTACACATTCTAAGTCATACATTGCTTTTGTTGGACCTTAGCTTCTGACTGTAATTGTATGCATGCATACACATCCTTGAGAAGTCGAGACACTATTTTTTTTTTCTTTTAAATATGATTAGAAAGTTCAAAACCATACAAAGGAAAAAAATATATGTAAACTTGCACGTTATGCTTACTTCGACGCCCCTACTTCAGCCATAATTTATTTAAATCACTAGATCAATTGAATTTAAGATATACATGTCGAAAAATTCTATTTATCATTTCCACACCACAGATTGCAACACATAATTTTTTTTTCTCTCTTACCAAATGTGTGATATATAGATGATAAGTAGAAGAATTCAATTAGTTTAAGAAGAATAAAATAAAAATAAATTTGGTGTGTTGTGAATGGATGATGAGTAGTAAAGCTCATACATGTCTTCACAACCAGATTGATATTAAATGCGTTTGGACGACACATGTACACACACACATATTTAGAGGAGTGTTACAACCACAAATAGATTACACAAAAATAATCTCACAAATTGTCGTGGCTTCATGTGTAATCTGTCAGATTTGTTTTATAATAAAAGTAACTTTACAATCTGACAAACCACATCAAACGACATCAGTTAATTGTGATATTACTTTTATGTAATCACTTTGTGACTAGATTATTTCTCATATATTTATATATATAACCAGACAAGCTAAATCGTTTAGATATTTGGATTGTGGAAAAACGTCGACTTAGCACTCGAGTTGTACGTTGGGCTAAGCCTAGCCCAAGTAGGTTTAAATTAAATGTAGATGGAAGTAGTTTTAGAAATCCAGACAGTGGTGGTGGGGGAGGTGTGTTAAGAGATAGTACAGGGAAGATTGTGTTTCCTTTCTCTAAATTTTTTTGTTCTTGTTCTAATAATGAAGCTGAATTGAGGACTGTAGTAGAGGGTTTAATTTTATGCCAGCAGATGGAGTGTTTAGCGGTAGATCATATTGAATGTGATTCCTTAGTAGTTGTAAATTGGGTTTTGACTAAAAGGTGTACAGTTTGGTATCTTTAGGACTTTTAGAAAAAGCTGTTGACTCTTTTAGAGGAGTTTAATTTCACTATTCATCATTGTTTTAGAGAAGTTAATAATGTAGCGGATTATTGGGCAAAAAGTGGTGCTACGGGGGAGAATAAGGTGTTCCGAATGGATAGGCAGCTTCCCAAGGCCGTAAGAAGTATGTATAGACTGGACAAAGGTTACATGCGGGTGAAATAACGGAGCAGTGATGCTGTTCTTTTGAGTATTATTTTTGTATAGTTGTTGTTTTTTGTTTTGTTGGTGTTGAGAACTGGGATAGTTTAATTCATTGTTTTTGTTTTTGTCAATCCCATATGGTTTGGTTATTACCACGGTATTCCTCCATTATAAATAAAGATTTTTAATAAAATTGAGAAAGAATCACTCATACACAAGTGACTTCGTCTCTTGAAAAAAAAAAAAGACACGACAACACAGTACTGGTACTTTCTATAGAATGACAATGTGCAGTTGAAAACCAATGGCAGCTCGATCGGCACGACGATCGACTAGCTAGATATTTCTCGATGACCAATTATTATCGCATGCGTACTCCTGATCTCTCCTAGCGCATACAATATATATATGAGTGGTAAGAAATTGTGTACGTTATTATTTATGCCAATAATTTCAGACATGCATTAATTAGCAGCACCGAATGATAATGGCGTTCTCATCAGGATACTCGTGTTCTTTCACTTTCAGCTTGGTGGAAGTTCTGGTCATGACTGGCTGGGTTTGAATTGCATTTCGCGTTGAAAAGAGGTTCATCGATTTGAGACACTCACACAGATCGATCATATGGGGGTGGGAATGCTTGGTTTCCAGTAATTGATTGGGCCCCCACCAAATATTATATATATATATATATATATATATATATATATACACACACATACATTACGCTGAAATTTGTACTAGAAATCAAATTATTTCATAGTTTTTTTTTTCTCATTTAAATGTATAAAACCGTACATTTATACTCTCGCTTGGTCCTGCAAATTGTACGTACAATATTTCTCCTAATTTAAATTATTCCTTTTGATTGTATTTCAATTTTCAATGGTACTAGATGTATTTTATATATACAATCGTACTTAATGATCGAATATGTCATTGTTGATCGATCGATGTTGAGTATAATGCATCATGATCATCAGTCCTGCATGCGCTGCGCATGCAAATTAAACAGATATAATATCAAACCATTTTATAAACATGCATGCACGCATGAATTTTGATGAATCACCGAGTCTTGCATAACCACATTAATCATGCATGCATTCATGCTGTCTTACTGTGTGTACATTTTGTTCAACGAAGGAAACAAGAAAAAATAATGGCTTTGCATGCAGCTAGCTAGCCTTTAGATCACAAAAGAAAACTTGATTGACAAGATCACCTCAATTCATGAGGCCGTACGTATCTAATTAAACTCAAAATAATTATTAATATTCTATATATATTAAAAATGAATATATATTAATTTATACAAATATATATATACATATTCAGCTGGTACATATATATATATATATATCTAGACTCTAGTCATCATATATATATATATCTAGACTCTAGTCATCGTATATATATATATATATATATATATATATATATATATATTAGATATATTTTGTTGAATATTTTTATTTCTAACTTAAACAATTGTGTATATATATAGGGGCATATATAAAAATATATATATATATAAGAGCTAGCTGCCGAGGTATACTAGATGCATGTTTGCTTGACGACAGCTTACAATAGTTGATGAGGTGATGGGAAACGACCACGTTCAGGCCATCTAGTTATATATATATATATATAGGGGCCGCCCAGATCACCTCAAGACCGGCCACAACAAATTAAATCAGGAATCTTATCCCTAGCTGCAATTTCAAATATTACTTGTGCTGGTTGGACAAACTGTCGAGTTGAAGGCTTGAAGCTAGTCCTTCTTCATCTCCCTCGTTAGCTAGGGTTTTGATCCCTTATAGCTAGCCTAGCCTAGCTAGCTAGTATGCGGAAAGTTTCTTCTCCAAACAGTTAGAAAATATAATTGTTAGTTAGACTATATATGAAATAATAGAGGCATGGGAACGCTTATTGTAATCTCTGTTAATTATTAGGTTTTCCCTGTTTGTACTCACAATCATATCAGAATAGACAAAAGATCATCAGGAGCAAATGGAAAACAACAGAACATGAGAATCAAACATGCATACAATAATATATATATTACCGTCTCAACAAACCAAACCAAACACAACCGCGTACGTGTAAATTTCATTGCATGTGTTGTTTCTTTATCATTTGATTCTTTTCTGAATCCATTTTCCCATTTCTGTATGCGAATTATGAACGCTAGCTGTTGTGAATGTTATAAATTGTATGAACCGGCCAATGATCAAACTCAATTATAACATTTTGTGAGTCATTCCAAGATCATGAATTCAGTTGTCTGAACCTTTCACAATGGAAGCATGGATGGATGGCTAAATACATCATTCGAAGATCGTACGTCAACGGGAACACCCATGCTGCAGACTCGTTATATATTCTGGTGCATGAACAGTTACCCTATAAATCTAAACTGCCTAATATATATATATATATATATAAATAAGGGTGTCAAACTTTGGAGTTGTGCCGTCATGCAGAGAGATTATTGGCGATAAAGTAAGCCATTAATGCATGACACAAAGGTGGTAGGTACCATGTATGGGCAAACACCATGTTAACTTTCATAAAAGATTCATTGTTCCATGCCCACTATCAAGCGGCAAAACTCTGAAATTCCTGTGCTCTTAGATCATGAGTTCTGTCTCATACGTGGTCACTATAATGGACTTTGCTTTCTTTCTTCTTTTTTTTTTTCAAAAAAAAAAAAAATACTTTGATCTTATATTTGTTAGAGAGATCAATTAATAGATTTAACTTACAGTTTCCGTCTTAGTTTGTTTAGAATTGATTAGAATTGACCAAATTAAGATCCAAATATCTGTATATTCTCGAAATTAGTTGAAACGCTGTTTCTAAATATCCAGTACTGTCAATAAAAAAAAAATGGGTGGGCTAGGTTGGAAATTTATGGCTGGACTCCAGACCAGATCCACAAACTTGGATTAATATTTCAAATACTTGAGGGCAATAAAATTAAATCTTCATGGCAAAGGTGTCAGATTCTTATTATAAAGAGTAACTGAACAAGTAATGTAAGAAATAAGTTTCAGTCTAATTTTAAGCAAACCTTTTATGAAAAAGTGGATGAACGAATTTTTTACACTTCTCATGAATAGGTATACTTTTTTATAACAAATTCATATGCATATTTGTGTCTTTTGTATATATATATATATATATATATATATATATATATATATATATTATTCTATTATAAATTTCCTTTGTGCATGGTTGGACGTACAGTTGGACTTAACTGGGAAGACGTGTTGCAAGTAGTGTCAAAGTTGACTGCAATGCATGCACTTTTGGGGGTACCAGCTTTGTTTCTAACTTCTCGGGCACAACAGCATGCACGGACGTTCCCGAATTAAATTCAAGTTGGTCCTGACGACTTGAACTGTCATGCACGTGGACAAAACTAAGGTACAGTACAAGAGCTAATTAAGATTAATTTCTTGGGTCCTAGTACTTAGACACCATGACTAAGCTATCCATATATCTTTCTCCGGCTATACACCTTACATTAACTGACCTTCTAAAGTCAAACAATTAATTAGTCCATGTTAGTATGTACATTCTGGCATACCCAATTAAATACTAATGTGCTATGCATTTTTTAGTTTCTAGCAAATATATTTATGAGTTGTGCCGGCCAGCTTTGACGGCCGGCAGCAGCTGTTTAGTACAAATTTTTCTTTTTATCTTTTCATATTTTTTTAATATATTTTAATATTTTTAAAAATAAAAAAATATATCAATACATTAAAAATTATTATTTTTAATTATTAAATAAAAAAATTAAAATATACGAGCAGTGAGAGTAAAATAACATTTTCCTATATTTATTTGAGCACCGCCCAAAAGCCTACAAATTATAAATGGCGGTTGTAGGAGATTATTGGTTAGGGTAATAATCCTTACATACACTTCTTTTATTATTATTTTATTATCCATCTATTTTTTTCCTTTCATTCTTTAAATTTGAATTAAAAATATCAAACATGAACTTCTTGAATGATTTAAAATAAAATAAATTTAATCAACTAACATAATCATGTAATTTAATTAAAAAAATTAATTTTATAAAAATATCTTATATTTAATATAAAAAATATATAAGTTTGATATTCTCCTTATAATTTACAATATGTATATCACACTTAAGTGCTACGAAAAATATTTTTTTGTGACAATATTTTTGAAATTTAAAAAGTAAAAAAAAAATCAATTTTTATAAAATTAAATTTATTTTTAATTAAATTATATGATTATGTTGGTTGATTGAATTTATTTTATTCTAGATTATGCTAAAAGGGCATATTTTGATTTTTTAATCCAAATTTAAAAAGCAAAAGAAACAAATATCTTAGTAATAAAACGGTAGTAAAACAAGTATTATCCTCTTGGTTAACCGACCTTTTTACCTGATGATCATCATCAGCTAGCTAGCTAGATAATCTCGTTAAATATTGGGCAATATTAAAATGTACAACTATATCAATAAAGGCATCAATATGTGACAAGCTATAAATTAAAATATCCCAAGTAGTAGGCGTATTAATTAAGTTGATTATATAGGTAAACAGTTAAAGCTAGATATATAGAATCTAAAGGCCGGCCGGCCATGCATGAATTCTGGGCATTTAGAGATCAAGAGAGTGATTGAGGGCCCTTCCTATATGAATTGTTAAATCTAGCATGATCGAATGTCGTGGAGTCTTCTCAAAAGCTTAATTAATTAATTTACATTTTTGCCAATTGGTGATAAGTATATGCATGCATGGTACCGGTTCATGAGCTAAGTTTTAGCAGTTAATAACCTAATCTTTGTCTTCATTTGTACTTATCGATTGAGTCATGATGTTACGACGTTTCGAAAGATAGTGAATTAATTATAGGTGCCGCATCCCTCTTTTTTATTTGTAAATTAGTGATTATCCATTCCTCACCAGTTCAATGTATCTAAGGTGGATCATTTATTTTTTTATCTTTTATCTTTTTATCTCAGACTTAAAAGGATTATATTAATAAAAGCATAAGATTATATATATATATATATATATTTATATAGAACTGGTGGAAATAGTTCCATGTTATATACAACAAATTATGAATATACATTAAGATCGACCTAGTGCCTATAATTACTCAATAAATGATGTGAAAAGTACGTATATATATATAGGAACCAAGTAGCTAGCTAGGGTGGTTCTTCTTAATTAAAAAAAAAAAAAAATGCAGGGTGATTCTTTTAATATTTAAGTTGTAAACAGCTAGCTAGCTAGCTAGCTAGGGTACTCATTTTTTTTTTTTTTTTAATGCAGCTAGCTAGGGTACTCATGATTCGAGTTATAAAGTGATTGTTGATTGTTATAGAGATCAACAGTCGAAAGTTGGTCATCATGTGTTTGGTCACCTTTCTAATTCGATATTGGAGATATATCATATAGCTAGCTAGTGGCCATGATGAGATCAGGAGATGAGTTCGTGATCTATCCCAAGCTAGCTAGCTAGCTAGCTAATGTGTGGAATTAGTCACATGCGATCATGACATGTACAATACGACGTTCAGTACACGATTATATATGCATGATGCGTACATAATATTACTCCCGCGCGCCACGCGTGCTTGGAATAATGTAGTATCATGACACTCACGCATCAATGCGTGACATGAGTACTACTCGTGCCTAGCTAATGACTAATTAGAAATTTGTGAGTAAATTAGAAATTTGTGAGGAGATGATGATGATATTAGAGGGTAAGGATCGGAGATCAGGAACATATATAAAGATGATTTAGCGGATCGGAAATTAATGATAAACTTGTAATTTTCTTTACCTAATTAATTACGATTGACAATCGTCATGCGAAAACTATATCAACAGTACTATAATATATAGACTAATCATGCATGCTTGTCATTGACGGTAATTAATTAATTAGTACTGTTTTTTTTTTATTTTCCGTCTCAATGGTGGATCAGTTCTATCCACTATAAACTCAAATTATAACAAATTAAGAAAAAGTTTAATGGATCAATATCTTTTCAGGCAGCCAACCAAATTAATACGCGTCTTTCTTTTGTTGGTACCTGTACTGAGGTTGCTGATCTTATAAACTACATAAGTACGTATATCATATAGGACTGCTTAATGGACATGATGATCAGCTACGGATCATGATAACTTTTTTTTTTTTTTTCTTCATCGTAATAATTAATTATACTAAGAGAAGTGCTATACGATATTCACTGTAGTGGTGTACATAATGCACACACTACGTGGATGCCTCTCATCCAATTATTATTTTTTTCTTCCTTTAGCTTCTCTCTCTCATCTCTCTCTCACCAGCGTATCTCTCCTTTCTCTCTCTCATCAACTCTCTCTCATCATCTTCACTCTCTCTCTCGTCTTTCTCTCTCTCTCATCTCTGCTCTCGGTCTCTCTCTCGTCTCACTCTCTCTCGGCTCGCTCTCTCTCATCTCTGCTCTCGCTTTCTCTCTCATCTCTGCTCTCTCTCATCTCTCGTCTCGCTCTCATATCTGCTCTCTCTCATCTCTCATCTCTCGTCTCGCTCTCTCTCTCATCTCTCGTCTTGCTCTCTTTCATCTTTGCTCTCTCTCTCTTATCTCTGCTCTCTCTCTCTCATCTCCTTCTCGTTCTCTCTCTCATCTCCACTCTCTCACTCATCTCTGCTGTCGCTCTCTCTCTCGTTCTCTCTCTCATCTTTGCTCTCTCCCTCGTTTTTCCTTTCAAATATGTGGTGTATATTTTGACACTTAATAGTTACAAAATTGATTTTAATAAACAGTAACTTTTATATATAATATTTCTTATACTAACTCCTGTAATTTTATATATATTTCTTATACTAACTCCTGTAATTTTACTTATCCAGAGATAACTCTTTTTTTTTTAAAAAAAAAAAAAATTCAAGTGAAAAAGATAAGAGATAGTGACTAGACTTAAGTTGATGCATGCTTTGTGGGTAAAGACTAGACGTTGATGTACTTTTTGTTTCATTTAGATGCGATCACATGCAGTAATTATAGTACTCTACCTGTTAGGACGGCAACTTTACAGAGACCGATTGCTGGCAATAAGTGGGATTGGGACACAAGAATTTCCTCCCACGTACTGTCCCATAGATTAGGACTGCATGTTTTTTTTTTTTTTTTTTTCACTTTTACTTTTACTGTAATTGATGGATAAACATGTATTAAATTATGAGTAGAACAAGAAAAACGGGTAAAAATCATTTTTTAGACAAAAATTTAGGATCACACTGATTGCATGCGTATCTGCTATATATGCGTAGGCACTGTATAACTGATCGAAGGCTGCATGCAGAGTTTTAGCATGGGATAGTGTTAAGACTCGATCGAGGGAAAAATCTAGAGAGATTCTTATAAGCCTCAATTAGGCACTCTCCAAATTAAGTGTGCATGTGAAAATCAATGTCCTCTTCGATCGCATGCAACAATCTCTTGGTCGATACTTGTTGATGATGTGTTTTGCAATTTGGTGATCGACCCAATCAACTTCCACCAAGAGATGCAGTAGTCCGATGTGCTTGATGCATCTCCAATGCTTTAATCAGAATTCAATATAAAAGATAAGAATGAAAAACATCTCGTAAATATCTTATATAGATTAATTTATTGTTTCTACTTTTTATATAGGAATGAATCTCATTCGATGTTGATCAAATAACGGCATGATCCTCTCCCTTTAATATTGGTGCCTTGATTATTAGTACCATGATCCATATCTATAGAAGAAAATGATTACCATCCTTTAGACAGATATCTCACCATTTTCTTTTATACGAGGTCTGTTGTTATTTATAGCGGTTACCATACTTATACAGGACGCGATCCTTTGAGGGCGTATTATATACTCCTTGCTGACTAGGTTAATAGGCCGTGTTAGTGTTTTTAACTTACCATTGGAGGGCCAGGTGATGGGAATAAAAGGTCCTTCCAATGCCATTTAGCAAAGTAAAATCTCTAAACTGAATTGAATATATAATTCAATGCAGAAAGATAAATACGTACGACATTACATTATTATTTAGGTGCGATATATTTTACTTGAGTAATTTACGAGCAATATTAATTACAATAAGAAGATTATCAGGTTCTGTGTGTTTAAAATTGTATTCTTTCTAAATTTTATTGTCTCATTCAAGCTTATTAGCGTTATATATTTCAAATGATATGGTATATTTATCATTAAAATTATTGGTTGAAATTAAATAAGAAAAGTTTAGATAAAAGAACTGGGCGTAGGGGCACAAGTACCTAATCATACCATCAGAGACTACCGCGATCTACCGAGAAAAAATTGGCAATTAAAGCAGTGGATAACAACCCAACATCAAATCAAAGCACAAAAAAAAATTAAAATAAAATAAAAGAGATCACAATTAAATTAAGAATAATATTATTTATCATCTTAAATTTTATTTATTTTTATTATTTTATAATATGATATTATTTATTATATTTTATTCGTAAATTTATCATTAATATGGATAAAAAATAAATGATTAATAAATTTACCCTTAAATTAAAGGGGAAATATACGAGACCGCAGCAAGTGCATGAACCCAACCTCCCCCTTCTCCCCCCATATATACCCACAACCTCAGCGAGAAGTTACACATTCAGTGCGAACACACAGTCCAAACAATATACCTATTCTGAAAGAAAAAAAAAACACGCAAATGCCTTGCTCAACAGCTTCCTCTTCTCCATCTCTGATATCCAAATGCACTGTGTCTCCGGATCAAATCTCCACTCTCCCAGACCTCAAGCTCTCCGTCTCAGATCTCCCCATGCTTTCCGTCCACTACATCCAAAAGGGCTGCCTTTTCACTCTCCCTTCCATCCCCATTGATTCCCTAATCTCTCTGCTCAAGCGGGGTCTCTCTCAAACGCTCTCCCACTTCCCGCCTCTCGCTGGCCGATTGAAGACCGACTCCCATGGCTACGTCTACATTGAGTGCAACGACGCCGGGGTCGACTTTGTCCATGCCACCGCTCCCAATTTGTTCGTTCGCGATGTCTTGGTTCCGACCCGTGTGCCTGATAGCTTCAACGAGTTCTTCCCGTTTGACCGGACCGTCAGCTTCGATGGCCATTTCAAGCCCATCCTGGCCATCCAGGTCACGGAGCTCGCTGACGGCATTTTCATCGGTTGTGCTATGAACCACGCGGTCATGGACGGCACGTCGTTTTGGAATTTCTTCAACACTTTTGCCGAGGTGTCTCGTGGAGTAAAGAGGGTCTCGAAGCAACCGGACTTTAGTCGCAACTCGCCGCTAATTTCTCAGGCGGTGCTGAGATTACCGGAGGGTGGTCCGAAGGTCACCTTCTCTATCAACGAGCCGTTACGTGAAAGAATTTTCAGCTTCAGCAGAGAAACAATTATGAAGCTGAAAGCAATGACCAACAATTGGAAACGGGTCGATAACGATCGCGTCGACGCCGTTGAGTTGTTGGGAAAGCAAAGGAACGACCCCTACCTAAATAACAACAAAGGTAAGGTGACGACTATTCTGGAGAGCTTGTTCAAGAACACCGTTTCGAAACCAATAAAGGACACGGAGTCAAACAAAAACATAACCTCGGAAATTTCATCGTTTCAGTCGCTCTGTGCGCTTCTCTGGCGAGCGGTGACTCGCGCGAGGAAACTGCCCTCTAACAAAACGACCATTTTTAGAATGGCAGTGAATTGCCGTCACAGACTCCAACCGAAAATGGATGCGTACTACTTCGGGAACGCAATTCAAAGCGTTCCGACTCTTGCGTCAGTCGGTGACGTTTTGTGTCGGGATCTGCGCTGGTGCGCAGAGCAGCTCAACAAGAATGTCATGGCTCACGACGACTCTATGGTGCGCCGCTTCGTAGAGGATTGGGAGAGGGATCCCAAGTGTTTCCCGTTAGGGAACTTTGACGGTGCATCGGTCACGATGGGTAGTTCACCGAGACTTCCGATGCACGACAATGATTTTGGTTGGGGCCGACCTTTAGCGATTCGGAGCGGTGGGGCCAATAAGTTCGACGGTAAGATATCGGCTTTCCCCGGAAGAGCAGGGGTTGGAAGCGTTGATCTGGAGGTGGTTTTGGCGGCCGAGACGATGGCGGGGCTCGAGGCGGATTCGGAGTTCATGCAGTATGTGTTGAATTAAATATCAGAACAGAATAAAAAACATGCATGGACATGTTTGAAATATGGTTTCCCAAAAACAAAATCACGTGAACTCTGAAAATAAATAATGCCTTTGATTGTAAGGGAAAAATTAGTGATGGTATTGATGGGGTTATGACCAACGGCGTCAAAAGCACTCATGTGTGGGGATTCTCAGGTCGTATAGGAAGGGAACGTTTTCTTTGTTTATCTGTGACATATATTTTAATTTCTAATTAATGTTTCCTAATTGCTTCCTATTAGTATTTACTCTTTTCAGCATATGCCATTTCAGAACTGCTACCAACAACCGCTGTGTACAACTCCCGTTCAATCGGCTGACTGCTACGTCAGTATTTGTCAGAAAAATTTTTTTAAAAAAGGAGAGAAATTTGAGAAAAGTGAAACTTCGAGAAGAAGATAATCCATCGTACTCTAAAGAAAACTGAAGGGACTTTCAGTGGTCTTTGTCGACGAAATCGGACCCGTTGATATGGATTTTGTGTACATCAGCATTCTTTATCGCTCTTTAATTTTTTGGGTTTATCCCTTCTTTGTCTGAGTTCAGGATTTAGCAGAGTCTAGAAAGTGGACACCAAAATTACAAAAAACAAAAAAGATAAAATTTTTCAAATGGTAGTGTCCCATGAAAAGAATGAGAACTTGAACTGTGACTTTAGTGAGGTATTTGGGTGCAGACGATTTTTTCAGAGGCCGGAAACAGACCGAAGTTAAGTGGCCAAAATACGAGATGCAATTAAAAACGGGAAGAGCTACGGTGGCAGGCTCTTGAACTACAAGAAGGACGGTACCCATTTCTGGAATCTTCTTACTGTCACTCCAATCAAAGATGACCATGTGAGAATCATCAAATTGGATTGCTTAAAACTAGATGAAATCCAGTTCATCCACACAACGACCGACGGACTCTCTTTTTTCTCCCATTCATTTCCTTTCTTCTATTTTCTTCTCCCCTGCAAGGCAAAAGGAAATACAGTACGTGGACACTCCTACCGGTTGCACATGCCAGTTGCAAGAATATTTTTCATGCCCTTTTTGTCATTTGTTTATTTTTTTCATATCTGAATTTCTTAGTCTATACTCAAAGTCATACCTTAAAAAAAGAAAAAAAAGGTTATCTTGCATGTTTTTATTATCTTCAAATAAACCGATTAATACCACACATTTTAGATAATTATGTAGATTAATTACTCAAAATCAAATCAATAAAAGTCTATAGTTTTTTAATTAATAATGAAATGTTGTAGCCAATAAGAGATCCTATAAAAATAAATATATAAATTAATGTGACTTTATATAATTAGTTAGATTGTAAAATTACTTTTATTATAAAGTAAATTTTATTTTAGTAAGATTTGTTTGTGACCGTAACATTTATAATTTTATTTATAATAAATAGCATTCGTTTAATATAAAACTAATAATTACAGCATTGCCAAGAGATTCTAGGAGCTCCATCTTTTCTTAAAATAAGTTATCTCTATTTTAATTAAAATAAATAGCATCCATTTAATGTGAAACTAATCATTCCACATTTTGAAGGAGAGAGTGATTTCATATCACTAAGAGCAAACCGTGTTACTTGCACATAAACATAAACAATACATGAATAGTATAAAGACTTTGCCCCAATGCTCCTTTACGTTGCTCAATATTTTTTTTTTTACGACTGCCGTTAGACACAAAGAAATTATATTAAAAAAATAATAATAAAGTTACAAGATGATAAGATTTCATGAATACGTTACATCTATTTTATAAACAAACCATATAAGTGACGTAAGTTTCTCATTTTTTTATTTTTTTATTATTATGGCTGCCTGTCATTTATTTCGTGCAGCATATTTTGAAGTGCATTTTGATGAGAAAAAGATATCGTCCAAATCACGTTGGTGACACTGATTAGTGAAGTTGATTTAGGAAAGTAGAAACACGCACAAATAGCAAGGAACAGGTTGGAAACAGATGCCAACCAAAGGAAACGAAAGGAGAAAACCATAAGAGAAAAGGTGTCTCGCCGACAGGGAATTATTAGAGTCGCCTCAAATACTAAGCACAGTGTGGATGTGCAGTACAGAAAATTCAGCAATAGGATAATCTGAAGGTCTTCTACAGCATTTACCTATCTATAATAAACTTTGACTCAAAAACAGAGTACTCCAGAATAAACTCAAGAAAATAAACACCAGACAGAAAACACTGAAAATTTCTAGTACTTACGGAGCAGATTGTCCAGCATACTCGCTCCTCATCCATGGTGGCCAGTTCCTAGATAAGTATTTCGGATCCGATGTAGTTTCCTGATGACTTCCCTCATATTCATTCTCTCTTCTGGCACTTCTAATGAACAAGAAACGCCGATCTCGAAAACTGAAAGTAAGCACTTCTGCATATTGGCGTTCATTTGACTTTGGTTCTCAATTTGAATTCTTTCTTCTTCTGCCACAATAACATCTTCTTCCTCGGTTGCAGTTTCTATTTCATTTAAATCTCTAGTGTTGAGAAGTTTTGGATCCACAATCTGCACAAATCTTTCCGGTAACGCCATCTTAACATAGTTATGGAGGTTGAAAATGTCTTGAAACATGCTGTCAATGGGTCCCTTTCCGGTGAATATCTCCAATACAAATATCCCGTAGCTATAGACATCTCCCTGCGTCGATGCCTCTCCACACTGTCCGTACTCTACGGTTGAAATATTTCACTTAACATACTTAATAGTTGCTTCAAAATTATATAATTCTTGATTATATGATACATGTGACATGGAAAAGTAAAGAGAGGCAATGATCAGGATCAATCATGCATGCGGTCATTTATAACTATTTTACAATTCATTTTCCTGTTAATCAATACCATCACGCTCCTACACGGTTACGTTTGGTTATTGAGTTATTTTCAGGTATTTTATAAATAATAATAAAATAATAATAAAAAAAAATAATGCACGGTGAGGAATTCTAACTATGAATTATTCATCATTTATATACATAGTGTTGTAAAATGACTAATGCTAGAGAGAATCTATTATAGCAGTGTATACTTTGTACTCACTGCATGGCTGCTTCTAATTGATTGTTCTCAACATTTACTTGGAGAGATGTGTAGTCTAGATGATGTCACATCATGTGTACAAAATAAATACTCTCAATAATAACTTCTATCTATATTTATTCATTGTAAAATAGTTGTAACTCAATCGTTTTCCCTGGCTTGATAGTCTCAGTCAAATCTGGAGCAAATTAAATTGTGATTAAAATAATTACCTGGAGCAGAGTAACCAATTGATCCTTTTATTCCAATTGTGCTGGTTTGATTCTGAGAAACATCGTTGGCATCATTGGCTGTTGAGAGGAGCCTCGCCAAACCAAAATCACTTACATGCGCAGTCATGTCAGTGTCAAGAAGAACATTGCTTGGCTTTAAATCGCAATGAATAATGGGCGGTTCACTGTGGTCATGAAGATAGTGCAGTGCAGAAGCGACATCCATTACAATATTCAGTCTTTCAAGAAGATTCAAATTTCTTGATTCATTTTCATGATTGCCTCTATCTGGATGCAACCACTTTTCCAAACTTCCATTAGGCATGAATTCAAAAACTAGAGCTTTGAACTCATTACCATTGTAGTCTATGCTAGAACAACATGTCAAGATCTTCACGAGATTCCGATGCCGTATATTCCTCAATGCATTGCATTCGGCCATGAAACTCTTGGAAGCTCCCTTTTGTTGAAGGTTCAAGACTTTGACAGCAATGACTGTCGACCTTTCTTCTTGACCCATAACTCCTTTGTACACCGAACCGAAACTGCCGGATCCAATTAAATTGTTGGGAGAGAATCCGCCAGTCACCTGATAGAGTTCCTTGTACGACACCTTCGAAAGCAGGTCAGTTTTGGGAAGTATGGAAGATGATTTCTTTTCTGATTTTTTCCTCTTGTACAGTACCAAAATGGACGAAAAGAAAATGAAACCTAAAACCCCGCTAAGAATTATGATTATTCTAGAAGCACGGGATTTCCCCCTCTTTTTAACTTTGTTGTCGCATGCTTGCAGTCTCAGTTCCGGGATACCCCCACAAAGCTTTTTATTTCTTGTCACTGATACTGCGGTTGCATTACGAAAGACTCCTTCCGTGGGCACCTCACCCTCCAAACTATTAAAAGAAAGATTCAAATATTGTAGCAAAGAAATTTTCTGTAGATCTTTAGGAATTAGTCCGGACAAGTTGTTTGCAGAAAGATCTAAATACTTGAGCTCTACTAAGGCATTCAAAGACACAGGTAAGTTACCTTGAAATGAGTTATGGTGAAGGTAAAGGGATTCCAGGCTTAAGCAATCCCCAATGGTTATAGGAATCTCACCGGAAAAATTGTTGTTGGAGACGTCCAGCAGATAAATACTCCTTAAACCCCCTACTTCCTCCGGCCGTAGGGTGCCGGACAATGAGTTATGTGATAAATTGAGTACCCGCAACTGGGATGAAAGAGTGCCTTTGGATATGGCACCAGTAAGGTTATTTTGAGAAATGTCAAACTCCTCCAAACTCTTGGCTTTTCCAAAACTTGATGGAATGCTTCCTTCCAATTTGTTCTGTGACATGAAAAGTTTGACCAATTGAGTGAGGTTACCTAGCGAGGAGTCTATCTTTCCCGAGAATCTGTTCCCATCCAAATCCAATGCTTCCAGATTTCGAAACTTCCCAAAATAAGTTGGAATGATGCCAGTAAAGAGGTTGTGAGCCAAGGATAGGAGAGTTAAGTTGATGAGATTCTGTAAAGGTGCAGGAACAATTCCTGATATTTGATTGCCATCAAGAATTAGTACCTGCAGGAGTTGCGACAAATTTCCTATGGAGTTTGGCAAATTACCTCCAAAGTTATTTTTTTGAAAATAAAGCCTCTCCAATTTGGTGCAGTTTCCCAAAGAAGCTAAGAAATCCAAGTCCTTGGCTGAATTACTTCCAAGATTATTCTCAGCAATGCTTAGCCACTCGAGATCCAATAGGCTTCCCAGATCATTTGGAACTTGTCCCACGAAATTGTTTTGGCCGAGAGCAAGAAGACCAAGCTGAGAAGCATTGGCTAGTGAAACAGGGATAGGACCAGAGAGCTTGTTTTTAGAGACGGACAAAAATTGGAGATTAGGGAGAGTGATGCCTATGTTGGCTGGAAGGGTGCCATGTAGTTGGTTAATTCCAATCGAGAAGGTGGTCAAAGTCGATAAATTGAAAAGGGAGTAGGGCACCGTACCAGACAGACCATTGTCTATAACTTCAAAGAAATATAAGTTGTTCAGACGACCAATTTCATCTGGAATATTTCCCACGAAATTATTAATCCCCAAGGATAGTACTTGGAGTGAAGAAACATTTCCCAAAGAAGCTGGGATGCCTCCGGTCAGATTATTCCCTGCAAGGTTAAGATATTCCAGCTTCTCAAAAGAGCCCAGCCCAACAGGAATATTCCCAGTAAGTTTATTCCTTAGGAAACTAATGAATGTGAGTTCAGAACAGTGGGTCAAGTTGCTAGGAATTTCCCCCACCAAGGAGTTGTTAGCAAGAATGAGCTGTTGCAGTCGGAACAAGCGAGTAACCTGTTGTGGAATTTCACCGGATAAGAAGTTGTCTTGGAGGTTGATGAGCCTAAGAAAGCTGAGGTTGCCAATGAAGGATGATATGGAGCCGCGCAAGGCATAGCCTTGAAGGTCCAAGGCAATGACCCTCTGGTGCTTGCGGCCGCATGTAACTCCATGCCAGTTGCACAAGTTGTTGACAGAAGCATTATTATTATTATTATTCCAGGACCTCAAGTTGTCGTGTGGGTCGTTGCTTAATGATTCCTTGAATTTGAGCAAAGCCAAACGATCAGTCTCATATGAAGGAGCGCCTGCAATAGTAATGCTGCTTTGTTGTAAGCATAATAGGCTTAAAGAAAAAATAAGAATCACAGGAAATTTGCGGTTTCGGAGCTCCATTTTTGGAGATCTTTGCCACCAGCCGAGAAGCAATTTTTGGCGCGAGCTGAGCTGGGGAGATCAGCAGGATATTTGTTTTAGGTAGCCTTAAAAGTCAGTGAGACCGGACTTATCACGGCCACGACCGATCCTCTAGTCCTGGTTTCGCGTCAAGCATGGAGATAGAGATAGTTGGTCCGTCCCATAATGTTCGTTCGTGATCAATACGTTGCGATTAATGTTCGTTCTCGTGATCAATACGTTGCGATTAATGTTCGTTCGTGATCAATACGTTGCGGACACGCCTTTCTTCACCAACACGATCTTCCACAAACAAGAGGGGTCATATAGGGCGGCGTAGAATCGTAGTCTTTTTAATCATCATTATCAAGATTCAAGCCCAACACCATTTAAATCTTTCAAAGAATTTTGACTACTTTTTCGGTCTAAATCTAATAAAACATTTTTTTCTCTCTTAAAAAATATTCATTTAATCATTTACCGACAAAAGAAAAAAATAATAATAATCTTCTGCATTAACTTCAAAAAACAGTAGCTGTAAAAGTCTCTAATCTTACACATATTTTTAATGGACCTCACGAAACATGCTAATTTCAACGACTTTCACAAAATCTTTATTTTCTCAGTATTTTCAATTTTTTTTAAAATAAATTCATCAATGCAAATATGGATAATTTCTAAGTTCTATTTCTGTTTTGCTTTTCTATTTATTATTATTATTATTATTATTATTCTTTTTTACTTGGCGGCTGTTGTACTCTACACTAATCCACCAAAAAAGTTCTGGTCTCCTTCGTCAACGGTCTTCACAGCAGTCCCTTTCTCAGGAACCAATTTCATCCATTGCGATGACCATAATTTTTCCTAAATTTTAATAAAAAAATCTATTTTTTCTATTTCAACTATCCACCTTTTCAAAATATCTTATGTCACACTCACTATTCTTTTTTTTATATTATTAAAATAATATTTTTATATTCTTTATTTATTATTATTTAAACTCATTTATTTTTACATTTTTAACTATTCAATCATTTCCCTATTTGTTTCTCGCAAGCGGTATTGTTTACAAGATTTGTGTCTGTAACAATAATATTTTTAAAAAAGAATTAACACGGAGATTATACAAAATAAACATATAAATTAATGTGTCTTCATGGAATTCATTATATATATATTTAATAATAAAAGTAATTTTACAATTTGACATACCAAATCAAATTATATTATTTTGTAGATTTACTTTCATGAAATTGTTTTGTAATTAAAGTATTTTCCTTTTTAAAAATTTACTTTTTCCAAATTGTCAAATTAGCATTTTTGTCAAATTAAAAGATATTGGGTGTCTATGGGAGGCGTCGCCTGTTGTATAGAACGGGAAAGATAGATAGGAGCGCACGTAAAAATTAGAACGTGGAAAAGAGGAGTTACTTTTGGGTATGGAAATATAGGAAGTCACTGTTCAAAACCCAAACTTATTCCCTGAAATAGGGAGCCGATGTGGGCTTCTTTTTATTACCAAGCTAAAATAGTTCTCCAATATTTAGGCAAGGAACACGGATGAGAGCCCAATGCCAGATGATGCTCTTAACACATTCAAACAACGTCGGTCTCTGCCTATAATAACAAAAAAACTAAAAACGAAGTTGGACGCTCCATTTCGTTCACCATTTTGATTAAAAGAGAGTAATGTAAATCCAAGTCATAAATATACAAATCTTTTTTATAAAAATATGAACTCTACGAAGAAAAAATAATAAAATTTACTTTTTTATAAAAGAGCATGCAACTTGTGCATTTGAGACTGTACAGTGTCGGTTTCTGGTCAGACTCATGATCTCAAAGGAAATTAGAGGGAAAAGTTGAGTCTCTCTCGGGCTACCCAAGCACAAGTTAAGACTGTCCTCGCTCTTGAAAAGATCAATGAGATGAACTTATTTTGAAAAGAGTGAAACCGTGTCTTCTTAGATCCTAACCAGAGATCTTCTTGTCGAGATGGATCAATCCTTTTTATCACTGGAGACCCTGCGGCGCTTCTGCCTTTCCATAGCCTTTAAGGTTGTGGAACCAGTAAAAGATGTTCTTGCTCTCAAAACTTTCCCATCCACATTGACTATAAGTAAGATACTTCCTACCATGCAAAAAATTCAGGTAAAGAAATATAGAAGAAAATCTACGGCAGCTTTTCTCATAATTTTGTGGACCATTAGAGATAAAGAGTATCTCACGCCGACCACAAAAATTTGCTCCAAACATAACTGGCTTATAGGAAACCAATTGAACAGCTACAAAGCACTCTTCTTCCTTCAAATTGAGAACACCCAACCATGTTTAAAATCATGCAAAAATATTACAACTGCCTCTAAATAAAATGTTAGCATTCCTCAAACTTGGAGATAGATCACTACAGTAAATTAAATTGTCTTGGTGAGTGGATTCCATTCCCCTTCCACTGAATCGGCATTACAGAATCTGAGCAGCCGTGTTCAACTTTTCGGCTAAGCTGAGCTGCGTCCTGATGATGCTTGACAAATATAGCAAAAGCAAATTGTCCTGTACAGCAAAAGAAAATGTACAAATTTAGCTTCAGAATAACAGCCACTTTTGGCAATCGGTTATTAAAGGTAATCATAGGAAACAAACACCTAACAACGGGAACAACCATCTCAAATATATCAAAAACATGTTATTTGGTAAGGAGAGGACATAGAGTTCATGGGAATGAGCCACTTGGATGTCGGTTAGTTCATTGACTTCTACCAACTAAATAACCCAAAACTTTTGAGTTACCTGAACGCTGTTATTTACAAGTTTATCAAGAGCTGATGGTGACAACTTGGGAAGGGATGAAACAGTCTCTGAAATAAATCTCCCTATGTTGTTATCTGGAGGAACACGCCCTTCCTGAAAGACAAATACATCTCTAATATCAAACACAAAGCATGTGAGCATTAATTGAGAAGATATTGCTACATTACCACAACACTGTCAACATATTTGTAGACATCATCAAGAAGAGCTAAGAGCCTTTCCATTGACGCTTCCATCCCTTCTAAATCATTTGGGAGTTTGTCAACCACAGTCGTCTTTAGTATATCAACTGTCGTCAGGAAATTTATTCTCCGTCAAGACTTGAATTGAGATTACAAATCTAACCAATCACACATATAAGTCACTAGAAAAAACTGGATTTAACGAACACATTGCGAGGAAAAAGCTTGGACTTGTAACCGATAAAAGCAGGACTTGTTCAGAAGACAAAATGTGCAAAACCACACGGTGAAGGTAATCAACAGGGATTTTTATGTAAATGCCATATTTTATGCCACACCGATTTAAGTAGTTCTAAAAAAATTAACTAAAGCTTTTTTTTTTCTATCTGATAGTTCTTTATATAGACATTTTCGAGGCTCAACGACTGCCTATAGCCCTTAACTAATTTCATGTGCATTGAATTGTACATTAACAAAGACAGAGTGTATTGTTCATGCAAAGCAGTTTAAGTCAGATCAAGATCAAAGATAAACTAATCCTTACTGACGGTTAAACATATTGTACAATATAATTGAGTGGTGAAAATTAATTTTTAGTAAATCCGTAAAGCATCAAATCCTTCTGAATTTGAGACATTTTCGAAATCTATAAGCCAAGGACTTCAGAAAGTTGCTTGCGTCAGAGAAGCTTTTGAAAATATGTCGAGGATAACAAATCAATTGTTAGTCTGTTAGTAGACTACAAAAAGGGACAAGCATGGATCCTGCGTCTTTATATGTGCCTACAATTCCATTCTGTTAGAGGTACAACATTTAACAGGAAAAAAGAAAGAAAGAGAAATTCATCATCACCAGAAATGAGGAACTTTAGGTTTTCTTACATCCAACTCGTTCAGCTTCAACCATACGAAGATCCAGAGGAATTTCCTGAAATTGTGCTGCAAGCTGCCGGTCTCCAAGTGACAAATTGAAAGAAACATAAGCTTTTATCGTGCCCTGTCCATTCCTGAATCCTGTATCGACAGTCAAATGAACAGGGTTCGGAACTTCGCTAGAATAAAATTCATGAATCAGTGCACTACCGCCGGTAACTCCAAGACCAGTTGAATACCTGCATATATTCATAGATGTACAAAAAAACATTAAAACCATCTCATACAAATCCAGAACACCTTACAAATTAACCCCAACATAAACCAATGAGTGGCCAAGCAAGCTTAGTTTATATTCATTCGTTGTTTTTCTTTTTAACAAATAGTTCAAACATTGACTTCATTTTCCTTTTTCATTAATTGTTCACATTCATTGCAAACAAAGTTCCCTATATAAATCTTTGCCCGGACAGCCCCCAATTTTTGTTTTATCTAAACTCAATCACTATAGAAGTTAGGAGCCAGAAACATCATAAGAGTTCAAAAACATTTCCCAATCTTCTAAAGTTGTATGAGTAACAGGTACCATGCTCAATTATGCGCAACTCTGACCTATTGAAAAGATTGCAATTACACCAAGCGTATTTCAGTGTGCATGTTTTATTGTGCAGCATAACAATTTGAAAACACCAACTATATGACTATCGATACAATCAGCGCTATCGAAATGCTTTGTTTAGAGGAATAGCGATAACTAACTTAAAACGTTGAAGATGTGACATGAGATATACCATCCAACGATGACTTCTTTCGGATTCACTTTTTGGTGGGATACTAACATATTGTGATGATACTCGATATCCAAAGCAACCTGCAATTACAATAAACAATAAAGGAAAAGCCAGCGAGATATCAGTAAATATGAATTTTATTGACGAATAGTTCCATTGACGGCAGCTATCACAACTCACAAGCACACGATAAAAGTGTACGAGACATTGAGACACTGAATTTGCATATTTATCTTGATAATAAAATTTATAAACCGAAGTAAAAAAGCACTATCAATAGCTAACAATAATTCAATTTCGAAAACACGACAAATCTCGTATCATTAGCCAAACTCAGATCCCAAATGATTAAAACCTAACATCCCAAAGTTTTCAGCATTTTTTAACTTTCGACCTTTTTTTCATGGCAACCCAAAATATCACAGGGCAACGCCAACAATTAGCATTCAAAAAATCTTATGATCCAAAAGAAAAGTTATAATGATCCGAGGATTGATGAGAATTGGAAAGGGAGAGAGGACGACCTGGCCCGAGGACTCGCTGTGAGGGACAGCATATGAGTTACGGATCTCAACGGTTCCGTCGGGCGAGATGGAGCCAAGGAGAGTGCCAATGACGCGCTCGGCTTGGTCAGGGCGTCTTACGTAGCAATCGCAGATGTTGAAGATGACTAGAGGGTGAACCCTCGCAGACAAGCTCGCAGAGGACGATGTAAATTGCAACACAGTGTGCTCGTTCGCCGCCATGATCTGCTCGGAATTATACTGGTTCGGTTGGGCACAGAGACAGCGTGTGAAGTGGCGCACAGCAAGGGCTAGGGTTTTCGCGGAGGGGAAGATGTATGGACTTTTTGTTCGATTATAATTGATTGGCAAGAGCTCTGTTACAGCGGGCCTTAGACCTTTGTATATTACGAGGTTGGGCCGAGACAAATAGGCCTCTTTAAAAGAGGCCCGCAATTTACATACAAGTTCAGAACCAAAGTGGGTAAATATTCATTGACAATTTTATACGAAAAATTTACTTAAAGAGTCTTACATTACACATTTATTGAGAAAAAATAAAATAAAAATAATAATAATAAAAACCCACGACAAGCATGTGGTGTAAGTCTGTTGAGTAGAAAAACTCATTTTATAAACATGCTACTTTTTATCTTACATTTTATTATTTTTAAACGCATTTATGGATTTAAATTATGTTAAATAATTTTGTACATTTACCTCTTCAATAAATAACAATTAAAAAGATGTTGTATTAATATGTGTGATATCAAAAATATAAATACTTTAACTATAAACGAATTACATAAAAATAAATTTACAAAATAATGTAACTTGATATGATATGTGTAAAATAGATCTATCGGATTACATAAAATCACATCAGTTTGTAAGTTTAATTTTATATGATTTATTTGTGTCTATAGTATTTCTTGATGAAAATATCATTGGATAGTGCTACTTGGCCGCCTAGTGTTTACTTTTGGGTGTACCGCTAATGCAAAATTTCTTTTTTTTTTTTTCAAATTTTTTTAAGCATCTTTCAACATTTTTTTTTTAAATATACACAAATTTATTAATAGTCATTTCTTTAATCATTAGATAAAAATAAAATAAAATATATGAATGGTTAAAATGAAAGAGCAAAAGTAGCATGGGGCAAGAGCACTCCCAATGGATTCTTGATCTTATCTTTTAAAATGCATCACAAAAATCTACTTTTTCTACTTTACATACCGATTTTTACAATATATCATACATTAGCTTATCTATTTTTTCTTCATATCATTTAAATATTATACTTTTTAATATTTTTTTATTCATTTCAAATATTTTTTTTAACTATCAATAATATCTTCAATTCTTTTGATATTTGCAATATCTCTCCATATATAATATTATATAATTATGTTCTATTTTAAATTAATCCAAATTTATAAACTAAACCAAAATATAGATTAATTCAAAAAATAAAAAAATAGATTATATAATGAAAAGAAGAGATTAATTTAGCTTCAAATTTTGTCTTTGGCACCCTACAAAGAAGAAAGTATGAGAATGAGAGAGAGAGTCTGAAATTTTTATAAATGACTTTTAAAGAAATGGAAAAAATCAAAAAGCAGGAGAGAAAAACTAATTTAAAATGTTTATAATGATGAATAATTTCCTCTACATCTAGTATGTTACTGTAGCGTAATATAAGATTCATGATAGAATACAATATCCATTAGATGACAACTTTTAAGATAATTTCTTTATATTTTAAAGAAAAATATATTATAGAGCATCTATTGGGAGTGCTCTAAGCATTTTGCAATATCATTTATCTTTTAAACATGTTTAAATTTGATATTATTTCCATTAACTTATTTTATTGAGCATTTACCAATTAAAAGATTGCTAAATCAGATTCATTTCTATTTAACTATTCTAATGTATATATAAAAGTTTGGAACAGAAACACTCGGATCTTTAGACGTCACTAGTCAGAAAGAGGCAATTACTATCTGCAGATAATCCATGGGCACATACATAGCATATACTTGATTATTATACATCGCTTTTAATTTCGTGTTCCTATAATATATAACATATTATAGGAACACGCATTTGCAACCCACATGTAATATATTTTTTCTAAGTCCTTACATTCAACTACGGTTGAGTTTACTATACGAGTTTTGCTATATACAAACCCCATTAGGAGCCTGGGTGTGCACAAATAAGGTGTTTATAGGTCATTTTCTTATAATTTTATTCAAATATAAAAAATACCCCTCACTTCATCTTCCTCCCTATGGTCAGATTAGAACACAGACCCAGCATAAATTTTCGAGATTTGATATATGTAAAAAAAACAATCCTGATTCCTAACATTGTTAAGAAAAACCACCGATGACCATTTTGCAATGTATATAAGAAGCCAGATTTCAAAACTACCCCTTCAATTAAATCTTTTTCTCCAGTCCTATAGCTTTAGGAAGCAAACACAGAAAAAAAATTGCAAAAACTAAAAACAGAATGAGGAAAAAAACCCACTAATTTGGGTAGAGACAACAAATCAAACAAATAATAACCAGGCAAAGTGAAAAAAGCAATGGATCAAGAAATTGAGTTTCCTAAAAATCGAGAAGATAAGAACTTTTGGCAAAAAAACACAAAAACAAAAATGCAAGGAAGAAAATAAACAAACTAAAACACATTAATTAAATAAACACCCATAAAAAAAAAATAGATATATACTAAACTTACTCAAAGCCAAAGAGAACAAAGAAAAAAAAAATCAAACTTGTCCAACCCAATTACATGGCCTAATGCAACACCAAACTGAGGATTGCGTAGAGCACCAGAGCCGTGGTTGATGAAGTCTCATATGCTCGGTCTTCAATGAATTTCGAGTGCCGGGGTTAAGGTTTTAAACATTCTGATAAGGAGGAAGAAAGAAATGCTTCAGAGGGAGGGAAGGGGGGAACCGAGTTTGGGAGGGGGAGGGCTTCATTTCTTAATTAAATTAAAAAGAACCGTTTCACTTCATGTGCACGAAAGCCCTAACGAAGACTACATCTAGAATAATTTTTACCATATTCATAGGCCATGGCAAAATTTATTTTTTATTCATTTGTATCGAGCTATGTTATGTTTTTTAATACTTTTTAGTATACAGAGATCATCCTTTTTAATACTTTTCATTAATTTATAAATCTCAGTATACAGAGATCATACGAAGCAATAAACGATATAAGATTTTCAGTTCATTCTGTGTAAGAAAGGGCACTCATAGTGAGACACATTCACCTTCTCTAAGATCAAACCACTTCATGAATCTTAATAGTTAATCCTTAATAACCAGTCGAGAGTTACACTTAAAAGAGACTATTTACATAATCCCTTCTCTCTTGTAAATTACTTACTTGCATCACAAAAATAATCTCTCTTTTAAATAATTCTCCCTAATCCCAACATCTAAATTCTAAAATTTGTGAATACTATTCTGATCTTATTACATAAGACACTCCACTATCAATATAATAGATTGTAAATGAACAACGATGATAAAAAATTAGTGAAACATCTATACTAAATTTAAAACATTTCCGATATGATAATATCGATTCTACTGTATACTTTGTTCAAATATTTCTAACATTATGTTTATTGAAATTATTGGAAAAGCACTTGCAAGATCAAAATGATTGAAATTTCGTTTATTTGTTTCGTCAACTAATACTTATGACACTTGATGTAGATCAGATTAGAAGAAGGACCATGCCAATTAGGAGGCAGCAGGTAGATGTCCCTTCCAACTCTCAAATATAATTGAGCGTAACTCATTCACATGTACACGTAAGCTAAAATGTACTGGTTTGGACTTCGTAACTTGAAATATTCAATAAATAGATAAAAGCACAGTACGCACTCTTTTTTTTTTTTTTTTTTTCTCAAGGTAAAAAGAACAGTACGCACTTAGTCCATACACAATTAATTCACAGCTAGAAATACAAAGCCCACCCACTATGAATGGGGCCCATTAATAATAACCTATTAACCCCCCTTCGAAGGAAAAACAAGAAAAAGAAGGGGGACCGGGGGGACCTCAAAAGAAGCATGCTCATAGTAGTATTACATATCATCTTACGGACGTACACATACACGGAGAAAACAGGGAAAGTACTGGACAGACTCGGCAAGATCTTTAACTTTCAACGTCAGTGGCCGCAAATAAAAGCATCACGAGTTGCGTGATCATGCGTAACGCTTCACTTCGATTTGAAAGGCATGGCTCTAATCACAACCTGGTGGTATAGAGCTGCAAGTGCTGCACCAATGAATGGTCCTACCCAGAAAATCCACTGCGCATAATAAACAAATAACAAAAAACGAGAAAGTTCAGAACGTTGAAACGCTACATGGATCCTGTACGTGATTTCTAGATTCTTGAAAAATAAAAATAAAATAGAAGTGACCGAACAAATTAATCCGGGTTGTTTACATGGTCATCCCAACCGAGGTCCTTGTTGAAGATGATTGCCGCACCAAGACTCCGAGCTGGGTTAATACCGGTTCCAGTTATGGGGATGGTAGCCAAGTGAACCAAGAACACCGCGAACCCAATTGGTAGAGGTGCCAAAATCTGACCAAATACCATACACCATCACCAACAATCACCGACGAATTAAAGAGAAGAACAAGAATCACTAAACAACAATCTTACTGAGAGAGAGAGAGAGAGAGAGAGAGAGAGAGATCGGGGAGCTAAGGGATATTGCTTACGGGAACGTGGGAGTCTCTGGCGCTACGCTTGGCATCAGTGGCTGAGAAAACAGTGTATACAAGAACGAAGGTGCCAACGATTTCAGCGCCAAGGCCATCACCCTTGGTGTAACCAGGGGCAACAAAGTTGGCCCCACCTTTCAAACTTTCGTACTGGCGTCTCCCCTCGAATCCTTTCACAACACCTGCACCACAGATTGCTCCCAAGCACTGCATCACCATGTAGAACACCGCCCTCGTCAGCGACAGTTTCCTCGCCAGAAACAGCCCAAACGTCACCGCCGGGTTTATGTGACCACCTACAGTCAAAATAGGTCAACTAGGTTAGTGGCCTCATATGAGCCCGTCTAGCTCACCCGGTAGAGCGCAAGGCTCTTAACCTTGTGGTCGTGGGTTCGAGCCCCACGGTGGGCGCCGCTTCAATTTTTTTTTCCCGCCGTCTTGCCACAATAATAAAGAAAATGAAAAAATGAAACTAGAATAGCGTTAAACCTGAGATGCCCGCGGTGCAGTAGACGAGGGCGAAGATCATTCCGCCAAATGCCCAAGCGATCCCTTGAATGCCTACTGTTGTGCACTTAGTGGGGGCCTTGACAACTCCCATCACCGTTAAAATTGTGATGTACAGAAACAGGAAAGTCGCAATGAACTCCGCGATCCCAGCCCTGTAAAAGGACCAAGAGGACAGCTCCCCAGGCTCAATTAACAGCGACGCCGGCGGTGGCTCAGTGTAGTCCTTGGCACCATCCTGGCTCTGAGCTGCTGTCCCGATTGGCTGCCTCTCCGGGAACTTGTTGGCCCCCAATCTAACATCCTCTTCCTTACCTTCCATTTCAGCTCCGACTACAAATTAATCTCTGATCTCGCGATGCTTTGATCTGTCTCGATGAGTCTGGTGAGTGGGTTTGGTAGGATTATATAAAGCATCATGGGACAATACAATAAGACGATAAGGTGCATGCGGGACCTAGAGGTGTTTTCAATAATTCTCTCGTGGCCGACCAATCATTTTCTTGGTTTAGAGCTAATTTCATGTTCAAATTATCCAAGTTGGCGCAACCATGTCCATACACGTGGTGAGGTTATATGAATGAGTCCACCGTCCATCTTCTTAAAAATGCATGAACGAGTAAAATGCGGATTTCGCTTCCCCTTGATAGTTTTAGTCCAAAGTCTGTTCCTGGGCCATGCATCGGGTCCCTGGTTGTGACTTGCATATCTGCTGCCATCGCATCACGTTTGGCTCCTGCTGTTTTCCTGGACACGTGGCTTACGAAAACTGCCTGATGATCCACCACTAGTTCAGTACATAAGACTCGAAGACTCCAATACAAGACGTGCGACAATAGTACTCTAGTCTAACTAGGCGAGGGATGTAAGCTTTAATTTAACTAATCCAATATCAGTTATGATATAGTTCACTCGGGACTAAGTACGTGCGCTCAGTGCTCTCATCAGCGTAGCTAGAAGTAGAAGGGCAGATTGCAGATATTTGATTTCTCCATCTGATTAACGTTAGATCATAATATAATCCTCTTTTTACTTTGATTTTACTGTAATCTGTCATCATGAGAAATGAATTATTCTCTTGGTGATCATCCTTATGGATGGAAATTGTTGGAGAATTTTCCCCCTATTGATCCGTATAGCGAGCCAACAAGAGATGTCTAGAGAAATGAGAGAGAGTTGCTTGAATTCCGACCTATGAAATACAACGTTAACAATAATCCTCATCATAACCATTCATGATTGATTTACAAGCTTAAGAGGTCGTGGTGCACGTGTTATGTTCCCATGTTGATTAAAGGTTGCTCAAATATGTAGTTTCAATTATTAGAGGTCAGATGGTGCCAAATAATTTGAACATGGCCCAGAATAATTGATTCATCATCGTTTTCCTTTAGTGATTATTCTTGGCCTTCTAATTATATTGTGTACGTTTGTTTACATGAGAGTAGTCTCAGAGTGTGTTTGAATGTTAAAATAAGTTGAGTTGAGTTAAGATGATAAAATATTGTTAGAATATTATTTTTTAATATTATTATTATTTTAGGATTTAAAAAAATTAAATTATTTATTATATTTTGTATTAAAATTTAAAAAAATTATAATGATGAGTTGAGAGTAATTAAAGAATTAAACGAAGCCTCGGTAGGAGCTAGCTAGCTAATCATCATAATTTGTTCATAGTGCAAATTAATCATGCTGGCAGTAGTTTTGTTTAGATGATAATAGTAGTGGGTTATTGTAACATGATTATACTAATCTCCATTACTAATATGTTGTGGGTTGATATATTTCATTAATAGGTGACAACTTGTCTTGATAACAAAAAATAATGTGTATGACGGATGCCATCATCATCGAATATCATATTTTGAAATGAATAATCGTAATAATCATCATCATCATCGTCGTATCATCCAGAAAAAATTACAAGCAAGACTCGCATCACATCTGAGTAGATTGCAACACGTCCTACTTCTGACGTTGTTCATAGACAACGCAACAACTTGTACAGAGCTAGCTAGCTAGGTTTTTATTATCTACGCAACTAGAGCATGGAGGTTAGATTGTCCGTAAATCATGTTGGTCTCAACTTGGAAGCCAAGAAACCACCATAGACACTAGGCATCTAGGGAGCCGATGGCTCATAAAGATACTAGAGGTCTAGTCATTTTGGCTCAATCATTATTGAAATGAAAAAGTCAAGTGGAGTAGCTTAACCTAATACCTCTTCTTACAAGTTTTGATATATATATTAATTAGCATCATGACTTTATTCAATTTATTGGAAATTTAATAGTACTCCATTATGTTTTTTTCTTTCGCTGTGTCAGTACCTAATTGCATAGAAATACTAAATTAATTAAAAAATTTTGATCATAATAAATATGTGGATAAGATAAGCACGACCGACAACTATTCCAAACTTAAACGATGGGAAAGTTCTCGATCTGATTAATTCACGTTTTAATATAAAAATCCTTTTATTTCATCTTATTTTATTATTATAAATTTTTTAAATTTTTATATAAAATATAATAAATAATTTAATTTTTTTAAATTATAAAATAATAATATTATTAAATATTTAATATTTTAATAACATTTTATTTAATTTTTAATTTTTATCTAAAATTATCTCATTTTATATCATTTTACTATTTAAACAGAATTTAAATAATGACAAAACACAATTAAGGCTAAGTTTAGATATATAAACTTTTTTATCTCATCTTATTTTATTATTATAATTTTATTAAATTTTTATATAAAATATAATAAATAATTTAATTTTTTAAATTTTAAAATAAAAATTATATATAATAATATTTAATTAAATTACTATTTAAAACAACTCTTCTCATTTCAAAATTATCTATCTATTCAATTACTATTCAAAACCGCCTGTTTAATTTGGGCCACAGATTTCCTGACATGGTCAAGTCACACTTAGGCATGCAGCTGTACCTGTACGTGAACACAGCACACCCAAAAGGAAAATTGAGTTGGATTTGTCTGCCCTATGAATTTGACTCGTCGGTGATCATGTTGCGGCCTCTGCGCAAGAATTGTGAAATTTCTCGAATTTTTGTTTGTCCAACTTATTGGAGCTGATGTTTTTGTTATGGATAATGTGTAGAGAGACTAGAGTCCAATTGGAAGCGCCCAACTAGATTAACAAAGAAATGAACATGAAGAGTGATGCTTCGATCAGGAGTCGGGTTTTGTTTGTTGCCTTGTGGGCTAATAACCTCTTATAATCTAAGAAAGCCCATTTTGGGCTAGTGCCCATCAAAAGTTGCTTGATTATAATTTATCTTACGGATGTCACAATTTGCATTTTTTTTTTAAATATTTAATGGGATAATATTTATTAGGAGTGGGCAGCGGGACCTTGCACCCCATTGCCCCTCCTCCGCATGATAGGGCAGATAATCTCGCTCCGCCCATGCGGAGGCGGGCCCCCCACCCAACATCTAGGGGAGCAAGTGGCAGGAAGGGCCCAATCCCGCTTGCATTTCCCTCTCCTTGCCCCCGCCTACATTTATATATATATATATATTATATATTAACATAAATATATATTTATATTTTATAAATTGTGTATATATAAATATATATTACAATTTGTTAAACTTGTTTACAAAATATGCATTGACAAATTTAAAAATTACATAATTTAAAAGTTAATACATTACAATTTACATAAAATATACACAAGAAAATTTAAAAATTACATAATTTTTAAATTATACTCATATTTACAAAATTTAAATTTATAATTTGAGTTTAAAAATGTACTTTTAATTACTTTTGCATTTAGAGATAATTTTTAAACTAAGTAAAATAGATAGAGGAGGGGCGGATTGAGAATCCGCCTTGCACCCCATGCATCGGGGTGGGGTACCCCCACCCCGCATCCCCGGGACGGGGTGTGTTGCCCCGCCCCCTACGGGGAGAATAGCACCCTTAATATTTATTGGTGTAAATATCTTCTGTTAAATTTGAAAAAATCGAGAATGTCTAATAAAATACTTACATGTCATTTAATTTAGAAGATAAATATTAAATTTAAATCTTACTATTTAAGTGATTGAATAATATATTTTACACATTGACTTGATAATAAAATAAGATATTAAATTAGCTCTAGATTGCACTGATTGGGACACAGGAAAAAAACACAAACTAGTCAGCTTTTAAGTGTATGAAATAAATAAGATATTTCCAACTTATCGGACCAAGAAAATTCGAAAAAGACTACTCCGAAATCGGTACAAGAAGACACAATAGCATTTTAATTCACACAGAGGTTTTAACATACGAGAACGGCTATACTGCAGCCTTATACACTACACACTAAGGATACGTTTGGTTACCAAATTCACCTTAATTCATCTCAATTTATCATTACAATTTTTTCAAATTTTAATACAAAATATAATAAACAATTTAACTTTTTTAAATTTTAAAATAATAATAATATTAAAATATAATATTCTAACAATATTTTATCATCACAACTTAACTCAACTCAATTCACTTCAACATCCAAACCTACCTTAAATTAATGCTTGTCAGAGTTTTTTTTTTAAAGCAAAACGTAAACCCACTCATTTTAAAGCAAACCCACTCTTTGGAAACATCTCTTTTAACGTTAGCAGATTGGAATGTTTGGAAACATCTCTTTGGAATTTCTGATATATTATATATGCATCTTAGCAGAGATTTTTTTTTTTATTATTATTTTATTTTATGGGAAGGGAGCTCTTTTCTTTTGGTGAAATTCCCTGAAAGGAATGTTTGCATCTCCTACCGAGCTGGGCCGAACGAGGAGGAATATTTATGTCCCTCCCGAGCCGAACCAAGTTTATCCTTGGGGCCTAATGTTCAATAGTATACTCTAGCCTATGAGTTGCGTAAAGGAGAAGCAGCCCAGGGCCCGAGTACAAAAGTTATTAATATAAACTATATATATATATATATTAAGGATAAATATATTTTATAGCATAATAAATTATAATATATATTATTTTTAATAAATATATTTTTACACATTTGATCATGTACACTCATGTAAAAAATGTATTTAACTATTATGTTATCAAAAATATATACGTAACTAAGCATATTATCACATACATATATATAATCAAATATATAAGTCAAACACTAATATATTATTGCTAACATACATAATCAAATGCATTTATATATGATACTATATGATACTATTATATATATATACACACACACACTAATACTAATATTGTTAGTGATCTACTATATATAAATAATTATATATTATCACTATCTTATAGAATATAATATATCATTATAGCCTATAATATATATAATAATATACTATAATATATCACTAGATTATTATATGCTATACTATATATCGTATATTATATATATATATAATATATCAGAAAAACCGAACTGAACCAGATTGGAATTGATAAAGTCGAAAGTACCAGTTTATAAGTATAATCGGTGTGATACCAATTTTTCAAATTTCAAAACTGGAGTATACGGGATTTGTTATGAATTATGTCCCAAACTGAACCGGTTACACTATTAGAAAAGTGATTGACGTAGAAAAGTGGGATGCCCCTACCCTAACACAACCTTGCAGAAGCAAGTCGTGCTAGAGCCATAGGGCATTTGAGGATCAGATATAGGACATGGATGGAGATCATGACAAATTCTCGTGTCACTAATAGGGCACATGGAAGCACCCTCCGGCCACCATTAAGGCAAGACTCAGGGAGGCTACGCCGTATAAAAGACGTCAATGTGAAATCCTCCACCAGTGATCAAGGCATCTGACATTGGATACATATTACCCTATTTGCTAGTCGTATAAAAGTCGAATGCCGGATTAGGATGCGGGAGTTATGCTCTCTGGTTTACTAGAATTTTCCCCAATAAATAAAATTATAACTTAGGCATTGGAAGTTACCAATCAACCTAGAGTCTCTCATCTTCTCTGTATTGTAGGTAAATGAGTCATGTACCCGATGTACGAAACACGTTGTTAACAAACCTATTTGGTGAGGCCAGTTCAACTTCTCCTCAACTCATATTGATCTTGATATCTTTATGTGAGGTGGGTTTCAACATCTAGATACAGTTTGTGTCTTTGATTCTTGGAAAAAATCATCGTTACTGTTAGGAAATGCATTTTCAATCTTATGGTTTTGGCATTGAGAGGTATTCGCACAGGGACCAGATTGAGTGGGTTTTTCCGCTTCTTGAGTGTTTAGCAGAAATGGCTTCACAGAAGGGGTGGGTTTTTGTTTTAAATCAGACGCGAGGTGAAAAAATTAAATCAAAAATAAAATCGGCTGTTTAGAATAAGAGCGCTTCTATGGCCACATAAATTGTATATCGAAAACACACTACAAAAAAATAATGTTAATATGCCCTATCATTTTACTCTCTCATGTATTTATTTTTTTTATTTTTAAAGAAAATAACTATTCGTGTATTGATTTTTTTTTTATATTTTAAAATATTTAAAGATATTAAAAAATCTTGAAAAAAAAAAAGAAACAGATGAAACCTTGGCAGCATGCCCAACAGTTACTATTAGACGGCAGCCTAGCATCACTCCACTACATAATTATGTGGTAAAAGCCACCA
Source organism: Juglans microcarpa x Juglans regia (assembly GCF_004785595.1). Taxonomy (NCBI): domain Eukaryota; kingdom Viridiplantae; phylum Streptophyta; class Magnoliopsida; order Fagales; family Juglandaceae; genus Juglans; species Juglans microcarpa x Juglans regia. Next base: position 29,358,054 of record NC_054595.1, read on the forward strand.
GACAGATTAAGGCTCAGTTGACCTATCTCATCTCATCTCATTTTATCATTATAATTTTTATAAATTTTCACATAAAATATAATAAATAAGTCAACTTTTTCAAATCATAAAATAATAATAATAATATTAAAAAATAATATTCTAACAATATTTTAGTCAACTTTCAATTTTCACTTCAACTTATTATCCAAAACTTAAAAAAAAAAAAAGTCAAAAGTCAAAAAAGTAAAATCCGTCTAACCCTTCGTTCCATCTAACCCAAATCCCCCTCCCTCCCCCTCCCTGCACCATTCTTACCGTGTAGGTACTTGTTCTTTAAGCAAAGCAAACTCACTCAGCAGAGGTCCATTCCAGCTCCCCTCCAGCCTCCAGCAACGGTGAGTAGCCGACTGTATTATTTCCTCCGATTTTCTTTTTGTTTTTTACATTTTGTTTATATATATATATATATTTTACATTTTGAGGGAAATAAGTTTTTACATTGGTGTAATTTTTTTTTTTTTTTTTTTAAATGTACCCTCTCGGAATACCAAAATGAACCCAAAAGAAACCAAAATATAAGTTTCTAGTGTATCTTTTTTTATATTTCATTTTGCTATTAAATTATATGGACAAAAAAAGAAAAATGATGAAAGGGGCGAGAGTAGCAGAGTAGAATGGCTTGGAAATGGGTTAATTGTTCAATACGTTTCTTAGCTCGGAAATGCTTAACTTTCTAGGTTTACCAATTAAAATGGGCTAATTTGTATATATTGATCTCATCTGTGTTGCTTTTCTCTTACTGCAATGTATATTAAAATTTTTTTTTTCTAAGTACTGCAATGTGTATATGAAATGGAAAGAGCTCCAAGGCAGCAATGTAACACACCAGGGAATGCAAAGATTGAAAGGGTTTTGCTCACTTTGAGGGTGACAATCCTCCAGCAAATACAGAGAGAAAGATAGAGACGAAGGTAGAGAGAATTTTAGAGGAATTGTATTCTTGTTAAAAGATTCGTTTCCTGTTGTCCCCATACACGCCTCCAATTGCTTGTAGTAAAATGCTACCACTAACGGCCTTCAGAGTCTCAGACCCTCACCCAACTGCAGTAAAGTGTTGATAACAAACGATAAGGATGAAATGGTAAAATAACTACTACTAGACTACTAGCCGTTTAAGGCTTAACAATTATGGTTAGATAGAGAACTGGGCCAAAAGCCCATACACGGATCATGCATGCAGTCCGAGTTAAAGCCTTCCGTGTCCCTGGCCCACGAACAGCCCCAAACTCCCCTTAACCTCTGCAGTGTCCTAATGCGTGTGACAAGCAACAATCACTTTTTTCCATGGAGTGTAAGGGGCGAAAAGCTACAGTCAACAGATCCTTGGAATTCCAGAGGGAATAACGGGCCAGGGGGTGCGAACTTGCGAGAGGGAGTCGAGAGAGAGTGGAGAGGGACAGACCAATTTTTTCTTCTTTTAAGAAAAAAAAACTTACCAGGTGGCAAAGCCATAATTTTCGGTAGGCAATCTTCTGTGGACTAGAATTTTAGACTAAAGTTATTTGAATTTAGAGATGGTTTAAAATGATTTATGAATAATAAAATAAAAATTAAATTATTTATTATATTTTATGTAAAAATTTAAAAAAATTATTTTGAGATTTGAAAAATTTGAATTGTTTATTATATTTTATATGAAAATTTGATAAAGTTATAATGATGAGATGATACGAGTTCTGAATGTAAATGAGTTTTTAAAGATGAGATAAGTTGAGATAAAAATTATAAATGAAATAAAATATTATTAGAATATATTTTTTTAATATTATTTTTATTTAAAAATTTTAAAAAATTAAATTTTATTTTATTTTATATGAAAATTTAAAAAATTATAATAATTAAATAAGATGAAATAAATTAAGAAGTTATAAAAACGGATTCTAATATTTCTAACATCTTTTGTGTTCCGGAACCACTCTGCGTGTGTCCAGTTCCGGAGTACGCGTGATCCTACGGCAAATAATACCGTGACCCATGAAGCTCATCGAACGGTGAGAACCGACTCTGTGATGTATAGCGGATACCACAAGGGTAATGATTTTCCACGCCTACGGGTCCCACATTCTAGACGGGTCGGCCCCCAATCCCCACCATTCAGCGAAAACCAGCTAAGAAAATTTGAGATTAGACCGTTGTTTCGACGTGAACGAGACATTGGCTGGTGATATCAGCGGCATCGGTAAACAATTACCTACCAACTGTATCATCATAGCCGTCCATCCATTTTTACTCTTTCCACTATGAATTGTTAGGCCTACGCCACTCCCACAATTCTCTCTCTGAAAACTGGACCGCACCGGCGGGAGTAAGAACCGTTTGGATGAATTGTTGTTGTTCTAGAAGGGCCGCGAAAAGGGAGGCTGACTCGACTAGTGCCTGAAACCGCCTCGGACTCGGAGGGATCGAGGTGATGAGAGGGAGCTTTTTGAGCCGTCGCACGGTACAGAGGCTTCGGCAACTCCTGATCTGCACTGCCGGATCGGTCAAAATCAAGCTCATCCTCTGCTGCTGTATCGCCTTCACGGTTATCGCGCTACTGAGTCGTGCTTCGGGTTTTACGGGATGGACCAATCGCAGTGTTGCTTTGGAACGGTTATCTATTCCCCGGTTCGTACAGTTAGATACAGAAAATACTATCTGATTTAGCTACTTTTAATTATATATCTGCTGCGTAGGTATATGCTATATTTAAGTGTATCGTCCATAAAATTTAGATTGTTTCCATGTTTAGTGAATGTCTTAGAAAACAATTCAGCTTGACCATTTCCTGGTTTAAGAGTTGTGCTTCATTTCTATTATTATAGTTTATTAAGTTACGGTAAACAGATATAATTCCGTTTTAGTAACAAGTTTTTTAAAAACTTTCTCGCCCAAAAATGAAATGACAAATCTTTAGTTACTTCATCATTTATTACCTGGAGAAAATAACTATTTTTTTTTCTTGACTTCTTTTGGAGTTATTTAGCTTGGACTTGGAGTTAAGTTAGTTACCGTACATGACTGTACAGCTCAACTAGAAGAAGAATCGGTTGTTAGTTTCTCGTATATATAGTTGTTGTATGTATGCATCTTTATCATAGGGTTCAGAATAATATAACACAGTTTCACTCTTCACGATCTTCATTGCCCTCTATTTTTCTCCGTTTCGGGTTTGTCTTCTTCCTCTTGATAGTTCCAACTTTGTCATTGTTTTTAGGTTGTTTTAAAGTAGTCGTGTTGTTGTCATAAAAAAAAGTTTCTTGTTCTGCTTTAAAGCAGTTGGTGTCATGGAGTGGGTAGGATGAATAAAAGATAAAATGAAAATTATTTGATGCATTTTATTTTCAAATTGTAGAATATTTTCAAAGATGCTGATTCTGGAAAGTGGGGAAAAAGAGTAGATATTCCTAGTGTGAACATACACTTTATTAACCTCACATGTATTTAATTAATGTTTTTAGAGCTCTTAAAATGCTTAGCTTCATATTACTCAAAGAAGCATCGAGTTGAGGTAGAGAGACTTCAGAGTTCACACACTTCACACAAATTATTTAGAGGACACTTTATGTTATGACTCAAGAGTGTAAGAAAAGGGCGAGATTTGAGCATGATGCATGGTCACAAAGTTTTTTTTTGACACAAAGTTAACAAGTGTTGGGAGGGAAAATATATTAATAGGTGGACTCAACACCCCATATTTGTTTTTTTTTTTATCGAAATTGTTGACCATTTTATCATCCCTTGAAGGGAATTACGAGTTCTTATATAATCATTCTGGATGTATATTTTGTGTTATAGGAAAGGATATGCTATCGTAATGAACACATGGAAAAGATATGATCTTTTGAAGCAGTCCATTTCTCACTATTCATCATGTCCTGGACTTGAGTCTATACACATTGTCTGGAGTGAGCCCAATCCTCCATCAGATCCTCTTAAGAAATTTCTGAACCACATTGTACAGTCCAACTCTGGACATGAGCGACAAGTTGAATTGAAATTTGATATCAACAAGGAAGACAGTTTGAATAATAGATTCAAAGAGATTAAGGATTTAAGGACAGATGCTGTTTTTTCAATTGATGATGATGTGATATTTTCTTGCTCATCCGTGGAATTTGCATTCAATGTATGGAGAAGTGCACCTGATACAATGGTTGGATTTGTGCCACGTATCCATTGGGTCGATCGATCGGTATGCCTTCCTCTTATATATATATATATTTAATTAATTGCTTTAAACCCCTTATTTCAGATAATTTTCTTACACCGAACCTCGTTAATCATCTAAACTCTTGCCTTTGTTCTTATTCTAGTTTCATATTCCATTAAAGAAAAATGAAATGACATAGTATAAATATGCCTGATTTGATCCCTCTCAGTTTCAGCCCCATCTCTCAGTCATTTCTTATCTATACTGTTGAAGAATATAGGCAGAATACTTCTCCTATTTGTCACCGTTCAAGTTTCTGCCCTACCAAATGTGGTAAAGCACATGTTCTCTTATAGCACACTGAATTACGAGTAAAACAAATTTGACAAGTTGTCAAGAATTTAACTTACGGATTAATCTGCAGAATCAACCTTTCCATGAACTGTTACTGTGGTTATGTATAGTTTATGATGCAAGTGTCTACCATCTATTTTCTGCTGGCATTACCTCAAAGGATGAGCAAGATTGATCCGTTAACACTTGCCATTTTAACAAGTCCATCTCTTTGCAGAAAGGCAACAATGATTACTACATATATGGTGGATGGTGGTCAGTTTGGTGGACAGGTACGTATAGTATGGTCCTCTCAAAAGCAGCCTTCTTCCACAAAAAGTATTTCAGTCTGTACACAAATGAAATGTCGGCATCAGTTAGAGAATATGTTACCAAGAACAGGTTCTTCTCCATCTATTTAATGCATTGCTCAATATTCTTCTCCCCTGCTTTTGTTGACAGTGTATTCATCCTTTGAAATATGTCATACAAGCTTATATCACTAAATTGTGAGATCGATTTTGCAGGAACTGTGAGGATATCGCGATGTCTTTTCTTGTTGCGAATGCCTCTGGGGCTCCCCCTATATGGGTGAAAGGTAAATGTGGCAGCACTGCATTATCTGTTTCTTGATTGTGGTGCTAGTGGAAACTGAGAATTACAAGTCAGTTATTCCCAAAGAATGATGCAACTTATTGTTGGAAAGATTATCCTTTTCTGCTTATTCACGGTATTTTGTTACTAGTTTTCGTGTTACTTCCTTTAGCAATTATTTCAAATCAGTCATTGTCTCGCTGTAGGTAATATTTATGAGATTGGTTCAACTGGAATCAGTAGCATGGGAGGTCATAGTGAAAGAAGAACCCAATGTGTCAATAGATTTGTTGCAGAGTTCGGGCGAATGCCTCTAATACCTACTACTGTAAAGGCTGTTGATAGCCAAAACGTCTGGTTTTGGTGACGCGGCAATCGTCCTTCCTTTCAATTGCTGACTTCCACTTTTTTTCCTGAGTTGTAAAATATTGAAAATTTCATTTACTATGTGGGAGATAGAAGTTAACATATCCATTGGATTGATTTCTTGTATTCTGATTTTGTAACACAATGGCAGTTGCCATTTGAGATAACCACTTATATTAATCTTTGTCAATGCCATTTCGATTTCACTATCTTGATAAAACCAGGCAAACATTAATCACTCCAATGCTCTCTCTTCATGTCAGAGTCACTATCAACTTCTTCAGAAGCTTAAACTGGTAAATTTTCTCTCAATAACATCATCATCATGTTAATAACCGATTCTTCTTACCATTACTAAGTGACTTTCTCTCTTGATAACTCTCAGGCAAACTACTCATAGAAAACAAGGCATCTTTGCAACATACTTTGAAATTGGATTCGCTGCAAGTTATTTCTGTCATCAAAGGGTCCGAATTCATGGAAACAAAAAGGCTTGAGAATATCTCTCTGCTCCACAGCCTTTGGGTATATACATGCCTCACATACGCATTGTATATTCCAAACTTCGTGGCAGCACTGAGAAATTAAGGAATAATAAACTAAAATATATGGATAGCATAATGAGATTCTAATGGCGTTCTGCCATTGACACTGCCTCTACTCGATCACAAAATTTTGTTGTAGCCATCGTAAAATGTATTGAGTGGGAAGTAAGTATCTTCACCACCAGTGCTCCAAAGGAAATTAGAATACTTGGATGCATAATAAGGGTTGCCTGGCTCAGCTGCCATTGCTTGCTCGTACTTATCTTCTGCTCCCCACAGGTCCCTTCTTGCCATCCACAGAAAAGTCTGCATATCGACACAGTCCTTCAGCATCCATAGGATCTACCAGCAATACGCGATTAAAGCACTCTTCTGCCCTGCAAGCCCATGGAAATATGAAAGAAAACAAACTTAGCAGCATCTTCACTCCAGTAAAATCACAACCCAATATAAGTACGTTTTTACTCGTCTCCCGCTTAATTGTAAGACTTGAACTTCACGATATTGATACCATATGCTAACACCATGCACTCAAGTCAAATACAGTAAAATTGAATCGTACAATTCCTAGCTGTTTGACAGGCCATTCGATTATTGAGTTACTCAACATAAAGTGTGTGCTACTTGGTTGCTATGAACTAGTTGAACTAGGCTATGGTTCTGGTTCTCTAGTGTTGTCTACATCTACGGGCCATGGTTTAGCTTTTTTGAGTCAAGAACTAAACTTTGGAGTCCCAAATGTAAGTAGTCTTCGGACATGGCTAGCGCATTCCCGGCCTAGTAGCATTTCATGGCTTCACAGCACTGCATGCAGAAGGGACAAATTCCCCACACTACTCAGAAATGCGTGACATCCAGTTATAAGGGAGCCACTCCTCATCCCAAAGCCTAAAATACAACCAAAGAACATGACATACACTGTATCTCTGTCCAATGCAATTGACCGTTCCCACAATCACATAGAAGTTTCAACTCAAAAAGCGATACCTCTCTTAATGGATATCATCTTCACTCTACCAACTAGAAGAACCTTTTTTTCAAGCTGATCCGTGTAAGTAAGAATGGAATGACTATATCAAGAGTAACCCATCTGATATGTCCCATTCGAACCCCAAATTTGCAAGCAATAAGGATTCTTTTTACATGTCGATTCAGTTTGCTAGTCTTTGTCTCTTTCACCAATTTCGTTTGGTTTTAAACTCTCTCCACTTCCAATATGCAAACAAAATAACACCACTAACTAGACTAGAAGAGCTAATTAGCAATCACCTGTCATTGTCATGAGAGACGAGGTGGAGGAATTGTGCATAGTTTGACAGCAGAAGAGTATTATTTGGCTCCCGGGATAACCCCAACTGGTAAAAGAGATCTGTCCTAAAGTAATCCTCATAATCATCTGGTTCCAGCTCCACAGTCATCGGAGACACTAAATGTTGCTTCGTTTTATGATCAAGAGCCTCCCCGCTCATCTCTGCCTGCATTCTAGAAGCTTCTTCCACCACTGAATTCCACAAATTTACCTCCTCCTCTGTGATCAACTCCCTATTTCTAAGCAATGAAATCTCAGATATCTCAACAGGAACAACATTCATATACAGATACGATCTTCTTAAGTCCTTGTCCCCACCCTCAGTGTCATCAACAACAGGGTTTAATCTGACGCTGCGACCAGCAGCAGCAGTACCTGGCCTAATTTCCATAGGACCGAGCTTAAACTGAGGTCGATCCTTGTTCTCAGTCTCTGTGATAGTTCCATGAGATCAAGGACTTAAGCTCATGGAAGACCCTAAGTTATCGGCCATAGAACATGCCGTGAAATTAGCCAAAAGAATCATCACGTAAACCATAAGAGTCGGAGTCCGCGAAAGAACTTGTTGGAAGACCCAAACAAATGACGCATTCAGTTCTTTCTGTACCTTCTCAACAATCCCACGCAAATCTTCAGAATAGAGACTTCCCCTCATTTGTAACGCGCAGCTCTGAAGCTCTCTGATTATAAATACCATTGATGAGAAGGCCCTCATCATAGAACAGTAAGTGGAGTCCCCCGCTTCTTTCAAACTCTCCTCCCATTGCTGCTTCCTCTTGATTATGCGAAGCGATATGGGGATTTCCATTCTGTTCACTCTCCTTTGAATGCTAATGCGAAGAGCCTCATCTCTCTCGGGCCACTGTGGTGGCTCAGGCTGGATACCCAGCAAAGAAGGCTCCAAAGAATTAAGCTTCAAAGCTGCAACGTGCCATAACTTGACGTTATCTTCACCTTCTATGTGCCTAGTTTTTCCCGAGGTTTCCGATACTGTGCAAGCAGTTTTCTTGTCAATTTCATCGTCATAATCTATAAGATTTAGCATCTGTTTCATCGTTTCTTCATCGGAGAGTTCATCAAAATTCGCCCCACAAGCTTGCCTTACGCCATTTTCTCTACAATAACGTGACTGGGAACGAGCGGGTTGGTAAGACAATCGGTAAGCCAGGAATGTATTGCTTCCCCCACATGTTTTCAACATGGAAGGGTAAATGTTTTCTTTTTCGGCTGAGTTTGGGGCATAACAAAGTAGAAAAGGGGATGTAAACTGAAAAGGCAGCCACCCAATTGGATTTGGACCAATCCTCAATCCCATATCCGAGCACTGAATTCGCTGATCAAGAAGTAACAGAGAACCCACGAGTATATCAGAGAGAGAGAGAGGTGCTGTTATTAAGGAAGGAAGAGAAGGAATAGGGGTTGATAAGTCAGAGCACGAACAAGGCTGTGTAAAAGAAGAGGGAAAAAAAGCTTTTCCATATATGTGTATTCTGAAACAGATAAAGGTAAGGCCATCCATTTAGTCAAGAGTGTCACGATCCCATCGCCTGATATTTCCCTCCACCTCCTCGCCTTTGTAATACACACAGAAAAACAACTAAAATCAGGAAACCAGAAAACGTATATAAGCTATATAACTCAAAGCTGATCAACAGATATTACGGATCAGAATATGAAAGATTCATAGCTCAGAAAGGATGACGATGCTGGGATTTTGGCTCTGCCTTCATTTCCAGAGAGAATCTTTCGTTATGGAAAATCAAATATATCTCAGCCCCGTTGTATCATTGTATGAATAAGATGCGTAGAAAAAAGAGAGGTGTCGGGCACTTTCTCGAGCTTCGTAGTGATTGATTGGTCGGTGACGGAACATGCCAAGTGAAGGGGTCTGTGGCCAACACGTGGCCGTCCGTCGATACGAATTTTAAGGTTCACGGTCAGAGACATGTGAACGGCCTTTTTGTAGATCAGACATCACGCTCGGTCTCGACGTGTGGAAACTTTTTTCGGCCTTTTTAACGGATCTACTTCTAGTCAAAGTAGGCTTTTTAGATTTTTCTTCTCAGCGGAGGCCTAATTTCATAGCCAAGTTGGGCTGGTTGGCAATGGTCTTGGGAAAGCCCAAAGTTGGAGGTTCTAGTCTAACAATAAATTTTATTTATCATCTCTAAACATCAAACATCATTTTTTTTTTTTATTAAATATATGGTATATAGATGATAAGTAAAAAAATTTAATTAATTTAAAAATAATAAAATCAAATAAAAAAATATGACATATAATATGCAGAGACGATGAATAACAAAACTCTTGTCTAATTGGGGCACGAAATAGCTTCTTATAAGCATTAATGTACAAGTGAAGTACATTATTCGTCTGATTTAAACTAAAATAATGGCCAATATGAACAAGAACTTAAATTGAGAAGACTAATGGAATATAAAGGATAAGAGTTGGTTTGGTCTTGAATTTTGTGCTCTACTCTCTACTTTATAGGTACTTGGTTTGGTCTCGGATGTTTTTAGTTTTTTTTATGCCTCGATTTTGGCTTTTTAGTTTATTTATATTCACGGCGGGTTGTAATCACAATTTTCTTTTACTATAAATAAGAGATTAATAAAATTTGAAATACTGTTATCTTCTAAAAAAAAAAAAAAAAAAAGGATAAGAGTTGGTTAGAAAAGACTATCTCAACATATTCCACCAACAGGGACGAGACTACGGGGTGCCACGCCCCACAACAACGTAAATGCAAATGGCACCGCTGGGCATACCGCCCAGCGTAAATTTTTTTTTTTTTTTCATATTTTTTTAACATATTTAAATATATTTAAAAAATAAAAAAAATATATCAATATACTTAAAATTATTTTTTTAATCACTAAGTAAAAAATAAAAAATAAATAAATAAATTTTGACTAGCTGTCAATAGATATCAAGTTGAGGAGGTAAAGTAGACTTTCTCAATGCAAATATGATTTGGGCCACCAACATTGCATTGCCAGCTTCCGAAGCTAGTTCCTCCCCCTATTCACCAGATAGTAATGACTTGATTTTTTAATCCCTGGCATTTCCAATTTTCCATATATATCCAATTGGCAATTTGGATAAGCGGCCATGCCCATTTTAATTTCGATTTCGTATATCACACTTTCAAATAACAACAACAAGGATTGTTCCTTCCTTGTTTACAAGAAGTCATCCAATAACAGAGTGGGAGAAGAATATCTTCAAGATCAAATACAAACAACCATCGCATGATTGGTCTTAATCCTCGTTTTTTGGGTGCCATGGTGGATGGCGAATTATTATTGTTTTTTTCCCATCAAACTGTAATTGCTTAACGCGATCTGCCCATATTTCCAATTTTCGGAACATTTATAGTGAAGATATCATGAACTCGTGGTGCATAAATTCAGCCAAAGAGGAAATTTTAACGAACGTCAACCTTTTGTATATACAAATCATGAACTAACGGTACATAAATTCAGCAAGAGAAAGAAGTATAACGGTACAAAAAATCTTCCAAAGTGTGTAAACCTAACACTAATGGCTGGATTTCCTCAACTCCGCTGAGGAACACGAGTTTGCAACTCGACTCGAACCGAATAAAGACTCGGCTGGAGTCTTCCGAGTCAATTTACCCAAGCCGCATCCCACCCTGTTCATGGTTCCAAAAATTCCCCAAATACGTCTTTGCCGCATCCAAACTCGGGAAACAGGTTGGCTCAAGGAAGATATGACTCAGTGAGTCGCCCGAGTCTGAACTCAAGACGACTTGGTTCGCGTTCGCATCCAAGCTCCCCGTCACAACCACCAGCAATTGCCTGAACGCGTAGAAGAACCTCTTCATGGCCGACTCGATTGCCTGCAAAGCCTGAAGCAGGTGAATTTTCTCCGACTCTTTCTTCTCTCTGTAGAGCTTCATGGCCGCCTCCTGGACCCTGGGCCCACCCATGGGGTCCACCTCAACGCCTAGTATGCATGGCACCTTATGCTTCAGATCCCTGCAATACCTCGTGATCTCCACGAGACCCTTTGATCTGAAGCAAAAAGGTCCCGCTTCGTTCATCGACTTAATGCAAAGCTGATTCTTGAGCCTGAGAAAATCGTCTGGGTCCATCAAGAGGTGGAGATCCTCGATCTCGGTCAGAAGCTTCCAGATCCGTTCGATCAAATAACAATCGCTCGCAGCTCTTACGAAATCTTTGTTCTCGACTTGCTCTGTGATTCGTTTCAAAAGCTGTTGCGACACATAGATCCACGACTCTAGAATTTGTTGCGTGGAGTACAGCGTCTGGTTCTCGTAGTTGTCGATGTGATCGTACGGACTCTTCTTCAGGGAGTGAAGCTCGCTCGGCTTGCACACCAGGTCGTACTCGAGGTTTGGTTTACCGGCAAGGTTCGGCTCTCCCAAGCCAAGAGTGTACGGACACCTCCGCATCTCGCACTCGATGGAGTAGAGGATCTTCTGCGCGATATCCTCCGATTTATGCCACGTGGCAAGCCTAGGAAGCAAGCTAGACTCGCTGGTGCGGCTCACAACGGTAGTGTCGCCTGCCATCTTCCATACCTCGGCATAGCTACCATCGCGAGCCAGGACACCGTTCGATGACCTCAGATCTACGATGGGAGCCGTTCCTCGTGTCGCACGGTCTTCTTCGTCGTCCTCGCAGATATTAGCAATGATCTCTATCTGACTCGTCGTGAGAGACTCTAGCCTTCGCCTCCACTCGCGCCCGTTGGCGTACGGCCGCTGATCCGACAAGACCGTCGAGAGGAACCGAAATGAAATCTCTAAAGCATGTAAAGCCGGTTTTAAAACGGACTCATTTTTCCAACTGGGAAACTCATTGGAGCTCCACAGCTTCCGAAGCTCCGGGAGGCGAAGATAGTTGTCGTAAGCGGAGCAAGCAACAGCCGGAGCCTCGGATATTTGGGCGGCACGAAAGGTGGAGGGGACCGAAACTTGAAGTTTGTTGGAGAGTTTTTGGGATTTGTTAGGCACGTCGGTTGGGACTATCTTTGCCTTGCAATCTAAATCAACCATTTTTTCCTTGAACTGAAGTGAGAGAATTGGGATCGTGTATGTTCTGGGTTTGTAGGAGTTTTGAGGGAGCCAGAGACAGGGAGTGGTATTTATAGTAGGTAGTGGATATTTGAACAGCCAAAAGGCGCGTGGAGTGAGGAAATTTGAAAGTTGCCGGTGCCTACAAATTTAACTTATTTGAAAAAAACTAAACAATCATTTTTTATAGGAAGAAATATTAAAGAAAGAATGGAAAACGAGCCTTATCCATTTCACCTAACGTAGAAGGAGCCAAAGTGTCTCTGTAGTTTGGATTCTACGAACAGTAGGGTTTTAAGTTGGACCAGGGTCATTGCACGTTGTCCTTCAATTAAGATTTGAGTTGGCGTAGATAAGGATTAAATACGCAGTATTATTCTACAATTACAGACGCAATATGTTTTGTAATGCTACATCTGCATCCTAAATATACACACTAGTATTAATAATTTTTTTTATTTATTTTTAAATATTTTTTAAGCATCCTTAATTATTAAAATAAATAAATAAAAATTTACTAATAATCACTTCATTAACTATTAAAAAAATAAGAAAATATATGAATAGACACATTTAAAAACTATATTAGTAGTATTTTATTTTAAAAAAATATGATAGAGATATAATAATGAATTATGAAGCATCCAACGTTTTCCAGCTTGACATTTGCAAGCTGTGCAATTGTCGGTGTACCGGGAATTGGGAACTCGGGAATTAGTCCGCGTTTTGAGGGACAAAGAAAAAGACTTCAGCATACCTACCAGCTAATTAATAATTGATATCTCGGCATGTTGCTATATGTAAGGAATGTATTTTCCTTACATTTCATGCGCCCACAACATGAAGAATGCAATAAAGTAAAAAAATTAAACCGATGACAAATGCTCCTCACATAGCACAAAGGATAATACCAACATAAAATATAGCATTTGTAGTCAGAATTTACCTTATCGGATTGTGTTTAAGACAATATAGTAGTTTAATAGAGCAACTTGCTCTGATTTTGGATAAGTTAGGGCAAATGGATTGGGTTTTAGTTTCCTCATTAGACTACCAACTGTTTTTACCTCGTCAGCCCAAAAGATAGGCTCGACCTCTACAAGGTTAAAAAATTATTTTTCCGTTAATTGTCAGGTTGAATCGATTAATTCATCTTGTCGGAATGAAAACTAAGGACTAATCACTCATTTAGATTGAGAAATTATTTTAATTTCTCTCGTTTCATCAGTATAATTTTTTAAAATTTTTATATAAAATATAATAAATAATTCAACTTTTTAAAATTTTAATTTAATTTTTTTAAATCTTACTATTCAAAAGACTTAAGATCCATTGTTACGAGATCAGATGCCAGATGTGCAACATTATAAAAGAAATGTGGATTTGCATTTTGCACTCTACAAAGTCAAATATTCCAAGACTGCCAGATTAATGAAACAGCAGAATATGAAACTTTTTTGTTTGCGTGACAATCCCCATTCTCTCTCTCTCTCTCTCTCTCTCTCTCTCAAGTTATTGATCCCGTAGTGTTTGTCAATATCGGAAGTCAACTTCACTCAACAAAAAATGTAGAGTACTGCTTGTATGATTTGTACGAAAAGAAAACAAATCAAATTTATACATCTTCCAATGTAGAACGGACGTACCTATCCTATCCACCAAATAGCAAGGGTAACAATTGATCCCAAATTCCCAGTATTATACAGGCAAGTATACAGTATACTCCTTTTGAAACTTTATTAAAAATGAAAACGACAATCACTATATAAAAAAATAATAATAATGTTAAATACATTCATAATTTTTATATAAGTATCGTGCTAAAAATAAAATTATTATTTTATATTTATGTTTTTTAAAAAACAAGAGTAGGCGACGAGACACCTGTAACATCAAATATCATTACTTAAAAAGAATTATCCTTGATCGTTGTTCAGTTCCGTTGGTTTTTGGCCATTTTGGTTTTGGATAAGCCTCCATTTTAGGCTCATTTGATTACGAAATTGAATTGCGATGAGATAAGATATTTTGTTAAAATTTAAATAAAATATTATTTTTTAATATTATTTTTATTTTAAAAATTTTAAAAATTTAAATTTTTTATTATATTTTATATAAAAATTTACAAAAATTATAATAATTGTATATATAAAATGAGATGAGATATTTTAATTTGGTCTAACTAAATCAGCCCCTAGTTTCGTCGCTTTCCGACGCTGTCATCTGGATTCGAAGGTTGGCGATACATAAAGAAGCTTCAGTTGGACTCGATCTCTCCGTGTTTGCCGCTTCAAATTCTCTTCGCCAATCTCACGGCCTTTTATTGGTACACGCGTATTAGCTAAAAGTTAAATGGATATTTAGTTATTAGAAAGTGAAATATACTTGCAATATATTAGTTATTTAAAATTTAGTTACAGTAATTTTTATTTTTATTTTTTAAATTTAAAAGTTACTGTATATATATTGAATATATATTTTATTAATTATTTTTTTTTTCTATCACATATTTTTACAATTATATATTAATTTGAGTCAATGATATATTAATTTATTAAGAATATAATTATTAATTAATATATAATAGGTATAATTGTAAAATATGATAAAATTAAATAAATTAATAATTAAAAAAATTAAATATTTTTAAAATTATTAATTATTTATTAGTATACAATGAATAAATGTATTATTTTATGTAAAGATTTGATGTGAATAATTAAAATTAAATTTATCTTATATTATTTTATTATTATATAATAAAAAAATAATTACTCTAATGTAAAAATTTATGTGAATAGAATAACTAAAAATTAAATTTCTATTTCATTACAAATATTCTTTAATTTTGATTAATCCGTGCTATCCTTCTGTGCTTTAGTTGATCCAACTCATCTCGCGGGAACCGCATGTGACATGCTCCCAGCCCCCGACACGTGGTCTTCCGATCACGTGTCTCGCCCATTCTTTTCCACTCTATTCCTATGCAAATACGTGGTGGACAGATCATGTTATGATGGTGATGCGCCGATGCCAAACTAAAGTTCACGATTCGTGCCACGTAGCGCTTACGGTAGATAATCCAAAGTTTATGTTATGCTCTTATATATAATGAAAAATTCTACGCATCATACTATCATTTCATTTTTATCTCATTAAATATGATATGATACATTTATCATCATTAAATTATCATTTATTACATATTTTTTTATCATTTAATGATAATGAATGTATCATATACTATTTAGTATTATCAAAATAAGATGAGAGTATGATGTACAATATTACTCATATATAATTAGTAAAACTCTATACACCAAATTATTGTTACACTTTTATAATTAGTTTAAGTTTGCCGATGGGAGGAGGAAGCCATCTGACTAGGAGGGTTTATGGATTCTGGTTGCTACATGAGGAATGTGTATTGTACTTCATTAGCTCTATCAGGTCGAAATGAATAATCTCCTTGAATTTTCAAGGTAGCATGGAGCAAGAACGCGAATTAGTCAACTGTGCTTTCATTTTGCGTTTTCGCTTCCATGGTTGAAGCATGTTGCACTTTTTTGTTGCCTTTTATTTCTCAATTATTCGCAGAAATGCTGAATTATCAAGACAATGTATAATTTGGCAAATGAAAAACTCTATACACCAAATTATTGTTACACTTTTATTCTATTAAGTAAGTTGTAGCATATTTATTACTATTAAATAATATTTCATTAGATGTTTATTTGTCATCCAATTATAGTAAATATGTTACACCTTATATAATGCGATAAAAGTAGGATTAAAATATGGTACAGATAATTAATTAGTAAAATTCTATAAATCATACTAACATTCCACTATATAAAATATGGCATATTTATTATTATTAGATGATCTTTTATTGGATGATTATTTATCATATAATGATAATAAATGTGTCAGATTTTACGTAGTAGAATAAAAGTGAAATAAAAATGTAGTGTATAATATTACTCTATTAGTCATGTATGTGTATATATATATATATATATATTTTTTTTTAGTGCAGTTTATAAAATGGGCAAAGGAAGGTAAAACTAAATTTACATATTGGATTTTATAATTTTTATTCGTGTGATTGATATAATATTTACTTTATAATTTTATATAATATTAATTGAAAGAATAAAATTGTAAATATTATTTCTTAAATTAATATTATATAAATAGTTGGTGATTTTTTTTTTTAATTGAGTTAGAAGGGAGTCGAAAAAGTCAATGGGGAGGTGGTTGTTTGGAAAGGGAGCATGTAATATGTGTCGAGGCGCACTACCAAATATCAGCATCACGCACTTAGAATTGGCCCATTTACATTTCTACTTCCACGTCCCTTTCCTTTCATTTTGTTTTATCCAGACTCTTCGATGTTTGTGGTCGACAATAAGGAGGAATCGGAATATCTGGTAGATGCTTTAACAGCACGTTTGTCTGTGTTATCTGGATTTTTATTTCTTTATTTTTTAGCTTTCTCTACAGTCTGAGGAAGTAGGAATACATCTAGTTGAAAAATTTTAAATATAACTTTCGCACTACTACATTTTATTTAAAAAAAAAATGTGATTTATAAAATATGATAATAAAAAAATAAAATTACATATTTTTAAATAGTATGACTCTATATAATTGTAGGTAAGGGGTCGCGCCTAATCAATTGCGTTGAGCAGTCATGCGTCATGACTTGGAAACCTTCATTATCAATGCTATTCCTTTTTAAATATCACGCATGTCAAAAGTTTCCCATTGGGGGATTTGTCGGTGTGGCTATTAACTATAATAATTACAGACAATTGTCCGGCCAAATTAATAAAGCAGAAACAGAGATGTCCGTCCACCTGCCGTCTCTGCCCGATTCTTATTAATTTATATTTCGTAAAGAAAAAATTTATTCATCTTTCTATTTTTTTTATCTTTTTATCATTACATCATATCTAATATTATACAATAAATAATATTTAATTATTTAATACTATATTATAAAATAATAAAAGGATAATAAGAATTAAGATCCTATAATAAAAAGACGCCACATCACCCCTTTCATAAAAAATATATATTATATCCTTTTGATAATAACAGCTTGCCGCCTCCTAGAAACCCAAACATGAAAGACCTCGAACATAAATAATTTTAAATGGGCCAGCTCCTAAGATAGGAGGCATTACTTCTCTCTCTCTCTCTCTCTCTCATTGATTTTCTTTAGAATTTAATTTTTCAAAATCTAGATCGGAAATGGATATTATACGTATACCCTTTCAACATTTTCTGTGTTTGTTTACTTGGCAGTATTAGATAGATCATAAATGTTATAAGAACTATTAAGTTTATTTATATTTACATTTTATAGTATTTGTATGATTGTATCTTTACATTTTTCTCTAAATAATCTGAATTCAAAATATATAGTAGAGATGTAAAGTTCATCTCGATAAAATATTAGTCAGCCAGTGGGTTAAAAAAAAAGCATACATTTAAGTCTCGTTTAAATAGCGAAAATATTTTAGCTCAACATTACAATTTTTTCAAATTCTCACACAAAATATAATAAATAATTAACTTTTTTAAAATTTAAAATAATAATAATAATATTAAAAAATAATATTCTAACAATATTTTATTTAACTTTAATCTAAAATCATCTTATTTTACTATTGAAACAGAATCTTATTGGGCCAAAAAGTCACTATTTGTAAGCTAGTCGACCAATTGAGAAGCCAATTCTGGTGTTACCAGTTTTTGCCCAACTGGTTTCAGCCCAATAAGGTTCGTGAAATTAACACAATAATCCTCTTAATTTTAGCCCATGATCCCTTTTCCTACGACCTCGGTGGGATGGATGGGTACACAAGACTGCAAAAAGCCTTTACAAAAAGGAAGTTCTGGCGGATGCTATACCATATCACCAATCATGAGCTCCTAGACAGAAAGAAGTATCCTGAATAATTCAACTTGAAGCTGCCTAAAGTTAAACCGGCAAAAATAGAGCCGATTTTAACTTGGTCGCCAACGTAAGAACCGAAATAGTAAGAAAGTCTCGCGAACAATAAAATATGGTAGATGGTAATTATAAGGCGTATTAAACTTGATCAATCCAGAACAAAAACTCAACAACACGAAAGACAAAAGGCATAAAATAAATAACTAAACTCCATCAGTGAAAATCCAAAAGAAAGTAAACACAAGGATCACCGTCCCATAGTAAAAGCATAACCTACATGAACTTAATCGAACAAACTAAAACCCATGTCATCATCGGACTCTTCAGCTGGCTCTTCCTTCTTCTCTTCCTCCTTAGCAGGGGCAGCACCCGAATCAGCAGCGGCAACAGGGGCAGCAGCGAAAGCAAATTTGCTTGGGTCCTGCATTAATATCCAAAACAATTACTTCCACAAGGAAAAAAAATGGGATTTAAAAATCTGCTGAAGAGTAACAGAGCCAGAGTCTAATGTACTGATGCATAAAAAGACTAAAAATCGTTGTAGCGGATGAGATACCTCTAGGAACTCCTTAACTTTCTCTGCCTGGGGGAAGGAATACTCGGTGGCAACAGCAATAGCAAGAGCATTCTTGTAGGCATTGATGAACATATGCGGTGCAGCTGCTAGTGTTGGGTACGAGAGAGCCAGTGACAATGAAGTGACCATAGACACACCAATGGCAAACTTCTCAATAAGGTCATCCTCAGTCAGATCAAGTACCTCAGGGCTGAAGACTGAGCCATTGTCATAAGCAGATAGGACAATGAGACCATAAGAAAAGGGCCTTATGCCAAGTTTTGCAAGCAGGGCAGCCTCAGAGGAGCCAACCTTGTCACCCTTCTTAATAAGCTCCACAGGGGTGATAATTTCAACAGTACCCTTGTTAATCTTGGTTGGAATGTTAAGAACCTGAAAGACAATGGCATAAGACTCGGATGTTTCAAATTAATGAAAAATGGAAGTATTTTCAATTGAGATCACGGACCTGAAAGAAAGAGGTCTGAGAAGGGTCGAGTCCAGTGTTTCCAGGAGGTACAACAACATCAATTGGAGCAACTAAACCAACACGAGCAGGTGCTCCAACCTGTTCAAGTATGGAAAGTTATATTTACAGCAGTGGAATCACAACATAAGAAAGCACATTCTAAACACAAAAATCAGCGAACAATTACAACGCAACTACAGAAAATTTAGTAAAAACCTCACAAAATTACAACCCCATAAGTTTTAGAACACGATTATACGACAATATTCAACAAAGAAAATGAATAACTCATTTTCAAGAAGGAATGAAAACAAATATTTTGCAACACAGCCATACAACATCGGTACGTTATTGTTCATTGAAAACTTGATAAAGAACCAGGAAAAACACCTATTACTAACCATGTAAAAAAGAAGCCTCCTATAAGCAAAAAAAAATAAAAACACTCAAGCAACATGAACACCATTGCTGTTGTATCAGCAAATTGGCCAAACCCCAAAATTTGTAGGGATAAAGAAAACTGTGCACAACTTATTTCTGTTGGGATTTCTTGAGCAGGCTTCCCAACAATTTTCAGTGACTTAGTCGATGGCAACAAAAACTGCATTTAACATAAAGCGACATTTACCAAGGCTCAGTGTAACACAACCAATGGATTGATAGTAAAATGAAATAGAATATCTCACTTCGAGGGTGAGAAAACCTCCAAGAAAATTCAGAAGGAAGAAGAAGATGATAGGAAGAAGTTTCTATTACTTTCTGGTTAATTCTGCTAGAGCACTAAGGCTAGGTTTGGGTAGTGACGTGATCTCAAATGATCCGTGAATAGTAGGAAAAAAATTGATGAAAAAGTAATGATAAAATATTGTATAGTAGTGAATGGTAGCAAAAAGTAGTGAAATGTATGTGAAAAGTAATAATAAAATACTGGATAGTAGTGGAGTGATCTCAGCCTTAGGGCTCGCACATTTAGCTCGGAGAAAGATGCGATAAGTAGACCAAGGACATAAACCTACTCTATGGGTTCCGGCCCGCTAGCTACAAGTAGGTCCAACGTTACAAGCAGGCTAAAGAAAATAACATAACAAAATAAAAATAAGGCCCACGAACCCAAGACTCTGTTACAGATCCTTTCACACGTCGGGCTGTTACACTCGGCAATATACTTATATGAGCACCAGCACAAGTGGCTATAATTCTGAACATTAAAATACTAAGCAACGCGAGTCCAAAATAATTCCTCTGTTTTCTAGCTCTCCTCTAGGCCTGTGCAAAAAATGAGTGACCCGGCCCATCCGTGAGCATTATGACCCAACCCAAACCGAAAAATACGGGTTTAACTCTTGATCGGGTTCGACCCGTACAACCCACTTACAAAATCTGCAAATGAAACCCTAGCCCCCCTCCCAAATCGGTTTTAACCCTTCTCTAAGTACCGAAAATTACTTCATGATAGTGAAAGCTGCCGTTGAAGGTATAGAGTCTCGAGGTCTTCCTTGGTTTTTTAGCAGCTGTGGAATGCGTGGGTGAAGTTGAGGGAGGAAGACTAGTTACAGAGGACGGCACTAGCGGTGAGGTGGAGGACTTCGTCGATGGAGACTAGGTTGTTGAGCACAGTTAGTTGGGAGTGTGACTGTGAGAGAACCAAGACTATGGCGATTTGAGTTTTCTGAATTCATCTTCCCATTTTATCAAACACTTCACAAGCTTTTCACTCTTCTCACGCAATGCACCATTTTCTCTTTAATTCATTTTCCTAATTACATCCATTTCACAATAGTACATCCATTTCTATTTCCTCAGTCATTCTATTTTACATTTTTACTTCACTTTACATTGAGAACCATAACGGCGGGGTAGAGATCCAGAGGCAACCGACGAGGTAGAGATGGACGGCGTCTACACGGCGGGGTAGAGATCCAGAGGCAACCGAAGCAAGTCGGCGACGGGCAAGCAGTAGTGGTAGCAAGGACCTTGGGTTTACAATCCGTGAAGTAAGAAGTGAAATTGAGAGCACCAACTGTGGGAGTATGGCTTGAAGGAAGAGGAGGGTTGAAGACGAGGGGAAATAAAAAAAAAAAATACGGGTTGAATATGCGGGACTGGCCGGGCCCAAATGTTGAACGGGTTGCTCGGGTTGCAGCCCTACTCTCCTCCACGACCAACTATACTCACAAAGCATTGATAAGTAGGAACCCTACATACTTGTATATCATTGTGCATCAATATGGTTCCATTATCATTATATAAGAACAGCCAGTTCAAAACAGTCTTTGTTGGTACCCAAAATTCTGATTAAGTTATATAAAAACAGTTTAACCACTTGAAGCATAGAATTCTCCACTAGTGGACAACATGGAAATCATAAATACACTACACTAAGAGCAAAAATTCGACAAGAAATAATTCTAAATGCAAGGTAAAGGGGTTTTAGACAAAGGACCTTGTACTTGGCAACCTCTTCGCTGACCTCCTTCAAATCACCCTTCGTGAAAATCAGCCCTACGTTTCCCTAATCCAACGAAAAGGTGATATTTTTAAGGTGTTATAGATTTTTTTGTAGATTATTTTTAAGATATACCACGAAAATTAAAATAAATAAATAAAAGAGCGTGACGTACAACAAGAAGGGGAATGAGGTTGAGGAAAGCATTGTTGCCAGTATTCTCAGCATGGATCCTGACGGAGCGCTTCATCATGGTGTTCTTACCCATGAGCACCACAGAGTCGCCACGTAGACCTTTCCGAATATTCTGGAGCTGGTTGGATCCGACGTTGTCGGCCGCCACCACCAGGATTTGGGTGTACTCGTCAAGCAGCTGGCATAGCTTCGCGTCGTACGCGATCTTCTTTTCCGACTTCGAGAGCTTCCCTACCATGTCTACGATTCTATGGGTTTCGAAGAAAACGTAGAAGATAAAATATACAGAATGATTGGGGCTAAGAAAAAAGCAAAATCGAGGGCCAAGACGAGGCTAGGGGCTCAGTCAAGGCGGACAGCAAAACTATGCCGTCTCTTTAACCTCTCCTGGGTATACTAGGAGATGAGAATTACGGATCGGAGGTTTTAGAAGTGGGAGGACACTACCTGAAAAAACTGTGCCGCGGAGTTAGCCATATATACTGGACAGAAGACTGAAGTCACAAAAGGATTAGGGTTTTTCGAGGAAGACCTGGATCTGACGACTAATATGCAATATTCATCAGGGATCCGAGGGTCAAGAAAAGGTAGTTAGTGAGGTAGTGATCTGGGCATTATGGAAAAATTGGGCCTTGAACTGGGCCAACAATCCCGAATCGAGCCCGTGGACAAAGCTTGGGTTAGAACACTTACACAACTAACTAAAATTACGTTTGAATATTGGGATATTTTAAATTATTCTGTAAATAGTAATAAAAAAAAATAAAAATATAATGATAAGATGAATAATTATAAAAAATAGGTGAAATTAATAATAAGATATATTTAATTATATAAAAGTCAAGTTTTAACTTGCTGACTTGGCATTCAGTCCTAAAAAATTGGTTTAACAATTAATAAATTATCAGCACATCTTACAAACCAGCAAACTGTTTATTTGTAAAGGTTCAAGCGGTGCAATGAACTAGCAAAGTTGCAAACTGTTTATTTGCAAATAGTCAAAAGGTGCAATGATTTAACATATTTACAAAGGGTTAAGCAGTGCTATTGTTAACGTACTCTATAGTTTATTTGTAAAGTTCGTCAAGATAGTTAAAAATAAATGGCCAAGCACTATGTTTTGCACCACTGAAATAGAGTAACCTTTTCCCAACCGTGCGCCACAACCAAGCCATCCCACGACGCCAGACTTTGAAGAACCAAATGTCAATCGATGGAAAAGATTTAGTTTAGAGCACCGCTTAGACGTCAATTGGTGTTAAAAAAAAAAAAAAAAAAGAGCACCGCTTTTGACGAATCTAATTTTGAGGACTACAATTCAGCATAATTTTGTTTATTTGCAAAGAGTCGAGAGGTGCAATGATTCAGCATATTTACAAAGGGTCAAGAAGTGCAATTGTCAACTTGCTCTATGATTTATTTGCAAAGTTCGTTGAGATAGTTAAAAACAAATGGCCAAGCACTCCCATGCAGAGAAACAAGAATCAGAGAAACCACTCCCAAGCACACTTCCAGACCTAAACCCGTGCCATAAAGAGGAGAGTTCCTTATTGAGAGATCGTTACGTGTGGTGACGGCATGAGTGACTATCGATGGCGGCACAGTTAGGAGTGGTGGCAGAGCACGGGGAGAAAAGGAGGGAGAGCGAATTGTCATTCACAGCGGAGAGAGAGAGAGAGAGAGAGAGAGAGAGAGGCGGTGGCTTGGGGTGACGTGGGGTGCCCGGTGGCATTGTCTATGCAAGTGGCGACGACAAGGTGGGGCTGGCGAAGTGGCTCACGGTGGGGAGAAAATTTCTCTGTTTTCGGTGGTGTAAAACAGAGCAACCCTTCAAAAGTTTTGCGATAGCTGACATGGTGGGGTGGGAAGTTTTGTGGAATATGTTGTTGTTGCATGGTGGTTGATCGGGCTTGGTGGTTCCATCGTGCATGAGAGACTAGGCAGTGTTGGGTCATGGGTGGTTTTCGTTGTGCATTAGACTTTGGTCACTGTGGTGGGGGGTTGCGACGTAGAATCTAGCTTGATTATGGGGCTTGGCAGTGGCGGTGAGGCTTGGCAGTGGCGTGAGGCTTTGGTCACTGCAACGAGGGTCTTCGTGGTTTTGTGAAGGAAAAATAAAATAAAATATAGGTTTGGGATTGTGTGGTGACTAGTGGCAGCACCCGCTTAGTAGTTTCTATATCCAGAAAAGAACGTATATGTTCATCTATATATAAGCTAAGTGGTAGGAAAATCTTAGAGATGGAGAATGAGAGACGTACATGCTTGGGACTGCTTAGTTGCTGCAGTGCTATACTTTTGGGGGGTAAAACAGGGGCATTCAGTTCTTCTTCATCCATGGTTGGTTGCCCATATGAAACAATGCTAATATTCTCTATCGTTTATGTTCGTCCTACGCTTTCTACGGACCAGCAAGACTTCGGGATAAAATAAAAACAAATGCTGCCATTTTTTTCCTTCTCTCTCTCTGTTTTTATGTTTTTAACAAAACACTTCTAATTTGTTTCAGGTTTAAATAGATATAAAAAAATCCTATAAATATTATTTTATATTTTACATTTGTTTTTATATTTTAAAATTGAAGTCTAAATTGGATTATTACAGGGGATAAGTACACCGTTTGCAAGCAATGCAAGAACCGGATCATTTTGATGACAGTATCGGCCGCTGGGCTTGGAAAAGGTGGCAGCTTATTGGAGAAGCCTACAGTTGAGAAGACAACGTCTGGAACAAATTGTTAGGCACTATTTTTTCAAGTACCCCATTATTAATGAATTTATTATTTTAATCAAAACTTTACGATCTCTATCATACTTGAATAATTGTTAGGCAGCCTAGAAAGTGCAACCCTCGCACACCCTAGTGAAAAAAATGGTTAAATTTGGGTAACTGAAAGTAGTGAATGTGCACGTATTTGATTGATGGTTTTGTTTTACTTCTTGATTTGGTTGGTAGGTTTGCTGGCTTTAATGTCCACCTTTTGTGGGTTGTACACGGTTTCAATATTAGACGGATGCTTTTGTTTCAGTAAACTTAAACCACGTAGGAGATGGTGGAGGACAGAAGCAGTGGAGAGTGGATCGGCTCGACAATGTTTTGGTTAGGAAGAATTTTGTATTCTGATATATAAGCTAAGTGGTAGGAAAACCCTAGAGATGGAGAATGAGAGACGTACATGCTTGGGACTGCTTAGTTGCTGCGGTGCTATACTTTTGTGGGGCTAAAACAGGGGCATTCAGTTCTTCTTCATCCATGGTTGGTTGCCCATGTGAAACAACGCTAATATTCTCTACCGTCTATGTTCGTCCCACGCTTTCTATGGACCAGCAAGACTTCGGGGTAAAATAAAAACAAATACTGCCATTTTTTCCCTTCTCTCTCTGTTTTTATGTTTTTTACGAAACACTTCTAATTTGTTTCAAGTTTAAATAGATAAAAAAATCCTATAAATAGTATTTTATATTTTACATTCGTTTTTATATTTTAAAATTGAAGTTTAAATTGGATTATTGCATGGGATAAGTACACCGTTTGCAAGCAATGTAAGAATCGGATCATTTTGATGACAGTATCGGGCACTGGGCTTGGGAAAGGTGGCGACTTATTGGAGAAGCCTATAGTTGAGAAGACAACGTCTGGAACAAATTGTTAGGCACCATTTTTTAAGTACCCCATTATTAATAAATTTATTATTTTAATCAAGACTTTACGATCTCCATCGTAGTTGAATAAATTGTTAGGCAGCCTAGAAAGTGCAACCCTCGCACACCCTAGTGAAAAAAATGGTTAAATTTGGGTAACTGAAAGCAATGAATACGCAAGTGTTTGATTGATGGTTTTGTTTTACTTCTTGATTTGGTTGGTAGGTTTGCTGGCTTTAATGTCCACCTTTTGTGGGTTGTACAAGGTTTCAATATTAGACGAATGCGTTTGTTTCAGTAAACTCAAACCATATAGGAGATGGTGGAGGACAGAAGCTCTGGAGAGTAGATTGGCTCTGCAATGTTTTGGTTAGAAAGAATTTTGTGTTCTGATATATACTAAATCCCATTTTATAACCTACATATTCGGATATATTTTACAATCACTTATCTATTTTATGACAATCCGTGCATTGCGTAGCTTATAGGCTCGTAATAAATAGTAGTGAGGTATTCTCAGAATACCTAAGAATACCTTGACACCCAAACTAGGTAATGTTAGTAAAATCTAAAATATAGTTAAGTTTTGTATAAATGATCTACATTGAACTAGCTAAATTTTTTTAAGTACAGTTTGGATAGTAAGATGAGATAAAATGGTTTTAGATAAAAGTTGAATAAAATATTGTTAGAAGAGTAATGTTACATACAGTAGTGGAGTATGCAAGCGTCGTGTAGTAGCTTTGAAAAAAGTGAGGTCCACTATTAAAAAATTAATTTTTTTTCAAAGTGATTACGCGACACTTACACACTCAAGACTGCAACTATTATTTTTCTTGTTAGAATATTATTTTTTAATATTCTTATTGTTTTGAAATTTAAAAAAGTTGAAATTTTTATTATATTTTGTGTAAGAATTTGAAAATATTGTAATGATGAAATGAGATGAGACGAAACACTTTTATTATCCAAACGAGGTCAGTTTAATAGTTGGTCCCGTATTTATTTAATTTTTTCAAAGTGATTGCGTGACGCTTACACACTCACGAGATCAACTATCATTTCTCTTCTTAGAATATTATTTTTTAATATTCTTATTGCTTTGAGATTTGAAAAAGTTGAGATTTTCATTATATTTTGTGTGAGAATTTGAAAAAATTATAATGATGAGATGAGATGAGATGAAACGAAACACTTTCACTATCCAAACTGGGCCAATTTAGATTTTGACCTATAGTAACTCTAAAGGAATTTTCAAAGTTGGAAAGTCATTATTCACCCATCAAACCTATATTTTATTCACAAACTTTATTAAATTCTTTTTAAAATTTTCATTAGTAAACAAGGCTATATTATGTCCATATTTTCTAAGAAATATTTTTTGTAAACAAGATTATATTATGTTGGATGGTTAGTTTGATATAAAAAATAGTTGAGAAACAATAATTTTAAGTAAAAATTAAACTATTAATTAATATATAGCGTATATTTGTAAAATATAAAAAAGTTATTATTAAAATACATAATATTATATTATTATTTTAACTTTAAAATGAATAATCTAATGTAGATTAATATCTTTAATAACTTTGACTATAGCCAAAATCTCAACTTTTAACTAAATTTTAGACTATGAGTGAGGCTATTGTGCCGCCCCACTTTTATCACTGGGAGTATCGCCCAGTGATTTTTTTTTATATTTTTTAATACATTTAAATATTTTAAAAATATATATATCAATACATTTAAAATCAATTCCTTAATAACTAAGTAAAAAATAAAATAAAAATTGACAAACGATGAAATAGAGGATTAAAGTGAAGAAGCATACTAGTTTTATTCTTTAGACTATTGCTAAATCTTAGAAAAGTGAAAACTTACGGATAAGGTAAGGTTAGTCTTGAAGCCCCAATTTTGGCTCTTTAGACCGCCCCCCACCGGGTGATTCCGACAATCGCGTGATTGAAGTCCACGTACAGAGATCGGACGTCGGACTTCCGTTCACTCTTGGAGATTGAAGAAGATCGGGCGAATCACTGGTACCGTTAATCAATTCGAAAATGGCCCAGCTTCATCAGCAACAGGGTCATATGAAGAATTAAACTATCTTCTTTATTATTGCCATTGTGAGAATTAAACTAGTACTGTTCGTAGATATCATTGTGTTCCTTTGGTAATTTAGTAAGGAAATATGCTTGAGTCTGACCGAATGGATATATCCTGTTTAATAAACTAGTCGAGCAAGAGCGACATCTTTTGCTCACGCGAGAATGGAGATATCCTGCTTACCCACGTGGACATCAACTGAAAAACTGGATATAAAGGAGAAAAGTTGATTTTATACATACAAAGCGAGAGAGAGAGAGAGAGAGCCCTACTTTTCTTGCCTTTGATCTTTTGCAATACATGAGATAAGACTTTCCAAGTTACAAAGAATCTTTATTTTTACTACGTACGATTTCTGAAAGAGTTAAAATAAGGTGGTAATGACTCATAAATTGTTTGTCTCATAAAGTGTATCCAATGCTTATTGATGATAATCCTATATATCTCACATCGATCTAGGGAAAATCATACAATTAAGTGAAAACAATAGAAGATAATGGCACACGTTTTGTCAGTAGTGTACTCCAGGAAAGCCTTGGAAATTGGGTTTGGTTTGGTTTGTTTCTGTTTTTTGGTGCATTTTACTCGACCCGTCTGGTCTGATGCAACTAAAGTTGGGCTAACTGCGGCCTCCACAAAAGTTAGACCGACTCTTAGCCGGTTCCTTGATTGCATGTTTTGGTGAAATGGAGAAGGCAGTACTGTAGATAAAAAATAAACCTTAACAGTTACTCCAGCAATGAAACAATTAATACTACTAAACCTCAACAGAAAATTACCAGTGATCATTGAATGATTTATTTTTCCTTTGCATTGGCAGCGAAGTACTTATTAATGGAGTCCTCCAAGATTAAAGTCTCCATATCCATGAGGAGGCTCTTTGAAAATAACTATACATGGATACAGAAACTCTGTGACTTTCCCACTATGCCTGAAGAACATGATACGTGGCCTTTTGCAGTGGTTGATAATGATGCATAAGATTTCCACTGTTAAGGCAGACAAATGGGAGACAATACCTTCCATTCATTTAGCAGTGTGGTTGTGCAAGAAAGAGAATAGCAGCACGGAAAGGAGCGGAGCTGTGTTTTGTGGTAGGCAGGGCGAGTGGTGGGATGAGATTTTGTCATGGCTTTGTATTATTCGACTGACCTTTCCTGCTTCTTTTTCTCTGTACATATCAAATTTGATGTTACATTTCATTGATTTTGGTGCTATAATGATGTCGCAATTGAATACCCAGCATGCTGAGAAAAACTTGGAAATTTGCCTTGTTCATGAATTTACACCTCGCATGATGTCACTGAGATGTACCCACGAGTAATGGTTCATCGACAACAATTTCTATGAAAGAAATAGAATCACAAACTTGCTATAGTGCATGTACAATCATTAAAAAAGCTGAATTATAAGCTGGCCAGGATACTTAATTGCTTTAGTATTTTCTTTTATTTTTTGAATGGATTTTTTGTTAGGTCTATGGGTTACATAACTTCTTCTCAACCTTTGAGCTGATTAATATTTATTGTCAATAAATGCAATACAATGCGAGTCATGCCCACTTTCGAGCTCCTTTAATTTTACATTTATATTATTTGCTTATTTATTTTTTGCGTGGGGGAGGTTTAGTGCCAATGGTTTCAGGCTTTTAGCAACTCTCAAAATAATATATAAATAGGCCCCGAGCCCAAAGTTTGGATAAGGCATAGTCTAGGCCCCATACCGGTCATGCCGGTAGAAATTAATGATAACCCACGACCCATAAAATAAGAACAAAAAACAAGAACAACAGATTAATCATATTCCAATGCTTTAAATCCAACGCATAGAATATTTTGTAATAATGTTGGGCTTTTTCTAAACTTCAGCCCTTTTTTGGAGGGGAAACTTTAGCTTACTTTCTTGCCGTTGCTAATGGACTGATCACCACCATTATGCCAATGAGTAGTGTTTACTTAAAACTTTTTAAAATGTTAAAAATTGGTGAAGCACTCCAAGATCTGGGATGGGCAGATTGAAAAGTTGCGTGATTGTCATATTGCAAGTGTATTTATATTTGAGTAATGATAGTTATAGTAATAAGATCGTGTGTAAGTTCTGTATATTTTTTTTTAAAAAGTAGGGTCTATTATGAAAAAAAAATAATTTTTTTATATTTATTTATTTTTTTCAAAAGAAATATGCAAAATTGACATACTTTAAGACTGTAAATATCTATAAACAAATTAGTTTGGGACAATTAAAATGACGCAGAAGGAATATAAATAATTATGACCCACGCTGCGTAATGATTTATTTCGTGTTAGATATAAATAATGAACTTTTAATAAATAAACTTGTGGGGACTTGAAGTTGAAGCTAGAGCATGTCCTAGGATGCTTTGTTCCGTGACCCTCAGATTCTGGGTGGGGGAAAATGACAGAAAATATCAATAATATAAAGTGTTTAGTTTGCAATTTTTAATGTCACATATCCTAATAGTCCAAGCCTTTTCCTTTCTAAAATAATGTCATTTCAAGCAATGTTCTCTATCTTGTGGCCACCAAAAAAGAAAAATCCTTCTAATCATGATTATACGTTTGGATCCCTTTTTTTTTTTTTTTTTTTATCTTGCGTATAAGAATGGAAACAACACCATCCCACCATCCAAATTGTCATGCTGATATTATCAGAGATATACAGATAGTTGCAATAGGCAAAGATTGTCGAGTCCGAGGGATTTTTTTTTCTTTTGTTTCTTTTTGTTTTCCACAAAAAAATTTTCTAGTCGGAGGGGTCTAATCCCACAATCCGGACTTGACAATTATTGACATAGGATTAAAAAATAATATTAATAATTAAAATATGTCATAATTATTTATATAAAATCAATACATAAATGTTAGATGAGTAAAGTAGGTGGGTGTATAATGGTGTGCAATCGAATTGCATTGAGAAGCGCATTCGGTGACGAAATGGATTTGATGGGTGGGATTAAAATGGGGGAGGATGTGCTGTAAAATCAAGAAGATGGAGGAGCCATGCAAATTACCATGGATTGCATCATTAGTCAAGAGAGTCGAGAGGAAAAGGGAGACAGGGAGCATATTAGGGAAAAAGTTGAATAAAGATCAGGAAACCAGTAAGAATGTGGTCCCTCCCACCCACTAAACTTGTTTATTCAGCTCATGATAAGGGAAACATATGCTAATGGGGGGAGGTTTTCATTTTTTTTTTTTTTTTTTTTTTTTTATTTTTATTTCCCTTCAAGAAAGGGACTAAAGTCTCTCCATTAAATGCATGCTGCAAGCAAAACCTTTTTGACTGTGAAGGCTGGCTTCAGTACTTGAAAGAGTTGTTCACCAAATTCTTTTAGAGAAAAACGTTTTCGTCAAAGTTGGCCCCTCCAATCTCCATTATATGACTGCACCATGTATTTAGAAGTTGAAACTGAAAGGATGCCACATTGTATGTTCTTAGGCTTCTTTATTTAAAATGTCAAGTTGAATGAGATGATATTGGTTATCAAAACTATGTCTTGGATCAATATGGTAATGGTAACAAGTTTATTGTTTAAAAAGGGAAAATATTAACTATTTCTTTTATCTTTTCTTTTTTTTTAAAAAAAAAAAAAAAACTTGATGGTTAAGGAAGTGTTTGTTAGTAAATTGATATTTTTAAAAAATATATATATTTAAAAATGTTTAAAAAATATGTTTTTTTTTTTTTTACTCTTATCTATCTATACCTTTTATCGGTATATACCGATAGCAGCTCCCTCGAATAAATATGTGTTAGTGGGTAAATAATAACAAAGATTTTGAGTTCGTGCTAGTTCAGGACATTGATTTGGGCCCTTTCATCGAGAAGAAGTAATGGTGCCAATTTCGAAAGGGAATCTTTAAAAAAAAAAAAAAAAAAAAAAAAAGAAAGAAAGAAAGAAGAAGAAGGCGTCAAATTAGAGGGTCAAAAAAACGACTGGACGGCAACCACAGGGCTAATTAGCAGCATCATTAACGTTAGATTGTACTCACTAATGTTCAAAATATGATCCCCAGAAAAATACGATCCCGCCGCACAAAACCCATCCGTTATTAGATGTCCAGGAAGAGAAGAAAAAGGGATCGCTAGATTAGAGTAGCCATCCCTTTTTATTATTTATAAATAATATTATTTTGTAAATTTTATTAAGATTTGTTTGAATATATAAACTACGTTAAGATATATATTTGAATGTATAAAATAAGTTGACATATGTATAACTTTTTATAAAAAATTAAAAAAATAATAAATCCTGTTAATGATTGGTTAAAATAAATTGGGATGAGTTTGACAAAACCTAACATGTGCAGTGCTAAATTTGATATCTTTTGCTAAGGTGTTATTTGGATAGTCAGTTGAGATGAAAGTTGAATAAAATATTATTAGAATATTATTTTTTTAATATTATTATTATTTGAGTTTTGAAAAAGTTGAATTGTTTATTATATTGTGTGAAAATTAAAAAAAATTGTAATAATAAGATAAGATGAGATGAAACACTAACCTTCTCAAGATATGAAGATTGGCACGTTTTTGTTTTAGAATAAATTAAAACCTTGTTTGTTTTCACAGATGAGATGAGATGATTTGATATGAATTGAGATTAAAGTTAAAAGTTAAATAAAATATTATTAGAATATATTTTTGTAATATTATTTTTATTTTGAGATTTGAAAAGCTTGAATTATTTATTTTATTTTATGTAAAAATTTAATAAAGTTGTAATGATTAGATGAGATGATATGAATTGTGAAAACAAATTTGGCTAAGATTTACTATTAAAAAATAGATTTATTTCCCTGATTTAACCTTTTTCACATTTATTTTTGTAGGCGCTGTTAGAGCATTGGTAATGGCTTATACATTTTCATATTTATCTTCATATTTTCATAATATCTCTCTAAATTGGTTTACATTGAATTATGCATCTTTAAAATTTTGTATAGTTACGAATAGTGTTTCTTTAAATTTGAAAAAATACTATTCACTCTCTAACCATTATTTTATTGTTTTTTCTCTCTCCTACCCAATAAAATCAACTTTGTGTAATTTGTATTAAGATGCTTTTCATATATAAAATTTGTATTAAATTGATGATGCAAAGTGTTTTTTAATACATATTAATATTATATTGATAAAATTAGTCATTTTGATATATAAAATTGATAATATTTACATATATGAAATTAGTATTTTTAGCACATGGTGCTAATTGTAAATTATATAAGAAATAATAACTTTTAGAAAAAATAAAAAATAATAATATTTTCTTATCATTTAGTTGTCAATGCGAAAGTTTTTCTTAACATGCAAAATTAATCTTCAAAAAATATGATTTTAAAGATGTATTTTGAATATACATATAGAAAAACACAGTGATCTTAATTCAACCTCACTCTCTTTGGGGAATTGAACACGAATTACAATGACAGGAAATTAGAATTGAAAAATACTTGTTATAAGTGCTTGGTGTAAATGGCGTATAAATGTAACTGATGTGGAGATACTTGATGAGAGAGAAACCGAATTGATAAGAGAGATAAGAGAGAGCTGAGGAGAGATGAAGAATTATTTTTAAATTTGACATACTATGTACGATTGCACGTCAATTGTATTTACTGTCTGTATATAAAAGAATTGTTTGGAATTACAGTTGTCAGTAGGGAGAAATTGCTGTACTGAGATATAGATCTGCACAAGTGCACAGACTCGTTCAATCATTTTATAAAGCCTACGCAGCACACTCGGGAATCAGGGAGAGAGAGAGAGAGAGCAGGAAAAAAAAAAGAAATAGAGCAAGTACATTGCCAGAAGATCAGAAGATCTCTGCTACTGTTAATAGAAAACGAAGTGGCAGCGGAAAAGAGAGAGATAAGGATTGGTGCTGCGAGTGTGGTGTTCCTTTTGTTTTCTCTGTTCCATAAACAACCATCAATTTGTGCTCCCTTTCCTGCAAAACCACATCCTTAATTCCTCTCTTACAGGTGCTCCCTTTTCGTCAGATCTCGATTCTCAAAGCCCAGGAAGCCAGAATCAAGCTCCAAGAAACAATTACTGGGTCTTGCGCTTCTTCGTGGTTTCCAACTCAAAAGTTTCCCTTCTAAAAAAGAGTGTCACTGTTGTGTTTATTGCAGTTTTTCTGTTTTTTTCTCAAGCGCCGCTAATATGGCAATATTAGGTGAGAAAGAGACAACATTGTGTGACAACTAAGGAACTGCCAATCTTGGACTCAGGTTGACTTTTGAGAATCTGGGTACATTAATGCAAAACTGTAAGC
This sequence comes from Juglans microcarpa x Juglans regia, assembly GCF_004785595.1. Taxonomy (NCBI): domain Eukaryota; kingdom Viridiplantae; phylum Streptophyta; class Magnoliopsida; order Fagales; family Juglandaceae; genus Juglans; species Juglans microcarpa x Juglans regia. The sequence goes on from NC_054595.1 coordinate 29,392,119, forward strand.
TGTAATTTCCTTACGCAAAGCTGTAAGCTGTAACGGACCGCCAAGGTAATACGAGTGGCACTTTTGCTCTACTTTCTTCGGAAGGAAAGAAAACGAGGCGAGCACTAATTCTATCTTTCTCAGGAGTCGCAAAAAACTTCGGATTGAGGACTGTTACACATTTATCACAAAGAGAGTCCCCTGCTTTTACTCTGCTTCTCTGCTTGTCCCATTATAAATCCCCTGTCAAACTCTCAAGCACAGAGCCACAGAGACTGAGATTTGGTATCCTGCGTACGATCTTTTCTTGGAAAGATATTCTTGGGTTTAATTTTGAGATTATTTTCTGACTTTTTTCACTCGGTATGTCGCAGGCCAATTTCTTTCGTAATAAAATGTTACCACAGAGTCAAGCAGAGGAAGCCATGGTCTCGAGCTTCAACGTGACTGAGCGTGATGACAGAGAGGATGAGAAGTCAGATGAGCCAGGTTCTGGCCTCAAAAACTTTCTCTGGCACGGTGGGTCTGTCTATGATGCATGGTTCAGCTGTGCATCCAACCAGGTATATATTAGAACAAAAACACAAAAAAATCGAAGTCTTATGTCGGATTCTATTAACTATTTCCCATCAGTTTTATCTTAGAAATTTGCTCGTTTTGGTTTTTTATTTTTGGGTTTTACAGGTGGCTCAGGTTCTGTTAACGCTTCCATACTCCTTCTCTCAAATGGGTATGCTTTCAGGGATCATACTGCAGGTCTTTTATGGTATACTTGGAAGCTGGACTGCTTATCTTATCAGTATTCTCTACATCGAGTACCGAAGCCGAAAGGAGAAAGAGAATGTCAGCTTCAAGAACCATGTCATCCAGGTAATTAAGCCTTTCAACGACACCATGCAATTTCATGCAACTCAAATTTACAGTCCGAATTCCAGTAAAGAAGATGTTTTTTTCCTTTGTGAATCTATGGGCAGTGGTTTGAGGTGCTAGATGGTTTACTTGGTCCGTACTGGAAAGCCGTTGGGTTGGCCTTCAACTGTACCTTCCTCCTCTTTGGATCTGTTATCCAACTTATAGCCTGTGCAAGGTCCTCTTCCCTTTCTTTTTATAAACTTTTTTTTTTCTCTTTTCCAGTTTCGCTTATTGATTTTCAGCTGCAAGGGGATAACAGAAGCTGGGTTACGATTAATTTATTCAAAAGTTTGTATTTTTATGGGTGATTATGCAGTAACATATACTACATAGATGACAATTTAGACAAGAGGACATGGACATATATCTTTGGAGCTTGCTGTGCCACCACCGTGTTCATACCTTCATTCCACAACTACAGGATTTGGTCCTTCCTTGGACTGGGAATGACCACCTACACTGCTTGGTATTTGACCATCGGAGCCCTTGTTAATGGACAGGTAAACAATATTAACAAAATTAACTACGTTCCTGCTCTCCCCTGAACTTATTCCTCCCTTATCTGCGCTTGATGTGATTCCAAGCTCCACTCCATTCTCCTTTTTTTTTTTTTTTTTTTTTTTTTGTCTACTGGTTTGCAGGTAGAGGGTGTCACACACAGTGGCCCGACAAAGTTGGTTTTGTATTTCACAGGCGCCACCAATATATTGTATACTTTCGGTGGGCACGCCGTCACCGTGTGAGTTTGATTAAATCTCAACTTCTTAAAAACAGTCCATAATGCTGTTTTCATTTTGGAAAATTCAGAGAGAATAAAAAGGGTAAAATTGATTGTACCGTTTTGCCACCACATAAGGAATAGGAGCCAGTATCCATGTTTAGCACTAATTGATATTATTTCGATGTCAAAGAGATTTGAAACAAAATATTTATGGGCTTCGTTAATGAACCACATGTAGTTAATTGCACTTAGACGTTTGCAAGGAAAGTATATAACAAATATATTTTTTTCATTAAAAAATTTGCTTTTTCTGGTTGATTTCCAAAATATGCTCTGTTCTTTATAATAGGTAAGCAAAGAGTGAGGTTCCCTCCAATCTCTATAAACGAAGTGTCGGCATAAGTTCTGGTTCTTCTGCCTTTTGATTACTCTATACCAGACCATGTTCAATGTATTTGTTTGACAAATCTCAACTTTTAAGTCAGTCGCCTTCCATTTACAAAGGTTATGCACTTGGTCTTCCACTGATCTGACATGGCCGCAGCGGCCTTCCATTAAAAAAATGGCATGTCAGTACAATGGAGATTTGAGGTAGTGGGTTCATTGAATAGGTATTCCAAAAATTACGCGTTTGTTATATCCAAGTTGGGATTGCTGTATGCTTCGTTCAGTTAATGGAGTTTCATAAAATAGAGAATCTTCTTTCAATATATTTTGGCAGACATCTAATATTGGACTCCTGAGTGTACCTTACACTGTTCATTGTACCCGGGTCGTAGTTGAGAGTCCACTCATTGAAAGGCCACAGGATCTTGTGGGATTTTGCTACCTGGTTCTTTTTGTTTTGTTTTTTTTGGCAAGATAAGTGCAAAGGATTGATTCTTTTGTCCTACTTTGTGCCTCATAAGTCAGAAGTCTAAGAGACAGTTTCTTAATTTAAAAGAGGCATCCTTACATGTAGTCATATTTTCCCACTGGTCTTTCACAAAATAATAAAATGCTTTGTTTATGATAAACGGCAATTGATATGTGGTGGGGGAAAAGTAAAGTTTCCAGTATCATGTTCTTTACAGGGAAATCATGCATGCAATGTGGAAGCCTCAGAAATTCAAGTACATTTACCTCCTGGCCACCCTCTATGTGTTCACCCTTACTATTCCATCTGCAACTGCAATGTACTGGGCCTACGGTGACCAACTCCTCACCCATGCCAATGCATTTGCACTCCTTCCCCGGAATGGATGGCGTGACGCTGCAGTCATTTTAATGCTCATTCACCAGGTCCATGCATTTTCCCTTTTGACTCGATTATTGTAACTCTGCAGTCTAATGCACCAATGGAATTATAGGAATTAAGTTGTTGCATGTCATTGTCAGAGCTATTTAGTAATTGCATACCAATTTAGCCTAATGTACTAATGAAATGAAATTTCAGGAAATTGTAATTGCTTAAGATATAACTGTTGCTTTCTACAACATGTAAAACACAACATGTAAAACAGATCCATACATATCGCAAACAAACCAGCAGTTTTTAGCAAATTGCATTTTTCCTTTAAAAAAAAACTCAACGCGTTTTAGCTGATGTACTTCATATGATTGGGCAGTTCATAACATTTGGCTTTGCTTGTACGCCGCTTTATTTCGTGTGGGAGAAAGTTATAGGAATGCATGACACTAAGAGCATATTTTTGAGGGCGCTGGTGCGGTTGCCTGTGGTGATTCCAATCTGGTTCTTGGCCATTATATTTCCTTTCTTTGGCCCCATTAACTCCGCTGTGGGGGCTCTTTTGGTCAGTTTCACAGTCTATGTCATCCCCTCCTTGGCACATATGCTCACTTTCAGATCTGCATCCGCCAGACAGGTAAATGGTTTTAATCTGGCCCCCACTTTTCTGCATTTTTACCTTGTGGTTGTACTCTTATCCAACTGGCTTTGCCTAGTCCATCATCTAATGCATTACCACCTGCCTCACTTCCATCCATAATGTTGACTATAGCAATTTGATGGTCAAACATGCTTATTATATATCTTGTATGGGGGCCTAAATAGTTCCTATAGTCAGGTAAGAGGGCATAATGGTCACTTACAAATGCTTAAAATGGGATCTAATTGCTAATTAAGTGAATCTCAGCAATTGAATTATTAGAGGGTCTAATTCTGACCTCCTAGTCCTAGCGAGTAGTTGGCTCCCTGGCTGTTAGTCACAAGTCAAGAGCCTACCTAATTGTAATCTGTTCAAGGTCATGTGGAAAGATTTTCTGGTAGCCTGTCATTTTGTCTTCCTCTCAATGTTAACCTCATGATTTGTTGCTTCTGAGAAGCCTCACAACTTCTATACAAAACTCCTTTTTTCTTTCTTTTCCTTTGGGATGAATTTTCAGAAACTCTTTCTGTAAGCCCCATTGCTTTACTTTCTTATAGTCCATAAAGTGAGCTGTAGTGTTTGGGTTGGGAACACAAGAAAGGGTTCAAATTTGGATAGTCTCTGTAGCAAAATAAAAATGTTTCTTGATTTAAGCTAGTTAATGCAGGTGGTTTTAATGTTTTTCAGCCTAATTTTAGATTAACTAGAACATTTAACCAGTCTATGTGGGTGCTCTTAACCCACCAATCTTATCCTTAGGCCTAACTGATGCTTCCATTGACTTGGTGGGCTAATACATCGAGCTGATTCTACTTAAGTTATACTAATTAATAGATCCTATCCTCTTATTTTACTTTAAAATTGGTTAATCCGTTGACAGTACTTTCTTTCCATTCTCGTTCAAGCAGAACTCACAGACTTCAAGCTTCAAAATCAACTGTCCCTATAAACTTTGTAGCACGCTTCTTTATTTACTTGTCTTGTAACATTTATTTGTGTAACTATCTGTGAATGTAGAATGCGGCTGAGAAGCTTCCGTTCTTCCTCCCCAACTGGACTCTCATGTTTGTACTGAACACATTTATAGTGGTTTGGGTGCTGGTAGTCGGCTTTGGCTTTGGAGGGTGGGCTAGCATGAACAATTTCATCAACCAAGTCGACACTTTCGGGCTCTTTGCCAAGTGCTATCAGTGCCCGCCTCGAGTCCCAGGAGCAAAAAATCACTAATTTCTTCCTGCATTTTTCATAAGCAGCACCAGCATTTCTCCTTTTGGGATGTGGTGTATTTTCCCTATCCTTTTGTTTAGTCTAGTATTGTGAAAGGGGATGTTTCCTTTAGTATCAAAGCAACACTTGCATTTGGATTTCTTTTTCTTTTTTTCCCTACATATGAATGAAAATATATTCAAAGGATGCCAAGGCTAAAGGGGAGCGAGCGCCAACCAAGAACATTTATCATTTGATATCAAATCTTACAAAAGCTACGATGTCAGTTTTCCTTATGAGTTTTGGTATGCTTAGGGCCTCCAAATTTTCAAAGAATACTTTGATCACAAGGAAATTCTATGGGGCATTGTATTGTGGTATCTGCTTCACATGGCTTGCACATTTGGAAACTTGTGAGTTCTGACAAGCATTAAGCTCCCTACATGTGAGTTCACATGAGTACAAAACCGTATAATACTCTGTATAATATATATTAGTCTAAATTAAGCTCCCTTTGACTGGCTCTTTGTTTAAACCAAAACAGGCCAAAATACTCGAGTTTTTCATTGAGATTTCACGAATCTTAAGTACCGAAGATTAATTTTCCAAAACAAAGAAAATTCAGAAGATCACAATCAACTGGGGAAGTAACACTTCTGCTTTAGTAGCTCATGATTTTGGCAATGAACATGAATTCATTACCTGTATTTTACTCTCTTTTTGTTTAGCTCTCCACTCCCTACTTGCATATATTTTCTTTTATCAATTTAATGCCTTCTTGCTTGGTTATAAATATGCTCTACCAATGCTCTTCTTGCATATATTTGCTGTTGTGAGGATTTTTATATTATTGATTGAGAAAGAAGTAGCCAAAATATGATTTGGTAACAAAAAAAAAATGGTTGCTTTCGCTCCCCCATGACCAAAATTTGTCGTTTAGGAAAAGGCTTGGTGTTCCTATTAATTGGGTTTCAATCCCATCTTAAATTTTGCAAGATAAAAGAAATGTCTAGAGCCTGAGTAGGTTAGCTGCCTTTATTCTGTCTATGGCTTTTGTTCGTCTGCTTTCTGGTGTTTTGCTTCTGTTCTCGGTGTTGATATGGCATGTTATATATAAGAGTGCATGTCGTTTGGAAATTAAAATGATATGAGAATTTTATGAATAATAGTAAAATAATTTATAAATAAAAGTAATATAATTTGATTAGACTATTTTTTAGATTTTGAAAAATGAAAGAAAAAAGTTGAATAAAAAATATTATAAAGTTAAAATATTGTAATAATATAGTTTTATAATATTATTTTTATTTAAGAATTTGAAAAAATTAAAATTATTTTTTAATTTTTTATTTGAAATTTTAAATAAATTATAATAATTAATTTAAAAAAATTATAATGATTAATTTAAAAATTTTATATTTAAAAATAAAATAGAATGAGATAAAACGATGAAAATTCTATGTCCAGCCAAAGCTTGCGCTTAAGTCTGCTTAAGTGGCAAGACCTCTATATAGCCACGTGGAACTCCGTTAAACCAAAACGGTTTCACTTCTTTCGGAGTTATATGGCACCGGGACGTGGACTAAAATATATTTCTCGCCAGCCCCTCATATCCACTGAATCGCTCACGTGTCCATTTGTAATTGGTGGTCCTGGGTTCGCCTTTCGATGGTCCGAAAATAGAATAGGAAAGGAAAATATCAGCAAGCTGGTATTTAAGCAACCCGCAAACCTTGCAAGGTCATTCGTTTCCCTCTCTAGCTTGGCTTGCTCACTCTCACTGGATAAGCCTCAAAGAACTCTCGAATCTTCCATTTACAAGCTTTCTATGGCTTTAGGATTTCAATCAGACTAAAGCCTGTCGTGCACTCAGAAAATGAATTTTCCAGCTACTTTTCGCATATCACAGTGCAGCTCTTGCTGCGATCTCCGTTTTCAGCCCTACTTTGCTTTCTCGACTGGTTCTTGGAAGCAACCTTGTCGTTGGAGCACCTCGAAGTCGAAGTTGTACCAGATTTCTAGGTAACTATTTTTTGCAAGTATATAGGCTTATCAGTCACGATTTTGAATTGTACAATGGTTATCGAATTTACATTTCGTTTTTTTTTTTTTCAATTGGTTATTTTTTTATAATTAAGACCTCGTGGGAAGCGAGAGATTTCCTGTAGAGCGACTGAGACACAGACTGAACCAGATAGCAATGAGGATAAGGTACCTCTACTATCTTATTTTAATTCTTAATTTTGTCTGAGGTGGTATTATAATTGCTTGATTCAATGCATTACAGAACGTTTGAGTTATGAATTGGTTCACAGAGTGCAACATAGTTTTAGTTACAAATTTGTTCACAGGGTGCAACAGAAACCATGAAAAAAAATTAACTCCTATGTTTTACCTAACTTTCGTTCAATGCAACAATTTTTTTTTTTTTTTTCAAAATTGGCAATAACCATAACTGATTTTGAACGCTTTTCTGACTATTTCTAGGACAAAGAAGTGCGTGAAGATGAGGTTTCACCTTCCATTGATTCCTCTGTGGAAGATAACTCTCAGCTTGATTCTCGGCCTTTTCTTGCGGAACAAATAAGCAATAATGATGAGGAAACTCCGACTCAAGGTGCTGTCCAGGTACTTTTGTTTAATATGGACGAAGTAATAGTCAACACGCCATAGTTACTGCTTGATCGGAACATGATTGCACTCTCCAAGCAATTAGATGTCACTTTCTTTTTTTTCCTTTATGTTAAGTGCAATTCAATGTCACTATCATAGCCTTTCTCCTTGACGGATGTGTAAATAAAATTTGATTATATTCTTTTTCAAGCGGCGCTTCTTTAGGTTGGGTTTGGATAGGCAGTTTAGATGAAATGAAATGTTTTGAATAGTAGTTGAATAAAATATTATTAGAATATATTTTTTAGTATTATTCTTATTTTAGAATTTGAAAAAATTGAATTGTTTATTATATTTTTATACGAGAATTTAAAAAAGTTGTAATGATGAGATAAGATGAGATGAGATAAGAGATATTGCGTATCCAAACTGAGCCTTAAAGTAGAAAGCCAGAGAGTTTTTTTTTTGTTTTGCCGTATTTTCCCCAGGTTGCTTTCTATACATAGAAAATTCGACTCCGTTATGTTTTTCGATCATGAACTTATGTTGACTTCATCTTCAGGATGATTGTCAGTTAAATTTTCATTCCTCCTCTAGTAAAGGGTTGTGTTCAGGATTGGCTTCCCTTACAAGTCTTCGTTTAGTGCAAGACAGTTATTTTCACGAGCATGGAACTTTGCGCCTTTAGGCCTGGTTTGGATAGTGAGTTGAGATGAGATGAATTGAAATGAAAGTTGAAAGTTGAATAAAATATTGTTAGAATATTATTTTTTAATATTATTATTATTTTTGGATTTAAAAAAATTGAATTGTTTATTATATTTTGTGTAGGAATTTAGGAAAGTTGTAATGATTAGATGAGATAAGTTGAGATGAGTTGAAGGGACTTTTGTATCCAAACCAGGCCTTATTGTGTTGAGATTTTGTTTGAAACAGGATGTTGATAGTGTAGAAGTTGCAAGCGGATCTCCTCTGCCAGGTGTGAAGGTGATTATGATGAGTGCTTGTTATACCTTGCATTAGAAATTACTTGTATTATTTATCTGTCCCCTTTGACATTTCTTTAGTAAAAAATCTCTGAACAGCCACAGCAACTGGATGAATTGATCAGGATACCGAAGGAAACAATTGAAATTCTCAAGAATCAAGTATTTGGCTTTGATACATTTTTTGTGACCAGCCAAGATCCGTATGAGGTGAGTTAATTACGTACAGGTTTGAATTTCACTCAGGAATTCTACTCGTAACACCCATATAGCTTCACTGTCGTGGCAGACAATTTTTTTTTTGATAATTGATGTGACAGGCATACCAATGCCTACCATGTCAATGATATTACACAGTTGTTATACTTGGGGTGTTATGAGTAGCAAGATTCTTCCACTCCCTCCCTCCTGTTCCCTCCCATAATGCTAGTTGGCAACTTCTATTTGAAAGGAAGTTTAGGAAAAAAGAAAAAAGGAAAAAAAGAAACAGTAAAAAGATTTGCAACATGTTATACTTTTTCTAGCCCCAGCAATTCCACCTCTCTTTTTTCTTTTCATATTTGGCTTAACCTACTACGGTGCTACCTATTAAAGTCTCCTCATCCTAACATGTTGGGTTTATTATGTTACTTCTGCCAGGGTGGAGTGTTGTTTAAAGGAAACCTGCGAGGGCAGGCAGCTACAAGTTATGAAAAGATAGCAAAGCGACTGCAGGTATCTGTAGCTGTGCTTCTATATTGTATTTATAAAGTTCTACTGATTTTTTGTTTAACTGAATTTTTGTACCCTCTATATTTAGGATAAATTTGGGGATGCATATAAGCTTTTTCTTCTAGTAAATCCCGAGGATGATAAACCCGTGGCAGTCGTAGTTCCAAGGAAGACATTGCAGCCAGAAACAACGGGTACTTATTCAGATCTTGCACATAAATTACTTGTTCTAATTTTCATAATAATTTCCATTAGACGCTGTGAATCTGAATCACTATATATTTTGTATATGATGAATTTGTTATTATGTTTTGCAGCTGTCCCAGAGTGGTTTGCTGCTGGGGCCTTTGGATTGGTCACAGCGTTTACCTTACTGCTTCGGAATGTCCCTGCACTGCAGTCCAACTTATTGTAAGTAATCCTATTTCTATATTTCATGTCGTATTTAAGTAACTACATGGTATGGCTTGTTTTGAACCCACAAAATCAATTTCATATCTTGTTCCTTTACCAATTTAGAAGAGTTAAATATTCTAATTTTGTGGCACACATCATATTTAAGATTCTTAGATTTTGTTCAAGTAAACTAGTTTATCAAGGATTCCTTTAAGCTGAGCATACTTGTCGTGTAAGAGGACCTTGACTTGATCAAATGCTTCTTTTTTGCTTATAGAGACATTTCCTCCTATTTGAAAATGTTCTTAATTATAAGTGCTTGTTTCTTTTAGTTGGAGAAATTTTTTAGTTAATTATCTGCTTCTGAGATTTTATCTTGAACTCTGATGTGTTGTTGTGCAAGCATTTATTTTTCAACTGAAGTCAACATCAGCTGTATATTAATTTTTTGACCTCAAAGGTGATAATATTAATGTCCCAGATCAACTTTTGACAATCTCGACTTGTTAAAGGATGGACTTCCTGGAGCATTAGTAACTGCGCTTCTCCTGGGGGCACATGAACTTGGCCACATTTTAGTTGCAAAAAGCACTGGAATTAAGCTTGGGGTGCCATATTTTGTTCCCAGTTGGCAGGTGACATATGTGGTTGTTCTGTAGTGATTCTTTTCTATAAAGGAATCTATTTATGTATGATTTTTTACATTTATGTCGATGGATCTTTGTAGTTTTTCTTATATTTATCCTATTTTTCCCGGATGCATTTAATGAGATGCCCGTCCTAATGTGACACTGAATCTAGAAGTAACTTTATTGGATATTGACATCTGATTGTTGCCAGACTGACTTTAAATAACCTAAATGAGGAAATTTTCTTCTGGAAATGCTCTTCTCCTACCCCTAACAAAGAGTAACTGCAGCATTTGACGCTACTTTCAATGATTGTTTTGACCAAAGTTGCAAGAAATGTGGAGCAAGTATAATCAGAGTGGCTATACCGGTTATTTTGATTTTTCTGCTTGCTGCCTACTCTGATATGGAATTACTTAAACAGCTATCCCTTAACAATTTGTATGGCATTGGTCTCATTACCACCGGGCAGTTATGTTGGCAATTAATTCGTGCCATCTTCCAATTTGTGGTATTTTTATTTTTTATGAAAATCTAATGAGTTGTTTTGGTGGCAGATAGGCTCTTTTGGTACCATTACAAGGATTACAAATATTGTACCCAAGCGAGAAGATCTTCTGAAGGTTGCAACAGCAGGCCCATTAGCCGGGTTTTCACTTGGTCTTTTTCTTTTGCTTTTAGGGTTCATCGTACCACCTAATGATGGTATTGGCGTCCTTGTTGATGCTTCTGTATTTCATGAATCATTTCTCGCCGGGGGTATTGGTGAGCACTTCAGTCTATATGTTGCCTGCAGAACTTTGTGTGCTAATGCATGCACATGTTAAATTGTGGGTTCGAGTATTCTTGATTTTTATTTTGTTTAATCCTGGATATGACAGCAAGCACATTTATTTTTCCAGAAATCCCTTGTGTATTCTATATTCCGTGATCATGTTATATTGGATTTTGTTTCATTTGTGTAGAAATAAAATATTCACTTGTGACTCTTGGTTATTTTATAGCGAAGCTGGTTCTTGGCAATGTGCTCAAGGAAGGCAGTACCATATCTGTTAATCCTCTCGTGCTATGGGCATGGGCTGGACTCCTAATTAATGCCATTAACAGTATTCCGGCAGGAGAGGTTGATGGGGGAAGAATATGTTTCGCCATATGGGGAAGAAAGGTATTCCTTTGGAAGTTGAATATACTTTACTAGAACCGGGGAACATTGAACCTGATTATTCTTACTACTGAAAGTCTTCTTTCACGTTGCTAATAAGCTGGACTAAGCTGCTGAGCCCCTTGAAACATCTGATCTTCTATGGATATTCAGATGTAGAGAGAATATACTGATTAAGCTTTTCATCTGACAGGCTTCATCTCGCTTCACGGCTGCCTCTATTGCACTGCTTGGACTATCCTCACTATTTAATGATGTGGCATTTTATTGGGTAGTTCTGATATTCTTCTTACAGAGAGGGCCAATTGCTCCACTTTCAGAGGAAATAACTGATCCTGATGAAAAGTACATTGCCCTTGGAGTACTAGTTTTGGCTTTAGGTTTGTTGGTATGCTTACCATACCCCTTTCCCTTTACAGATGAAGCGATCACCAGTCCATTTTTGTAGTATTTGTCTTAGAACCCAAATGTATTTGTTGGACAAAAATTATACTTTGAAAAAAATGTTCGATATTTTTTATTTATTTCATCAATTAGCAAATTGATGTTACACTCAAAATTTTTTGTTTGTCTAAAGCCATTCTGCCTATTAGTTAGGGCGGAAACATTGGTTTCGAGAGTTTGGCAGATAAATAGGGAGAGAGCGTCGAGAACAGAGAGCCAGCCTATCAGTATCAAATAAAAGATGGCGGTTGTGATGTTTTAAAATGCAATCTAAGCACCAGGAGAATAATGAGGTACCTCGGTATAACGTATAATACTGACTATTTGCCAATAATACTGACGGTTTCAAGTATTGAGATTCAAGATGTTCCTAGAGACGAGTTGTGTCACTGCAGTTGGTCTCTTGAATTTTGATAGCAGAAACTAGGGATTGAATTATAATCTTGCTTTCTGCAGAAAGGGCACTCTTTCATGATTATTTAAACCCATCCACTTTGGACGTGCTTGGGGGGGCCACTGGATTTACTCCATGTTGTCACCACCTTCCCGAAAGCTGAGTTTTTCCTTCCCACTTCCTTGATTGTTGAAACTCCTCGTACTGATTGCCCCTTGCTCTCACCTTAATAAACACGGTAACGGTGACCCAAATGAAGGGGAGCTGTCGCAATATGGGGCGTGTCCGTGACATTAGAATATGGTGGCACAGGACGGTTTGGTGATGGCAGTTAAATGGCTTTGAAGCTTGATTTTGATACGCCTACATGTGGTCCATCTACTAAATTTGTGATTCCCAAAACATATCTATGTATGGTATGGCAGATCCATTCCTCTCACGGGGTTTCGGTTATGTTATGTGATCCAGCTTTTAATTTTAGACTTTAGATAAAGGGAACTATTCTGTTGCACGCCAACCTTGACCATTGCTTGTATGCATCTTTCGGCAGTTAATTGCCCTCCATGTTCTATAGCTTAGTTTGTCTGGAAAGACAATTAAAGCCTTGGCATTCCATGAAAAGTAGAGAGGTTTTCTTTTTTCATCACCAACTTGTTATTACTATTAGTTGGGAAGAGATGTGCAACCCCACCCGTGATTTGGCACTTTTGCGTCTCGAGACCCCAGTTTTTATGAAGTGAACATTTTGAAATCCAAGTTTTTCAACTTTTAATTTACAGTTTTAAAACAAATTACATTAGTAATCTTGAATGCACTTTTAAAAGAAAGAAAAAAATAAAAACTGGGGATGCATTGTCACATTTTCCGTTATTTTTGTTATTAATGTTGTAAATATCAATCAGAAAGCTTACCTACATATGAAAGGATTGATGAAATACATATAACAGAAACAGGTGCGCAGCTTGAGGGATTAAGATTACTCTCCACTGCATTACTCACAATTTGATGGATTGGCATTTCTGTTACCACTAGCCGAACGATTAGCGCCACTGCAACCAATTTCATTGATTGGGTTTACTCTACATAGACTTGCAGTCCAATCGGTGACAACGAGGGCTTTGATTTCGCTAATTTCAACGTCCTTGCAGATAAGTGGAAACACGGCAGTGTAAGCAAGCATGCTTCTTCCTTTACCTCGAATTACTTGTCTCAGTAAAAGCATTAGAATGAAACAAGAATAGAAGTAAATTGGTTGCCAGCTGATTAGTGATCTTGACTTGAATCAGGGAGTAGGGAGGGAAAGTAATCCGATTCTAGTTTTCAATGACAAGGGTCAAAACTTTCAAAGCAAGTACACAACACAAACGTGTAAAAAATGGTCAGGACTGTTCAGTATACAACTAGTTTCCCTAACTAAACAACCATGAATTACATAATGTTAAATTCCCATAATTCCAGTAAATTTAAAATAATTATAGAAGCATGACTTGGGTCAGTTCATTATAGGAAGTGGATTCTCTTTTAGCTGTCGGAATGATTCAGATTCACAATGAAAATATAGGAAGACTACAACACAGTAATATCTCAGCATAATAAAGCCTTAGAACAATCACCTGCCATGCATTCTAGCGGGTGATCGACCACCCCTGTCACTACCAATATCATCTTCTAGTTCACTTCCATACAAACATAGGCCATTATTGTTCACACTAACTTCGGAACTAGCATTGCTGCTCGTGGCAAGAGGAGAGTCTGAAACACTAATAGCTCTGCTTAGTGCAGGCCCGGACCTTACACTGTACATAGACGATGCTGGAATATTTGTCATCAGCGGTCGTAAATTACCTGGAATGCTTCGCCTTATATCCTGCTTGAGGGAAATTTTTATCAGAAATTTGACTTGGAAAATGAGAAGGAGCAAATTCTGAGTCTTCAAAGTAGAGTAATATGCCAAAAATTAGCAAGAAAGAGGGATGAGCATGGCATGCCAGATTTATCAAACAATAATCTGCAAAAATTGCACATACCATATGCCTTATAGCCATATCTAGGGATTTCTTTGAGAGTGTTCTTCCAAAGCCCAAACCGTCTGGGGATGAGGATGACTTCCCTGAGAGATTACTGTAAGAAGAATGTTTGTCATCTTGCTTTGGCGGTGCCAGTTTCCGCATGTTTATTACCCTTTCAACCATTTTCGTTCCAACTAAGCCTGGGCTCACATTGTCATTAACTTTAGAATACCCACGATTTACAGCAGGAACGGAACTACCACTGCCATGAAGCATGCCATTGGATACTCGTCCTCTTGAAGGAGAGCACGATTGCCTTCTTGGTCTTCCATTAGAACCAGGCTCGATGGAGGAAGATCGAGAACTAGGTTGTCCAGGCCTACCCCTAGTAGCGGATAGTGGCCTATCAAGAACTGACGTCCTTAAATTTGGTGGGGCATCAAGTGAGAAACCAGGCATCTCTGAGGGTTTCCATGGTCTGGACTTCACCGTTGGGGAAGTGCCACGTGATGGCACAGGGTTTCTTGATGTCATTGGAGCTGGCTTTGAAACTGAAGAAGACGACTTAGTTAGAGGAGCAGAAACACTGGTAACACTCGATGGTGTGGATGGTCGTCTGGTAGGTGTTGCAGCCCTAGATGTGGACTTGGATGGAGGCAAAGTGGTTCTGGCAGTTGGAGTTGAAGACCTTGCTGTAGACCTGGATAAAGGTGTGGAGGATCTTGCCGGTACTGTGGGCTTCACTGCAGGAACTGTAGACTTAGTTAGAGGAACCGTAGACTTAGTTGCAGGAACCGTGTACTTTGTTGCAGGAATTGTGGACGTAGTTGTAACAACTGCAGGCTTAGTTGAAAGCAAGGTCGCCCTTGATGTAGGTGTCGAGGATCTTGAAGGTTTAGATCCTGTGGTCAATGTAGGGCGTCCAGTTGGTGTGGCAGGTCTTGATCCTGGACCCCCTGATGATGAAGGCCTGCGAGTCCCAGTAATTGAAGTCTTAAACCCAGGGGAGGAAGCTGCTTGTTTAGATACTAAGTTGCTCCTTGTAGTAGGCTCTGGCTGTAGGTTTGCTAACTAAAACAAGAATGGAGGAGTTATAAAGAAAAAACAAGAATGAAGGAATAACTTAGTATGTATCCGCCATGAATTCAAGCATAATGTTACTGCCAAAATATAAATAGCGGACTGCCATTAAAAGTGCCTCGTGGCCATGGAATTTCGAAAGATTACTAATTTTTTTTATTGGAATAAAGATTAATATATATTGGAGAATTTATGGAGGACCTACAACAATTTTTAACTCTGATAGAAACTAAAGCCTAGAACTCGCTTAACACTCTTAAAACTAAGATGTCTTAGTTTAGTCATGTTAAAAATTGGAAATTTTAAGTTCAGGCAATTGCAAGAGCACCCTGTCAGACTTGTGATATGTTAATTGGTTCCAAAAGTTTAAATAGTCTGATGAATGCACAAGTGAAATTCTGAACCTCAACCAACCATCAAGTTCTGAGGATAAAAGTGTATCAAAAACTATAAAAGTTTCAAACTGCTTACCCTAGATTTCAGCACAGTGGGGCGAGCCTTTGGGGTACCAAGCTGACTCCTTACGGTCTTCTGTGATTCCACCTCCAAAGAAGGAAATAGAGGTGTACCAGGAGGGGTTAGAAGCCTGAAAATAGATCAAAATTCTATCAGCACCAACTCAAATAACACAGTACCAGTCATAGTCATTTTTATTTACCAGTCATAGTCATTTTTATCATTTTCAGAATTGAGGAAATCATCAGCACCGGTCTTGCGGGCTGGCGCCGGCATCGAAGATGAAATATTAAATATAGGAGAAGTTCCAGGATTAGATCCTGCAATACGAACAACACCAAATAACAAACGCAATATCAATCATCAAGACCAATTGCTCTATCTGAATTCAGCAAGATTACGTACAAATGAAACAAAAATAGAACCCCGTTATCAGCGGAATGGACGAACAATACAAGCGCAGTAGAAGCAAGATATGTCTTTTAGTTTTAGTAATTCTACTTTCCACGAATAACGTAGAAGTGAGAACGCTCATTGTATGTTGTACACTATCTAAGCCCTCAGAAGCACAAAACTCCCAACATCGCTCGAACAAATAGGTACCTAAAGGCGCGTCGAAATCTTCCGAATTGTTTAGAAGAAGATCATTCCGTTCTTTGTCGCACTTCTTCATCTCAAGGAACAAGGCGAGTTCTTCGTCCTTCTCCTTCATCATTGAAGCCCTCAGAGCCAACTGCTGCTGCCTAAGCCTCATCGCAGCTGGCATTTGCGATTCCTGAGCCCTGAAACTCCGATTCATCTCCAAAACCTAGCTCACGGCTCTCAATAATATAAATTAAACAATAGCAGATCAAAGTAAAGAAATCCCCAAAGCTCTGAACAAAAACGTAGCTTAGCTTATCACGTCTCTGACCACAGTAACAATTTCTAAACACTCCACAACAATTTAGATCTGCAATGGAAGCGTAATCTACCGCATTTCGCAAGGCTCACTTCAAATCATAAGTTTGACCTCATCCAATGCTAGCGGCTTGCAGAAAAATCCGAAAGCTCAGCCCAGGAAAATCGCCATTGTAGCAAAGCAAAGCTGAAGCCTATAAGTATAGGAGATAGAGATCGAGATAGAGGGAACCGCCAATGAAGCTGAACGAAGCCAAAGACAGAGAGAAAGATCGGGAGATCATCGTTGAGAGGGAGGCAGAGATAGTGGCATTTGAATGGTAAATAGGTGGGGGAATGGAATGGAGTCCGAAACGGAGAAAATAGAGGGAGACGAATCTATTACATCTTGCGTGGTTTCTATCACTTCAACTTGAAGACTACGTTTTGAGGTTGGGCGTTTAGGTGGTCTCGATAATGCCCTCTCCTCCTCCTCTTTATTTTCCCATCTTCCCGTGCAATTTTTTTAATGCAAAAACTAATATTTAAATAAAATAATATTATTTTAATAAAAAAATAGCACCATTATATTAATTTTTTAACTCGTTTTGATAGTGAAATGAGATGATTTTAAATGAGTTGAATAAAATATTATTATAATATTATTTTTTTAATATTATTTTTATTTTAAAATTTAAAAAAATTGAATTGTTTATTATATTTTGTATGAAAAAATTAAAAAATTGTAATAATAAGATGAAATAAATTAAGAGTGTTTCTGTATCCAAACGGGAACTTATGAAATTCTTGTATATTTATAAATTCTGTTGGTCGATGTTTATATTTTTTTGAAAAATTTAGCATTTTGTGACGTTTATAACAAATAATACTAAAATTATTATCTTATTTTGTTGAGCTTAGAATGAACCATGTCAGCATAATAAAATAGTAGGAGATGTGAAGAGAGTTTCTAACGTCAAACTATTAAAGTTGTTACGATGTTTTCAAACTATCATTAATTTTGCAATTAACTCAATAATTTAAATTAACTATTTTAAGATAACGTCACGTATTATATTTTGATCCATCTCAATGCTTAGACTCTAACGAGATAATGGGTTGTAATTTATGTTTCAAAGTTAGGATTTAAAAGATAGCTTTGATACTTTTATGGACAATTTTGAGAATAAAGTATAGTGTACCCATATTAGGGTGAAATATCCATTGAATAAATGATTGGACATACCAAGATTGCTTAGAAAACTGGCCTTGTAGCACAAGCCAAACACGATTGTATGTACCTATCCATATAGATTAAAAGATTGATGAGTTTTCCTCAACTAGAAGTTACCAAGTAACTTGAATTCAGATTACCAACCATAACAAACATAAAAGATTAAAAAATAAATAAAAATAAATAACTATTATGTGTTGTTAAATGACAGGTGACTTTCATTATGGAATTCTTATGTGTATCTGATCTGATATATTGAATAATTAATTGAAAATGGGATACAAATTTGGAGTAGGATTCAAACTCAAGACTCACATGTATATATATATATATATGTTATACTACCGTGTATCTAAATTAATGAAAAATGGGTGAATATAATCACATAATTAGTATTTATAATCAATTACTTCAAGCCCATCCGCTACTTCACATACCCCAAGTATTTTCAATTGAATGAGAAATCAAGAAGAATTAAAAAAGGCAAATGATCTTGCCAGGTAAAGTAATTTTTGTAACAAATTACTCATGTGTAAAGATACAAAATGAGAAAATATTAGTGTGAAAATTGATGTTAAAAAAAATGCTTGGTTCATAAAAATATATTAATAGAAATATAAAAGCTGATGTAACTTCTTGTTGTGCTACATCATATTGTAAAATTATTTTTTCTTGTAAAAAACTTATA
The DNA here is from genome assembly GCF_004785595.1 of Juglans microcarpa x Juglans regia. Lineage (NCBI taxonomy): Eukaryota > Viridiplantae > Streptophyta > Magnoliopsida > Fagales > Juglandaceae > Juglans > Juglans microcarpa x Juglans regia. Next base: position 29,410,486 of record NC_054595.1, read on the forward strand.
AAAGAAAAATCTAGTATTTCTCAATAAAAACAGAGACTAATGGGCTTGGGCCACAAGTTGAGAATGGTATGCATTATAGCCCGGTTCTCTCCTACTGGCTACTTGGAGGACCACACTCGCGAGTAGCGAGCATTTCGCTTTGAAAATATACCAGACCTATTACGTGTCTGTACACAACTGCCGGCCAGCCATGGCATCTTTCACCGACTCGTTCACTCAACACGGCGGCGACAGTCCCCGACGCCGGTCCTAGTCGTCCATTCGGTGACGATGATCCCCGCCTCCCTTCCCAGCGATTTGAGTCATTCACGACTCATTTTGCTGACTTCGACTCAGTCAAGGACTTGGCTATCAACTCATCGATCTTCCAGAATAAAAATTACAACTCCTTCTCTTTCGGAGATGCAATGGAGTCTTAACATGAAGATGATTTGTAGAATTATAATCTTGTTGGGAGAGAATTCCATTGAACCTAACGGGTTTGGAATCATTTCATGGTCTAAAAATTCAGTAATTTGAATTGGATTTTTAAATTTTTGGCCTATTAATTTTTTATAAAATTTTTGATTAATTTTAACGATTTTAAAATAAAAAATTTGGACCTTTGGGCCTAATTAAATCTAATAACTCGCAGGCCCATAAAATTTAATAACTTTTTTAAAAAAAATTTAATAACTCGGGGGCTATTTGATACAACCAATTAAATTTATTTTAGACCCATTAGATTTTTCATATTTCATCCTTAATAATATTGGATCAGTTCGTTACTAACTTTTTTTTTATAGGCCTAATTGAGTAAAATACATGTTTCATTATGGACTTATGACACGCAGACAAAATGGTATCCGTCTGGAGGAGGAGGAGGAGAAGATTGAGAAGGAGTTGTTGAGCCAGATAATCGATGAAGCTGATGAATACAAAGTTGACTTCTACAGGAGGAGGATAATTTCCTGTGAAAACAATAAAGGCACTAATAGGGAGAAGGAGAAGGAGAAGGAGAAGGTAAATTTATATTTTTCTTGAGAGCTATTCATGTGCTCACAAGTCACGAGATCCTACACTTGTTACTTCCACCTCATGAATGACAGCAAGATATGGGAGCTAATGGAGTCTCAATAGAAATAAATGTTGGGTCTGATTGATTTGAAAATTCATTACACTTGGTTAATTAACAAGAAACGTGTTTAAAAGTTTTAACCAAAGATAGATTTCTTGTTAGATGGACTACCAGAAAAAAATGCACTTACTGATATATATATATATATATATATATATATTTATGAGATGGCCACTTTGTCCTTTTATGGAGGTCTTTAATTCTTTTACACTTTCAATGTGTAATTTTTAGGGGCCACCTAATAGACAGTCAAAGGATGCCAAAACCAGTGGTGCAAGTGTTTCAGCTGCTCCTCCCAAGGCCGCAGTTGTCATGACTCCCGAGGTTGTTGTTGCTGCTTGATAGTTTCTTGTTGCATTATGCCAGATTTTGAACCCGAGTATGTTTCACTGTCAAGAGGTTACGCTGTTAGATTGTGTGAAGTTTAGACCTTTGAATATCATCACTTGGGTATATTTGATGGTGCGAATAGTTATTTTGTGTTTTTTTTTTCTAATGTATAAAACTCATGTCAATTAGGCTGGTCTATGACCTAGAATTTATTATTCCATTTTACTTTTTGGTTTCAAGCCCCCTGCCGATAATTTTCAAGATTGGTACATGGACAAACTATGTCATGTTTCGTCTAACTCCATTCACTCTGGACATGTTCTTGGGGCCTCTGGCTCTACTCCATGTTGTCACCACCTTAAATATTCACGTACCTGAAAGCCGAATTTTTCATTCCCAGTTCATTGACTGTTCAAATTCCTAGTACTGATTGCAACTTGCTTTGAACTTAAGCTTGGTGACACTGTTGAAAAGTACGTATCGCAATCTGAGACGTGTTTGTGACATTAGAATGGTGGCACAGGAGTCAGGAAGGTTTGGTGATGGCAGTTTAATGGCTTTTGAAATTTGCTAGTGATACGCCTACATGTGGTCCATCTACTGAATCTGTGACTCCGAAATCGTATCCATGTATGGTATGGCAGACCCATTCCTTTCCGTTCCTTTCACAGAGAGCAAGCTCAAAAACTTTTAGGTGGGGTAATTTCATGCGATCCAACTTTTCAATTTAGAAGATAGAAATATTCTGTTAAATCTCTTGGCAGTTAATCGGAACTTGATAAGTAGGAGGTTTTTTTTTTTTTTTTTTCATTATTAAATTGTTGTTATTTGGTGGGAAGATATGCAAGCCCACCGGTGATTTGGAACTCATGGATTTTGAGACCCCAGTTTTCAAAAAGTGAACATTTGAAATCCAAGTTTTTAACTTCCGATCTAGACAGATCAAAAACAAAATCACGTTTTATAAGCTTAAATGCTCCTTTTCAAAAAGAGTTTTGTTATATACAAATAAGTTTACATACAAATCTGCGTACTAATATTGTTGCATTTATATTTTAAATTCAAATTAACACTATTTTCAATAAAATCTACTTTTTGACCGATCATATTATCATATTGAATGAATGTGCATAATCGCTTACGATTAGATTTCTCCTTTCAAAAAAATAATAATAGGTATGCATGCCACATTTTCCTTTGTTTTTATTATTACTACTATTAAGAGGAATAAAAAAGCTTGCACACACAAAGAAAGGATTGAAGAAATTACATATAACAGGAAATACATATGATTGGAAACACGGCAGTAAGCATGCTGCTTCGTTTACCGCGGATGTTTGACTCCGACGAAAGCATAAGAATAGAAGTAAATTGTTCGCGTGCTGATTCGTGATCTTGAATCAGGGAGTCAAGGGAGAGGGGAAGTAATCTGATTCTAGTGTTCGATTACACGGGTCAAAGCTTTTAAAGCAAGTGAACACCACGAAAACGTGTAGAAAAATGGGCAGCAGGGCTGTTCAGTACATAACTAATTTCCCTAATTGAACAACCATGAATTACATGATCTCAAATCCTCATTTAAATTTATCACAGAAGCAAGACTTCGGTCACTTCATTATGGGAAGTGGATTCTCTTTAGCTGTTGGTGTGATTCAGATTCAAAATGAAAATATAGGAAAACTACAATGCAATTAATATATCGGGATAATTGGCGTCACCTGCCAAGCATATTAGCAGCTGACCGACCAGCTCTGTCGCTGCCATTATCGTCTTCTAGTTCAATCCCATCATAACATAGGCCATTATTGTTCACACTAACTTCAGAACTACCATTGCTGCTCGTGGCAAGAGGAGAGTCTGAAACACTAATAGCTCTACTTCCTGCAGGCCCGGACCTTACACTGTACATAGACGACGCTGGAATATTTGTCATCAGTGGCCGTAAGTTCCCTGGAATGCTCCGCCTTATATCCTGCTTGAGGGAAACTTGAATCAGAAAATTGAGTTTGAAAATGAGAAGGAAACAAATGCTGAGTCTTTAAAGTAGAGTAAATATGCCTCGTCTTGACATGAAACAGGGATGAGCATGACATGCCAGAGTTATCATAATCTGCGGAACTTATACATACCATATGCTTTATAGCCATATCTAGGGATTTCTTTGAGAGCGTCCTTCCAAAGCCCAAACCGTCTGGGGATGAGGATGACTTCCCTGAGAGATTACCGTGAGGAGATTGTTTGTCATCTAGCTTTTGTGGTGCCAGTTTCCGCGTGTTTGTTACCCTTTCAACAATTTTTGTTCCAATTAAGACTGGGCTCAAATTGTCATTGACTTTAGAATACCCACAACTTACAGTTGGAACAGAAATACCACTGGCATGAAGCATGCCATTGGGCCCTCGTCCTCTTGAAGGAGAGCACGACTGCCTTCTTGGTCTTCCATTAGAACCAGGCTCAATGGAGGAAGATCGAGAACTTGGTTGTCCGGGCCTACCCCTTGGGGCTGATAGTGGCCTTTCAGGAACTGATGTCCTTAAATTTGGTGGAGCATCAAGTGAGAAACCAGGCATCTCTGACGGTTTCCATGGTCTGGACTTCACTGCTGGGGAAGTGCCACGTGATGGCACGGGATTTCTTGATGTCATTGGAGCTGGCTTTGAAACTGAAGAAGACGACTTAGTTAGTGAAGCAGAAATACTAGGAGCACTCGATGATGTGGATGGTCGCCTAGTAGGTGTTGCGGCCCTAGATGTGGAATTGGATGAAGGTAAAGTGGGTCTGGCAGTTGGAGTTGAAGGCCTTGCTGTAGACCTAGATAAAGGTGTAGAGGATCTTGTTGGTACTATGGGCTTAACTGCAGGAACTATGGGCTTGACTGCAGGAACTATGGGCTTAGTTGAAGGCAAGGTCGCCCTTGATGTAGGTGTTGAGGGTCTTGAAGGTTTAGATCCCATGGTCAACGTGGGGCGCCCAGTTGGTGTGGCAGGTCTTGATCCTGGACCCCCTGATGATGAAGGCCTGCGAGTCCCCGCACTTGAAGTGTTCAATCCAAGGGAGGAAGCTGCTTGTTTAGATACTAAGTTGCTCCTTGTAGTAGGCTCTGGCTGTAGGCTTGCTAACTATAACACAAACATAGGAATGACTTGGGTCATGAATGCAAGCGTAATGGTACCCCCAAGATACAAAATATTGGACCGCCATTAAAATTGCCTCATGACCATGGAATTTCAAAAGACTAATATAGATTTGAGATTTTTTTTTTTTTTTTTGGGGGGGGGGGGGGGGGGGGGGGGGGGGGGGGGGGGTGTAAGACAATCTTGAACATCAATGGAAACAAAAGTCTTACAATTGCTTCGTACTTCGTTTTTTTTTTCTATCGGTAAACAAGATTTATTGATCAAGAGAATTGGCAAAAGCCCAAGTATACGGGACATATACAAGAGCAAAAAATTGCTACTTCTAAAACGTGTTATTTATTATAGTCATGTTAAGAAAGGTGACAATTTAAATGCAAGTAATCGCAATACCACCCTGTCAGACCTGTAATATATTAATTGGTTCAAAAAAGTAGAGTGGTCTGATGAATGCATAAGTGAAATTCTGAACCGCAACCAACCATCAATTACCAAGGATGGAAGTTTAGCAAAACCTATAAAATAGTAAATGCTGCTTACCCTAGATTTCAGCACAGTGGGGCGAACCTTTGGGGTACCAAGCTGACTCTTCTTGGTCTTTTGTGATTCCACCTCCAAAGAAGGAAAAAGAGGTGTACCAGGAGGGGTTAGAAGCCTGCAAATAGAATAAAATTCTATTAGGACCGACTTATTTAACACTAACTCGAACCTTGTTACACATCCGTGAAAAAAATAACCTGAATCTGATAAATTCACTCGTTGAAGGACCAGAGACAGTTTCATTTGCATAAGCAATACTTCTGATAAATTCATTTGCATAAGCAAGACTTGTAATAAATTGATTTCACTCTGAATTACATCTGTGCTAATGATGATAATAACATTAGAAAACGACAAACCCAATTCAAATTAGTTAAATCTCCAAACATGTTTACCGATAAAAAAAAAGAGATAAGAGAGAAATGCTTTAACCACAAAGATATCCTACAAAATAAACTCACAAGCTGATGTGGCTTGATGTGGTACCTTAAATTGTAAAGTTACTTTTATTGTAAAGTAGATCTAACGTATCATATAAAATTATGTCAATTTGTGAGTTTACTTTTGTGAAATCTTTTTGTAGTTGTAGCACTTTTTAAAAAATTAGTAGAAGTTACAATACAAATATAAAAGGAAATGCCCGCATTACCAGTCATAGTCATTTTTATCATTGTCAGAATTGAGGAAATCATCAGCACCGGTCTTGCGGGCTGGTGCAGTAGTCGATGTTGAAATATTAAATATGGGAGAAGTTCCGGGTTTTGATCCTGCAATTCGAACAAACAAAATGTTAATCATCAAGACCAATCGCTCTATCTGAACTTAGCAAGATTTCGTACAAATCAAGCAAAAATAGAACCCCGTTATCAGCAGAATAGGAGAAGAATAGAAACCCTGTAGAGATCCATTAGCAAGATATATATATATATATATATATATATATATATATTCAGTAATTCTACATTCTATGAATAACATCGAAGTTACAACACTAATTCTACATGGTGCACTATTTAAGCCCTCAGAAGCACAAAATTCCCCAACATCGCTTGAAGAAATACGTACCTAATGGCGCATCGAACTCTTCCGAGTTGTCTAGAAGAAGATCATCCCGTTCTTTCTCGCACTTCTTCATCTCAAGGAACAAGGCGAGTTCTTCTTCCTTCTCCTTCATCATTGATGCCCTCAGAGCCAACTGCTGCTGTCTCTGCCTCAGCGTAGCTTGCATTTGCGAATCCTGAGACCTAAAACTCCGATTCATCTCCAAGACCTAGCTCACAACCCCAATAATAGAAACCAAACAAAATCAGACCAAAGTAAAGAAAGCCCCAAAGCGCTGACAGAAAATGTAGTTTAGCTTATCAAGTCTCTAACCACCGCAACAATTTCTAAAACACCAGACGCACCGTTTTGCTCATCATCCTTCTTTCTCCGATCCACAATCAACAACAATCTGGATCTGAGACGGAAGCGTAATCTACCACATTTCGCAAGTCATACTTAGAATCAGAACTTTGACCTCATCCAATGCCAGGGGCTTGCAGAAAATTTTGAAAGCTTGAGAGAGAGAATAGCTACAGCTCGAGAATGCCGCCATCGTAGCAAAGCAAAGATGAAGCCTATAGGAGATAGAGATCGAAGGAATCGCCAATGGAGCTGAACGAAGCCGAAGACATATATATAGAGAGAGAGAGAGAGAGAGAGAGAGAGAGAGATCGAGATCGGGATCGGGATCTCACAGTAGAGAGATAAGGACGGTGGGTGAGTTGCATTTAATGGTAAATATATGGGGGACTGGAGTCCGAAACGGAGCAACTAGAGGGAGACGGACGGACCTATGTTACATCTCGCATCGCGTGGTTTTTATCACTTTATTTAAGCTTAAAGGCAACGTTTTGAGGTTGAGCATTTGGGTGGGCTTATCATACTCTTCCCAAGTTCCAAAGCCTATCATTTTTTTAACGGATATTTTTAAAGACATAAAACTTCTAACATCATGATTCTATTTGATAACATTTTATAACTAATTTGATTTCATAATAGATAATTACATAAACTTGTAAATGGCAGAGTTTTTAATTTAACGCGACAATAAAACCACAAATTTATTTTGAACTGTAACGGTAGAGTAACTTTATATATCATATTATTATTTTACTTTTATTGATATATTTATTATTATTAAATAATTATTTATTACATACTATTTTATCATTTAATAATAATAAATATGTCATATATTATTTAATATTATTAAAATAAGACAAAAATATGTTATATAATATTACTGTTATCAGTAATATGATTTTATTAGGATGAGACGGTGGGGCGATCATAGTGTTGACGGTGGACGAAGCCTTTTTCTATACAAAATAATTGAACTATCACATGCTGCCTCAGAAAAAGAAATGTCCAATTATTAGAACCATTCTGAGTAGTCAATGCCACCATCGGCATCATTCTCTGAATGTGACCTCCAGGCGGAATAATTATTTTATTTAAAAAAAAAATATATATATATATATATATTCTAACTACAAAATATAGATTTTTAATATACTTTATGATTCGTCAATATAGTTTACAATAAAATAATTTTATAATTTTACGTATTATATTAAAATATTTTAATTTATAAATTTATTTGTATAAAATTATTTTATACCTAAAATATTTCTCTTAAAAAAATAGATATCTAACATTAAAATTAAGTTGTGATTACTTTTTTTTTTTGGATGTTGCATTGGAAGAGATTCTTGAATTTTTTTTTTTAATTTTATTTACCTTTAAAACTTATTCTACTGTTTGCTCCAATCATATTGTAAAAAAAATTACTATCACATGTGAATCCCCCATGTATAAAGTGTTAAGGTTGGATTCCTTTGTTCATAATACAATTTTTCATACTTTGTTGTGATCATAAAAATAAATTATTTCACAAACAAAAATGTTTCCTATTGCAACTACACTTTGTAAGGAGCTAGAGCTTTTATCTCTAAAATCCTAAAAGGAGATGGAAGAGTGAGTGCAATTCATCCTCTCGGAATGAATGAGGGAGAAAGTTACAACTGTTTATATTAGAGATATTGAGGGAGTGATTTTGTCGTAGAGATAGACATATCACCTGAATTCCGCATCATTTATATTTGTTTGAAGAATGAATTTCTCAACAACATTAAGACTATATTTAGATGCAAGGGTGAGATCATAAGTAATAAAAATATGTTTGGAAATAGTAATAAAATATTTGTAAGATGAGGTTTTTGAGGTGTTTGATGAATAATAAAAAATATTTTACTTTTAGTATTATAACTAAAAATAAAAACAAATTTATAAAAAAAAAATCTTGGAGGCAAGTTGGCTGCTGCCGCTGCCGCCACCACCATGGGAGGCCTAGATCTTGGCCACGACGAACAACCCATATCGGCCACACTTTGAGGCCAAAAATCCCTAACCACCACGGTGGTGAAATTCTATGTTTGTATATTTTGAAATGAAATGGAATGAAAATGAGAAAATATAATTTAATAAATAGTTTTGTGTGTGTATGTGTTTTTATTTTATTTTATTATTATTATTTTTTTAAGAATTTGAGTAAGATGAATTTTATGTTTATATGCTTGGTATTTAAATGAGATGAAACCAGAAAACATCTCATGGTTTTTAGTTGCCCACACATGACCTAAATACCTCAATTCATGATTTTACTTTATATTTCTAAAACTTCGTTTTAACTTGATTTTAATGCTATATTCGGACATGATAATTTTCAGAAAATAATTAATTCTTTCGATAAGTACCAAGAAAATTACGATGAATGTTAGAAAATCAAATTATCATCTCCAAACCCTATCAATTGATATATTCATAGAAAGAAATACAAAGATACAACATTTTTTAGAAATTTTATAAAACAAAAATATAAAAAGGATGGTGTCTTCTGTTACTGCGACTTTCATTCATCCGCACGCAAAACAAACGCAAGCACCAAGCTAGGGAGAGGGAGAGAGAAAAGTTGTGATCAGCATCTTATATATCAGACGGCTATGATTATTCCATTTTTTTTCTTTTTCTTTTTTCTTTTTAATGCAACTTGCGATTCATTCTACGTTCTTTATATTTCATCGGGGAGCATTTACTGTTCACAGATGCACAAAACGATCAATGAGAGTTTCGATCTTCAGCAAAGAGATCGATTCTTGGATTATTATTATTATTATTATTATTTTTACAGCTGAGAGTAATTTTCAGAGAAACGAAGGGTCTGGGGTTGTTTAACGAGGTCGTTTAATGGCGGGGAAGATGCGGAAAGACGGAAGCAGTAGCAGCAGTGTTAGCGGCGATACGATTAGCAATAGCAGAGGGGAAAGCGTAGTGACAGACTGCGGTAGGCGCAAGAGCTCTTGCGGCTATTGCAGATCCCCCAATCGCTCCAGCATCTCTCACGGTCCGTCATTCTTTCTCAATTGATGTTCTTCTTGAAGAACAGACATATACGTTTGCTCAGTTGTTAGCTTGTGAATTGGTTGTGATTGAACAAAACGTTTGCTTAAAATCTACCATTTTTTATTGAGTTGTTTGCCCGGGGTTGATTTTTCTTTTGTATTTTAATTCGTTGATAAGTATTGAGAAAGAGTGCGTTCTGCTGGGTTTTGGAGGAATTAGTAGTTCATTTCTATGCGTAAATACTTGGATACTTCCGAGGTCAGATTCATGTGTTAATTTTGCTAAACTCTGAGGGTTGAGCTGTGAGGGCAGCTGTGAGAATTTGCGAATCCACAATAAATAATGGAGCTTTGTCAACGTTCTTAACTCCTTTAACATTGTTTGTTAGCATTATTTGATAGATTACTGGAAGAGATTGGATGGGTTGTAAGGCCCAAACCACATGGTCTATACTCCAAAAGGACTTAGCAATGATACAATTGGAGCTCTATTGGAATATTATAAAGAGTAATAACTTCTCATTCTCAAGCAATATGGGATCTCATGCACCACCTACCTTTATCCTTATCATATGGGGCATCACAATCTCTCCCCCTCCCTTAAATTCCGGATGTCCTTTTTAGGCTAGTCCATCGTAGGCGGCATGACTTTAGTCCCACATTTATGTTTAGGATAGACTTTGATACCATTTGTAAAGTTTCAATGGAAGGCACAAACCACATGACATATACTTTAGAAGGACTAGTCAATGATACAATTAGAGTCCCATTAGAATATTATAAAGAGTGAGAACTTCTCATTCCCAAGCAATGTGGAATCTCATATACCATCTACCCTTATCTTTATCATATGGGTGATACGTATGTTGTCGGGAATCCAGCGTAGGCAGTGACTCGTGCATATAGATACAAAGAAACTTTTTGTTATTATTTCGTGGCTTGAGTTTCCCAATAGGATTTTGAAAACCAAATAAAGTAGCTGTTGCACCCACACACACAAACCTACAAGCGGGTGAGTGCATGCACATGTGAACAACCTTGCGTGTTTCTATCTTCATTATGTGTCTAAAAGAAATGTAAATAAGGCAAAAGATTTATAATTTCGCTTTCTTTCTTTCTTTTCTACTCTTTTGCAGGTTTATGGGCACATAGCATTACTGTTGATGATTACCAAGGTTGGTGAATATGGCTTCTTGCTCCATTTTGAAAAACCAAACACTTGTTATTTGCATTCGGATGCGTAGAGCTTCAGAATGCATTTAATACCATCTTATTCAATTGAATTTTATGTTAGAAAAGGTCGCAAGTCATCATTGTTACCAACAGAAAATTTGTGGTGGCGCATTGTTGCTGTCCACTGCCAAGTCTTTGCCTCAATCCCCAGAGGGCCTAGTGATGCTACTGAGGGCCTTCGCATATCTTTGAAAGAGACTATGCGAATAAATAGGGCCTAGAGCAAAAATTTAGTTTGTTTTGCTATGTTAAAGGTTAGATTTTTTTTTTTTAATAAGTAATCAAGGATTTTATTGATGAAGTCAATAAACATAGCCTGTGTAAACAGGACGTATACAAGAAAGACGCTAAGTAGGAGTGACAACCTATACAAAGAAAGGTTAGATTTAGGGTTTCTCCATGTATACTTCCTGCGTACTTGGGTTTTGCCTATTTACTTGATCAAATAAAATCTTATCTTACCTATGAAAAAAAGGTTAGATCTTTTTTATGATAACTTATTGTGCCATCCATGCCCTAATTAAGTTGGACATTTTGCGTGAGTAATGATATTGCTACAAGTGCATCTCAAGAGTGTACGGATGCATATTGTGACATTGCAATGCATATTAAAGAATTTCACTTCTCTCTTGTTTTCTGGTTTGGTAGTTTTCAGTGCTTTACAACCATAAAAAAGATGTTTATTAATTTATATTTTAGGATTTCAGCACTTTTGCTGGTTATAACTATATGTTGACTGCCCTTTTCGTAAATCTAATGGTCTTTTGGTAGATCTTCTTGACCGAGGTTGGAGGAGATCTGGCTCCTTCCTCTACAAACCTGAGATGGAAACAACATGCTGCCCTGCTTATACTATTCGTTTGAGGGCAGCTGATTTTGTTCCTTATAAGGAACAACTTCGAGTGTCTAGACGAATGCAAAGGTTAGCTAAGCTTTTGAATTTTAAGTCAGTTGCAACTCAATATCTTGTCCATACTATGTAGGACCTCTTTTTATGTTTTGCTTTAATTGAATATCTTGTCCATACTTCCATATAGCTTCCCTAGAAAATTTGAGCTACCTTGTTTGCCGAGTATCATGAATGTAACGAGTTGAAAGGGGTGTATTTTGTCCTTTATCAGACGATCTAACATTGGAAGTTAAAATGATCTCATATTGCCTGTGTTTCTTCCCCTATTATTTTTTTTGTGGATATCTGATGGTTTTGCCCCCTATAAATTTGTTGAATATCTTCTCACTTATTTCCCATATTAGATGGGGTTTCTTTTCTATCTGGGTCTTCTTACGGATTTTTATAGATTGTGGCCTAGCTGATGACGTCCACCATCAATATCAGCTGACTACTTTGCTCGATGTTGATAGTTAGTTATTGTTTCTATGCACCGATTACCTTTGGTCTGAATTTTGTTCCATAAAGGGTTCTGACAGCGTTATGTGTCTAGGTTCTTAGATGGCGCATTGGATATTACGAAACCAGTTGAGCCAATAGAGGGTCCAAATACTTCTAAGGATGATATATCCAGCCTTGCTGGTAATGAAGTTTCTAGCTCGTTCACAAAGGAATCCTTGCCCAGTAACAATGGAACGAATAATGGAGCAGAACAAGTATTGCATTATTTGTCCGATCAAATTGACAATGCGGTACGCCTATGCAAGGAAAGTGGCGAATTTATATACAACATCCAATTATCAAAATCATCTGTCAAAAAAGTTCTACCAGCCAAACGGAAGATACTAGTTGAAGGATCAGAAGATCTGCTTTACTCTAGCAATATTTCATTCCAAATAGCAGCTGCTATAAGGCGGGCACAATCATGTGATAACCACGAGTTAAGACAATCAAGACATTCTGCAGAAGAAAATGACTTGTCTCCAAAAGTTATTGCAGAAAAACTGGCAAGTTATTTAAGTCAACCAATAAAAACTTCAAATCTGTTAATCAGGGCTTGCAATGGACATATAAACTTTTATTCTCCTGGAAGCCAACTGTCATCTAATAAAAGTGTTCAAACTGAAATGGTTTCAAAATCTGCAGCAGTTCATGCGTCTAAAAAGCAATGCTTGAAGAACTCTGAACAACCTCAGGGGAAAGGACGGAGGCTCGAGATCTATTTGAAAAGGTCCTGCTTTGATCCTCAAGAATTTGCTTTATACAGAAAATATCAGATTAAAGTGCACAAGGATACACCAGATCGTGTTACTGAAAGGTCGTACTGCAATTTTTTGGTAGACACTCCCTTAGTATTTGTTCCACCAACTGGTGACGGTACTGTTCCTCATTGTGGCTTTGGTTCTTTTCATCAGCAGTATGTGATTGATGGTAGGCTAGTTGCAGTTGGTGTAATAGATATCCTTCCCAGATGTTTGTCAAGTAAATACTTGTTCTGGGACCCAGACTTTGCCTCCCTATCACTAGGGAAGTACACAGCCCTGCAAGAAATAGGTTGGGTGAGAGAGAATCAAGTCCATTGCCCTACTCTTCAGTATTACTATCTTGGGTATTATATTCATTCCTGCAGCAAGATGAGATATAAAGCAGCATATCACCCGTCTGAGCTTCTCTGTCCTCTTCGTTACCAGTAAGTTCTGTATCTATCAACTTTTTGAATCCCCTGTTCTTTTTTATCTTACTAAGGTGTATACCGGAATGCCATTCAGCCCCATCTATAAATCTTAAAATTTGGTTTTCCAAATTGCTAGCACTCTTGAGGAAAACCAGAGTTCATTCTCCATTATCTCCATAATGGAGAATGAGGATTAAAGTTTTCCTTTCAGACATCCAGATGTCGGATGCCTTCCTGCACCACGCGGGTCCTGCTCACTTTCTGCTTTGCCTCTGTTGCATTCAAAGTTTCAGATTGAGCTGACAATCTGAAATCTTGTCTCCAGGTGGATTCCCTTTCACGTTGCGAGGCCTTTGCTTGACAGAAAGCCATATGTAGTCTTATCAGATTTTGCAACTTTAAAGAATGGAGAGTCCTCACCACCTCATGTTTCTGAAGATTTCATAGAAATGCAACGATATGACATTCACCAAGACTCGAATGATCTTTGGGTAGAAACGATTGACCCTGAATATGGAAGCTCTGATGATGAACCATGCTTAGAAAGCAGTGATGTGGCTTCTATTGAAGAAGAAGATGGTGACATCAGTGATATTTTAATTGAAGTGGAGGGATCTCGCTTGAGATACAAGGTATGTGCAAGTGTTTCCAGGTGCACTGATGACTCCGGACCATCTTATTATTCTAAGGGCAGATGGCACAAGTCCATCTCAATTCCCCCACGGATGAGGCTGTAGGAAACTCATGAATTACATTATAGATTTTTTTTTTTTAATTTCTCTATATAGCAAAATATTGATTATGTAGAAAACATTAATTATTAAAATAATAGGTCAGCCACCCAAAGATGGAGTCCTGGCTCTGCATCTAAGTGAATATGGTTATCTGATTGTTAGCAATGTTGCTGGTTTCTAGTGTTCCTCTGTAGGTTCAGATCACATGCTACCACCAACAGAAGGGCCGCTGGTACACTGGCATGATATAGTTATATAGAGCTAAACCTGCGTCCAATGCAAGGGATTACCATCCAGCTGAACTCTTTTTTCAAGTTCTTCATGCATTTACTCACTTGGATATTGTATTTTTTTTTTTTTCCTGAAGGATATACAAGAAGCTTATGGTGCGACAAGAGGGGGTTACTTGGAATCTCGGTTGCAATCTCGGTTGCACAGATACATGAAGGTTGTAGGTGCTGAGCTTTCCAAGCGAATGGTTTTTTCAGTTGGATGATTTTGATTCTTTGGGAAGGGCACTCCCTTGGAGTTTCATCTCAAGTAAGAGATGTATGGTCCAGGATGCAAGCTCGGGTTTAACTGCTGGAGTTGTATGTTCACCATATTGGGAGCTAGAAAGCAATTTCATTATTACTTAGTCCGGTGATTTATTTTAATTGATCCATCGTCCATTTCCAATGATGAAGTACAGATTTTAATCGTGGTTTAAGCAACATGTTTGCCTATGTTCTGCTTGTCTGATAAAATGAAATGAATTTTTTTTTATACAACCCGACGTTTCCATATATTTGGCATTGCAATATATTTAACTTTTGATTAATACACTGGAAAAAAAGAGTTCCAGTAGATTGAATGTGGCACTCCATATGATAAGGATTATGGTAAGTGGTGTATGAGATCTCACATTATTTAGGAATAAGAAGTTATTGCTCTTTATAAGGTTCTAATGGGTTCTAATTGTATCATTGACTAGTCCTTTTAAATATAGGTCATGTGGTTTGGGCCTTCTATTAGGGTATTATAAATGGTATAGAATCTATCTCAACAAAAAATGTGAGACTTGATCTGTGTTACATACGATTGATTGGCCCGACGAGGACGTCAGAAATTTAAATGAGGGAAATTGTAACACCTCATACGATAAGGATAAAAGTAGTTGATATATGAGATTTCACATTACTTATAAATGAGAAGCTTTTACTTTTTATAAAATTTTAATAGAATTTTAATTATATTATTTATTAGTCATTTTAACGTATAGATAATGTGATTTGAGACTGTTATAATGTGATTTGAGACTTTTATTATAACGTTAGAGCATTCACATTGGAATATCCAAATGTAAATGTAAAAGCTTAAATGGCTAATAAAACATGAAAAACGGCTGCATTGAATTATGCAAGTGTAAAATCAAATGGTTTTTAGTTATAGTGATTTAACTCTTTTGGTCATATTTGACTTGATACTGTAGCTCAACTAAATGTTTGTTTATTATTTTCTCTCTCTCTCTCCTCATTTTTCCAATGTAAATTAGTTGCTTTTCCAGTCCAGCCTCTATACAAAGTGCATCAAACTCAGTAAATGAACAAGTATTGACACAGAACAAAAAAATTAATATTGTAAAACATTAATATTTTCATGTAGTTCTTAATTTAGAAAAAAAAATCAATAGAACAAAAAAATTAAGAAAAAAATATTATTAAATTTAGAATATTTTATTATTATTTTAACTAATAGATAGATAATCTAATATGAGAATAAATTTTGAGTAGAATAATCAAATATAAAATCATATCATATTATACAAATTATATTTATATATACATAATCCAATACTAATGATCTTCCGTTAAACTTTTGGTTCTTCAATGTCACAAGGAGTTTAAAGTCGGCCGATTGAATGGCAGTTCCAAATGACAAAATTTCAGTCCAAATCAGAGATGTCAACTCAACGTCTCTCAACCAAAGGAAGAATTGAACTGAAGTCATTTATAGGGCAGAAACAAGCTTACACCACGAGGTAGCTTAAGAACCGACTAAAAGTAGCAGCATTCAAAGGCTTCGTTTCTTTTCGTAAGTGAGATGAAATGAATTTAAATTTAAATTAAAAATTAAATAAAATATTATTAAAATATAATTTTATTTTAAAATTTAAAAAAGTTAAATTTTTTATTTTATTTTGTAAAAATTTAAAAAAATTATAATGATTAGATAAGATAAAATAAATTGAGAAAAATTATGAAAACAAATAAAATTTTCTGATGAGTTCATAAAGAATAATAAATCACAAGGTTCGTATGAGGAGACAACTACAGGGCAGCAGCTACACCCAACTTGACATTCGGAGTTGAATAGCAACTGACCAATTCAAAAAGTAACAGGGTATTCATCGGATGCCCGAACAACAACAAAATTGGAATCAACAACAAATACTTTTCATTAATTTTTAGTAAAAGGAAATACTCGATTACTGACAGTTGGGCCAGCATCCGAAATTAGGAATTATAAGTTCGCATTTCACATGAGTTGAAATAAGAACACTGGGGATTAAAGAATGTAAAATTGAAAATGGAGTTGTCAAGCATCATCTGAATCACTGCCACCAATATGTGCTCCATGGCTTACCCAGTAATTGCTTCCATCAGGACCTGATACCTTGTACCTGCACAAAAATAATGAACTCTACATTCATCATTAACCCATAATAATAATGTATAAAATCAGAATTTTCTTTCTCCAAATATCCACTGACCGCTCAAGTACAGATTTTCCTTCCTTGTACTTCTGGCTCTTTTCGTGGGCAGTCTCCTGAAAAAGAAAAAAGGAAACAAAAACCCATCAAAACAGCTATCACAGAACAAATATAGACCAGAAATTTTGCAAGTCCCTAATCTTACATATTTCCACCCTACTATCGATCCACATCCAACACAAAATATGTCTGCAACAGTGTGCAACCCAGTCATCATCATTCTCTCCTCTTTTTCACCATCAGACACATTCACTCTGTCAAGAATAGGAGATGAGAATGAAACCAAAAAGAAAACGCATCAATTATTATGATTTCAAATGAGCATGTGAGTGGGGCTGGCCATATTAATCATCTCCTCCAGGAATATCCCATTTACTCAGATCATCTAAAGATCGAAAATGATACAAAAAACATAGGCGCAAGTAAAGAAAAACAACTTTTTTACAGACAACAAACCAAGTTCATTAAGCATATATAATAAGTAAAGAGTAAAGGCAACTGAGAAAATGTATATCTTCAGACAGTTCCAGAATGAGCATGATATGTACAAACTGGATCTTGTTCATGTCTCTTGAAGCACAAAACATAGCACAGCATTTTCTTGGTCAGTCAGTACAATATTTGTAACTTGAAATTTCTGGCATTGGCAAGTTTTAGAGTTTTTGGTCCAATTCAAAGATAGCTATAGGCAGATTACTTGGTGTTATTGTATGATGATGATATGCCCAAAATTAAAGGAAACTTACACCTTCTTGAAGAGGTAAGCTTTCCCATGCCTGCATTGGAAAGACTGAATAAAAACAACACAGGCAGAACATGTAATCAGAACATCTGCTAATTATAGAACTCTCAATCAACATTTGTTGGACAGTGGAAATTAAACATGTAGAAAGTAACTGGCGCCAATCAGTCCTGTTCAATTGTATCACTTGTGGTGATACATATTCGTGCACATATACACATGGACTTGTGTATCCAAGCATAAGAGAATCCATGTGAGTTTGCAAGACACAATTATCGTCAAAATGTTATAGATGCTTTTCTCAAAAAGGAAAAATGACAAAGATACTTCTCCCTGATTAGAAACATTCCTGAAGTTCTGAGAAAGTCGTTTATGCTCCCTCTGTATGCATGCAGTTCATACAACTAGAAACTGATTAAAAATCATTTTGATAGGTTAAGAAGCACAAGTTGAAGACACAAACATACAAGAAATGCACTTCTCAATTAAAAAACATACCCAAATTTTAATACTGTTGGGGATGATTACTATCATTACACCCCATTGAGATTTTTTCATAGGTATTTTACCTCATTAGGGCATGTTTGGGTAATGAGATAAGATGAAAATTCCGTGAATAGTAGTGAAATTTTTTTGAGTTAAGATGTTTACTGAGTTTGGGAAAGGAGAGAGAAAAAGTTAAATATAAATATTATAAAGTTAAAAAATTATTTAAATATTATTTTTATTTTAAAATTTGAAAAAGTTGTATTATCTTTTGTGTTTTGTTTGGAAGTTTGAGAAAGTTATAATGAAAAAGTAGAAAATTTGAAAATTTGAAATTGAAATGTTTTGAATTTGAGTGATGTTTGAGAATGAAATTATGAGAAGTTTCGAGATGAAATGAGATGTTCTCAACTCATCTCACTTCCCAAACATGGCCTAAATACAGAAGGTAAAGACGTGATATCCAACAATGAAGCATTAGAATCCATTTAAACCCGAAATACAATTAAAAAAACAACCTGCTATGAAGAAATTAGAAACAGAGAGAGAGAGAAAGAGATAGATCCCCTGAGCTTCTAGATCACAAATAACTATATTGTATCGGGAATGCAAGCAATCAGAATTCTAATCACAATATCCTCGATTACATTACTCGGGAAGCTTTATCAAGTTCGCTTTTGAGCGTACTTACTTAAAAACAAGACATATATGTACATTACAACGAAATTTACAATCAAAAGACATAATCCCTCAATCAACCCTAATATTGGAGGTCAAAATACTCCAACGGTCTGATCAATACTCAACCAAATAAGCAGATTTACCAATTACTTACTACCCATAATGAACGAAATACTGCTATGAATGATGATCACACACCTAAATAGTTTTTTTTTTTTTTTTTTCTTCTCATTATTCAGATCTTACCTTAGTTCTCCACAGTGATAAAAATACTACTAATCTTTTGTACTATCAATAGAGCTTACTAATAAAAAAAGATTATCGATAAACTAACTTATTAGAAAACGATACTACCATATGCAATTCAGTATTGATTATCACATGAGCATGCCTTTAAATAAATGCAAGTACAAAATTCATCAAAGAGCAAACAAACAAATTGAAAAAAGGTATAACCAAGCAAATCAACAACACCCCGATGCAAATTCCGTCGATGTCCCAAGTTAGAGACGTTTAACTAATTAAAAGAAGGCAAGTGATCAAAAGCAACCTTGGAAACGATGTCTTCAAAAAGTGCAAGATGGGTCCGGCAGTGCTTGCAGCTATAGATCTTCCCCTCGAGATTCACCACAAACAACCTCCCCATGCCTTCTCACAAGGATCTTATATAACCTAAATCTATCGAACAAAACCGAAGAGCGTATGAAAATATGAAAAATCAGAAGGAGGGTGGTCGTCGAGAAAGTGGACAGAAAATAAAAAACACTAGCTTGAATGAAAAGGCACGTCCAAAGAAGATGAAGCAGTTGTGCCCGAAGAAAGGAAAAGGGAGATGAGGGAAGAAAACTAGATTCGCTGAATATTATTACCCCTGCTTTCGGCCTTTCGGTGTAGGCTGTATTGCAATAAACGTGGACCGAGAACTAGGAGTATCACATTTCGTCCGTTTAAATTACTGACTCTGTAAAAGTGAACCCTGACAAGACAAGACGTGTATACTACGGTTTTTTTTAATATAGTTATACATCAACCGTACTTTTCACATATCTTATATAATTATTATTATTATTATTATTTTTTTTTTTTCTCCTCAACGCGGTGTTCTCGGCTACAGCTGATATAAATATATATATATTTTTTTTCTCCCTCTCCAGAGGATAGATTTCTTTGTATAGGTCCGCTCATAGCTTTTCATTGGAAAACGCAACAGTTAATAGCATAAGAATAAATTGAATAACGCTAGCACGGGTCATTTTGGTTGTGTTTAGATATTAAGGTGATTTAAGTTAAATTAAATTGAGATGATAAAATATTATTAGAATATTATTTTTTAATATTATTATTATTTTAAAATTTGAAAAAATTAAATTATTTATTATATTTTATATTAAAATTAAAAAAAATTATAATGATAAATTGAGATGAATTGAGAAGAGTTGAGGAATCAAACAAAACCTTTATCTATCATTTCGTGATTTATTTTTTTTTTCATTTTACTCATTATTTAATGAAGTGATTATTAATATATTAATATTTTTTATATTTTTAAAATTAATAAAAATTATTATAAAAATTAACAAAAAAAAATTAGTTAGGGACACGCCCAGTGAACAGCACCTAACAGCAAACGAAAGATTTTAGAAATCAAAAATATTATTTATATTTAAATAATGCTACCTACAATATTAAGATGGGCAGCTCGTGTAATCTTTGTAAATAAATTAATGAATTTTAAATTTACTATTTTTTAACGGTGGAATTTATCTTTTTAAAGGTAGTATTCCGGTTTTTACGATTTAAAACTGTACCTAATATTATTTTATATATTTATAATTTTATTTATATAGTTATACATGACAAAATTCTAAATATAAAGATTTTAAAATCTTAAATTCGGATTGAATAAAAAATTGATAATAAATATTGACTTAAGGGATGTTGGAAAATAGTTTTGTTCTCGGCTCATTCCATCACATTTTCTTTCTAAATATTTCATAAATATAAATATTTTTAAACTAATAATTGTAATTTTTTTTTAAATAAAAAACGATTCAAATTTTTTAAAATCTCAGAACAAAAATTATATTAAAAATTTATATTCTAACAATAACTTAACTTTATAACGTTTTTTCTTCAATTTTTTCTCTTTTCCTTTCTTAAAATCCCATAAGGCATTATAAAGACTCGTTTGGATAATGAGATTAGATAAGATGATTTTAAATAAGTTGAATAAAATATTGTTAGAATATTATATTTTAATATTATTATTATTTTGAAATTTGAAAAAGTTGAATTGTTTATTATATTTTGTATAGTAATTTGAGAAAATTGTAATGATGAGATGATATGAGATCGTTTCTCTATCCAAACAAGTCCTAAAACTATATCATCACTATTCACAGACCATCTTACTAAAATTTATAAAATTTTTGTCTAATCTTATTTTCCAAACATTCCCGACAATCTTTAGATGAATTACATAATAAATAGACAAAAATAGTGGTGGTGTCACTTCCCACGCTCAAATTATTTACTCCTCTATTTTATTATTATTTTCACAAGTAATCGAGTGACCAAAAAAGTGGAATAATTACTATATATGAATAGTTATTCCAATTGCAAGCTCTAATATAGTGCTAAACATGTCTTGAGAGTTCTTACTCAAACTCAGAAACAAATGCTTTGTCCAGCCTCTAATTTTGCTTATACTAGTCCGTTAACAATTTTTTTTTTTCTCTTTGAATCTATGTTGAAACATCAGCTTTCAAGTGTTTAGATCAATTTTTGGATCCTTGAGTATAATAGAGATAAGTATTTAAAATCTATAATTATATGACATCTATGATTCTCAAAATCTCCAAAGAGAGAGAAAAAAAAAAGGAAAAAGGAAAGGCAGTTTTTTATGTAAGTGGATGCTCTGTTGAAGGAAATATCTTATATTTGGTACCAAACCTAATCTTGTAATGATGCAATTGTTTATATTAGTATAATAAATCCAACCTTTAGTGAACTATAAGTTGAAAGCAAAATCTTAAATATGATCTACTTATCTCAATTGGGTACAAAATGACAAAAAAAACCCATAATTTAAAAAACCCATAATTGAAAACTAGCCATCCAATAGCTCCTTCCGACTTTACTTGTTTATTTGTAATAATGGTAGCCTTGTAGGGCTTATTCTAGTCACGTACAAACTAAATTGGTAATGTTAACTGCATTTAAAAAAAAAAAAAATTATTCTTCCCGTATTAATTATTGATATACTGAAAATTATAAAATTTAAAATTATATTTTAAAAGAAAAATGATAAAATGAGTATTGTATATAAAATTATAAGTATTCTTATTATAGTCGTAGAATCCAATTCAATGATATTGAGCGTATCAAAAAATAGACTTGTTAATATATTTTTCAATCATTATATGAGGCGTGTGATTTGCAAATAACTCTCTATTTTTCAATCCTATTGCTTTAAATTTATTTTCTTCCCTCTTGGGCGTGCAAGTTTGCAATGTTTTGCCTTCTAATTTTTAAGCAACAACAAACGGCAGTTCTCCCGACTCAAAGATCAGAGAGTAAATCGAAAACGGTGCGTCGTATTGCATCGGAGCAAATTGAGCTGAAAAGTTGAAAACCCCGGAGGGGTGGGCGCCGAAAACAAACACGCACCAAAATCACCCCGAAAACGTTGCCACGTGTCGAATTGATAGACCTCCCACAAATATCTTCTTGGCATCTTTGGCCCGATCATCGCTTTGCCCTGTCTTTGGATTTGCTATTTTTGCTCTGTTTTGGCGTTCCCTTTTCTCTTCTCTTCCATCAAAGAGGTACGTCCGGTTTCTGTTTAATAGTTTTATTAAATTTTAATTGCAAAATTGGCACGCTTTGGTGAAGATATTCCTCGGCTATATCAAATTTTTTTCTTTTCTCTTCCTCCGCGTTGATGGGTATTTTTCAAGCTTCTGAGTACCAAGTTTGTTCCTTTGAGTTTGGGTTTATTTAGTTTCAAAGTAATGAACTTTAGACTCTTTTTTTGGGTATCTAGTCCCAGTTGTTATAGGAGTTAATTATTTTAAGCTGCCATGCGCTACTTGCAAAGAAAATAGAAGAAAAGGAAGAGAAAGAAAGGTCCTGCTGACATGTGATGTGTTTAGACGATCAATCTTCTTTTGGAAAAAATAAAGGGCAAAAGTGTTGTACTTTGTGGCTTATGCATCGAAGAATGAACATTTATTCTGCGCATGAGAGCTTCAACAATCAACATTAATACCTTATGTGATCACAGCTACTGAAAACCAAACTCAGATGTCACGCTAAACACATCTTAGCATGTGTAGGAATAAATTGGGTAACAATGACAATCATCTCTTGCGTGGACTGCAATCGTGATGATCGAAGTTTAGCCAAACTCAAATCATTTCCATTTCTTAATCTGCTAGTTAGGTAATGGTGTCCTGCATAGACTTGTCTTTGATCGAATTGTGTTGTGTCAGGGATCTTTATATTGACAATGAAGGTTGCGAAGGTAAAAGCGTCAACAAGGAAGGACAAATTGGAAGTATCAAAGCCAGTTGAGGAGAGGTACTAATCCTGTCTGTTAAATTCTGTATCCATCGATGTTTTCTGAATAACTTGGTTATTTTAAGTGCCACCTCTCGTCTGATTTTGTATTGTTAGCTTCAACGTGAAATATTGATTAGCAAGTCTTAGGGACATCCTTGTTTCATTCTTTAGTGAATGCTGATGTCTTCATGTTTTCCATTTTCAGAAAGGTTGGAAAGCGAAAGGCAGCAGTTAAGGCTGATAATAGTCGCTTGAAATGGGCCAAGAAAACAAAATTGGACAAGAAAGATCCTAACAAACCGAAGAGGCCTGCTACTGCCTTTTTTGTTTTTCTGTAAGTTTATCCTTTCTCCAATGGTTGATGTGCAGGGTTTTCCTTTTTATATTCGTAAAGACTCACTGAAAGCATACAATGGAATTACTGCAGTGAAGAGTTCAGAAAGACTTACAAGGAAGAGCATCCCAACGAGAAGGCTGTTTCAGTTGTAAGCAGCTACCTAATATTATGTGTCCGTATTAGTTCCATGTGTTGTGAGAGTTTGATAAGCCATTTTATCTGGAATAGAAACTAATCTAGCTACTCAATGCTGTGCTGAAGGTTGGGAAAGCAGGGGGTGGGAAGTGGAAATCCATGTCTGCTGCGGTAAGTACTCTAGTGTTTCCCTTGGAAGGTACATGAACTGCTTAAAATGAATTGAGGACAATAAGTCATGCAATTGCCTCCGAAGCTGGTTAATTTAACTTGAAAGCCTATGGATTCTGTTTGTAAAGGCTGGATAAACCTTTCACTATTGCTTTGACTAGACCTGGCTATGCACCAAGCACATGTTCGATGACTTTGGAACTTCAGTGGTGTGGCCAGGCCAATGCCAGTCTTGTGTAGCCTACAGGTGCCCTTAACTATTTTGTATTGCTTGGGCTGAGGAAAGGACTGGATGATGGAAATGGACATATGCGTCCCTTGATTGATTTGGCAAGTTGGAAATTTAGCAGATATGTGAATTGGTTGATATAACTCAGACTTATAACTAGTTATGGAAAGGGTATTAAGTTTTTTAGTGCTGTAAGTTCTATTCTCCTTACATGGTTTGATTCGTAGCTACAGAAATGTAGATGCTCTTTGCATTTCTTAACTCATTTTTTATTGGAATCGATTTTGGCAGGAGAAATCTCCGTATGAAGTGAAAGCAGCGCAAAAGAAGTCAGATTATGAGAAGCTTATGATAGCATACAACAAAAAACAGGTAAAGTTTTGGAACATTTGTTTAGGAGAATCTAAGGCCTCATCCTTTGCTGCTTCTTTTAGTCTCTTGACTCAATTATTAACTCAGGAAAGTGTCGATGATGATGAAGGTGAACAGTCAAAATCTGCACCAAATGATGAAGATGATGCGGAAAGTGGGGAGGTAGATACACGCTAAAACTCCATGCATACTAGCTGCATATCCTTCCTTTCAAGTCTTGCTGTAGTGGTTTTCATCTAATAGTAAAAGAAATTTTCTCGTTTTCCTAATTTCTAACCATTGCTTACGTTTTTGGTTGTCCAGTTAGAAATATAAACTGCACTTCAAAGTAATCCATTTAGCAGCATAAGCATTTGAATTTTAAAGTGCTCTTGAGACTGAATTATTCTAGATTTACATAAACGATTCACCTCTGTCTCTCTTTAATCAATGTCATCAGTTATTCATCATGAGACAATATCCTGCCACCCTCGTTTTACTTCTCCTCTGTCTCTCTTTGTCCATGTCAAATCACTAACAACTCAAGTTTTCTGAACCTCATTTTTTGTGTTTCTCTGTATTTTTTGTTCGTCATCTTGATTAAAGAATTTATTTTACCTGCCTCCTACACGCATCCTTGGATTTAAAACAGTTAGGTTTACTGAATGCATGAGAGAACTACCCTTCGGCCTAGGCGGAGAGTTACGAACTTGTGAACTTTATATTGGCCTGCTGTTGATAAAAACTAAAAGGGGCAATTGGTTTGTAAGCAGTACTTGACCTTTTTGTTGTTGTTATCATACCCTATATACCTTCTGGCAGTCTATTTACCTTCCATTACCCATCAGATTGTTTCATTTATATAAATCTCTCCTAACACAAGTTGGCTTTTACTTGTGTATAGGAAGAAGATGAGGACGACGAGGACGACGAGGACGATGATGACTGAATCTGGCATGCCTTGTAATTTGATTATGTGAAGTGTCCAGTGCACGAGCTATAGACCTTGTACTGTTGTACATTTGGGCATGTTTTTATAAGGTTGATTCCCTGAGATGGAAAATGCAACCCGTACAGACTGCTTAAGTAATCAACCTCGTCAATTGAAAGCTGACTTGTATCTATACTAATTCCTCATCTGTTTCTTGTATCTGCACTACTTAGATTTGCCGTACAATATCAATCTGACACAGATATTAAAATTCTACAAGAAATCAACCATACTTAAAACTAAAATTTCATGTTGATATTAGGTCGATATTAGTGTTGCATCATAGATTCAAGTCTAGACTCGCCGGCATATTCTCCGTCCGATGCTTCTGTTCAACACCAGGGGCTCGTATCCATGGACCGTCCGTGGATTCCCAGGCTCCCAGCACAGTCGTCATCCATGTCCACAGATCACGACGTGCTGCCGATCGAGTCGTGAGATAATCAGGTAGTTGAGAAGTGCGTACTTCCAACGACTGGTTTCATGAGAAGCCCATATATAGGACCCATAAATCAGGCTCAACGTACTAAACACATCCGAGATCGGTCAAAATGGGCCAACCCTTTTCAAGAAATCTATTACGTTTTTCAAATTGGTTATGAAACACGATGCCATTACTCCAACCTAAGCTACCTGCAGATTCCCCTGAATAACAATTTGTGATTATCATCTAAGCTAGAAATATGTTTGGCAAGCGTGATGGGATACAAAATTTTCATTTTATCATTATAATTTTTTAAATTTTCACACAAAATATAACAAATAATTCAATTTTTTCAAATCTTAATTCAACTTTTTACAAATATCAAAATAATAATAATAATAATAAATAATATTTTAAACTTTTATCTAAAATAAAAAATTTCTCCTCTCACTGTCCAAACCTAATTTAACGGTGAGGAAGTCTTATCAAATCATTGTCCATCTTGAGCTGATGCTTGTATAAAAAGCAAGAGACTTTTTTAACGCATTATTATACTCAGTTATAGGGAGGGTACAATCCGGCTTTGAAATGTCGGAACATGATCATGCGGACACCTAGAAATTAACCATGATTCACACGTGTTGATGTCGGAACATGTTGCCGGAAAGTCAAAACGTGATGACCACATTGTCGCTTCCGACACCCCAAGGTGGACTACAAGCGCCATCATCATCATCATCATCAACCAAAAGCAAAAGCTAAAGCTAAAAGAAAAGCCACCCACAATGGCAACACAAAATCTATCTTCTTTTATTTTCTTGTGTTTTTATGCCAATCACGATTTAACCTATTACTCAGGCTTTTATCATTGTATCGCATTAATCTCCAACATTAAATAATTCCCGATGTCAGTTCCAACAACATGATCGATGCATGGTTCTGTCAGTAGTGTGAATATCTCATTGCACTTGTTGGCGTCGGAATTTTGTCGGTGATTTTACGCATTCACGTGTGGCAGGGTCAGAATTCTTTTCCGGTGTTGCTAGGGAAAATTAAGTTAGAGATGAATTCGATTGGGGAATGATTGCTGGGGGACATGTCACATGCATGGGGTTGAAAAAAGTCTTGAAATGCTGCTTCAATATTCGAATAATAAAGTATTCATGGGCACTAGAGGACAAGCAACGTCTAGCAACAACGATTTTAAAGTGTTTTTTTTTTTTTAAAAACAACAATTTTAAGTGGCCTTTATTTGTCTGATTATAAAAGATTCAAAACAATTTGACTAACATTGTCCGTCAAACTTATCACTAACCACCGCTTCGAGGAAGTTTACAAAATTTTGATTTTAGTTTTTTAATGTTATTTTAATTTAAAATTTATTTATTTATATTATATTTTTAACAATTAATACGAAAACATATTTTATCGTGTTTACTAATTTTTGCCACGCCACCATATTAGTTTAAAATTATTAAATAGTTCTATAGTCCACTTGCAACACACCGGCCTTACCAAGAAATAAAAAGGATATATACACCCTCGCATTGTTTATTTGAAAAGATTTAATTTATAACAGATTAGTTATCTTATAAACTAAATTTTTTAGTAATGTGGCAGTACGGTCTTACAAATATAACTATTAGTTAATACCTAATTTTTTATTAAAAAAATAACAACTAAATATATTTAGAAACTTTAAAAATTTGATGAAAAATAGAGAAAAGGGTTTCATTACAAAAAAAAAAAAATTATTTACTGCGAGTTATTTCTTGTCAAAATGATTATTTAATCACAAATATTATTTTTATCACAAATAACTTATTATAAATACTTATTTTCCGGCCAACCGATATATATAAACCTCGCCAACACCACCAGCGGTGAGGGAGGACTAGTAGGGCCTACTGCAAAGGGGACTAGGAAACCCCTCCCCATCCATAACAGTAGAAAGTCTCTGATGTTTAATTTAATTAGAAATATAAATTGTTCTGTACATGGCTTGGCTCAAAGACATGGAGCATGGGTTTTCGTAGACTGATCTGAGTATATGCTTTCACCTGCGCATGGCATGGAGGGTGATGTAACATTTCTTTAAATTTGATCCAGAGCTTGGAATGTCAGCCGAAAGTTGAATGTGTTGATTAATGACGAGGGGGAATCTTGCATGCATGGGTTTGAAGATATATATTACTGGCATGGCCCAAAGGCGCAGCCTGTGATCAGCTGGCAGTGGAATTAGATGATTTATGCAAATTTCTTGTGTTGGCAAGCAAAAAGTTGCACATGGCGGGTGACTTGGTTGGTTAGTTGGTTTAATTATTTGATATCTTCCCATCTAATGGAGATCGGTTGCAGGAGTGACTTGGATTTCTTCAAGATATTCTCCTCTAGTAACATTTAAAGCCTAAAAACAGTACAAATAAATACAGCTATCGTATGAAAAGACAATAAACATGATACGAAAAAAATAGCATATATAGTTGAGCTGTTAAGCACGTCAAAAGTTGAATCAGCTTGGGAAGGCAGTGGTGGTTTTTAACTTCATGTCAATCACTTTCGCTTGCAAAGCTAAACGCCAAAAACACAGAAACAGCCACAAAGCTACGGAACAATGCATGTGAAGTTGCCCCGTTTGTACCCCTTTTATCGTAGCCCTCTAATTAATTATCTCCAACCGGCCTCCCTCTTCCGATCTCTTCTGAGGGTCAATGTCGATCACGTCATTAAACTCGCTTTTTGACAATGGAGCCGCACGTGCACCCATTCGTGCGAGTAGCAGATCAAAAAATAATATTAGAAAAATACTGCATCTTACTGCTGAAAGTTACCGCTACAATTTTTTATTTTATTTTTTAAATTTTATTTTATTTAGTGATTAATTTTTAATCGTATTGTGATTTTTTTTATTTTTTTAAAAAATATTTTTTAAAAAAAAAAATGATAACTAACGTGGCTCCGTGGCCGTGGAGCCACCCATGCATAATATTAATAGTAGACATTGAAATATTGACATGAAGTTGAAAAAACAAGCCAGGGCTCGGTCCACAGTGTGCGATAGACCTCGGTTCCCGTAGCTGACCGGCTTGACTTCTGGCGCCACTGTACGACGTCTCTTTACGTTTGGAGCACGCATAATTACTAGTATTAACAAAAATATCTATTCCATTCAATCTCATATATTTCTTACAATTTTTTTAAATTTTTATATGAAATATAATAAAAAATTTAATATTTTCAAATCTTAAAATAAAAATAATATTATAATAATATTTTATTCAATTTTCAATAAAATAATTCATCTCATCTAAACTAGATAATTAAACGAGATCTTAATTTTATAGTTTGAAGTAAAATTATAAGTTTGTTTTTTATTATATTCATAGCTACTATGATATTCATTTTTTTAATTGAAACCTTGATGTAGGGAATTTGAGTAAGATTTTGTTGAATTGTCATATTGCATGTTGATGATGCTAAATTATTTCGAGACGGCATATTAACGCAATGACAATAGAAAATAGTATTTTTTTCTTAATTTAGGATAATTTTGAGCATGTGTCGGTATTTTAATCTTAACTTTGATTATGGGTATCAGATTCGTACATATGATTCCAATTCGAAAAGCTCTTTTTGGCATGCACGATGTGGTCACCTTGCGGCTACGCTCATTTTGCATTTGCATGGTTTTCGAGCCCAAAACCAATCTTTTTCCACTTCAAATCCCCACTTTTAGATATGTTTTACATTTTATGGTAATATTTTATTTCTCGATTAGGAAGTGATTTTGAACCAAATTTTAGCCTGATTTTTGGCAGGTTACTTCTTTAATTATGTATTTATTTTTTGTGATTATTGAAATTTTGCTATTTTTGATAAAATTATGATTTTTTTGGATTTGCAACTATTTCAGCCCGGCTTGTGGGTTTGATTGGACGATTATGATGTTTTGATAATTTTCAATTGAAAATAAAGTTGTTTTCTCTGTGTTTTGGGCAAATTTCTTGTCTTCCCTGTTTTGATTATCTGTTGAAACTAGCTGCCAGAATTAGACCTCGTTTGTTTTCAGAAAACATCTCATCTCATATCATCTCATCTTATATAATCATTACAATTTTCCCAACTTCCAATACAAAATAAAATAAACAATTCAACTTTTTCAAATTCCAAAACAAAAATAATATTAAAAAATATATTCTATCAATACTTCATTCAACTTTTTAACTTTAATATCAACTCATCTCATCTCATTTGCGAAAACAAACGAGGCCTTAATCTAAATTCTTTCTCAAACCTCATCAAAAGTATGGAGTTGAAAAGAAAGAGAAGAGAAAATTGATCAAATGGTAAGTTTAACAGATGATACATAGATAGATCTCGAAGCAAGTTAGGTACGTGGTAATGTTATTGGCCGAGAGGGATAGGATTAGGATCCACTACTTTGTGAAGCTAAAAAATTTGGCCGGGGAAAAAAATTCTATACTTTTTTAAAGTAGAAAGTTGGGGACATCGATTTATTTAATCAGATTGCAATTTCTAGTTCTAATTACGAGAGAGAGAGGAGAAGAAGAAGAAGAAGAAGAAGAAATCCATCAATGATCCTTTAATTTCTTATATAAAAGAAACCGATAGCTCGCCTTCTAATCTCACGCTATAGACGAAAATGTGGATGGCAGGATTGATCTTATCGCACTTCAAAGAGTTATAACTATAACAAATTGGCTTGAATTCTTTGGTCCCCTTCACAACATAATAAATGGCCGGGACTAATATTTGATGAGATTGCTCGCGCGATCGGTCCATTTTAGATTGATAGCGTTCATTGACATATTAATTAGTAGTAATACAGTATACTGCACCACAAAATAGAACGAAAAATCAATTCTTGCGAATTTATAATATTATATGTACAATATCTTGGGAAAATAGTGTCGGCAAACATGCCTTAATGCACATAGATATATATTATATGTGGCACTCAATTCATGTACCAGATGTCCTACGTGAACAACCTATGAACATGCAGCATGCAGCCAGCCCTTTCTTTCCTCGAAAACCAATTGACCTGATCAGTACACTTGCACGTGTTTTATTCTCCCATGATCAATAACTTTCAATTGAATGAATATTGTGCTATAATATTAAAAGGTATATATAATATGCTTAATTAGTTGCGTTCAACCCGAAAGAATTGGACAGATCAAATGGTTTGATTTTCCTCACCAAACCTTGCAGTACATGTTTCTATTAAATTTATACATGAATATGCAACGTACTCTTGGTATTAAAATATACAAATGAAATTAAGGAAAGTAGATAATTAATGTAGAGCATATCATCATGTACAACCAAACATAAATATTACATAGTCCCTTATAAGGTACTGATGATTTGTTTTCATCTAAAATTTGATATGAGCAAGCTATGAGAATCTTTCGAATTTGCAGCTGACCTTCCAACTATATTAACATGCTGATCTGATTTTGAATCGTTGGAATGTTGAGCTGGGGATGTATATGCCTGTTAATACAATCTAACTATATATTTAACTTTAATTTGATCATAGAACATGCATCAGATAGCTAGAGCACCGACCCATACCAATTTATAAGTTGGATTCCCATTATTATTAATTAATGTGCGCGCGCGATCGATCTCACTGATCTCTTGCATGGTTGAAGCTGATGTCGTTTGGTTAGCCATTACTGTCACCAATTGTCCCTAGCTAAGTGCAATAAGTGATATGGGACCCTGTCCCCCAAGAAAGGACATTTTACGTTCATACGTACGCAATCACTTGTTCATTTGCCTAAAGCCGTACGTCACTTCTTCATGAATACAAGTATGAGAAATTGCCTCTTATAATGACATTATAGAGATGGTTGTTGTCTCATGTAGAAGAAATTAGAAGCAAGGAATTATTTTTAGAATATTCGATCGGTAATTAATTAGTTGTTTGATTGAATAGATCTTATGGTACTAGAACGATATATATATATTTCATGGAAAAAAAATGAAAATACACTAGATAGATCAGATGAAAAATCCCAACAAACATATTCCAAATTAACAAACGTTGCCACTTGCCATGCAATAAAAAATAAAATCAGAAATGAAACTTAATTAGCTGGCTGTTCGAGTTCGAACGTACGATGCATTAATAATATTGATTCTTGCACATAAAATACATTAAGTGGTACTGTTACGAAGCCGTAACTCTCGACAGAGGTGCCAAAGCTTCATAGTCTAGCATCCATCCATCCATCCATCAATCCTACAAAACATCATAATATTCTAAATATTTAAAGCTTATTAATTGCATATAACATTATTCTAATTAATTTGTTGAAATTCCGGAAATCATGATGCTAATTAATTTGTCGCAAAATATAACTAATCTATCCCTTTTTTTATGCCTAGCTCCAATAATTATTAAATGGACATTAATGAAAGGTTCTTCGATTAAAAAACCGCAAGATATTTGCTTTGAAGAGATTGTCTGATGTAACATCAATAATGGGATTTTAAGAATGTTACATGATTCATGTATCTCTCATCATGTACAGCTGATCAAATGAACTAAAGAGGTCGGAGAGGGCACAAACACATGACATGATCATTAATATCTCTCATCTAAAGCTTCTTAATGTAATATAAAAAAGGTGGTGTGGGTGCTACGTACTTAGAGATCATGATTCAATGGCGCTGTCTAGTGGGTGGAAAGCTAAATGTCCCTTTATGGGGACCATGTGGATGAACATGCTACATGCATGCATTATATCATATTAAAATGCCCTAGCCCTATAGTTGAACCATATTCCTCATTATTTATCAGCACGTGCCCAGCGGTTCTTAAGCTAGCTTAATTTACTTAATACGTGACCATCATGAGAGTATAAAATAAATGTATTATTACTAAGATATAACATAAGTAATTAAATTTATATTTTCTCATCAGTTTAAATTTTTAAGATACGTAATAGTACTTTAACGGATATTAGAGACTCACTCACCGTTAATTTAACAATTTTCATATGCTTATATAATAAGAGTAGTTTTACATATACTTACAGTAGTACTTACAATATTCATTTTGTTAATTTTTTTTTTAAATTCAAATTTCATGATTTTCAGCATATCAATAACTGACATGTAGAAAAATAAGTTTTTTATAAGTTTTTCACAAGTACATTTAACATTTTTCATATAATAATGAAAACTACTATAATTTAAAAATAACTCATGATCAGTATCAGATGAAGGGTTTCAAGTATAGTATATAGAAGCGACTAATTAAGAACTATCTCATTTATTCATGTCCTTGCAATGTGGGCGTGGTTATAATGTCTTCACCTTTTCTTTTGGTATAAACTTGTATATATAAAGAAAAGCCAAAAGAAAAGGGCAACGGAATATCTTATTCAAACATGGAACTTGAAGCAGAGCTTAATGGAGAAGTAGTCATTCAAGAAAAGGAATCAATCAATATTAATCCAAAACGTACAGCTCTGCCAATATGACTACTAACGAAATTCATATATAATTCTTTATTAGATGATAAAAAAGCACGTACGAGAATTACAATTAGCTGTAAAATAATCATTTGATCTTGATCAACTCACTCGATCGATCGAGGATATATATTGATCTCTTACTCCTCATCTATATCTTTAATATTTTATTTATCACAAACTAGTACAATTAGTACTATATATATCAGATTAAATCAATCAATTTATAAAGAAATTCATATATATATATATATATATATAGGACATTAATCGCTTATGTCCCCAGATAGCTGGTCCGATCGATCCCAGCTCCCATACCCTGGCCGACTGCGAATAAATTCCGTCCGTCCAGCTTCACCGACCAAAAGAGTACTGCTGCATTGCCTCTCAAGCAATTGGCTCATCTCCCTGGAAAGAGGATTTTCGGTTTGCCGAATCAAATTAGCTGAAAATTTATTAAGATCGATGATCATATCACGTGCATTAATTTCATAAACAAACCGCAATATCATGTACTACTCGATCTTGTGAACGACGTAGCATCTTGATCTTACTATATATATATATATATATATATATATATATATATATATATATATATATATATATCAACTATAGAATATTGCATTGATCTCGATCGGGATTGGCTTTAGAAGTAGCTCATCATTGGTACCGAGTTAAAAAGGCAAGCTGCAATTACTGATAACTTCATGAACAGTACGAGCAGAGCAACTTTGCCCTTCAACTGAAGTATTTTGTATGGAAATTAGAAGAGCTAGCTAGCAGCTAGGGAAGATTATTAATTAGACTGCTAGCAGCTAAAAACATTGGACGCCATTTTTATGACAATTTGTTTCTGATGATCAAAACCTACTGTGCTCACAACTTTTGTACGTCGAATCTCAGTAAAAACATGATCTCTTGAAAAATTTTCCAATCTAAACATATTTTTAATGCATTTTACTATTTTCAGAAAATTCATCTTAAAAAATTTTCCATTTAAGGAATTCTTTGATTTGATAGACTATGGTACAAGTCATGATTAATCATCATGATAATTATAAAGGTCAGACAATCTTTTGTCGAAGGCATGATAATACTCAATGCACAATGGAAATGGCCATATATATATATATATATACACTAGGGAACGGCCCCGGAGTGTATTTGATATAATGATTTAAATAAAAATAAATAAAAAAATCAATAGCTTCTTTGTCTAGGAAAAGAAAATACAAGATTAAAGAAAAACAAAAAAATCAAGATTAAAAATAATCTAAATTTTAGCAAAATAATAAA
The DNA here is from genome assembly GCF_004785595.1 of Juglans microcarpa x Juglans regia. Classification (NCBI taxonomy): domain Eukaryota; kingdom Viridiplantae; phylum Streptophyta; class Magnoliopsida; order Fagales; family Juglandaceae; genus Juglans; species Juglans microcarpa x Juglans regia. The sequence goes on from NC_054595.1 coordinate 29,445,255, forward strand.
TAAATCAAATATTATACATATAACGTATAAATATTGACAATATATACATGATATATAGTTCTTTTATTATTATTTTTTTGCTTCATAATTCGAGTATTATTAATTAAGTATATAATATATATACATATTAAAACAAGAATTTCTGCTTGATAGCCACTTTGTATATATAAAGATATATATATATATTATATAGATTCTTAAATTAAACAGATGCATGTATATGTACATAGTCCATGCCATGTTTTAAGTCATGATCATTGAGGAGGAAAAAAAAAAAGAGAGCGAGCTTTGTTATGTTGAAGCAATATTTAGAAGGCGCATGAGCCTAATTAACGTGCCAAACTCCTTCCGCAATATCATAATTGATTTGTATGATGACGAGCCTCCCACTCGCCTACCAGCCTTCCAAACTTTCGATCATAACAACACATAATTAAAATCTTATAAAACCTATTTAAAGTGATTAATACTTCAACTATACGGTCCCCTGAAAATAAAAACTCTTCATACGTACGTAATTACCACTCATAATATTTTAGTTTTTACCCATTTTAGACGTCATGAAGGACCCTCCGTATTACCTCACAAATTAGGGAAATAAAAAGTTTCTTCTGGTCGGAAAAGAAAGTTGTCAGATATGAAAATAACCGGCAGGCATATGGTTTGTTTGCCACGACCTCCTTTCTGTTTTTGAAATGAGTAATGCTTTTTATCATCTCAATTTTTATTATAATTTTATTATTTTATGATTTGATATTAAATAATTTAAAATAATTTTATTATATTTTATTTATAAACCTATCATTTAATGTTGCATTATGATATTATGAGAGAATGAAGAAAAAATAAATGATTAATAAATTTTTTCTTGTAATATATATTGCCTATGCAGAAAAAAGAAGTCATGATTAATAAGGTTCCGTTTGGAGGGCGAAAGTGTTTCATAATCTCATCTCATCTCATCATTATAACTTTTTCAAATTCTCATATAAAATATAATAAACAATTCAATTTTTTTTAAATCCAAAAACGATAATAATATTATAAAAATAATATTATAATAATATTTTATTCAATTTTCAACTTTTATCTAAAAATATTAAAACCATCTAACTGTCCAAACGGGAAACTAATAAATCATTCGATTTAAAAAAATAAATTTTAAAAACTAGTGTGTTTGAGTTTCGTTCAAAATATACTCTTCAAATAAAATATACTATCTTCTCGGCGTATCAAAATAATTTATATTAGATTTTGATCATGCATTTGAATAGAGATTTCTTCAGATTTTTTTAATTATCCAACTTGTCTTTTCAATTAGAAACTTAGTCAAGAAAAAAATTAAAGAATGAATTACTTTCTTAAACTACTGTCCATTACTTACTGTACACGCGTCTTCGGCTTGATAATGCCCACCCGTGTGCTCTCTCCCCTCTCAGCCGTATTATCTTGCTCCTTGAAAGCTTCTCTCAATCTCTCTCTCTCCCTCCCTCCCTCCCCCACTCCCTCTCTAAAACACTCCATTTATTTATACAATCTGAGAGGCTCTGTATGTAAATTGCATGCATGGCCACCTTAATCTTTCTGCTCCTTTGTGCTACCCTCTCCGCTATCATTTTCTTCTTCCTGTTCCGTGCCTCCCGGTGCCGGAGGTTGCGGCTGCCACCCGGTAACCTTGGCCTCCCGTTCATTGGGGAGACTCTACAACTCATTTCAGCTTACAAGACCGAGAATCCTGAACCATTCATAGACGAGCGTGTGAAAAGGTTCGGACCCATTTTCACGACTCACGTTTTCGGCGAACCGACTGTGTTCTCCGCGGATCCAGAGACGAACCGATTTATCTTGCTGAACGAAGGGAAGCTGTTCGAGTCTAGCTACCCGGCCTCGATATCGAACCTGCTGGGAAGGTACTCTTTGTTGCTCATGAGGGGTAGCCTTCACAAAAGAATGCATTCCCTCACCATGAGCTTCGCCAACTCGTCCATCATCAAGGACAATCTTTTGGTTGATATAGACCGGTTGATCCGGCTCAACTTGGATTCTTGGACCGGAAAGGTATTTCTCATGGAGGAGGCCAAGAAGGTACGTAACAGTCAATGATATGAATTCTAAATATGTAATCAGTATTTAGGACAATTTTATTTTTTATTTTTTGAAGAAAATGAGCCTAAAAGTTTGTTTCCAAAATGCAACGAAATTGATATTAGTAAACGGACCGGACGTGTATTCGGGGTCAACTCGTTATGTATCGGCCGAGTCAATCCATCTTATAACTGATCCCTTATTCAGGTCACCAGCTCGCTAATACTAGATCCAGTTGCTCACATATTTACCTCCGCGCCTGGGTTATTAATTATATTAATTCTCTGGCGTGAGTTATGCTTCATATTAAAGAATTAGTGTTGACAACTTGTATAAGTACCCCTGCACGTTAGCATATATATAATAAGTTTACGGCTTAAAGCCGTTCTCTTTCGGCATTTGTAATAGGTTATTGATCTGTTTCTATCATGAAATCGTCATACATACATATATACATATATATATATAGATATTTCTTGTGAGTTTTTTTTTTTTTTTTTCCGTGGATTTATCACTGAATTTTCCTTAATGATCTCTATATCTATTAACAAGTTACATGAAATAATGGCTATATTTTTTTGTTTTTTGTTGTTGATGCAGATAACTTTTGAATTGATGGTGAAGCAGTTGATGAGCTTTGATCCAGGGTCGAAATGGACCGAGAGTCTGAGGAAGGAGTACGTGCTCGTCATTGAAGGTTTCTTCACCGTTTCGTTGCCTGTCTTCTCGACCACCTACCGCAGAGCCATCAAAGTATAATGTTTTCTTTTTATTATAATTGAAATTTTTGTATTGCCCAAGAAAAGAAAATTTGAAAATATTTGTTATTCTCTACTGATTGGTTATCGAGGAAACTGATAACCAATACCTACGCGGTGGACACTTTAATTGTTCTCGAAAAAGGAAAGAGAATAAAAAGTACAGCATCTTCTTAATCCATTTTATTATACAAACGACATGGTTGACATTTATCACATGATGTGAGTGCTTGACCGAGTTTTGCTTAGAAAAAAGCCTACATTATCGGATGTCTTTTTCTTTTTCTTAGTTTTTAAAGTAGTTATAATTACTTGATCTCTTAGTTTTTAAAGTAGTTATAATTACTTGATCTCTTAATCGTGTGTGTTAATTTTGTTACAATTATTATGTTCTGAAGGCTAGAACTAAAGTGGCAGAGGCATTAAGCTTGATAGTGAGGGAAAGAATGAAAGAGATTGAAGCGGGAGAGAGAAAGAACGACATGTTGGGAGCCCTATTGGCCGGGGACGACGAATTCTCCGACGAGCAGATTGTAGATTTCTTAATTGCTCTACTCGTCGCCGGCTATGAAACAACCTCTATTATAATGACTCTTGCCGTCAAGTTCCTCACCGAGACACCTCTTGCTCTAGCTCAGCTCAAGGTATGTTCTCGAATTTGGTTTGTGGGATGAGATTAAAATTAAAAATTAAATAAAATATTATTAAAAATTTTTTTAATATTATTTTTATTTTAAAATTTAAAAAAATTAAACTATTTATTTTATTTTATAAAAAAATTTAATAAAATTATAATAATTAGATGAGATAAGAATAATTGAAAAGTATTGTGAAAATAAACAGAAACTTCTTCTTTCTGCCTTATCGCTTTCTGTTTTTCCCGCCCTTTTCTTTTAGATGGTTCTAATATTGCTAATTGATCAAGAACCTCATTTTCATTATTGGCATGGACGCGGTTCCAACCGATAAAGGGATAGGCAAAGCTTTGATGGGTCGTTTCGGTGTTTGTCCTTCACCAGTCAAACTGGTGCTCGAGCTCATGATGTCTCTAACAATGTCTAAATTTTTTTGTGTTTGATGGGACATGTCTTTAACTCTTGATAAAAAAAAAAAAAAAACCCAGACTTTATTCGTCGTTCGAATGGAAAATTTCATGTAATGCTCAAGCGTGCTGCATGCATGTTGAGGCCAGACTGATTGGAAGCATTTCCAAAATATTAATAACGAAATAAAAACTTTTATTCCAGTAAAGTTGTGTATGTCGGTACTGTAATTTCGCGGTTCAAAAGTAGAGGGCAATGTACAGATGGAAAAGTCAAATTCAGTAGCAGAAAAAGAAAAAAACATTAATGATGGGCCTCTCTTCCAAACTGCACGCGTCAAGATGAACTCGACGTGTCAGAATTTGATCACTTGGTCTTTGACCGGACAGTCCTCACGTGCAATTGGGAAGGGAGTGTCTCCGGAACTCAGAGCATGGTCTGCGGTGTCAGTGTGTAGCAGAATTGTGAATAGAGTTTCTTAACATGGGTCCCACGGTTCTTAGGAGAATCATCGGAAATCGTTTGGTTTTGAACTTTTGAGTTCGAGGTATGTAGTTGATCGACGGTGAAAAAGTGGGGGATGATCATGATGTGATGCTGTCAGCACCCCTAGTGTGGCACTCTATATTCCTAGCATTATTTTGAATTAATAATCGTCCTTTCTATCATGTTAGAGCAGTCCTATAATTATAAATGAATTATATAAAATTAAATTTATAAATTTAAGTTATTTGTATTTGTTAAATTTATTTTATAATAAAAATAATATTATAATTTGATAAATTATATGATTTAATCATATCAACTTATAAAACTATTTCTATATAATTTATTTATGGATAGAATATATCTCATTATCTTATAAGACATGTATAATTGAAATATTAGGATTCAGGTTAAACCCCTTTAGCTGCAAGATAAAACAAGTAGCGTCTAATTTGTATCATAATCCTAACATGTTTAAGGATGGTCTAACGTTTCGTGCTTATTGTGTCTTTGACAGGAGGAACACGATCAAATCAGAGTAAAGAAGAGTGAGAACGAGGCTCTTGAATGGAGTGATTACAAGTCTATGCCTTTCACTCAAAATGTAAGTACCTACATTGTTTAATTAATTAGTACACAATCTGTAGATATAGCAAAAGCTTGATTTTGATGTGATTGCATGCATGCTGAGGAGCCCTTCTTAATTAATTTCCTGGTTTATGATTTCCAGGTTATAAATGAGACTCTGCGGGTCGCAAACATAATTGGTGGTGTATTCAGGAGAGCAATGACAGACGTTCATATAAAGGGTAAGAATTCCTCATGTGCAAACATGCAGTGTGGAGCTTATAAGGGGATAATTTTATATACAAATGTCTTAATGTGATGCATATACGTAGAGGTCATTTTTGTCAAACGTAAAATATGAAACATATATAAGCATCTATGTACATAATCTCGATCCAAACAGGTTACACAATTCCCAAAGGATGGAAGGTGGTTGCATCTTTCCGGGCTGTACATTTGGATCAGGACCACTTCAAAGATGCTCGCTCTTTTAATCCATGGAGATGGCAGGTAACAACACTAGTCTAGCTAGCTCTGTCCCCAGTGATATCTCACACTCTGCATGTCTTTGTTTTTGTTTTTTGTTCTATTTTTGGTTTGGCTTTTTCTAAAGTCTGCACGTACGTTTGGATATATAGGACAACTCGGGGGCAACAAGTGCAGGAAATGTGTTCACGCCATTTGGAGGAGGGCCACGGCTGTGCCCTGGTTATGAGCTTGCTAGAGTGGAGCTCTCCGTCTTTCTTCACCACCTAGTCACTCGTTTGAGGTACCTCATCATATATATATATATATATATACGTATACTCAATTATCTTGCATGCACTGTAATCCTACAATCATTAATGATATTGTATGCATGTGTGCATACGTTTCAATAATGCTGCAACAACATTATGCCTTTGTCGTCATTGACGTGCAGTTGGGTTCCTGCTGAAAAGGATAAGTTGGTTTTCTTCCCAACCACCCGGACGCAGAAGCGATATCCCATCAATGTGAAGCGTCGAGGTGTGTCTAAGCTTTGTAAAGACTGAAGACGGAGATAGTTAAGAGAGTCGATATGTAAAAGAGGTGAAATCCCTTTCATGTCAGTAATAATAAAATCAAAATATTAGCTGAGTAGCAGATCATGTAAATTAATCTTGTTCAAATGTTTAGAGCAGCTAGGACGCTGGCGGTATCGATGGTTATATTTTAATTTCTTTATACATACAACCAAGCAACGTTTGGGAAGTGAGCTCTTTCTGTTTATATAAGTGGACATATTTCACATCTAGCTAGCTGGCAAGTGGTTTCAAATTTCAGCTCTATAAGTATAATATAGAAATTGGAAAATCTTCTCCGGTGAATTAATTCAACGATTTAAATAATTCTTATTCTTTTTTATTAGTCCATAAACTACTAATTTCATTTGGACTTTTAAGAAAGCGTATCTGGCCTTTCGGGTGAGGAACAAGAAAAAAAAAAAAATCAGGCCCAGTAAAATAGGAAAAACAAGATCAGTGCCTATCATCATGGCCCATAAAGGGGAATTGTGGTGGGGGCTATACCGTTATATAGATTGCGTAAGTGTTCAACGGGGGACCTGAAACCATCATTAGTTCGCAAATTATGTTTTATGAACAATGAGTACTGAATCAGCTGATGTTCTCGATCCCAAGAAGCGGGTGACAAAATACCACGTTAATCATGAACTCTTTTTTTACAAGGCAAAGTTCAGCGGCACCACCAGGTTCAGCTCGACCGCAACCATGCGGTATTAACTATTAACTACTCTGCTTGTACTGTGGCATGAAAGCCAAAGACGCTAATTACTCGAACGCTGTACCCACATATCTTCGTGATACTGATCTATGAACATCTAATCATTACCCAACACTCGGCAGTTAATATGGAACGATGGCAGAGTAAGAAGTGGATTGCTCTCACATTCTCATGTAATGAGGATCCCTGCTGGCTAGAACTGTCTCCCAAGATTGTGGCTTGAGAAGAATATCCAGATAGAGCCATGCCAACAGAGGATGAGCACGATGGGACTGTGGATGGTCGAGTTCTTTGATGGTGGGGGTAGGAAACCTTTCAAGCAGAGAGACCGGTGCTCTTTTGAATGCCCAGCATTTGGAAAATGGAGCAGGGGACTAAATAAGGTTCTCATTTTACAAGAAGCTTCGATCCATCAACAGAGAGCACCCTCTTTTTTTCCTTTAAGAGCGATTCGTTTTTAAGGTTCACATTTCAATAATTCGGAACTGTACTGCTGATTTTGATGCAGTTGAGACGTCAGCCATTTGTAATCAATAATCTTCAATTGTACGGTTTACAGAGTATACATTTCCAGCTAGATAGATCAGGAGACAACAATAAATTAAGACATATATATGCAGAAATCACAGCCTCTGTACTCTATAGTGACTCAAGAAAACTTTTCCAATCGATTTTTACTGCTGCCTAGCTAGCCTTAATCTAGAGTTAGTTTCTATTCTTGGCTCTCCAGAAGAGCCTGGTTTTCCTCGAACGAATCTGTACAAAAAGAGATGCATATGAAGGCTAGAGTGAGTTGGTGAAAGGAATAGATTTATGAGTCAAATGTCATGTAGCTAGGCGAAACTATTTAAAAGCATTACCTGAAAATCTCACGGCCACTGAAGGATTGGATTAGCCGAATAAACACGGGATGGATATATTATAATGAAATTTCCTTCGTTGTTATGTTCGCTTCTCCCTTTCTTTCTTGTAAGACCTTCTGATACCTTAAAATCCCATTCTTGCAAGCTGAAACCTGTGCCCATTTTCATTTATTACAAATTGTTAGGACGGTTTTAGACATTGTACAAATAAAAAAACTTATAACTTACATGAATTAATGTTATATTTTTAAATTGATTTTATAATAGAGAAAACTAACTTACATTTTAATACATCGTATCAAACCACTTTAATTTAGAAATTAGTTTTTTTATTATTTTTTATATGGACCTAGCATTTCTTGATATCGTGTTAAAGTGTAAGTTATGATTCCATTGATTACAAAAAATAAAAATACATGAGTTTTGAGAACTAACGCCCGGTTTAGATTTACAATTCATCTCAACTCATCTTACTAATATTCATCAACTTTAACTCACAAATCTCACTACTATTCACAACCCATCTCAACTCATTTCCGAATTCAAACAACTAAATGGTACACGTTGAGTAAATTAAGGGACTGATCTATTACATGGCCTAAATGTCTGGACCCTAATAATAATAGAATTGATGTCAATGCTTGTATCAGTAAAAGATCATGTTAAGTGAAAAATCAAATATCTTTTAATCTGATCATTAATGAAAGAATACAAGAACCGTATTAAAGGAAACAAAATGGAGCTCATGAAGGAAAGGATTATGACAAACAGATCAACTTCGATGAATATATATAGGCTGGAAATTAAAAAAATAAAAATCCCAGCCAGCAATCCTCTAAGATCTGTTTAGATTCACTCGGAAATTTTGACCTTCCAGAAGACAGATTTTCAAACCTTTGTAATAAAAGACCGATGAATTTTCCTCTTTGTTTCATTGTACAGAGGTGGGACCAGATAAGTCAGCATCCACGTCACCCAATAAATAAATATTAGATTTCGTTTACTTTCTCAGCTTCTCTCAATTTATCATTATAATTTTTTTAAATTTTAATACAAAATATAATAAATAATTTAATTTTTTCAAATCTCAAAATAATAATAATATTAAATAATAATAATTTAATAATATTTTATTATCTCAACTCGACTCAACATCTAAACACAGTCTAAAAATCATTTTCACAGATATTTCTGATCTTAGTTATATATGTAATTTGTTTTTTTATTATAATTATATGAGATGGAGAGATTGAACTCACAGCTTCAATGTCAATTTTGTAAACCAGAAGCTTCCGTCTCGCCCTGCAACTTGTTTTATAGGCCACAGCGATATGCCCTACAGCCAGAGCCAGAGAGCATATGAACAACGCTACTTCCGTTGCCCTGACATACCCTCCTCGATCGCTGCCCGAAACGCCAAAAACATACGCAGCTTTCATCGAAACAAACATTAGAGATAACACCGAACACATCGTCGTGATTCCCAAATACGGCCCTCGTGAAAGCCTTGGCCCATCACACAAGCTGTAAACACCTGGCAAAAATGGAAGAATACTAACAAAATCAATGATTTAATTTAAGTTCCAAACGCGTTGCTTTTCTTTTGAAGCCAAAAGGGTATAGAAAAAATCATTTTGACATTACAAGTATGGTACTCACAGATTATGATGGCTGATCTTATAATGGATATGAGAGGTATATCGATTAAGGAGTACCGAAAGTCGTAGTTCTGCAGATGGGAAGTGAGAGCTTGTAATGAAAGAGGAAGAGGAGAAAGAGAAGCAGAGAGGAGCGCAGATGGAAGCAGCGTATCCGCTATAACCAAAAGAACAGGCGCTGAGAAAAGCAGCAAAGAAATAAGCATGGTGATCAAGAAGAACATAGTCTTCACACCCCTCAAAACCCTTTTTGATCTTTCTTCCTTTGAGAAACCCATTTCTCTATCTCCCTGTTTCGTTTCTTTCCCTCTCTTTATCCTCGGATTTTGATTTGGATTCTATGTTTTTGGGATTTGAAGGCTATGTGTATATATATGCATGTACAAGGGAATTGAAGTAAATGAAATATATAGGGAAAGAGTTGGGAGGGGGGCCAAATGGAGGAGTGAACTTTATGGGAAAGTTTTGGAGGGCCAAAGAGAGAAAGGCTTAATAGGTAAGGGAGGCAGAGAAGGCGTGTAAGCTGCAGGCCAAGGTGCAATATATGTTTCGACTCGTCAAGTGATGACAAAGACTTTGGAGCCTAATTACACGCTGTATTTACCGGTCAAATAGTGGCATGTTCTCTCTCTCTCGCTCTCTGTTCAAGACCATTAACGGCAATACCTTAAGTCTTTAAACGACATATTACATCTTTTTTCAATAAAACTTTTTCTAATCGGCCATTATTCATTATTTCACATCCCATATTTTATAAAAAAACATATTTATATCTTATAAAAAAATATATATAAATATAAAATGTGAAAATAAATAGTAACTGATGCATAAAATTACTTTCTTTTTAGTGTTTATCCATTGGGACATGATTGTCTGCGTGTGCACCCGAGCACTGAGGGACAAAGCTTCGGTTCTTTGTTTAAAGGTGCTGCTGGCATGTGACTGCCTCGAGTACAGCTGATTGGAATAATTTAGGTAACGGCTGTACTTAGATGAAACTTATGAGTTTGATAGGGTTAATTATTTGTTAATTAAAATATGGGATAAACTATGATCGGGTGTACGTCGTAATTATAGTAATATTGATGAAACTCATTTAATTTCGTATACGTTGATGAGATTACTTGTAAATCAAAACCTACTAAAAAAGTCGTAGATGGAGATATTGTAAATCAGCTGGTTGAATATTATATGTGGAGTCCAATGACTCTTTATTTTACTTAATTAAAGGATGAAAAAGTAAACTAAATATTTAATCAATTGATTTGATTACTAGATGGATGATAATTTATATTTACTCTTTGATACATAATTCTATCAATTAATGAATTAATTAATACTACTACTTCTCGTCAATCAAGCAGGCCGGTATAAATATAGAGTAAAGAAAATTCTATACATCATATTACTATTTATTTTTTATCTTACTAAATATAATGTGGCATATTTATTACATTAAATGGTCATTTATTACATACTTCTTTATCATCTAATGGTGATGAATGTATCACATACTATTTAGTATGATCAAAATAGAATGAAAGTGTAGTGTATGATATTATTATTTTCCATACATAGGTATGTATGTATAAATAGGTGGAACCGATGGATTGGGATCATGTGATATCACAAGCAGCATTTGTCTCTTTATGAATCTCGTTCGATCGAGTTTATACTAATTTTCATTTGTTTTGGGGTTACAATATTTTTAAAAGCTGCAAATCAATATGGTGATTAGTTATTAGTTACTACAATAATACTCTTTGGTTGTTGATGTCACAACCACCATGCCAGCGCGCAGTTAGGAATAGGGGTTGGTATGATCTTATCTATTTCGAGGTTTTTAAATTATGTAAAGGGAGCTCAGATCTATCATGTACGTGTCATTTGAACATAGGTACCGTTCATAATTAAAATAAAAAAGATAATTTTTTAGGCCTCTGTTACACATAAGCGATATATAATTTTAATCACTTGTTTCAGCATATAATATATTTCAGTACTTACGTATAATGCTCTTGTGCTTCGTGGATATGGTTCAAACTTTTAGTTGGTTTGGATGATAAGATGAAGTGGTTTTAGATTATTTTAATAAAATATTTTTTTAATATTATTATTATTTTAAGATTTATAAAAATTAAATTATTTATTATATTTTATATAAAAATTTAAAAAAAAATTATAATAACGAGATAAATTGAGAGAATTTTTCTATCGGATTTTTATTTATTACGTACGGAAGACAAAAAGGAGCAGCCTCGGTCCAACAAAACAAATGCCAATTGGCATAATTTAGAACTGTCTCATCCTGGAAGCTGCGAGAAAGTCGTTAATTTCTTTTGACCTTTTGAACGCGCAAGAACAGTTTCCATTCACATCCCGCCGTTTTATCAAATTCTTAGAGGACCCGATATATTTTTCTAGCCAAACTAAAACGTTAAAGAATACAAGAAGAAAATGAAATATGTGGATTTGATTTTTATTTTATTTATTTCTTTTTTCTTTTTTCTAAGTCCACATTGGTTGTGCCAAATTCCTACGTAATTACCTGATTGAGAAAATTAATAAACACATGATGCACCGGTTGCCTGTCGGATTTGACCATCAGACTTGTATGGTACGTTTAATTTGTCTTGGTCAAACCTAACAATGGCGGGTTCGTACACAAACATATATATATATATATATAATATGTTTTGGGTCTTCTAGTTAATTGTATTGCGGAGATTTATTTTTAGCTTATTGACGAAGAAGAGGCAGTGAAGCAAACCAACAAATGGCCCATCTGTAATACTATAAATTGATGCCGCCCTCGGCCGTCAAAGTAGCCCATGATTCGGCCAAATATTCTGGCGCAGACATCGTGCATGCATGTCTCCGAACTTGTTTCTTTTGTTTCGTTGGAGACACACGAACAGTGGATGATAGATATTTTATAGATATCATTTGCACGATATGATCAGGGACATGACTCTGATGAACAGATGTCCATTTGATAGGATTGTGCAATAAACTAGACTGCATGATTAACCATTTGGGCGCGTTGTTGATCATATTCTTTCTTAACTTTCCAATCCATGTATGATGGACCAATTTCAGAGCTAGTCTCTTCGATCGGATAATAATCCAAAACGAATTAATTGTAGCAATTGGTGCGGTACTTAATTCCATTCAAGAACTTGCTACAATTATATACAGATATTTAGGTTCCGTTTGAATGTTAAACTAAGTTAAATTGAATTGAATTGAAATGATAAAATATTATTTTTTAATTTATTATTTTTTTAATTTATTATTATTTTAAAATTTAAAAAAATTGAATTGTTTATTATATTTTGTATTGAGATTTAAAAAAATTATAGTGATAAGTTAAAATAAGTTGAAATGAATTTGAGATGAAAACTCACCCTTAGGAACTCAGAAGTCAAACCTCTTTTTTTTATTTTTTTAATCCTTTTATAAATAAATTCAACCCAAATTTCTGTACAATGTCTTGTCAGTATTTTATTTAGCTTCTCGTTGATACTTAATTGTTAAGATGGAAGTTAAATAATAAAATGATAAGCCTGAAATTTGGCTTATTTAATTAACCCAATTAGCGACACCAAAAGATTACTATAATTTTGAGTATTGATATATGATTAATTAGCCCATACTGCACGCGGAGACTTGTCTATAAGCGTGCTAATAATGTAGTACTTGGCCACGTAAATACCAGTATTCAGAAACTTGTGTTTCAAGCACAGCCACTGATCAAAACGAGACGAAACTTATTTTTCTAGAAAAATGAACCATACATGGCCCCTCCCTTTGCGTATTGGCAAAGAAAGAAGATGGCATGAATCATGATTCTATCCGAACACGCGTACTACACGCGGAGTAATTAGCACATAAGAATACGACTGATCTCGTTTTATAAACTTGGCCTTTTTTTAACCCTGGAAAGCAAGAGGGGGAAGGTGGCATGGTAGCATTATGGTTGCTGCCATTCAAGTACCCCTCAAAAGTATCACTAGTTTATTTATATTTTTTATGTTATTTTTTTCCTTTTTAAAAATATTTAATAAAAATACACACAAATGTATTAGGGATATCTTTTGAGTGTATTTGCGGTTAAAAATGGCACAATATGCTGAAATGGGAAATAGAGTCATTCATGCCCCACTGAGACTATTCAGGCGTCGATCAGTGCTATATGGAGCCCCCAACGGTGGTCTAGTGTGGATGTATGGCGTCAGTGCGTACATACATGACGGTGAACAGCAAGTAAATGTAAGAAAAATAAGAAACGGGGATACACAGATTTATATGATTCGACACTGGACTTATGTCCATAGATAGTTTGGAGGGTAAATCCACTATAGTATGCGTATTTTACAGTTTCTCTTGGTCTATCATTCTCGTTGTACAATGAAGATCTAAACTCTATCTTCTGGTGGAGATCCTGTTGTTGGAACTCTCGTCGTGAGGTTGAAGAAGCAGAAGAAATCCATCTAAAAATTATCTGAAAGCCTCATTTATCCTCTGCTCCTCCCTTACTTTACGTCCCATATTTTCTCATGTACATCACATCTCTATTTTTTCTCCTAACACTCTTTTCCCTTCCTCGGCCCTTTGTCCACTCTTCTCTTTCTTCCTTCATTCCTGAAAAGTTCCTTCACATTGGGCTGGATTTGAAAATCCAGTATGGGCATGAGATATTTTATCCATTCCAAGATGTTAAAAAGAAATAAAATAAAATAAAATAAAATAAACACTTACAATTTCTTTGAGAAGGCTTAGCATTTTTCTTTATCATGTTTTTTTTTTTTTTTTTTGGTATCGATTCATCAAAGGTTGGAACATTTTTTCACAGAACATGACACTCTGAGAACACTAGCATTTTCAAAATCACATCTTTTAAAAATTGATTTTACATATCAAGAAAAATTCTCACATTGGATTGTACATTTTTTAACCTAATAATAATAAAATATTATTATTCTTTATTTTTTATTTTTTTCTTAAAATTATTATTTTTTATATATTTTACAAGTAGCACCATGTGCTCAAAAATACCAATTCTATATATCTAAATATTACCAATTTCATATATCAAAATGACTAATTTTATCAATCAATATTAATATGTACTAAAAAACACTTTGTATCATAAACTTAATACAAATTCCATAAAATTGATTATAATGAGTAAGAGAGAGAAAAAAATTAAAAATAATGTTTGAAGAGTGAATAGTAATTCTTCAAACTCGAAAAAGTATTATTCATAACTATGTAAAAATTTAGAGATGCATAAATCAATATAGATGAATTTAAAGATATATTATGGAAATATAAAGATAAAGATAAATATAAATAAGTCATTACTAGTGCTATGAGAGAGTGAGATAAAGAAGATCAAAACTTTAAACTATTCTCTCATTTCTTCCCCCTCTATTAACTTCTCTCGTCTTCATTTTACTTCTCTCATCTTTATTTTACCTTCGTAAATATATCAGTTTTTTATTTTCTATATATAAAGAAAAAAATGATAGATCTTTTTTGCTGTTTGATCACTAAGAACCACGCACGTGCCCCATCAACAAGCATTGGCATTAATTTCATCAAAATTATTTTTAAAATTTGATAAAAAAAAGTACATGATTTTTAAAAATTTAAAACCTCCATAGCCATAACCCCAAATTGAATTAGTTATTGAATTCATCAAAAATAATAATATAATATTATCTTTTTAATAAATTTTTTTTTATTTTTTTTCATATTTTACAATTATACAAATCATATGTTAATTAATAATTTAATTTGATTCTTACATTATTCTTACAGGACGGTTGGAGATTAAAAGTGAATAAAAAATAGATTTGATAAGTGAATAGTAACCTTTCAAATTTAAAAAAACCCATCAATTTACTGTAGCTCAAAGCTTCATACTTATCTCTTTGACTAATTCAATGCAGTTCTATTTTGATAAAATTCATCATATTTTGCATTTGGTTAGGCTATTGATAAAGACAATGCCAATGCTCTAAGTCCACTGGCTGTCAATATTTTTCATTCTCATTAATTGTGTTTTTGTAATTACTCACAACTCATCTCGTCTAATTATTAAATTTTTTTTAAAATTTTTACACAAAATAAAATAAACAATTCATTTTTTTCAAATTTCAAAATAAAAATAATATTAAAAAAATATATTCTAATAATATTTTATTCAATTTTAATTTTAATCTCAATTTATTTCACCTCATTGCAAAAACAAACATCGCTTACACGTGAGGAGCTGATGGCACGTAAAGTAGTGCCATTGGGCTTCCAAACATTTTTAGTCCAGACATAACTGATCTAACTTCTAAGCGTCTTGAACCTGACCTCAATGCTTCCATTTAAAAGCCGACACTCCTCCATTGCTGGTGCATGGAGCCCATGTGCCATGAAAACAACATGATAAATATATATATATATATATATATATATATATATATATATATATATATATACATACATACTAGTAGGGAGCAGTGTAAAGCACGTTTGTCTAATTGGGTTAAACAGGTTTTTTACAAAAATAATATGATTTTTTTAAAAAAAAAAAATTGATTAATGAATACTTTAATGCTTAGAGAAAAAAAAAACAAATTTTAGCAAATATTTTTAGATAATGATAGGTCAGTAAAGTATAATAATTACATATTTAGATATATTAAAAACAAAAAAATTAGTTCAGAATTAAAGTCAAGATACATTAGAATAACATAGACATTAAAATAGCATCATTGCCGCCACAATAAATACTACCACACACTCAAAGAATGCATAACCAAGATTTTAACAGATCAAGCATTGCACAATATACAACCACCATGAAAACACATTTAAAATGAAGTGCACATTTATTAACAGAAAAGGCTAAAAAAAAAAAAAAATGCTTTGGAGAAGTTTAAACTCTGGAAAAAAAAAAAAGAGAAGTATAGTTTTGCTTTTCACAACATAATTTCATGTTGAATCAATTAACTGAGTCAATATGTTCATCTTTATGCCTCTTCAATAATATAATGGAATTTCAATTTGAAGCTACCTATTTCTTGCAAGTCCTTGAATAAAATAACAAATTATTTCAAATCTCCATTTCCAAGACACGAAAGAAATGGACTTCATCAATTCTATGCGTCTCCATTTGCATCTGCTAACCCCTCAAACACAAAGCAACCCATAGATAGATATGTTGGCTTAACACCTAATGTTTAACTCTAGTTGTATGCATAGGTTGATTTAGAAATAACCACCCAGTAACTGCCAATCATAAGCAAACACCCCGATAAAAGATTAGCAAAACAATATGATCATATATACACATTTTCTTATGATCATATAATCACGAAGACATTACAAACACTGAAGACAATCATCCATGTAAAGCATTAAAACTAAAACAAATATAACTGATATATAAAATTAGAATCACTGTATAGATCCAAAACTCATACGAAATAAAAATTCCTGCAACAAATTGTATTGCATTTTCCATGAGAAAGAGGAAAATAGAAAGCACTACAAGACACCCAAAACAGCCGATCACAAATAGTACTACGAAAATGAAGCAACCGGCGCCCATGAAAGAGAGGCAAATAACCAAATTGGATACAACAATACACATCAAAACAGAATTGGTCCTTGGTTCATTCTTTAAAGTAATAGTTTAGTTATTTATTTATTTCCAAAGACAAACATTCCAACTTTATTTTAGGGGTTTGGAGGTTTAAAATGAATGTGGTTCACAGAGCATTATTTGAAGTGAGACGGGGCTCCAAGCTCATTTATTAGACTATTACAAAGGTGGATCTAGCACTTATTAAAACATTGATATTTGATTCAAAGGTTGAGTAAATTTTATGTCTATCCCACTGTTTTGGGTTGGACACCATGCTAATGAAATTCTGGCGGAGATTCAAATTGGATAATGAGAAGCATATTTTCTTGAAAAGCAAGGACTCAATCTGTCAACCAAAGCCTTTTGGAGGTCTTGGCATCCAAAAGATGCACGACCTAAACCTTGCCCTCCTCTCCAAAATCAGTTGACAACTTTCTGTAGGCTCCAACAGTCTCTGGGCCACCAACATTAAATCCAAATACATGAGAAATGCCCCCTTTCCAAACTCTTAAGTGAAACCTTGGGATTCTTGGTTTGGGAAAGGACTATGTAAAACAAAATCTGTCATATCTCAATGAGCTTTTTTCATTGTTAAGAATGGGCCATCCATCAAAGCCTTAAGAAATAGTTAGATCCCCCACCACCCCTCAATTATCCCTAGCACCAACCTTGATGAATTTTCATGAGAAGTGGCAAACAGAAAATAAAACACCTTTAAGAAGCGAGAACAGTTTTTGGGAATTGAGTTGTCTTTGATATATCCCAGCTTATTGCTTTTAAATGCTTTCGGTATGCATTCAACATCATATCTATCCACAACTTCAACAACCTAGAAGCCAAATTGCAAATAAATAATCATTGCACTTATTGTGAGATCCATATTTTTATGGGTTTTTAAATTATTATTGGGTTATTTTATTATTTTTAATTATTTTTGTATGTTAGGATTTTTATTTATTATTTATATATGTGTTAGTAATTTTTGTGTAATTTTATTGTAGTATTATTATTTTGGGCTATGTATGAGTATGTATTTTTTTGTTGTGGGCCGTGGGTGTGTGTGTGGGTGACCCGGTTCCAGCCCAGCCCAGCAAGGGCCCAGACCATGTGCGAAACGCGGCCCAACCGTGCGACCCGTGAGACTGAGTTCTCACTTTCTGAAACGGCGTCGTTTTGGAGTGGATGACTTAGGGTTTCATCCCTTTCTCCCTTGCGCCGCGCGAGTCCCTTCTCCTTCCTTCTGCATTTCTTCTCCACGCAGCTGCTGCCGATCCCCACGCCACCACCTCATTCTTCCATAAGCATCTCGGTGGCGTTGGGCATGGGCTCCGAATGTGCTGTCGTCGCCGCCGCTCCACACGTCAGCACGAATGCATCTCAGTCATCCACGACTTGATGCCGTTTTCATCTTCTCTATCCGTGGGACACGTAGCTCTTCAAAACCGCCATTGTTGGTCTATTTATAGTCCACGGGTTCCTCTGATCCTCATCCTCTTTCTCTCTTTCAAAGCCATTTCACCTCTTTCTATTTTGTGTTAATTTGTGAATTTTGGGGATGAACCGAGTGTTGTATGGATTGAATCCGAGAGCTGTAAATCTGAAATTTGTGAGTTTGAGTGATTGAATCCGTGAGGTGTTGTGATGTTTGCCGAACTCTTTGTGCTTTCAAATCTTGTATTTTGGTTGGGATTGTTGTTGAGTTTTTCATCTGTTTTGTTCAACCCGTGAGTTGAGAGAAACGGTTTCAGCCGTGAGACGCCGTCGCCACTGTTGGCAGCACTTCCTTTTACGTGATCTTCCAGATTTTTATCAATTTCATCGTGTGTATGTAATTTTCTCTTTATTTAAATATTATTTGTAATTTCTCAATGTTATAAATAAATTGTTGTATTTATTGACTGTTGTTTATTTGTACATTATTGGTTTGATGAAAATGTATTGTATTTATTGAAGTGTTGGGCTTTAATGGTATTGTGTAATAAATGGGCCTTGGGCCGTCAAAGTTGTTGGGATTTTAAATGTAATTGGGCCTTGGGCCGGATTAGCGGATGGGACTATGCGTGTATTTATGAAATTGTGTTTCGGTATTTATTGAGAACTTGTAAAATGAATTATTTAAATGCGTATTCTAATAAACTGTTGAAAACATAAATTATCATTTTTGTTAAAATTATGCGGTAATGTCACGAAGTCTGTTGCATATTGATACTGTTGCGTGAGTGCGTGTGTTTCACGACCCCAAGCCGAGATGGGGCATTATCTCGGTGGAGCTTCTCTGGTCACTCGGAAGCGTAACAGACTGACGTGACATTCTCTGAGTTGTCGCAGGGCGACGACGGGAACGGACGAGACGGTAACGCTCTCGTACCGATTCCGTGACCTTTGGCTGGCGAGGTTAGAGGATGCTTGGCCATGTACGCGCTGAGCGCGGAACTGAGCATCGCTTGTTACGAAGTCTCATGCACGGACGTTACCCGTGATGTGACGAAGAGAGCCAGGGTGTGCGGACGGTCCATAGGGGAGGCCGTGGTGCATGCGTGAATTCTTATATGAATGGAACAAAAATGGAATTTTGGGTGAAAGAATAAAAATGATATTTTTTGGAAAGTAATGTAAGTTGTTATTTGTCCGCTTGGGAGCACGTGTTTGTGTAAATATGTTTTAAATCTCTTTGATGTTATTTGGTTAATTATATACTGAGATGTCAAAATCTCATAGTGGTGTTTACCCTACGGTTCCGTTTTATGGTGCCGTAGATTTTGACGCAGAGCCCGTGTATGAACCTGAAGGACCGACTCTGCCAGAAGCTTAAGTCGCTGTTATGTTGTTCAGCATTTTTGAGACTTGTTTCCATTATGTTATTTGCTTTCTTTAAATTATCTGTCGGAAGACTGTAAAATATTTGTAAAGTTATTTTACTGTTTTATGAACAATTCTGGTACTTTATAAAGAAAGACCTTTTATTTCACCGCTGCGAAAATTACTGTACATTTTATATATGTTGTACACGCTTTGAGCACTGAGAGTTATTGGGGTGCGTGATCCGTGTGGTCATCATCCCGGTGTCACGAACTCCATAAAAATAACACGTGGGGGTCGAGGGCGCCACAGGTGGTATCAGAGCGGTCTGGCTCTGGGTAAAACCGTATAAATACCTAGGTACAGTACCAGAATTTTTATTTTAATTTTATCAAGTTTTAAAATGGGACGTTTTTTTTCAGTAAGATGGACCGATCAGGAATACCGCATCCGGAACCTGAGATTGACTTGTCTCGCTCGGATGGGAATCTCGCCATGGCTAGAGCTTTAACCCGTAAGACAGAATTTCTTCAGCAGAATTTTCGGCCGCAAAGGGAGCAACAGAACGGTTGTCCGTACAAACGCTTTTTAGCTCATAGGACCCCTACTTTTTCTGGGCAAGAGGATCCACTTCGTGCTAGAAGGTGGATTAGTGATCTCGAAAAGACATTTGAGATCTGTGGGTGTACCGAAACTCAAAAAGTGTTATACGCAAGTTACCTATTGCAAGGTGACGCGACTGCTTGGTGGGAAACCAAGCGGGAGCTTCTGGAAATGGAGTTAGGATCTATTGCGGCAGTATCTTGGCCTCGGTTTAAAAAGGAATTTAATGATCGTTTCTTCCCGAATACTATGAGGAAACAAAAGGCACGAGAGTTTAACAATTTAGTACAAGGGATGATGTCGGTTGAGCAGTATGCCCGGAAGTTTATAGAACTTGGGAAGTTTGCTACACATTTGATTGCTACGGAAGAGATGCGGATCGAGCGATTTCAGGAGGGTCTACGGCGGGAGATCCGTAGACAGGTTGCTTGCTTGCAAATTCTGACTTTTCAGCAATTAGTTGAGGTTGCTTCGATTGCAGAGCGGGAGTTTATTGATCATGTTGCTACACCAATGGGGCATAAGAGAAGAGCTTTTGGGGAAGGAAGTAGTTCGGGGTCTGCACCTAAGTTTATTTCCAGGACTGGGGCCCGACCGCAGATGGCCACCGGAGTACGAATGGGAGGTCGAGCGCCAGTATGTGGCAAATGCAATAGGTCGCATGTCGGCGAGTGCCACATGTCTGGGATTCAGTATTTCAGATGCGGGCAAACAGAACATCTTGCTCGCAGCTGCTCTACCATGATGCAGGCGAATCGAGGCGGTTATCGTGGTGGGAGGACTACCCCTAGACCAACTGCTCAAGCTAGGGTCTACGCAGTGACACTTGGTGAGGTAGACGATGAAGCTCAGGAAACCCAAAATGCTGGAGTCATCACAGGTATAGATTTCTACTCAATCATTTGAGATACTTTATTTGGGTATTTTGTTGGTTAGACTTAATTGGTAGTTTTAAATTTTTTTTTAGGTAGAGTTCGACTATATGATTTTTATGCTTGCACTTTATTTGACTCGGGAGCATCTCAGTCATTCATTTCTGCCACCTTTGCTCGAATGTGCAACCTGGTTTTTAAACCTTTATCACGGTCTTTGTTAGTGAAGTTACCAAATGGGGAAACTGTGTGGTGTTCGAAGGTTACTTTAGGTTGTCCTCTGGTTTTAAATGGAATGACTCTTAAAGCAGATTTGATAAGGTTTGAATTACTTGAGTTTGACATTATTCTAGGAATGGATTGGTTATATCAGTATTTCGCCAGCATTAATTGTCGAAGCAGAATTGTTAGTTTCCAACTACCTGGGGATAAGTATTTAGAGTTTGCAGGAAGTAAGGTAAAGGTGAAACCTGCAGTTATATCTGCTATTCAAGCAAGCAGGGACTTAGCTAATGGGGCGGATGCCTATTTGGTTCAAGTGGTATCTGCACTTTCGGAGAGGAAATCTGTAGCAGATATTCCGATTGTGTTGGAATTCTCTGATATATTTGTGGATGAGTTGCCTGGCTTGCCACCTGTTCGTGATTTGGAGTTCGCCATTGATCTAGAATCCGGTGCGGCACCTGTTCATAAGGCCCCGTACCGAATGGCGCCAGCAGAGTTGAAAGAGCTGAAAAGTCAATTACAGGAATTGGTAGATAAGGGGTTTATTCAGCCTAGTTTTTCACCTTGGGGAGCACCAGTGTTGTTTGTTAAAAAGAAGGATGGTACCCTCAGAATGTGTATAGATTACCGAGAACTCAATAAGGTAACCATTAAGAATAAGTACCCCTACCTCGGATTAATGATTTATTCGATCAACTTCAAGGTGCTACTACTTTTTCAAAAATTGACTTAAAATCGGGATACTATCAATTGAGGATAAAAGATCAGGATATACCTAAGACTGCCTTTAGGTCTAG
Source organism: Juglans microcarpa x Juglans regia (assembly GCF_004785595.1). NCBI lineage: Eukaryota > Viridiplantae > Streptophyta > Magnoliopsida > Fagales > Juglandaceae > Juglans > Juglans microcarpa x Juglans regia. Next base: position 29,467,423 of record NC_054595.1, read on the forward strand.
GTATGGGCATTATGAGTTTAAAGTGATGCCGTTCGGATTAGCAAATGCCCCTGCAGCATTTATGGATATGATGAATAGAGTATTCCGACCCTATCTAGATTCCTTTGTGATAGTCTTTATTGATGATATTTTGGTTTATTCTAGAGAACTAGAAGAGCACGCCGGCCATCTTCGATTGGTGTTGGGTAAGTTAAGAGATCATCAACTCTTTGCAAATCTGAACAAGTGTGAATTTTGGTTGAAGGAGATTAAATTTCTTGGTCATGTTATGTCCCGGGATGGAGTAGCAGTTGATCCAAGTAAGGTCGAAACTGTATTGGCATGGCCACGTCCTTCATCGGTGCACGAAATTCGAAGTTTTTTAGGACTTGCTGGTTATTATCGCAGGTTTGTGGAAGGCTTTGCTCGATTGTCTAGACCTCTCACTACTCTTACCAGGAAAAATGTTGAGTTTGTTTGGTCAGACAAATGCGAGATGAGTTTTCAGGAGCTGAAAAAGAGGTTAACTACAGCGCCTGTTTTGGCTCTTCCAGAACCTCATAAGCCGTTTGTAGTTTTTAGTGATGCTTCCAAATTTGGTTTGGGATGTGTGCTTATGCAGGAGGGAAGAGTTGTGGCGTATGCATCCCGCCAATTGAAAGATCATGAGAAGAATTATCCCACGCATGATTTGGAGTTAGCAGCTGTGGTTTTCGCTCTCAAAATTTGGCGGTACTATTTATTGGCGAGACTTGTGAAATTTACACTGATCATAAGAGCCTCAAACATATTTTCTTGCAGAAAAATCTTAACATGAGACAAAGGAGGTGGTTGGAGTTAATCAGTGATTACCAGTGTGAGATTAAGTATCACCCAGGGAAAGCAAATCTGGTTGCAGATGCACTAAGTCGGAAGTCTTATTCAGTTGATGAGGTTAAGTCATCAGGGTTGGACTCTCTTCTTTTTGGTATAAGGAGACTTCTTACCACTAGTTCTCAGCAGGAAGAGGTGTTAACTTCAATTCTTGATATCCGAGTTCTTGATTTTGAGGAGTTGAAGACTCTGCAGGAAAATGACTCTAAGTTGTTAGACATTAAAGAAAGAGTCAAGAAGTCACAAGGACCCGCGCATTTCAGTCTAAGCAAAGATGACATTCTGTTATTCCGTAATCATAGGGTGATTCCTACTGATTCAGAATTTAAAGAAAGAATCTTGTCTGAGGCCCATGCAGCACCTTATTCAGTTCACCCTGGAAGTACAAAAATGTACCGAGACTTAAAGAAAAGTTTTTGGTGGGAGGGAATGAAAGGAGACATTGCTTTGTTTATTGCGAAATGTACAACTTGTCGGCAGGTTAAAGCTGAGCATCAGAGGCCCGCTGGCTATCTGCAACCACTCCCTATTCCTGAGTGGAAATGGGACGACATCGCAATGGATTTTGTAATTGGTTTACCAAGGTCACCTAGTGGGAAGAATTCAATCTGGGTTATTATTGATCGGTTGACCAAAAGCGCCCATTTCTTACCTATTTCTAACACTGATACTTTGGGAACCTTGACTCGGATTTATATCAAGGAAATCGTACGTTTTCATGGAATACCCATGAGTATAGTGTCAGATAGAGACCCACGATTCACGTCTCACTTCTGGAAGAGTTTGCAAACAGCCTTGGGCACCAAGTTGAAATTCAGCAGTGCTTATCATCCTCAAACCGACGGTCAATCTGAACGCACTATTCAGACTCTTGAAGATATGCTGCGAGCTTGTGTTTTGGATTTTAAGGGAAGTTGGGAAAGTCATCTGTCGCTTATAGAGTTTGCGTATAATAACAGTTTTCAAGCGACTATTCAAATGGCCCCTTATGAAGCCCTTTATGGGAGGAAGTGTCGATCTCCCTTATTTTGGGATGAAGTTGGCGAAGGAAATCTACTTGGACCGAATATTATTCAGGAGATGAAGAATCAGGTTCAAATTATAAAAGACAAGATGGCAGCTGCGCAGAGTCGTCAGAAGAGCTATTCGGACACGAGGAGAAGAGATTTATTATTTGAGATTGGTGATTGGGTTTACCTCAAAGTTTCTCCAATGAAAGGTGTTAAGCGTTTTGGAAAGAAAGGGAAACTTAGTCCGAGATATGTTGGCCCTTTTCAGATTCTGGAGAAGGTTGGACCAGTTGCTTATCGTATTGATCTGCCAGTACATTTTGGTGGAATTCATGATGTTTTCCACGTATCATCCTTAAAGAAGAGCTTTGGTCAGCTGGAGCCACGTTTCGTTGATCCAGAGAGCATTCAACTCCGATCTAATCTCACTTATGAAGTTGTTCCAACTCAGATCCTTGACATGAAAGAGCAACAATTAAGATCCAAGTCAATACCTCTAGTTCTGGTATCTTGGGGAGATCCGTTAGCCCAGGATTTTTCGTGGGAAAGAGAGGCAGACATGAGAAAGTTCTACCCTTACTTATTCGAGTAGTTTTGAATATTTGTATTCTTTCTCAAGTTTGATTAGAGTTTTGTATGGTATCACGTTTCAGAATCAATATAGGAACTTGGCAATTTCGAGGACGAAATTTCTTTTAAGGGGGGAAGGATGTGAGATCCATATTTTTATGGGTTTTTAAATTATTATTGGGTTATTTTATTATTTTTAATTATTTTTGTATGTTAGGATTTTTATTTATTATTTATATATGTGTTAGTAATTTTTGTGTAATTTTATTGTAGTATTATTATTTTGGGCTATGTATGAGTATGTATTTTTTTGCTGTGGGCCGTGGGTGTGTGTGTGGGTGACCCGGTTCCAGCCCAGCCAAGCAAGGGCCCAGACCATGTGCGAAACGCGGCCCAGCCGTGCGACCCGTGAGACTGAGTTCTCACTTTCTGAAACGGCGTCGTTTTGGAGGGGATGACTTAGGGTTTCATCCCTTTCTCCCTTGCGCCGTGCGAGTCCCTTCTCCTTCCTTCTCCTTTCTTCTGCATTTCTTCTCCACGCAGCTGCTGCCGATCCCCACGCCACCACCTCATTCTTCCATAAGCATCTCGGTGGCGTTGGGCATGGGCTCCGAATGTGCTGTCGTCGCCGCCGCTCCACACGTCCGCATGAATGCATCTCAGTCCTCCACGACTTGATGCTGTTTTCATCTTCTCTATCCGTGGGACACGTAGCTCTTCAAAACCGCCATTGTTGGTCTATTTATAGTCCACGGGTTCCTCTGATCCTCATCCTCTTTCTCTCTTTCAAAGCCATTTCACCTCTTTCTATTTTGTGTTAATTTGTGAATTTTGGGGATGAACCCGAGTGTTGTATGGATTGAATCCGAGAGCTGTAAATCTGAAATTTGTGAGTTTGAGTGATTGAATCCGTGAGGTGTTGTGATGTTTGCCGAACTCTTTGTGCTTTCAAATCTTGTATTTTGGTTGGGATTGTTGTTGAGTTTTTCATCTGTTTTGTTCAACTCGTGAGTTGAGAGAAACGGTTTCAGCCGTGAGACGCCGTCGCCACTGTTGGCAGCACTTCCTTTTACGTGATCTTCCAGATTTTTATCAATTTCATCGTGTGTATGTAATTTTCTCTTTATTTAAATATTATTTGTAATTTCTCAATGTTATAAATAAATTGTTGTATTTATTGACTGTTGTTTATTTGTACATTATTGGTTTGATGAAAATGTATTGTATTTATTGAAGTGTTGGGCTTTAATGGTATTGTATAATAAATGGGCCTTGGGCCGTCAAAGTTGTTGGGATTTTAAATGTAATTGGGCCTTGGGCCGGATTAGCGGATGAGACTATGCGTGTATTTATGAAATTGTGTTTCGGCATTTATTGAGAACTTGTAAAATGAATTATTTAAATGCGTATTCTAATAAACTGTTGAAAACATAAATTATCATTTTCGTTAAAATTATGCGGTAATGTCACGAAGTCTGTTGCATATTGATACTGTTGCGTGAGTGCGTGTGTTTCACGACCCCAAGCCGAGATGGGGCATTATCTCGGTGGAGCTTCTCTGGTCACTCGGAAGCGTAACAGACTGACGTGACATTCTCTGAGTTGTCGCAGGGCGACGACGGGAACGGACGAGACGGTAACGCTCTCGTACCGATTCCGTGACCTTTGGCTGGCGAGGTTAGAGGATGCTTGGCCATGTACGCGCTGAGCGCGGAACTGAGCATCGCTCGTTACGAAGTCTCATGCACGGATGTTACCCGTGATGTGACGAAGAGAGCCAGAGTGTGCGGACGGTCCATAGGGGAGGCCGTGGTGCATGCGTGAATTCTTATATGAATGGAACAAAAATGGAATTTTGGGTGAAAGAATAAAAATGATATTTTTTGGAAAGTAATGTAAGTTGTTATTTGTCCGCTTGGGAGCACGTGTTTGTGTAAATATGTTTTAAATCTCTTTGATGTTATTTGGTTAATTACATGCTGAGATGTCAAAATCTCATAGTGGTGTTTACCCTACGGTTCCGTTTTATGGTGCCGTAGATTTTGACGCAGAGCCAGTGTATGAACCTGAAGGACCGACTATGCCAGAAGCTTAAGTCGCTGTTATGTTGTTCAGCGTTTTTGGGACTTGTTTCCATTATGTTATTTGATTTCTTTAAATTATCTGTCGGAAGACTGTAAAATATTTGTAAAGTTATTTTACTGTTTTATGAACAATTCTGGTACTTTATAAAGAAAGACCTTTTATTTCACCGCTGCGAAAATTACTGTACATTTTATGTATGTTGTACACGCTTTGAGCACTGAGAGTTATTGGGGTGCGTGATCCGTGTGGTCATCATCCCGGTGTCACGAACTCCATAAAAATAACACGTGGGGGTCGAGGGCGCCACACTTATGAAGGTACAAAAGGGCATGTAGGCAGCAACATGATAAGCTTAAAAGTAACTACAGAGAACGCTTACACTTTGAACGCTTACACTTTGGGAAGCATAAAGAGTAACAAGGCCGTTAGAAACGAAGATGGTACCCATCAATAGAAATATAGAAATGGCCTGCATAAGAGATTCTCAACACCATAAACACACAAATTAATAACAAAATATACACATTCAACAATATATACTCAACTTGAAAACAATATATATATATTTTTTTGGTAAGTTCTCAACTTGAAAATAATATACAAACTGAATCAAAAGATTATATACAGACCTCAAAGCAACTGAACTGCAAACCAAAAACTAGATACTTCCTGCAAAAAATAAACCAATAAATCAGATCAATTAAAATGAAAAAATAATAACACAACAACGCGGTGAGATGTAAAAAAAAAAAAAAAAAAAAAAAAAAAAAAAAAACTTATATTTCAAAATCTGCTGACACAAAAGAGTTTAAAAATATCAAAAAAGAAACATGCACGAAGAAAAGAAACTCAAGAGTAAGACACGGAAGGGAAAAAAATCGAAAAATAAATATGTACTCAGAAAAGAAACAAAGAGAAGCATAATAATAAAATGCCATAGTTAAGAAACTGAGCACCTAGAAACCAAATAAATTAAGAACAAAAATAAAACAAACAGTAAATTTCAAACAAAAAATGGAAAAAAAAAAAGAGAAAGTAATCAATCACTCAACCCTGCTGCGTAAATAGATCTTTTTTTTTTTTTTAAAAAAAAAGGTCTAGATGATTGCTGTCATCAAACTTGATAATATTAAATCATAGCATTTAAAGCTTCATTTTCTTTCCATTCCTTCCCTTTCGGAGCAGCTAATTTACCCATAGTTTATTATCATTTTTCTTTACGATAACTTTTACTCTAAAGACAGACTAAAATTAACTATCTCTAACACCTAATGAGTAAATGTACAAGTGATTAAAATTTTGGATATCAAACACGACCATATGATAATATTATGGAGGATTTTTCATCTTCTCTAAAAAAGAAAAAAAAGGCTTAATATATATATAGATATTCATTTCCTACACTCTCTCATCAACCAAACAACTTATAAAGAACGAAAAAACAGCAAATGCTACTCACCTGGTCGTGATCAACGGTATCCTCCAAACATTTGATCTTTGACTGAAATGAATAGTACCAGAACAAGTAAGTCTAGAGACGCTATCTCCCTCTATTCGATGACAGCTACAGGCTTCTTTCCTTCAGGATGTAGCACATTTAGTTTAGACTGACTCAGAATTTCATAAAAGGCTTCCACCGCAGAGACACCCTGGAACATAATAGGGCAGATTTGGAATTATCATGTCGTAAGATGCAAGAAAAACAAAAAATAAAAAGGAAAGGAAAGTTACTAATTATGAATCTGAATATATATATATATATATATATATATATATATATTCTTGTGCATGTATCAACCAAGTTGGATCATCTTGTTCAACCCTACAATATCAGCACATTGTATAAACCTTGGTAAACAAAGTGCAATGTATAAACCTTTAAGAGGTTTTTTATCATCTGAAAGCTGGGTGATAATGTAAATGAGTGCTGCTGCAATTGATATAGGGCTCCTCCTGAGATTCAGGAAAAAGAACAGTTGATATATGCAAATAGTAAACAAAAATCAACAAACACAATAGATATACATTGAGCATCATGCTGATGAAGAGAGCCGTGCTTGAAAATATACATGATAATAAACTTTATATATATATAGATATAAGCACATAGTAAGAAAAATAATATCAACAAACACATTAGTCGAGTGTCATGCTGAGGAGAGCCATGCACGAAAAATATACATAATAATACACCTCGTAAACAGCATCCCCATAAAAAAAGGGGCAGGGTAGCACCAAGTACATCCCACCCATGTATCCTAGATCTCTTGAGTAACACAGCAAATATCTATAAGTTGTTTTATATCATTTCCGTTGTGCCTGTGATTGATCTTTTCCACTTTACTACCTAATCATTAGTTCATGTGTCATGAAACATTTTTAATAAGTTATATGTCATGAAGCCTTCCGTGACAAGAAACAAAAATAAAAATAGTTGATATTTTAGTTGCCAATAAAATATGACGATACAGGCAAAATTCAAAAACTACCTTATATTAAACTCTTCTCACTTTGTAAGAGCTTCTTGAATCTTGGGCAGCTTTAACCGCTTGATTATTCATACCAAGATTGGAACAAAATCGTCAATAAGATTAGTAGATATCAAAGTCAATCTCTGTATATGGTCGTGAACACTGTAAGGAAGTTACTTATATCAATGGTTCCTTCAAAAGAAACTTAAGGACACGTCAGTTTCATTGCCTAACAAAATCCAAACCATCCCACAGATTCACATCCAACCAAGAGAAAATAAAAACAAAACCATAAAAACCATACCCAGACCACACCGACAACAAGAACAGAGAATAGGAACCCAAAGATACACCAGTATGAGAGGAAGCTTTTCCTCGGCGTCTGACGTCCAAAATCCCTCTTATGGATACTGAAGACCAAGAAACCAAAACTTTCGCCTCGAGAGGGTTTAAAACTAAAAAAGTCCCTCCAAGAGAGATCAAAACGTCTTTAGCTTGCTTGTACTAGTCTCTGAGCATCTAGTCTGCTTACAAAACCTAAGAAAAAAAAAATTTGAGACAAGCTATGAGAATCGAAAGCTCTAGGGGAAGAATGAGAGAGAGGGAAGAACCACAATGTGAAGAATCGAAAGCCTTTTTTTGAGCAGATTCCCGTGGAGTAGGCTGCCATCAAAAAAATAAAAAATCAGATCTCAAAGAATCTCACATTCAGATTTAAAGAAGCAAAAAAAAAAAAAAAAAACTCCACCTTTCTCATGAAGAACAACCGTGTTCTTCGTTGGCTGACCTAAGCTGCAGTTTTCTTCATTTTCTTTGAGATCAAACACAGGAAACGTCTATAGAGAGGAGATTTGAGAGACACAGTTGAAGAATCGTGAGGACAGAGAGAGAGAGACCTTTGGTTTCAGACGAAAAATAGATTACAAAAGAGAGAGGTGGAGTGAGTTTGAGGAGGGTTAGAGAAGCAGATGGAGGTTGAGGGTTAGAGAGAATCAGCGAAAAACAGAGATAGCTGAGAGAGAGTTGGTCTGAAGGGGAAAAATATACAGAGGATTGAGAGAGAGCGAGAGAGTGGGAGGGAGAGAAGCTTCGAGAGAATGAGACCTTCCGTTTGATAGCCGTTAAAACAAGAATTTCTATCTAATGACGTTAAATAGCCACTTATATAATAGTAGAGATATATATATATATATATATATATATATATATATATATATATGTCTCCTACGTACATGTGTAGTTGCTAAAGTCTCACTACCTTATTATAATTTATATTCCTATTGTTTTTAACGAGGATTCTGAGATAGCATGCATACATAAATTCCTCATTCAAAACTATTAAAATAATTAATTAAAGCATGCATCCTTATACTAGGGGTTAATTGGTGAGTGTACGTAACTTCTAAAACAAATATTCTTTTTTAGCGGTCCTGACCTCCTTGAATTTGTTAAGGAATATGGCCCCTACGTACGTACGTACTTAGCCAAATAATCATTTTTTGTGTTGCGTTTTTTTTAAGGTTGTGTTTGTATATTGAGTTGAATTGAATTCTTTATTCATAATAGTGAATTGAGATGATAGAATGAGTTCTGCAGAATCCACCTAAAATGAGTTTAGATGTGTCTAGATATTAAGATGAGTTTAAATGTATTTATGAGAATTTGAAAAAGGGGGTCTCACGTGTAAAGAAGTTTTGAGTTAAAAAATATCGTGAGTCTCACGTATAAAGAGATTTTGAGTTGATATAAGTTTAGTGATTTCAGAATTTAGTATTTGGATATTAGAAAATATCTAAATCTAAATCGAACTCAGCTGAGATGCTGAGCTAAGTGCAGTCAATGAACCAAACGAATCCTAAGGCCCCGTTTGGATTTAGAGATTAGATGAGCTGAGATGGTTTGTGATAGAGGTGTATAGGAACTGCTAGAACCGGCCGTGAACCGATTAGACCAACCCTTGAAACACAGAACCGACCGAAACCAACAAAGATCCAGTCGACGGGTGAAAGGAATTGAGGAAAAATCGATAACGACAGTTCGATGCCAGTTTGAACCCTTGGGAAACCGCTGAACCGGCCGATTTGATCTATTTATATATATATTTTAATATATTTATATAAAACGACGTCATTTCACTTAAATTAGTGAAATCACGTCATTTTAAGGCCCGAAAGTTAAAAATATATATTCGTTTCAAAATGAATTAATAACCCCCCATCCCTCTTCTTCTTCCCTGCGTCTTCTTCTTCCTCTCTGCAACTTTCTTCTTCTTCAATAGCAGACAAAGTCGTGACGTTTCTTCTTTCTTTCTCAGTTCCTCCTCCTTCACAAAAGATGCCGACGATAGACCGAAGACCGCACCGACGCACGTCGAGACCGATATGAACGGTTTTCTCTCCCCAAACCCACAGTTTCAGCCAGTTCAATAGACTCATAGCAGACGTCGGTGTTATCTCAATTTTGAGCCGAAACCGATGTCAAACCCATCAATGTACAGTCCTAGTTTGTGAATAGTAACGATATTGTTTAGTTGAGAAGAGATGAGATGAGATGAAATAGTTTTTAAAAATTCTGTGTGTTTGGATTAGAAGTGAGATGAGATGGTTTTTTAACTTTTTAGAAATGAGATAGATGTGGGTCTTACAAATTATTGCATTTTTTTTTGTAATGATTTTGTTTTATTTATAAATAAGTAATAATATTTATAAATTACCTACCCAATTTTTATTTTATATAATATATTTCATAATAATAGTATAAGTTGACAATACTTTTATAAAATCAAATTATTTTGTATAATATCAAATAAAAATATTAATTATTTACAAAATAATTAAATAATTATTTTTACATTTATAAAATATTTTTTATATAAATATTGTGCTTAAAATCATTTTTCATTTTCAAATATTAATGGTCATTTTGCCCTGTTTTTGAATTTACTTTATGCAAACATCGTATGTCGTTGATGATTGAAAATTAAGGGTGTAAATCGAGACCAAAATTTTTGGTCCATCATTTTTCTCAGACTGAATATTCATAAAGACTAGATCGGTAGCTATCGGTTCGGTCTGGTTAGGTCCGTTTGGTCTGACCTAATTATTTTATTATTATTTTTTATCTTTTTTTGTTCAAATAAATTAATAAAAAAATTATTTAAATTACTAAATTAAAATGAAGTGAATTATTGATGTTGATTATGTAACTAACTCATTAAAAAAATAGTTTACTATAATTATATTTATGAAGTTGATAGTTAATACTTACCAACTTAGACTTTACTCTTTAGTATGCAGAATCATTAATTGTTAAGGTGGAGACTGGTTTTGGAACTGAAAATTTAAAAAATAGTAAGTTCGCTAGATTGTCATTTAAGCGAAGATCAAATGGTGAGTTCGCTTAATATGCACTCGACAGTGGGCTCGAGTAAAAAGCTCGACTCGTGAGTTCGCTTGATTGTCGTTCGACCTAACATTCAAGCGAAGATCAAATAGTGAGTTTGCTCAAAGTGCATTCGGCAGTGGGTTCAAGCAATGTTCAAGGAACTTGTTCACTCGAGATGCATTTGATAGTGCGCTCGAGCAAAGCTCAAATCTTGAGTTTGCTTGACTCTCGCGCGACGGTGGGCTTGAGCGAGACACAAACCACATTGTTCGTTCAAGTATTGCTCGCCACCCCACTCGAGTCAATATTAATGAATTTTAATAATTTAATTGTATATAAATTATTCATGCTTGCTAGGAGTGCTACTCGCACTATACGGTGCCGATTAGCCCCTCCCCACCTCCCGCCCTGCATCCCGGGGCCTGGGCGGACTCCTAATCCGTTCCGTCCCCCACCCACTTTAATAATGGACTATAGTCTACTAAGCTCAAATTAAATTATTCCTTAGTTTAAAAGTGATCAAAAGCACATTTTTTTGACCCAAATTGTAAATTTAAATTTGTAAATAAAACTATAATTTAAATTTGTTAGTACATATTTTGTGTAAGTTGTAGTGTAATAGGATGATCCTTTTATAGATTGTCTTCACAATACAAGTATCGCACTTAAGTAATGTGAGATTCTTGTATTGCTATGACAATCTATAAAAAGGTCATCTTATTATACTACAACTTTTATAAAATATTAAATAAAAATTTTACTTAATATATATTATTATATTTATAAATAGTATAAATAATAAATATTTATAAATATGTATACAATATATATTTATAAAAAGTTAAAACCATAAGTAATATCGCCCGAAATTAGGTGGATTTTGGAACAAGGCCATAGCCATACTACACGTGACAGTTGACAGTTGACAACTTGACATAGCGCGTAAATGCCTCAACCCTTCTGCTACGTGTAGCCCTAGCCCACATTTGCATTTTGCCGAGGCGCAAGTTCTGAAACATGGCCACCCGATCCCTGTGGCGCACAGGAAGGAACCTCGCGGTGTTCTCTGCCACCGTTTGCGGAGGCAGCGCCGCGGCCGCTGTTGCCACCTCGGAAGATCCGGCGAAGACGCTGAAGCTCCTCACCGCTGTTCCTATCCGCCTTTTCCGCGACTCTGTCACCGCTGCATCCATCGTCTTTGGTACCCCCACCTCTCCTAGCTACATTCGTGTTAGGGCTTAGGTTTCTTAATTCAGGACCTCCATTTTTTGCTTTCTCTGCAATCTAGTTTTTTTTGTTTATTTGAAGTTTTATTATAATTATTGATCTTGAATATGTTGACAATTAGTGGTGCTAATTCACGAGGGATTGATTGAATGTTATGTATCTTCTTTCTTCTGTTGATGTTCAATTGTAGATTAATTTAAGTTCCGTGGAAAATGGAAACCGCTGTTTTTCGATTTTGATACAATTTTATTGTTGCTGTTTTATTAGATTATGAGTATTCACTATGGGGACTACGCGAAGGTAGTGTTGAGATCTCAAAAGTTAAACACGAAGTTCACCTCAGGTCCGCACGCAAACTTCAAGAACTATGCTTCAGAAATGGAGGAATATATATCAAGCTTGGTCAACATATTGGGCAGCTGGTATGCTCTTTAATCTGCTTCCTTTGGTATCTGTGATAAAAAACAAAAGTTCAAATTCTGCATCTATCATTTAGCGATTAGTTTTCAAAATTATTGGCAAGAAAAGAAAAAAAGAAGAAGGATAAGAACTGGAAAAGCTAGAAATAAGCTTTGGGGTAGATTAGTTATTTAATGTTCTATATAATCGCTCTCATTTGCAAATATTGGATACCAAAATTTTCTCCTTTCTGTATACAGGAATATTTGGTTCCTCAGGAGTATGTCCAAATTATGAGGGAGTCTATGTTGAATAAATGCCCGGTGTCTTCTTATGATCAAGTAAGCGAAGTCATTAAGAAAGAGCTGGGAGAGACACCAGATAAAGTATGTATTATTGTTTCGGCTTTGTAGATTTCTGTCTGAATTGTTTCACTTGACATTTTGTTAATGTTTTTAGTGCTTATCAGTTTGTAAATACATTTTAATCGTTACTTTGTTTTTTTGGTGATCATTTTTTTTTATAAGTAAGAGATACATTTTATTGATATGAATGAAATAAGCAAAGCCCGTGTACACAAGAAGTATACAAGAGAACACCTAAATACATTCTAAGAGCCAGAAATTAAAATTAGAAAGTCATGAACATTGTTTCTATTAAGCACAATAGCTGAAAACCAAAGCAATAAAGTGTGTAGAACAAAATTCTGAAGCTCCGCCGTTGTATGTTCCTTATTTTCGAAGCACCATGCATTCCTTTCCAACCAAATACACCACATAATGCACAACAGAATCATCTTTCACACCGCCATCACTTGGGGACAGCCTTGAATCTCTTTCCAACAAGCTAGTAAATCCACTACCCTCAATGGAATTACCCAAGCTAAACCGACTCTTCTAAGTATCTCATCCCATAGTATCTCATCCAATAATAAATGATCCACTGATTTGCTATGCTTTTTACACAAATAGCATCAATCCATCACAATGAGCCCCTTCTTCCTCAAATTGTCCGTGGTTAAAATATGACCAAGAGAAGCAGTCCATACGAAAAAAGCTACTTTGGAAGGCACGCGTGACCTCCAAATACTGTTCCACGGAAAAGGAAAATTATCTTGTGGTGCCAATAGTTTGTAATATGACCTCACTGTATATTTCTTGCTACCATTAGGCCTCCACTGCATCTTGCCCCCCCTGTGCCATTATACCTCCCGTGGAGTATATCATGCTGAAGAATTCTGAAACAGTATTCAATTCTCAATCATGAATATCCCTATTAAAGAGGACATTCCACTGGTGGGAACCAGGAGAAAATGCAATCAGATCTGCCTCAGAAGCATCCATGTTGACTGAGATGCAATAAAGAGCTGGAAAAACCCTATCAAGAGCGCTATCATCACCCCAAACATCATGCCAAAACCTGATTCTGGAACCCTTGCCTGCCACAAAACAGATTTGAGTTTCAAAACTCTGCCAGTCCCTCCTAATAAATTTCCATAAGCCCATGCCATACCCTCCCTCCCCCCACTTCATTGGAACACTAATCCCCCCAAGCACTTCCGTGTCGGAGATCAATAACTTCCTTCCAAAGCGCATTCCCCTCCAAGTGATATCTCCACAACTATTTCCCCAATAGAGCTTTATTGAATGTCCTCAAATTGCGCACCCCACATAAAAGCCCTGAATAGCTTTTCAATCCTATTAGCCACCCGTGCAGGCAAAAGAAATAGAGATTAAAAATAGGTGGGGAGATTAGATAAAGTACTTGTAATTAATGCCTTTCGATAAATACATCCGTTTCCAGCTAGCCAACCTTTTATGAACTTTCTCTATAACTCCATCCCAAATAGCTCTAGCCTGAAATATTTTTGGTGATCATACTACTTGTTTTTATTTAAAGGCAAAAATTGGCCCACTTAATTGAGGCTTCTTATGCAGTTATTTTCTGAATTTGATCCTGCTCCAATAGCAAGTGCTTCCCTTGCACAAGTTCATGTTGCTCGCACACATGATGGCCAGAAAGTTGCTGTGAAGGTCTGGGTTGTTGTGGCATTTACATTAAATAGAAATTATCAATGATAGGTGCAGCCAAATTTTTTCATTGAGATTTCCTTTAGAGACATGTTTTTCTTATGATGATATCTCTCCATATCCAAATAATTTCAAATATTCAGGTTCAGCACACTCACATGACCGATACTGCGGCTGCAGATCATGCCACTGTGGACTTGATTGTGAAAACCATACATCATTTTTTTCCGGCTTTTGATTACAGGTCCTGCCACACTTATTTTTTTCCAGCTGGTTATATTTGCATTGTTTACGATTACATGAAATTCGGTACAGACCATCTTGGTGTAAATAGCTTTTGGTAGAGGCCATCTCGATCTTCAGCATGCCAACCTGACATGGATGCACACTTAGAATGCAACCGTTATTACAACTCATGCATAGCTGCATAGAGTTTCTTTCTTCTATACACATGAGGATGTATCGCACTTTTCTATGTGTGCCTGTATGTGTAGGAAGTTTTCTGGTCTTTAATTGGTATTTTTGACTGACATCTTCTTGAATTTTGTATGCAGGTGGTTGGTTGATGAAATTCATGAAAGTTTACCCAAGGCAAGCCGCTTTAACTGCATTCTTTTCAGTATTTAATCGTAGATTTCTATAATCATAATGAATGATTACTTTCAACATGTTTAGTAACAAAGATGCATCATTTGTAGTTGTATGTTATTGTTATTTATAAAAACAATGTGGTGGTCCTGCCAATAAGGCCTAGGTTCCTTTTGTATATGTTCTATGTACTTGGGATATGCCTAGTTATCGTTAATAAAATTCTTATTTACTGATTAAAAAAAAAAACATTGTGGTGGTCCGCCATGAGAATTATACATGATAGGTATTTTTTTCCCGTTGCTTTTTCTTTGGATTAAAACTTATGCCCAACACGAACCCCTTGTTTTCGTGGTAAATATTTTTGCTTCAAATCTTAAATTGCATTGAGGAAAGTTGGGCATAGTTTCTTTTAAATGCAAAAGTTCATCTTTTTTTTTTTTTTTTTTTTTGATAAGTAAAAATATTATATATATAAAAAAGGAATAACCAAGCACACTGATGTATACAAGAAAACACCTTCCCCATTGACCCAAATGACCCAAAAAAACTGTGAAAAACAACCCAAAATACACTAAGCCTGACCCCAACCCCTTGTTTCCCGTAGAATTAAAACGCTACTCGAAAACCCAACCCCAAGCAAAAATTCATCTTTAGCTTCTCTTATATTACAAATTTGTGCTCTCTCTCTCTCTCTCTCTCTCTCTCTCTATTTATTGGTAAGTTTGTGTTCTATATATTCTTTGAGTAATGCTACTCATCATCCAAATTCTCATCATCCTCCCATCATCTCATGATGTGACATTAGATGATTGGAGACTATTTATTATATTTTACTTGCGAACCTATCATCTAATGTCACATCATGGGATGATGAGAAAATGGATGATGAATAGATTTTTTCATATTCTTTTCTTTTTGTATTGTTATTTGGTCTTTGATGCCATGGCCATCAGGAACTGGATTTTTTGGTTGAGGGGAAGAACAGCGAGAAATGCTTGGATAACTTTAGGAAGCTGTCTCCTCATATTGCAGACTATGTATATGCACCAAAGGTATATTGGAATTTAAGTACCTCAAAGTTGTTAACCATGGAATTTATGGATGGTGCACAAATAAATGATGTGAAGAACATTCGAAGGCTTGGAATTCAACCAAATGAAGTTGCAAAACTAGTAAGTTCATGGGTCTTATGAAGAAATAGACAGTGTTTGAGTAGAGATTAAAGACTGAAGACATAAGCCTTCTGAACATCGAGGATGACTTTTTTCATGTACTTTATCAGGTTAGTCAAGCTTTTGCTGAGATGATGTTCAAACATGGGTTTGTGCATTGTGACCCCCATGCTGCCAACCTGCTAGTTCGTCCTTGGCCTTCTAGCAAAAAGAGCATTCTAGGTAAAGCTTTCTTGTTCTAAAAGTAGAGGCATATTTTTTGTTCTAATCTACTGCTGGTTTAATATTTTAGTTGCGACTATCATGAATCTGCCTAGTCCCAACCCCAAACCATTTGATTGGAACCATTCCAGGTCCATTTTTGCCCTTGCGGGCATATCATCTCATCTATAGTAACTGTCGAATGAAACATAATACAGCATTATATGACCCTTAATCCCATCGTATTCACCCTGGTATCATGTAATCTCTCTCTCTTCACAAATTTCACAATTATTCCCTTCTAGTGTTTTCTTTGAAAAATTCTGTACTTGGAGTTCTTTATGAACTTCTCCCATCTCGTATACAGGTAAGAGAAAACCACAGTTGATACTTCTAGATCATGGATTGTATAAAGACCTTGACTTCTACACTAGAACCAACTATGCTGCACTTTGGAAGGTACAACATTGCTTTGCATAGAAAGTGTCTTCTTTTCTTCTAGTATTGTTTCTGTTTTAAGCAGCTTGCTTCTTTCCTTGTTTATGTTGTTGTTACAGGCATTAATATTCGCTGATGCTAAGGCAATAAAGGAAAATAGTGTAAAATTGGGCGCTGGGGAGGATCTTTATGCACTATTTGCAGGAATTCTTACTATGAAGCCATGGAATCGAGTTGTTGACCCAGCCGTTGATCATTTAGTCATTCAAGGTGCTGATGGTGACCGTTCAGAATTACAGGTGATCTTCTGTCCAAAGAAGCTCTCCGTTCTAATTTGGTCCACTTCTATAGGGGGCCTGCTATGATGGCAAGTCTTATATACACTGCTCATTCTTAGATGTGGCGGATGATATGAACGTAATATTTTGTTGTTAATTGCTTGACCATCTCTACCCCCTTTTCAGATGTATGCTTCTCAATATTTCCCTCAAATATCGGAACTTCTGAGGAGACTGCCACGTGTCATTCTGTTAATGCTGAAGACAAATGATTGTTTACGAGCAGTTAACAATTCTCTGGTATCAAATGCTCCTTGTTGTCCATTACCTTATTTTTCCAAGTGATCTTTAGCTTTCTACTGGAAAGCATTTCATTTGACAAGCGATGCTAAATCAATCAAAAAATGATTTCCAACTGTGGTTTCAACATCATCAAACCTATTTTTAGTCCTAACTCAGGAACTTGGGAACTTCTTGATTAAGATGTTTGATAAAATATTGCTCTAATTTGTATTGCAAAGTAAAATCATGTACCATTTTCTTGAGCAGGTGCAGGAATCTTCTCTTCAGACATTCTTCGTCGTTGGAAAGGTCTCTTCGGAGGCAGTGATTGAGGCAAAGCTGTTACAAAGGAAATCACTGCTATGTTGGTTGAACGTCTGGTTGGATGAAATGTTGTTGGAAGCTCGACTCTTTGGAATGCAGATAGCTTTGTGGCTCTTACAACTCAGGAAGGCTCTGTCCTGGGGAAACTGACATATAGGAAAAAAAGTTTTTTTTTTTCCCCTCACGATCCAGTTATTTTTCTTTCATTTTTTCACACAAACTTAGGCTCTTATTCTTTGTCTCCGTGGTGAAATCTCAACCCTCTACTTGCAGGTTTTGAGCACGGATTGACAGGTTGAATTTTTTTATAGAGGAAAAAGAAAGAAAGAATATAGATTTTTTCCTATTTATAGTTTAGGGCCTGAAAGGCCCTCAGCGACTCGGTGGTGTAAATCCCCATCTATGAGACAAGTGAGATTTTTAAGGACAATATTTAGTAGGACATAAGAAATTCAAATAATAGAAAAAATCCAAAACATCATTGTATTTGGGATATTATATGTAGTAGCAATAAAACAATGTGCGACATCTTCCAGTTATTCATTCTCTGGTTGATTAATTTTTGTAATTTAGAATGTCAGAATGAAAGTAATGACTAATGAGCAGTATGCATTCATGACCTTCTTCAGCTCAAAACTCCACAGCCTTTATTTCTCCTTCTGGTAGGAAAGTTCAGACACAACCGTGACGAACGTACACAAGATCCAGCAAATTGGCGTTGAAAACCACCGAGCCATCACTAAAGCGTCCAGTCTGCAGCAAACTTGACCATTGATCTTACCAATTACGTAGCAAGGACACTGAGGCGTGAAGGTTGAGGCTATTAATTAAGCTTACCTATCCATTTTTCTTTCGGTATTGATGGCTATTGAAGTTGCGAAGTTATGGGAGAATTGAAGGCAAATCGTCTGGTTGTTGCCTGGTTTTATTAACTTCTGTTTCTTGTTGTAGTCCAATTTGTTGCTCGAACAAGAACAACTTGACGCTTCTAGCTTTTCATTTAGCAACTCATTTTCTTTTTCTTTTAATAAACTGCGTCGACTGTTCAAAAAGAAGAAGAAAATGTTCAAAAAGCCACACAAAAAGAATTAAGTGGAGTATGGCTTCAACGACTTAACAGCCGTCTATAATTGGCCGTTCAGTTTGTAGTTTGGAGTTTATTCTCGGAACAAATTCAAAAGTTTGTCCAAAATCCTTTTTTCTTTTGAAAAGAAAAGTCTACAAACATAAGAATAATTCTTCTTGCAGTCCCCGAATGCGGGACTGCAATGCAGTCCTTTAATGAAACGTTACGTTTCATTAAAAGAGCAAAACGCAACGTTTTATTAAATGCAAAGAAACCAATCCCCAGAGGCAGGCCTCGGCTCCTTTCAGTGTTGTCTCTCATTCATTTCAGACCCCTTCATCACCCAGACCAAGCCAATCGCGCACGAAGCCCCCCATCGCGCACGCACACGAACAGCGCCGTCGCCGTGCTGAAGCCCCCCATCGCGCAACGAACAGCGCTGTCGCCGTGCCCAAGCCCATCGTGCAGTGCCGTCGCCATCTCCGTCTACATCACGCAGCGTGGCCATCTCCATCTTGGTGAGGATTTCCCCGAATGCGATTTGAGCGTGAATTTTTCTGGTCTGAGCGTGAATCTTGACTTGGTTCTGTTCATAATTCTTCTCGTTTTTTATCTGTAAGATTGGTTTTGCTTGGTTGTAAATTTGTGTTAAGATATTTACTTGTTAGTAGAAAATACTTCTGGTTTAGAAATGCACTCTACGTGTTTGTTGAAATTTGTGAATGGGTTCCGATTTGGTAATTTATGCTAAGAGATGGCATAAATTATTAATTGAATACTTCTGGTAACTTATTAATTGAATACTAAGAGATGGCACATTAATGAATGAATAATTTCAAAAATAGCTGAAACTTAACATATTCTATTTTTTCATGTGGTTAAAGCAGTCCATATGCATCGTGTGTCCACACTTCAATAACTTAAGTGGCTTTGATCGAGTGAAAAAGATACTGTCAGCATAAATTAGAACAGAAAACTCATCTTTAACTTTTAAAAAATTCACATCTGAAAGCATGAATCTCAGAGCAGAAATTATTCATGGAGTTCTATACACACGAGTGATTATCAAGAATAGCTTCATTATCAAGAATGATGAA
Source organism: Juglans microcarpa x Juglans regia (assembly GCF_004785595.1). NCBI lineage: Eukaryota > Viridiplantae > Streptophyta > Magnoliopsida > Fagales > Juglandaceae > Juglans > Juglans microcarpa x Juglans regia. Next base: position 29,486,900 of record NC_054595.1, read on the forward strand.
ACAGTTTTATGCTATTCACAGTGTAAAATATCATTTTGTGTACATGTGCTGGTGAAAATTGAAATACAAATCATTATCTTGTTTATGCCTTGCATTTGTTTGAGGCACATTCCATTAGTGAATAGTTAAGAGTGCAGTCCTTACTGCTACTGTTAAATTATTGGCATATTCTCCTTAAATTATTTATCCAATGTTATGCAAAATTTCTTCAATATTATTGAACACTTCAACAACAATGGACTTTTGGTGTCTTCTCTCTCATGGTCCTAGTGCATAAATTATCGACTGGGAGACCAAACACATAAAGATATTAACTTTTATCTTAACTTTTATCTATTTTCTATGTAGGCATAACACATTTTCAGCATTACACAGCTTCAAGAATTGTGTAAAATTTTTGATACGCAATGTCTTCATTGCGTTCTTCATCTTCTTCGAATCATGCTCCAAAATGTCTATGCGGAGAGATGGCACGTTTAAAATTATCGAAAACAACCAAAAATCCAAGCCGACCTTTTTATTCTTGTCCAAATTACAATAGAGAGGTAACACTAAAAAATTTTAAACAATACAAAGGTTACATTTATCAGATATTGTTGTATTAATTGTACTTTCTTACACTAATTAGGTGTTTGCTGCAGGGAAGGTCATACTGCGAGTACTTTTTATGGGCAGATATTGAAATAGAAAATGAAGGAAAAGTTGTGTGCGAAAGAGAGCGTCGTCTCCAAAAGAGAAAGGAAGAACTCCAAAAATGGGAGGAAGAACTCCGAAAGAGGGAGGAAGAACTCCGAAAGAGGGAGGAAGAACTCCAACGTGCAAGGGTACAAATGCAAAAATTGAAAGATGACATCCAAAATGATCAGGATGAGCTTCATGGTGTAATGAAAGATATTAATCATACAAGCATACGACCCTGCGTGTATTGGGGACTTGCAATTCTAATATTTTGTTGTTGGATAGGATCAAGAACAGTTACAAATTAGTAGCAGTGTATATCAAACTGTGTAATGTTGTTAAGTATGTTGTAATAGATATGTTTACAACCTTTATCAATATTGTAATATTCAAACCCATCAGACTTGTGAACATTATGAATGGTTATGAGAAGTATTTTTCTTGCACTATATTTCATGTATTTTGTTCTACATTGAATAAAACCCATGAGATTATAACTTTGAACCAACACTTTTATCAACACTTTAACTTGATAACATATCTCATACTCATAACATAATTCATACTCTTAAAATGATATAAATATCCAATCTTATAACAATACACCAAGTTTACAACAATGCAAAGTAGAGTTATACAACTGAAGTTATGAGCTTTTGTCAACATAACAGTCTACAACGTCTTCAAATCATTACTTCTTTGATGGGGCAGCAGTCTACCATGTCTTTCATCAATCATCGAGAGGGTCAGGACATGCGAAGTTCGCCTGCAAGTAATTTAAAATATTTTGTAAAACATCATGCAAAACTTAGCATTATTTGTTCAAAATATAGAGAAAAAAGAATATTATTTAACATTTACCTGAGAAATAACGCTTTGTTGTGTACCAGGTAGTTGCGAAACAATAGCTTCTGGTGTGTCGTGCAGTATTACTGATTCTGTGGGGTTTAATACATCTTCCGTCCGCGATGGGGCCTACATTTGAATACATAAACAAATGACAAAATCATATTATTTAAATCTTCCATACATTTGTTAAAACTATATCAAAATCATATTATTTAAATCTTCCATACATTATTTCTTTGTCGCTTGCCACTAGCCTTTTTATTTTTGGTTTGTAACTTCTCTATTGTAGGTTGTCTCCTCTTTGATGGCGGCCTGCCTTTGCCTCTGACAACATGAGGGCTCAACACTTTCTTCGAACTTCCAGTTTCGGCATCAATGGAAGCATGAGTGCTTGCAACTGTGGCTTGAGGCTTCAATTTAGTGTAAATTTCATTCATCGCCTTTAGCTTTTGTGTCATGTCCAAAGAATTATCTTCGCTTTCACATGCATTTGTAGCTACTTGGAAACATAATTTTATCAAACCAGAGTACCGACTAGCAGCTGGTTTACCACTCAAGTCATCGTAACTGCTTCGAATGAGAGCATATCTACGTTTAATGTCCTTCCTCCACCTCTCCATAATGTATTTTTCTGGCAATACTTGGACATCCCTTGCAGCAAAAATTGAGAGAATGTGCCTACATATAATCCCTCTCATCTCAAATAGTCCACACATGCACTTTGCCTCACACTCATCTTCATTGAAGTACGCCTGCAAAGTTGACTTCTTGATGCCGTCTTCAACTACCCTTTGGTCATTAACTTGATACGTGGTAATTGCCCCTTCTGTTTTTATGACAACACAATGAGAGTAGATAATTCCCATTACTTCTGACTGCACTTCCTTAAATTTAGAATTCGTGTACACTGCTTGGAATTTTTTCTCCACAGGTAAATGAGTTATACAAGGGACTGTGCAATTGAATGAGTGGAAATCCGTTGCCATCTCATTTTCTACTTTCTTCCTCAGTGCATTGTCGAATTGATCAACGAATTCTTTCAACATAGTCCCTGAATGAACATATCCATCAAAAAAGGCATTCATGCTCTCACTCCTCTGAGTTGTGCTCATCCCAGCCCAAAATGTATTTTTCAAATATACGGGAACCCAATACATTCGCTCACTATAGAGACTTTGAAGCCATGCATTTTCCTTCAAATTGTAAGTGTTAATAAAAACCTCCAAAGACTTCTCAAACTCGTCAGAAGTCTGAGAATCATAAACACATCTCTGCAATGCACTTTTCAACCCACTCTTAAATTCAGTATGTGAGCCCAACTTCTCTGGTAGTTTTCTCATTATGTGCCACAAACAGTATCTATGCCGGGTATTTGGAAAGACTATTGCAATAGCATTTTTCATGGCCCTGTCTTGATCAGTGATGATAGCTTTTGGCGCCCTCCCATCCATACATTTCAACCAAGTGTCAAATAACCAAACAAATGTTTCAGTATTTTTACTTGATATCAAGCCTGCTCCCAAAAGTATTGACTGTCCATGGTGGTTAACACCAACAAACGGAGCAAATGGCATGCCATATCTATTTGTTAGGTATGTTGTATCAAATGTCACAATATCTCCAAAATAATCATATGCTGCTCTGCTGCGTGCATCGGCCCAAAAGACATTTTTTAATCGACCATTATCATTCAAATCCATCGATGAGTAAAACCCATCATTCTTATACTGCATCCTCTCAAAATAACCACGAAGTGCATCAGCACCTCCTTTGCCAAGTCTAAGGTGGCGAGCCTTGTCTATATAATTTCTTGCATCTTTTTCAATAAATGGAAGTTTCTCAAAACCACCAGCCTCGACAACCAATGCGTTAAAACTTTTGGCCATACCTATGCCTGCCTTGTCGTTAATATCTAACTGCCTCTTCACAGAATCATCAATTGCTCGATTACATCTAAAAAATCTTGCCTTTTGTGGACTTAACCCATGGTTATGTGCATTGCAAACAGTAGTTATACGTAAGACACCATCAGCCAAAACTGCATTAATTCTCGCCTTACAATCAGTCTTTGTTGTCGGGCGTGGTTTAGAAATGTTGGTAATACGTTTCCTTGCCTTACCACCACGAGCACACCCAAGTGTTATATATCTAACACTCCCATCATTTTCACTTTTACTTCTTTGGGTCATTATGCCAAATCCAGCCTGTCTCCCATATTGCTTGTAGTAGTAAATGAGTTCTTTCTTAGTTTTAAAAAACATCCCCGGCGTTGGCTCTGAAATCCCATCTTCATCATTTCCCGGTGTTGGTTCCGAAACCCCATCATCATCATTTCCCGATGTTGGCTCTGAAACTCCATCATCATTATTTCCTAGCATTGGCTCTAAAACCACATCATCATCATCATTCTCCAGCATTACACCATGATTATCAATCACTACCTCATCATCTCTCACATTTGGGGGATCCATATAATTACTGCTTTCGGAAAAAAACAGTGATCGCCTAGTAGATGTGCATTCTTCCCCTTTCTCCATCAGCAACAATCTTCATATATTTAAAGCACAACATGAAAGTAAAAAAAAAAATTAAAGCACAACAAATTAGCAACATTTACATAAAAATCTAACCACAGCATATGATAAATTTAGCTGGTACACAAGAAAAAACATGCTGCAAGTTCATAGTCTATATAAGTTCAGAAATCGATCTATAAGATCCATCTGTATATTGACCATTGCAAATTATTGTGCTACATAGGTCCTAAATAAAAAACTAGAAACGCTACGAAATTGTAGAAATATGTCAAGAAGTTAGTATTGCAGATGCTCATTCATCTTCCAGATAATTATAACGCAATGAGGTCTCCATGCATGCCAACAAGAACAGCAGCACAAGCAACATTTTGGATTTAAAGTCCAATAAAGTAAAGAATGGCAATTGATAAAAAATAAACATATCCAATCCTTTCGAAATTAATCATATGCCCACCAAAAGGGAATCTAGAAGTCTTGATGATATCCAGCACAATAGATGGAGTTAGATTAACAAATAGGACGAGAAGAAAAAATGTAAAAATTACCAATTTCTTTCTTTGATAAAAAAAAAAAAAGAGTGAGAGGGAGGAACGTAAACAGTATTTTGGTATAACAAATGGAGATTAATTGATAGAGTACTATATAGCTAATAACAAATAACATCACAATCTTTTCTTCAACATAAACACAAGCAGCTTTCGCAAGAATTCCAGAACTATCAGACAATAAAAATGCAGGACCCATCCAAAAGTCAAAGATGATATGTTAGAGAACGAACATCTACAAATGATATTTTTAGGAAATGATAAGAATGCTAAAAAATGGAGAAGCTATTAACAGAGATAAGAGTGCAGCTGAAACTTGACCATAAGATTCTCAAGAACTTAAGTGCTTTGCCTCTTGATTTTATTCATGAATGATTACTCTGTATTTATACAAACTAATTCACCAATAAAAAATCAGATCCCTAAAAATCAGATTGTCCATCCTAAAACATGATTATTCTATATTTATACAGACTAATTTAGCAAACAAAATTCAGCAAGCAACCAAAACCCAGCAGTAGGTAAAACAACCCATGATATGTATGTAAATAAACAAGTGCAGATCAAGGTTTTTACCAAGGAGGTCATCGGCAATCGGCAGTCGATGGTGCAGAAGGCATTCCGTCCGTTGGTGGAGAAGGCGTTTCGTCCGTCGATGGTGGGTTGAAGGTCCTCTTCTCGATGGTGGAGGAGTGATTCGTTCGGATCGATGGGCATGCACAGCGCAGAGGGAAAACGTAAGAGCAGGGGGTGCGAGATTTGAATTTGGTTCCAATTTTCGTGCAGATTTATGTTCTAGATAAGGAAGGTTAATTTGGTCAATTCATAAATTAAAATGGGGATAAGATGGACATTTCATAGACCAGGACTGCAATATAGTCCTTTTAAGAGGACTGTATATAGAACTACTCCAAACATAAATGAACCTTTGGGAGAGAGTGTACTGACGATGGGACTCTGGTTAGTTGGGTGGGGGTTGTTTACCTGCTTTATGGCGTCAAACCAACCCATAACTGGCATTAAATTATTATTTTTTTTATTTTTTTATTTTTTCTAAACAAGCATATTTTAAATAATAAAAAATACAATATTTATAGAGGATCATTTCCACTATCATATTATTTAAATGTAAAGTTCGAGTCAATTTACATAAAATTAGCTGCATATTGATGATCATATAAAAAATATAAGACTTTTAGCAACAGTATATCTCAGTGGTCATATTTGCAAGACTACTGTAAAACACCAAATCTTATTTTTATTCAATAAACCTCAACGCCGGTTCCTTTTCCCTCGAACCGAGCTTCCTTCTTCTCTCCTCTTCACCATTTTAGTTCCATCCAGTGTCCAGAAACCCCAAGAAGGATTTTCTTTGCTTCATTTCTGTTTTCGGCATTTGAGATTATTTTGGGAAATACATGTCCCACGGTTGCTGACTAGAGACGCACTGGCCTTTTCCGACATTCGGGAGGGGATCTTGCAGTTAGAGTGAGATGCAGAGAGCTTCAACTTTGTGGCTCGGCATGAAGTAATCTTCTCCTTTGATCTACAGAACGGTGTTCCTCTTTTCCAGCTAAAGTACGTCAACTCGTTTTATGCTGTATCTGTTTTTTGGGTGTCCTTTTTCTTTTTCTTTTGTTTTGCTTGCTATATACTTCCATTAGATCTATGCGCTTGTATTTTCATCCATTTTTATTTTCTTATCCTGGGTATTGGAAAATAAAAGCGATTTTAAATTTATCGAAAGGAAGAGAAAAAAAACAAAAGAAAAGAAGGCATGTACTTTGTTTTTGTTTTCCTACTTGTTGATTATGATTTCTCTTTGGTTCTTTAGGCTCAGTTATGTCAGATTTGGTTGTAAATACTCGTGATTTATTCAGTGTGAGTTCACATTTACATTACGATCTGTTTCTTTGAATTATTTGAATCTTTTCAAGAAAAAGGGGGGGGGGGTGCGAGCTTGATTTCAGGCAATGATTTTAATGTATTTTTGTTGCTGACTTGAGGTAGTAAATCCTGGTACCGACTTGATGATGCAAAAGAAGAGATCTCTGAGTTATTTTCGAGCAATTTTTGAGTTTGCCCCACTTTCTGTTGTGATAGCAAACATGGTTCCTAAAACGGTGGAACTAGGAGAAGATCTATATTGCTTTTTATAGAGAGGGAGCGCAGGGCAGAAGCCTTTGGTTTTTGTTTGAGGTCGTTATTATTTTGAGATATAAATTTATCTAAATTCATAGAATTTCGTTGTGACAGTCATTTATTTATTTTCTCATTGCTTGAAGCCTCTTGGGCACATGATTAATGAATATACGTATACTCTGTATTCATAGATAATTATTACTCAGTTCAAGCAATTCTAATTGACTATTTTCATTTGTATTACTTCTGCTTGGTCTTTGTGAAGTTGGAGTGAGAGTGGAGTGAAGTGGTCTTTGTGAAGATGAAGTGTTTGATGAAGTGCTGTTGAGGAAGTTAATTAATTGATAAATTGATGCAAACCTAATGCAAATTCAATAAGTGATGGGCTGACTTTTGGAGGTGTGCATATTTTTGTGATGGGCTGAAATGTGTTGAACATTAGTGATGACTTGTGTTTTTCTCAATGGTGTTTTTTTGAGGTGAAAATGCAATAAATATTTAGATAGGTATATTTTTCAATGGTGTTGTATTAAATATTTAGAATGTATTTGTTGCACTCTAGGACCCATCCACATCTTTATTCAAGTCTCATATTATATAACATTAATATTTCCATGTAGCTCTTAATTTAGGAAAAAAAAATAATAGAACAAAAAAAATTGAAAAAAAAAATTATTAAATTTATAATATTTTATTATTATTTTGACTAATAGATGGATAATCCAATATGGGAATAAGTTTTGAGTGGAATAGCCAAATGCAAAATCATGTCATATTATTCAAATTTTACATTTGCATTTGCATAATCCAATGCTAATGCTCATGCATGATTTGTGTATAATCTAAATATCTTTTTTTCCTTAAAAATTAATAAATAAAATGGGGATGTTATCTGTTTCACATAGTTAAGTTCAGATTGATTAAAAATTTACATGGGTGGAGATATCAGTATATTCCACACACCATTATTCTGCATGTAAAGTTGTGAGCTGTGAACCAATGAGTGTGCTAAAGTATTTCGAAAGTTTATGTGTCGGTGCCATTAACGACAGCACGTGCAGCTTTTTCTCCATGCGTAAGAACATTCAATAGATACACCCATGCCGATTGCCGAGTAAAACAATATCAATAGCGTACTAGTATTGATATTATTGTCGTGCTGGATCAATTGCTCTGTCCGACACTAGTTGGTGTTGGGTTTTGGTTTTTGGAGTTGTTCTCTCGAGAAAGAACCAGTTTTGGAGAGAAATGGCGGGACCGGCGAGGCCTCAATTCGTTCTTTTCGGATCCTCCATTGTCCAAATGTGCTTCGGCCATGGTGGTTGGGGTGCCGCTCTCGCTGAAATCTATGCTCGCAAGGTATCCTCCCTCTCTCTCTCTCTCTCTCTCTCTCTCTTTCTCACACACACACACAAAATACATGTGTATTTGTGTGTCATTTAGTTCGATGTTGGCTTATTAGCTTGGTTTGTGAAATTTGGTTCACTCTTCAGTCCAATATTTGAGCACAGTAAAACATGTCATCAAAGCCGATCTTTTTTCCTATTAAAATGAAGCCCATTTTGGTTGACTCTGGCAAGGAGGGCATTTATCTTAGGTTTCTTAAGAATTTTAGCCTGTTGGGTGTTGAGTAGATTCATATATGAAATTTTGGGCAAGATGCGGGGTTCGAGTTATCCGGCTTCATGTATTTGGGTAAGCTTCTTTTGAGCCGAATATGACGTGCTGAAGTCATTTTCCTCTTAGCATTTAAATATTTTTCTGTTGTAATCTTTGGGTCCCGGATTGGTTGCTTTCCACATGGGAGATTCTGATCAATATTTGGATTCATGGTTTACTTCTTTGGCCTCGATATTTGAGAGTCTGGAGTATTTTGTTTCTACTACAGTCTCTATTAGTAATGACTTTATTTTAACTCTTTTTCATGCTTTGTTGTAGGCAGACATTGTGCTGCGAGGGTATTTTGGGTGGAACTCACGACGTGCTCTCCAGGTCCTTGATCAGGTTTTTCCGAAGGTATTATACTTCTGGTATTTACAAAAAAACTATAATGATACCTCAATGGCACTTTGCTGTGTCATGCTAGTGCTCATTATTATAATTGTGGACAGTAGAGGCCTATCTACATATATGTTGGTAATCTCAGAGCTGTTATTGTTTATGACTGTGGAATTACTCTACCATTTTGTTCTGATCATAGCATTCCATAAGAACTTCATAGAGACAGTGGAAAGGGAGTTCTAGTTCCCATAGCAGTTCATTGTTAATTGGACCTTATCGTTGCTCTTGATAGCTCCCTATGTATCCCTAAAATTTGGTACTAATGTTTGGGAACTGTGTCTTCTATTTGATGTAAGATTGCCAACTATGTTAGTAGAACTTTCTCTAGTTAGGCCATCCGGTATACTTTTGTCTTACAATTAAGCTCTGACTCCCAACATTACATTTCTTGGTTCTAGGATGCTGCTCTACAGCCTTCCTTGGTGATAGTTTATTTCGGCGGTAACGATTCAATGGGGCCTCACTCATCTGGCCTTGGCCCTCATGTACCACTTCCTGAATACATTGAGAACATGAGAAAGATTGTGACTCATCTCCAGGTACTTTCTTCACATACCAATTGATACAACGTTGCCATGTTTCATGTTTGAAGCAAATGTAAGACTGTGTAGTAAGATAGAATCAGATACTTAAAAACAACTTGTCCAATTTGATTCTTGAATTTATATCGTTATCGTTTCTATTCTGGGATTTACCAGCTCCTGGAAACTGCACAGGGAAAAAGGGATTTACTTTTAACTTCATTGATCTATATAAAAACGAAGGAGTTGAAATATTCACCTCTCCCAAGTAAATAAATATCTTTAATCTTTATTTTAATGACGAGAAAGGTAGATTCATCTTATTTTGGTTTCTACCTACTGTGTTGATGTTGTCGTTGATTATCCTCAAATTTTGGTATGCGCGACTCATATCCTGTTGCAAATTTGTATATCAGAGCCTTTCAAAGCAAACACGCATTATTGTTTTAAGTAGTCCTCCTGTCAATGAGGCCAAGATTCGTGAAAACAAAAGGTGCTTTCATGCATATCTTGAGTATTCTGCTTCCTGGTTTTTGAATGGTAGTGCCATTTTTAACACTGGTTTTCTTTCTTAAACCAGTGAGTTTGTAAGTGAGGTTGTTAGGACAAATGAGTTATGCCAGAGTTACTCAGAAGCTTGTATAGAGCTGTGCCAAGAAATGAGTGTGAAGGTTGTCGATCTTTTTACTGCACTTCAGAAAAGAGATGATTGGATGGAAGCTTGCTTCACGTAAGTGTACTTGGCCATAATTTTTGTATGCCATTTTTGTTCTGCCAACACCATCAACTTCTACGTCTTATTGTTATAGTTATGACTGAATCCTGCAGTGGAACTTCTTAGAACTGCAGTTAATACGATTTAATGAATTGGAGGACTTACTGACTCTGGTGTTGAGTGTTTGAGAGGAGTCTTTTCAACGCTGAAACTCAAAAGTCAAAACCAATGCCTTAATTATTATGTTTATTGACTCTGTTTTGACTCTGGAAGTTGGTGTCAAAGACCGCTGGCTCTCAATGTCAATTTTTATTTTTATTTGTTATACTTTTTCAGAGATGGGATTCATTTATCAGCTGAAGGGAGCAAGATAGTTGTTGGGGAGATACTGAAGGTTCTCAAGGAAGCTGACTGGGAGCCATGTCTACACTGGAAGTCTATGCCGACAGAATTTGCTGAGGATTCCCCATATGATCTTGTCGCTGCTGATGGAAAGACAACCTTGAATCCCTCGGACTGGACATACCACATGGAGAATCAGTGGGACTAGTTTGCAGAATCAAACATAGACGACAATAATAATACATCTCTCTCTCTCTCTCTCTCTCTATATATATATATATACATATACACATAAACTTATTGTAGTTGGTTATTCATCATTCAGGAAATTAAGGGCTGGTGTGTTACAAGCTAATCCCATTTCAGCTAGAGCTTTACCAATAATAGTAATCAAACAAAATGAATTTCATACTTGTTTACCAAAATTTAAAACAAGGCATAAAAACCTCGTATAATTACTCGCCTCTCCGTATCGGCTATATAGATAGTTCCCCTCCCGCTCTAGTTTATCCCCGCTGCGAAAGCTGAGCAATTTCGCTTGCCCCATATCAAATTCGAATAATAATTCGTTATCTCTTAGCCTTGTTTGGGTGGTGAGGTATTTTCAAAATAACTATTTATTATTATTTTTTAGGTATTTTTCGTTACTATTTAATATTATATCATTACTTTTCATTACTATTCACATAACACCTAAAAATATCTTACTACCCAAACGCAACTTTAGCATCTTTTCATTTTTTTATTGGCACTGGATGGGAAAACAGTATCCCAACTAATCTCAAGATGCACAGGCTTTCGAGAGAGTGTTTTTTGTAAATGCACTTCGGGTAATTGAAGAGAAAAATCTCTTTGATGACCCCTAAAAATTATTTATACATAAAGAGATTTGAACTTTAGCACGAGGGAAGCATACCCTCAAGACCAAGACGTTTGTACCACTTGAGCCAATCCCTACTAGTTTCTTTTCATAACTCCTAAGTAAGTGCAATGCATTAAAATAGTTCAATTTATTAAATAAAAACTACTCTACATAACTCCTCACCCCTTATCCATTAGACAATAAATTGAAAGAGTGCTGTTAATAATATTTTTGTAGAGTAATTTGTTGTTCTATCCATTACTCTTCTCTATTTTCACCAGTCATGATAAATCTTATTAAGGCATCACCAGCGCAAATAACAAATTCCACAACAACATAGCACTAAGTGGAATGAATACTGCTGTGTAACAACCCTCTGCTGTGTAGTATTCTAGATGCCTTAATAAATCTCATAAATTTCACATGAGTTGAGAATAAGACAGTAATAAATACATAATTAGGAAAACTAGAAAAATAGCTACTTTTAAATAAAAAGTTAGTAATTTTATTTAGAATTTCAATTTGATTTAAATAATAATTAAATACGATATTTTTGTATAAGTTCAACTTTAATTACATTTATATAATGTAATACAAATGACCAAGAATGATGTGACTAATTGTCATTTAATAATAACATTCGAAATATTTTAGACCTACAAATAAAATTTATAAAAACTTCATAAACTGTGTATATCCGAATTAATTAACAATATAAAATAATAAAATATTATGATTTGTAATTATAAGATATTTTGAAGCGTCGATTCTAATGTCACTCTCTAAATTTCCATGTTTTATAATTTGAGATCTTATTTTTAAATTTTCGTAAAATTGAATATATCTAAACTTCAAAGAAATTCGCAATTAAATACAATATTTTATCACAACTGACACCCAAAATACAAGAGTATTTTTCCTTCTCCGACCGTATTCTCTCTGTTTCTCTGTTCTCTTCCTCCTCAAAAACCATCTCCTTCCCCAATCTCTTTCACCATAGCAGACCCACGACACTATCGAGCGAGCTGACACACGACCGTAGCAGACCCAAGTTGCAGTAAACGGGTTCCTTTGTTGCCGACAGAGAAATCTCACGGAGCACCGCAGCCATCGAGCGAGTATTTTTCAATTTTGGAGCACCGCCAGCCATATATAGTTGAGACTAGGGGTGGGCAGCGGGGCCCCGCCCCCGCTGCCCAGACCCGCTTCCGCCCCGCCTTCGTTAGGCGGGGCGGATCACCCCGCCCGTCAGATGCGGGCGGCGGGGCCACCCGCCCGCATCTGGGGCAACATCCGGGGGCGGAGGCGGGCTGGGGTGACCCCCGCCCCGGATATAACCCGCCCCGCCCCGCGGATATTATTATATATAATTATAATTATATATAATTATATTATATATTATACGTTATTTACATATATTTAAAAAAAAAAAAAACCCAGGCATGAAACGACGTCGTTTCATGCCTGGGTTTAAAATTAAAACCGAAACCCTTCGTCCCTTACGCAGCTCCCCCTACTTCGCATCTCAGTTCTCACCTCTCGGCTCTCACTCTCGCTCGCAGCGGCGCAGCCTCGCTCTCGCCTCTCTCTCTCTCTGAGTTACTTCTCGCAGCCGTGAGCCGCCGCCCGGTCCATCACCTCTCTCTCTCTCCGGTTCATCTCTCTTCATCTCCGAAGGTAAGCCGTAAGAAACCCAAATTTTTAAATCAATTTTTTTTTATTTACATATTTAATGGAGATTGGAGGAAGGATGGGGTTTATTGGAGATGGAGGATGGGATTTTGTGAATTGTGTGCTGTGGAGTTTAGATTGTGCATGTGGTTTGATCTTTGAAATTTTGAATGTGACCCGTGAATTGTGTGCTGTGATTTTTTTTTTTTTTTTTTTTTGCATTATATAATGTGTGTAAATCACTGAATTTCAATATTATTGTGTCTAGGGCTCCAATCCGAAACCCTAAATTAATTTAGGGGTTTTAATCTTTGAAACCCCTAAATTAATTTAGGGTTTCGAAATACCCTAAATTAATTTAGGGGTTTTAATCTTTGAAACCCCTAAATTAATTTAGGGTTTCGAAATTCCCTAAATAGCCCAATCCGAAACCCTAAATTAATTTAGGGGTTTTAATCTTTGAAACCCCTAAATTAATTTAGGGTTTCGAAATACCCTAAATTAATTTAGGGGTTTTAATCTTTGAAACCCCTAAATTAATTTAGGGTTTCGAAATTCCCTAAATAGCCCAATCCGAAACCCTAAATTAATTTAGGGGAAATTAATTTAGGGTTTCGAAATACCCTAAATTAATTTAGGGGTTTTAATCTTTGAAACCCCTAAATTAATTTAGGGTTTCGAAATTCCCTAAATAGCCCAATCCGAAACCCTAAATTAATTTAGGGGTTTTAATCTTTGGAACCCCTAAATTAATTTAGGGGTTTAATCTTTAAAATTGCTATGCATTAGGGGTTTAAAAAATTAATTTAGGGGTTTAAAAACAGAATTTGATGTTCCCTACCAAATTGAACAAAAAAAAAAAAAAGAATGCACTAGGGTATTTCGAAATTCAATATAATGAATTAAGATGAAATATATATATATATATATATATATGAAATTATGAATGTCAAGTGGTACTTTTTTTTATTCTACTTTTTTTTTTTTTTTATGTTCATTATAATTTATATAGTTGCTATGCTTATGCCTTATAGTCTTTCAAGTTATAAATATATATATATATATATATATATATATATATATAACTAAAACCACTATAAGTCTTTTTATAACTTGAATAATTAATGTGTCTTTTTAATGCCTAAAATTTATGACTTTAAATTTTTTACAATTGTTTGATGAATTATATATATAATTATAATTTTTTATTCTAATTTTTTTTATGTTCATTATATATTTGCTATGTTTTCTATAATTTCAGATTTGTTGTTTGCTTGAGTTATGGATATGCCAGCAGATTCTAGTGCGAGCTCTCCTTTCCAGGCCGAGGGCACCCCTACCCCTACCCCTACACCTACACCTACCCCTCCTAGTCAAACCCCTACCCCTAGCCCTACGGCACCTTGCCCCGCCCCCAAGCCCAACAAGAAACCTGCTTCAATAGTTTGGAGTCATTTCACCAAACTAGAGGGTGGTGACTCAAGTAACCCCCAAGCCAAGTGTAACTATTGTGGAAAAATTTATGGATGTCACTATAGGAAACATGGCACCTCACAATTAAAGGTGCACTTAGAAGAGCAATGCAAAAAAAGTCCAATATTAAGATCATTACAAGACAAAAGCCAATCTAGGCTAGAAATTGGACTTAAAAAAATGGCGGATGAGACTAGTAGGGGTGCAACTTTGAAGGGGTATACTAAGTATGATCCCGATGAGTGTAGAAGACACCTAGCTCGTATGGTCATAATGGACGAGCTACCTTTTCAAATTGTTGATGGGAAAGGGTTCCAAGCGTATTCTCGCTACTTGGAACCAAGGTTTAACATTCTTTCTCGCCACACGGTGGCAAAGGATGTAAAAAAACATTATTACATTGAAAAGGAGAAGTTGAGGGGTCAATTGGCGGATCAATTTGTTTGTCTCACCACTGACACTTGGACATCGATCCAAAATTTTAATTATATGTCTTTGACTGTGCATTTTATTGATTGTCATTGGACATTGCAAAAGAAAATTATAAAATTTTGTAAAATCACCGATCATAAGGGTGAGACAATTGGAAAGGCCTTGGAGGCCGCAATAAAGGAGTGGGGGTTGACCCGAGTGGTTACAGTCACAGTCGATAATGCCTCGTCTAACGATGTTGCATTGGGACATCTAAAGACCTATCTTAGAGAGGCAAATAAGACACTCATGGGTGGTGAGTGTCTGCATGTGAGATGTGCGGCACATATTCTGAATCTGATTGTCACTGATGGTTTGAGAGATCTTCATGACTCGATTGCTCGGGTTAGGACTGCTGTGAGATGGGTGAGATCTTCTCCTTCGAGGTTGGACAGATTCAAGGTTGCTGCGAGATCTGCGGGCCTAACATCTAAGAGGGGCCTTTGTACTGATATGCCTACACGATGGAACTCAACATTTCTGATGTTGGAGGCGGCCCAAGAATATAAGCTGGCATTTACATTATTGGGTGACGAAGACATCCAATATGTTAAATATTTTGATGATCACGGGGGATTGGGGAAACCCGTAGAGGATGATTGGGAAATTGTAACTAATTTTGTAGAGTTTTTGAGGCTTTTTTACGATGTCACCATGAGGCTATCTGGAACTTTGTACCCTACATCCAATATTGTATGTCAGCAAATATGTAGGGTAAAAGAAGAATTAGATGACATGGTCACGGGTGGTCACATTAGAATGCGGGAGATGTCATTGATTATGAGGACAAAGTACGACAAGTATTGGGGAGATTTAACGAAGGCTAATATTTTGTTATATGTAGCTGTCGTCTTTGACCCGAGGTATAAGTTGGATGGCATGATATTTGGATTGGGCCTTGCGTACGGGCAAGTATGGGCAGAGCTTATTGCAGCAAGGGTTCGGGAAACCCTTACTAGATTATTTGATGAGTTTTCCACCCTGCGGGGTGGTAATATTGCGGCACCTACACCTACCCCCTCAGCCTCAAGCTCACAGTTTCCTGAAGTCGAGGTTGGGAAAAGACGTAGATTGGAGTGGGGTGAGAGGTATGAGCAGACCCCCTTACTTCGGAGTTCTATAGAGGCTCAGTCAGAGATAGACAGATACTTAGCAGCAGAGATTCTACCATTTTCCCGAGATTTTGATATATTAAGTTGGTGGAAGGTGAATGCCGTGAAGTATCCCATCCTTGGAGAGATAGCCCGCACACTTTTGGCCATCCCTGTTAGCACAGTAGCCTCAGAGTCAGCCTTTAGCACGGGAGGACGTGTATTAGATTCATTTCGGAGTTCATTAGCTCTTGCCACTGTGGAGGCTTTGATTTGCACGCAGAATTGGATCAAGGGAACTCCAATTCATGTTCCGGATGTTCTTGAGTATGAGAAGGCCGACGTTGAGGAGGATAGTGATGATCAGTTTGGATCTGGTATTTATTTTAATTTCATTTTATAATTTCTTATTTTAATTTATTTATTTTCATTTAATTGGTATTCATTAATTTGATTTCAAATTTAATACTTATAGTGATACATGAGACGACGTCTACGGCTACCTCCGATGCAGTATGACTTTGTATTGGACCCACCATTGTCATGGTTTGCAATTTCTTCCATAATTGTTTTTTGCATTTAAAATTTTGTTTCATCTTTATAACTTTTTAATTCTAATTTGTTTTATTTTTAACTTATTAATATTTCAGGTTTTATAACTTATTGACTTTTATGATCTTGATTTTCAGTCTCACAGCAATCGACATAACTCACCACTCAGTGAACTCACCGCTACGGCTCCACCCCAAAATCAAATTGATCAAATTGAAAAATTATGATTTTATTCATTTAACATTGATTGTAATGTTGCTACAATAGTTAATTGTATAATTTGTAATATTTATTTCTTTTAGAGGAGTTTGTAATAGTGTAATAGTTTATTAGTTCTCTTAATTTGTATAATTGTGAACAAAATATTTTAGCATAGTGCCTTACTGCCTTAGTGATGATTACTACTTAATTAGTTAATAACGTAATAGTTCAATGTATGATTCTATATATCCCTTATATATATATATTTTTTTTTCCTGTTTTTAAATATATATACTTTTTAATCTAAATAATGGGCTCAAATGGCCCAAAAACGAATTCTGGGCCCAAAGTGGCCTAAAAACCGATTCTGGGCCAATTAGGGCCCAGAAAAATGTACTGGGCCGAAGGCCCAGTATGGGGGCGGGGGGTGCGGACGGGTGGGGGTCCACCCCCGCACCCCGGCCCAACGGACGGGGGACCCCGCCCCCGCCATGCGAGGGCGGGGTCCGGGGAGAAATTCCCCACCCCCGCATATGCGGGGGCGGGGGGCGGGGGAGGGGTGGCCCCGCCCCGTAGGGGGCGGGTATCACCCCTAGTTGAGACCCATTACATCGAACGACATCCATTGTTGCCGACAGAGAAATCCCACGGAGAACCGCCAGCCATCGAGCGAGTCTTTTTCAATTTTGGAGCACCGCCAGCCATATATAGCTGAGACCCATTGCATCAGCATCCATTGTTGTTTTAGTCCTTCAAGCAACGTGCGAGAGATAAATTATTGGAATGACGAAATTTAGGGGAGGAAGACGTTTTTTGGGATCGAGCGGCACTGGGATAAACGGAAATAGTCACATTTCGCTCGAGCAGTTCTTACATGCCTCAAGCGCCAACTTCGAGCGACTGAGCCCCCTCGAGCGATAGACAAATGTCTCGAGCGCTTTTTCGAGCGACGACCCAGGTCAAATTTTGTTTTTCTCCCATAATTTTTGACATTTTTTATTACTAATTAAATAATATATAAATAAATAATAGAATAAAATGTAGGCAGCCGCTTACGAATTTTATTCATAATTATTTTATTTTGTGTTTTTAAAACATGGAGGAAGAAAATTTTGTTTTGATAGTGTTCGAAATATGTTGTTGTAATTTTTTTATATACATAGAAGAAATTTATATTTGATTTATGTTATTTATTAGTAAAGGATTTAATAAATTAATTATTCAATCATTATAATAACTTTCCAATAATTGGTAGGCTCATACATTTTTTAACTTTCATAAAGAAAAAATTTAATTATAAACGATTATACGCATTAATACACACATCCATTCAATATCATTGGTTAGAAATTAGATTTTATTGAAAACAATACTAATTTAAATTTTAATTATAAAGATAATAATATTAATATGCAAATTGGTATATAAATTTACTTGTGCATAATAAAATTTTTTTATAAATAGTAGTAAACTCATTTTAGATAAATTTTACATAACTTACTCTACTAATTCAAATCATTACTATTTATAAAGAATTTAATTTAATTCAATTCAACATTCAAATGTAACATAAATTATCTTGAACAAGATAAAGATTGTTTCATTATCGTCTAGGGAAGTTGTTCCACTTACTGATTTACGTTCGAATTCCCATTTTGCAAGTCTTTTTGAAATGTGACTACTCATCCCCATGGCTTGCCTTGACATTTCCACGACTTGTGCCGACCCCCCCGTGGCATGCCATGACAGCCTCGTTAATGTGCCTCATGGCTTGCCTAGACAGCCCTCTAAAGAGCATTTAGAGTCAAATCCCAACTAGCAGGAGGAAATATCAATTTTTCAAGAAAACATAAAGACTTTTTTTATAGAAATACTTTGAATTTGGATGAGATTTTTTATAAACATGTTTAGATAAATCATATCTTGAAGTAAGAGCAAACCTCACAATTTTTTGACATTGAAGTTTTTTTATTTAATTTTTTTGAGATATTCATTGGAAAGTACACTTTTGACTTTGCTGCTGATTTCAACGTTGGTTATTACAAGGATCAAGATGACACTATTATATATTTTCTACTTTTTTAGCAAAAGATCATAATGTTTGTGACTATTTATTTTTATAGTTAACATAAGATGAGTTAAAATAAAATATTATTAAAATATATATTTTTTAATTTTAATTTTATTTTTAAATTTAAAAAAATTATATTATTTATTTTATTTTAGATAAAAATTTTAAAAAATTATAATAATTAAATTAGATGAGATAAAATAAAATTAAAAATTTTGTAAAAATTAACTAGATCTTAATCCTCGTCTTTTTCAATCGCAACTCAATATTTTCTTACGTGTCCAGAAACTTGGTTTGCGATAAGTCATGCTTATTTAATGAATGAAAATGGGAGAGTTTAGATGGAGAAAGGGAAGCTGCCGACAGGAATAAAACACCCATCGATAAATACATTGTAGCAAATAAGTCTCTTTCAAGGGGGTACAGTAGAGATGATAATTCAAGCTACAAAGGCAGATTGTCTCTTTCCATATAATATATTATTTATATATATATATAGCAACGAGCTTTGTGCATTCGGATAAGATAGCAAGCTTATTATTTTCTTGATGATTGAAATCATTTTTCAATTTGTAAATTTATGCTATGTGATGAATTTGGCTCGTATCTTATTAAAAATTTATTAGATACATTTATTGGAAGTGAATAGGCTAAATTGAAAGATTGATGAAAAAATTAATTTATTTTTTATTTAAAATAATATTATCTATTTATTTTTTAAATAAAATTATCCAATAAATGTTTAACAAAATATAAGGTAAATCGATGTCTTGGCTGTCAACTATCACGATGGTGTATTTCGAACTGCAAACAGTTGTTGTTGGTATTAGAAATTTAAAAATTGAAAGTATTTTTTTTAAAAAAAAAAAAGGAAATTGAAAATAATTTTAAAATATATTATTATATTTTAAAAGATAATAAATAAAGAAAAAAGTCTAATCGGATATGCCAAAGCCAACTTTTTTAGGGGATCCAATAAAATCCTCCCACGTTTATTATAATAAAAATGTATAGGAATGGGTGGGTCCCAGACCATCAGTACCATCTTCCAGCTGAAATTATTAACCCAAAAGGAAATGCCAAAACAATGTACCAAAACCCAATCCGATCAAATAGATCTATTTCTGCGTCTTCCACTCCCAACCCAGACTAGACACAACAATATGTCCAAACAGACCTACAAAATCTGCTTCTGCTTCCGCCGGCGCTTCAGGCTGGCCGCAGCGGAAGCACCGGACGATGTCAAGATCCTATTCAGCCAGTACTCGGAGAATGGAACTATGGCCGCGGATCACCTCCGGAGGTTCTTGGTCGAGGTCCAGAAGGACCATAATGCCACCCTAGAGGACGCTCAAGCAATAATTGACGGTCTCGGCCGCCTCCACGACCTCCGGCACCACAATATCTTTCATCGAAAGGGCATTACTGTCGAGGCCTTCTTGAAGTACCTTTTCTCAGACACTAACCCTCCTCTCTCACCTCTCGGGGTAATGCTCATACTCTTTAAAGCCTTCGTTGTCTCCTTGTAATTGCTTTTCTTTTTTTTTTTCTTCTTCTTCTTATTGTTATTGCGTTTATAATTCCATGTTTGATTCCGAGAACAATGGTGGAAAAGGAAAGAGAGAGACAATGTTAGTATGTGTTTGTTTTTGGAAGGAAGGAAAAGAAAGAGGTGGACTTAGCTAAGTCAAGTTTATTACTTTTTTATTTTTTTATTTTATCGATCTGTCACATAGTATTCTTCTTTCTCAGCAAGCTGTCACGAGTATGAATGTGCTTATAATAATGATGCAACGCTTCTTTTGCATCACGTGGCATGCTGCCACGTATTTGTGATTACACAAATTTCGTAAGGAACAATATGGGAAGAACTAGACGGCAAGCTCTATGGGCCCACCGTGGCCAATGTAGTCAAATTAGCAAACTTTCGATCACCAATGTATTGTTTGAAGAAGACTATTGTCGAGTTAATTACTGGCGATTGGTTTTAATGAACGTGATCGATACAAAATACCTATGCCACGGAATCTGTTCTTAGTGAACATCCTCTAAAATTTGTGTCTCAATTTTCATTAAATTGATGGTTTTTCCTTATTTCGCACTTTCGTTTTTGTTATCTTCCTTCTTTATAACTACTAGTTCAGGACAGACTAAGGACTCACACAATTGTTAATTAATTAACTTGCTGCTGTAAATTTAGAACAACAGCACTTTCTTGGTAACCATTTGCTATATTCTAGGTGCACCATGATATGACTGCGCCGCTGTCGCATTATTTCATATATACGGGTCACAATTCCTATCTGACCGGGAATCAGCTGAGCAGTGCCTGCAGTGATGGCCCCATCATAAATGCCCTGCAGAAAGGTGTGCGGGTAATTGAGTTGGATATATGGCCGAACTCCAAGAAAGATAATGTGGAGGTTCTTCATGGAAGGTGTGGTTTTTAACATGCAAACTTTTGTGCACATTATATGGGTGCAAGAGACTTCCCATCTTTTTGACAATTAGAAACTAGTATTTGCCACCCAAATAGTAACATTATTGATACAAGAGGAAGAGTGTGATGAGTGAGATTTGTAATTTTCCTATAAGATTGTACCTATGCTACAATAATACACCTTTTCCAATGATATCCACTGCCAATTGGAATATCTTCAATTTTCAAATAAGTCTTTATGAACTTTGGTTGCACCCACCTGCACTTTTAATAAAATTGGTTTATTTATATAAAAAAAGTGGTGAAGTAAATTGTTGCAGTTGAGCTGGTTGGCGAAAAAATGATTTATGTAGCCAACTCCAGTTATTGGGATTAACCATTGGTTTGATTGATTTAAGTTAATTATATTCTACTTGCCATGTTCTTAGTTGGCAGATTGGTTTTCTCGTATAGGACACTAACTACGCCAGTGGAACTCATCAAATGTTTGAAGTCTATAAAGGAGCATGCCTTTATTGCATCTGAATATCCAGTTGTAATAACTCTAGAAGACCACCTTACACCAGATCTTCAGGCTAAAGTGGCTGAAGTGAGTATTTAGTTTTATGAATAAATACATTTTCCGTTCTCCAATAACAATGTTTTATACTGTGCAATTGAACTATCAAAACTAACACATTACATACTCCTATTGCCATTTTTTGTTAATAGCACCATCCATCTCAGTTTGGCTGTTAAGATGGCAATTTATATGGTGTAATCTTGTTTGTGAAATTTTAATGGAACGTGCTATTTGATAGACAATGATAGAGGATGCAATGTGTTAGCTATTATAGTTTAGGGTGTAAAGTGTAAAGCATCAATTAATTGGAGGGTAAAAAATGTTTTTTCTCCTTAATTTTATGTTGGTTTTAACAGTGCTCTTCTAATAATTTACAATATGTTCACCAATTTCTAGATGGCCACTCAAACATTTGGAGACATACTCTTTACTCCTGGCTCAGAATCCTTGAAGGAGTTTCCATCCCCAGAATCCTTGAAGAAAAGGATTATCATATCAACCAAACCACCTAAGGAATACCTTGAGGCCAAAGAAATCAAGGAAAAAGAAAGTGATTCACAAAAAGGGAAAGCTTTAGGTGATGAAAAAGCTTGGGGGAGGGAAGTCTCAAACCTGAAAGACATAGCTTTGGCAAATGACAAGGTGCGGAGATGTATATAATTTCCTTGTTCACTGATTTACTTGAGGTACTGAGTTCTTGTTTCTGCTTTCTAATGTCATATTCTGGCAGAATGATTTGGATGAAGAAGAGAATAATGAAGAGGAAGATCTTGATGATGCAGATCCCAAGTTGCAGCAACATGCAGCACCTGAATACAAGCGTTTAATTACCATTCATGCTGGTAAGCCAAAAGGTGGATTACAAGAATGTTTCAAGGTGGACCCTGAGAAAGTTAGACGCCTTAGCTTAAGTGAGCAACAACTTGAAAAGGCTGTACTGACTCATGGAAAAGAACTTGTCAGGTATTAACACGATTTCTCTAACTGTGTTCTGCCTTTTTTGTTCTTTAGGTCTTGCAAAGAGATTTCATTTGTGCCTATGGCATGTTTTCAATGGTTACAAGAATGTCTCCCATCTAGTGATATTCATGCAAAAAGCTTCATCCAGGCTTGTTTTTTGAGTTTTTGCTTCTGTGTTGCTCGGTGCAGAGAAGTTCAAAGTTCTGTAATATTCCTTATTGACATACCTTGAGAGATAGTTAAATGATATTAGAGCTTGACAAATAAAGCCCTTATCTCCCTCAGAGATTCTTCATGCTTTATCTTCTCTTCAAGTTACAGATCTCCACCTTTCTTATTTTCACATTCCCCTTGAAGCTTCTCAACATGGCCATTGAACTCCAAGTTTCTTTCTTTAGCACGAGTATATCTAGATTTTCTTGTTTCTTGTACTGTAAAAATGTCGAATTGCAAGTTCACCAACATTATTTTAGCAACCCTACTATCATTGTCAATTCTTTACTCTCTTCAAAGTGGTCTACTACACTTATGGAATGCAAGTTGCATGGGAGAGAATTGTTTTGGAGAATAGTGCCCTGTTACTTGCCTATTAAGTAAGAACATCGCTGATTTTATGCGCATGAAGAACAATTTTTGGTCCCTACGCCAACAACAGGTAGAAGATTAGCTACTCCTTGTTTTCAATTCATGAGAATGGCATGGTTGGGGAATAATTGAGGTTTGGAGCAATCCAAGCAACATCGACAGTAGAGCTCATTGGTCATTTACTAAACCCCGCTCCCATTTCTTGGGCTTTTAGATCCTCGTTTCCACAAAGACCAAAGCACACTATTACTAGGTCCTACATGTTTAAAGACTAAACAACCACCCCCAAGGAGTAACCAGATGCCAATGCCACACAATTTGCATGACTGGGCCCTCCACTTGAGAATTTATATATTGATATATAAGTGAGAAAGAGAATCGTTGCTAGAGATTTATCAAGCTAAAGTACTAGTTATATGGACTATAATAACTGAATCTTAGCAGAGGCCTTAGCTGTGAGATGGGCTCTAGAGCTAGCACAACAGGGAGCTGGGGTAATGTTCTGGTGGAAGCCTATGCTGCACCTTTTAATTGTACACATTCTGAAAAAGAAGGTGCTGTCTAACTGGAGTGTTGAGACTTCAGTTTATGATATTTGGAAGCTTAGGGGTACCATTTTGTATTTTAATATGTCTGGGGTTAGTAGAAATTCCAATTTTGCAGCAGATTAACTTCAGAGTGGGCAGTATGGCTACTTTTGTATATTTTAATGTCTCTCATGTTTGAGCCAGACCAATTCCCTTTGCCCTTGACAGAGCTATCTCATTCGAAGCTTGTAATGACTCCTTTGGTGCAACATAAGGCTTTTTCTCTTCAGCACCCAAAAAACCTTAAGGATGATCTAAAAGTGCTGTTCTGACACAGTAGATGTGATGGATTAGTGCAGAGGAAGGACCAACTAGTAGAGATCCTCTTTATAAGATGAATCAATATGGTGGTACTGCTATTTTTGGTCGATCACTTACTTTAAAATGGTAGTAGCCATGGTTAGGAAGGGCCTCTTTTGGCAGGATAACAATTAACTGGTTGTGTGAAGTTATTGCCAGAGAGGTCTCAGGCTTGATATTCAATGGTGGCTCCTATACATTGACTCAGTTGCAGCCTTCAGGTGTTTAGTGCCAGTAGTCTCCTGCAACTACCATAAGTTTTCTACTGTAACATTTTAACATGCTTTGACTTGTCATATAAAAATTCAAATCTTGATTCCTAAAAGAAGTCTTCCCATGTTCTGATGATAGTTTTGCTGTAGGTTTACACAGCGAAATATTCTGAGGGTCTATCCAAAGGGTACACGCATTGACTCATCAAATTACAACCCCCTAATTGGGTGGTCGCATGGAGCCCAAATGGTTGCATTTAACATGCAGGTTTGCTTTGTTTGTTTGTTTTTGTTTTCTTCTTTTAACTTTTTTAAGTCGGGGATATCTTGCTTTAACTATTCCCTTTATCATTTGATCAAATTGCTGCTCTTTTATTTTATTTTTTCCTTTCCTTTTGTTCTGAAGTTATGATTATAGTAATTAATTAGCTGCTCGTGTATGAAAATTTGTAGCAGTATTTTCTTTTAACTTGAGCCATTAGAAAAGTGATCTGCACGTGTATGTCTATGATTGCCCATGTTATTCCCCACACAGAACTACTTTTCTGATAGGAAAGATATGCTATTGGATTTGATCATTTGGAACTTTTGTGACTATTTGATTGTCTCTATGACCCTTGCTGATCAGTGAATTAAGTTTGGTCCTAATATTGATCTCTGCCTGTAAAAGTTGTTCTAAAGAGTTCACCTCTGCTAATTACCCTATAACAGGGATATGGAAGATCACTGTGGTTGATGCATGGAATGTTCAGAGCAAATGGTGGATGTGGTTATATTAAAAAACCGGATTTCCTATTGAAGACCGATCCAGATAATGAGGTCTTTGACCCTAAAGTTAGATTAACAGTGAAAGAGACTTTGAAGGTAAGTGCTTTTTAATGCCAGAGCTTTTGGCTGCATTTAGTTTCCTAAGTGATTCAGGGAAGTGCCTTCAACAATATACATCTATTTTTTTATTTTTATTTTTTTTTATGTCTTGATCAAGGGTTAGTTCTTTTGTTATTCACCAGGTCACTGTGTATATGGGTGAAGGATGGTATTATGATTTCCCTCATACGCACTTTGATGCATTTTCCCCACCAGATTTCTATGCAAGGGTAAGTTGATGGAATCTATGAAAAATGTCTCGATTCATAAAGCCTGCATTCTGTTCTGGTTTGACCTCTGGTGTGCCTTGCTCATCTGCTGTGATTCTTATCAATGTCTTGAGTTTTGCCTTTAACAGCGTGTGTCTTGCCTCTTATTCACAAGTCATGGCTTATGCAATTGGTTGGTCTCTATGCTTTACCCAGCCATCCCCATTTCTACCCAGGATGCCCTTCAGCAACTCATGGTCTTTTTGAAAAGTTTCTCCATTTAAGATATGATTTGCTCGATCTGTGTGCAGGTCGGAATTGCTGGAGTTCCTGCTGATACAGTTATGAAGAAAACGAAGACATTGGAGGACAATTGGGTGCCTAATTGGAATGAGGAGTTTGAGTTCCCACTAACTGTCCCAGAACTGGCTTTGCTTCGGATTGAAGTTCATGAGTATGACATGTCTGAAAAGGATGACTTTGGAGGCCAAGCATGTCTACCTGTGTCTGAACTAAGAAGCGGGATTCGAGCAGTTCCACTGCATAGTCGTGAGGGAGAGAAGTACAAATCTGTAAAGCTTCTTATGCGCTTTGAATTTGTGTGATGCATTTTGGTGGTTCCAATCTACAGCCAGGTGGAAAAAGGAGCAAAATAATGTACAGCTTTTAAATGTGCACTGCACGTCCTTTTTTGTAATAATTTTGTGGATAATTGTTCTCCTCGTTGTTTTTAAGGCCTTCTGTTCTGTTTTATGTTATAACACATATCAGATCCAGGCCTGTCTGTCCTTTTCATTAGTTGTGTGCGAAACTAGCAATGTGTTTTTGTGGGTCGTTCTTTCTACTTGTTGCTGTTTGCGAAATTTTTTCGGTAAGCGAGCTTTCCCCATAAACGTTGAATTGGTAAATGCCAGCCATATTTGGATCGAAGATTTTATTGAAATTATTTAAGAATTTATGTATTCTGATTGTGCAGGCTTTGTTTCTGGGCTTTGATATGTTGGACCCAAAACTGATTTCGATGCTTGAAGAAGCGTTTGGCCCAAGATGTGTAATTTCAACAAAATGTCTAAATCTTCTTCTTCTTCTTCTTCCAACAAAATAATTAAAAAATAAATTAACTTTGTAATTAACTTTGTAACCTCAGATTACTATTTATTTACAAATAGTGTAAACTTAAGGCACACGTGTGAAAGCAGCTAGCCGACATAGCAAACGCGTGTTTGACTCGGTCTCTCGCAATCAATTTTTATGTTATTTTCTTTGTTTTTGTTTTTTTAAATTCCCCAGCCGTGTGCGAGAATTTGTCTGTTGGACGACACCTGAAAGCAACAGAAGGAGGAGGGTGTGCGATGATTTGTCGTCAACGTCGTGGATTTTGGGGATTTTAGGTGCATAATAGTCCCATCTTCCAACAATTATAGTTCAAATGGATTTCCTCGAGAAGTTTCGCTGATCAAACTTAATTAAAATGTTGAATCCAACAATCAAAGACTAATTTGACCCGAAAATCTTATAATTAATTCTTAGTTATGACTATGTGATCCATTTATCATGTGCAAAGAAGACTCAGATGTATCTATATTTAAAACAATAGATCATATTTAAGATAATTTACTTTGTGAAATTCTCGAGCTCAAAAAAAAAACATGTGAATACAAATCCATCCATTTTGCTTGCCAAGTCACCTTATCGGTGAAATTGATTTTGTCGTCGTTCAAGCGATGACTTGACTCAAGAAATAGTAATATTGTCATTAATCTCCTATTTCACTCTCACAAAATTTTTAATCTCATCTCATCTCATTTAATCATTACAATTTTTTTAAATTCTCACACAAAATAAAATAAACAATTTAACTTATTCAAATTCCAAAACAAAAATAATATTAAAAAAAATATATTCTAATAATATTTTATTTAACTTTCAATTTTTATCTCAACTCATATCATTTCATATTATCTGCGAAATCAAACGATTTTACAAGAGTTACAACCACAAAAAAATTCTACAAGAATAAATTCATAAACTAATATGATTTTATATAATATTTGAGATCTACAATCTGATATGTTATATTATGTTCCGTCAAATTATAAATTTCCTTATATGAAATCTCGTATCAAAGGCATATGAGTTTATAAGTTTTATTGAAAGAATTAATCTATTTTATTAATTAGAAAAGTTGCAATCAACGTAACGAACACTACCTGTCCTGCAAGCGAACGGGTACGAAAGCCAAACCCTTGGGGGACGGGCATGTTTCCAGAGGGAATCTCCCGTCTCCCATAGCGGAGAGTGGTGGTTGAATTGTCATTTTAGTCTATTTTGTATTTAAATTCCGATTAGCAAGAAAGAAACGGATTCTTCCACTTTATTCATGTGCAACCGTGGGGTCCTCTCTATCATATTCCTGATTCCATACTTTACTTGCATTTTTGTTATAAATCAGCATTGGAGTTTGTGCACATGCTCTTTCATCAAAACAGCCTAATAAATAGGACCAAAGGCAAGTGGTGATGGGTCACCGGCCACCTATAAACGCAGCCTCTCCGAGTCCGCTTCACACACTCATGTAAGCTGTCAATATATTTATAGCCTCATTCATTTGTATTAAATATAGTAGCATGAAGGAAGGACATTGGACGTTATGCTCTGGCTATTAAAGTTTTAAGAGGCACCGTTGGTCTTTTTTTAATGAATTTATTTCCAAGACCTAAAGCATGAATCATGATTCGAAATATTGAGATGAATCAATGAGCATTCAAGAGTTGAGAAACTGCTAGGCCTTTTCCCAGTAACTATTCTTGAATTTTCAAAGTCAAAGTGCCTCCCAACGTGGAAAGTATAGACTACACTCCCTTTCAAAAGGTCGGACCACTTTCCCATCTACCCATTTCTTCATAAATAAATAGCAAGATTGACAAAGTTGAGAGTAGGTGTGGGGCTCAGCCGCGTCTCTGGTCACACTTCCAAGGTGCATGTATGGTCCAAAAGTGAAAAAACCCGATCGTTGTTTACATACTTAGTTGGTTGTGTCTTTAGGCATACATGCCTGTCAAATTGAGAGAGGATCACCCTCTGGCAGCTTTGCGTGAACGAAATTATTTGGTCAAAACTCGAAAAGAGCAATCCCGACCAAGTCAGACTACATTCATTACCGGCACATAATAATGATGGAAATATTGATAACTTCTTAGCAACTTGAGAACAAAGCAAAAAGAATGCCTTTTCCTTGAAATAAATCATGTAATCATCGTTCTTCCTGGCTGTCAGTGTTCACAAAATCCTACACTACAGCACAATGTTAGAGGAAACTCCTAAATTTTACAACAATAATCATACCAAATATGAATGATCCCAGGAAAAAAAAAAATCAATAAAAAACTGGACAAAAATTATGTTTTTTTCCTTGCTTTCTGGTTAGAAATTTCATTCTGAAACAATGGAGATCGTACCACTAGAGATGCTCCCATGACTAACATCACAGACAGCCAATGCCCTGTCCAAATTAGCCACAATGTCAGCCATGGTTGGCCTGTCCTTCCCTTCCAAATTCACACAATGCAGTGCAGTATAGGCCATCAGCTCCACTGCTTCTACTTCATTCAGCTCTGGTGGCCCAACCCTGGAGTCTAGGATCTTTACCAAGTCTCCGGCCATAATTGCTGGCACTGCAAAGTCCACCACACTTACGGGTGCTCCTCCATCTTCACCGTTCCTGAATATTGCTCTCTTTCCTGTCAAAAGCTCTAATAGTACTATTCCAAGTCCATAAACATCACTCTTTGCCGTCAATACATTTAGACCATAGTACTCAGGATCTATGTAACCAACAGTTCCGGCTGCTTTCGTCGGTCTGTAATCATGATCGGATTCTGGACCCATTAATGATAATCCAAAGTCAGATACTCTTGCTGTCCAATTAGCATCGAGTAATATGTTAGAGGACTTGATATCTCTGTGAATTATTGTTGGCACTGCATAATTATGAAGATATTCAATCCCTCTGGCAGCATCTAACGCGATTTTTATCCTCATCTTCCAAGAATTCAAAACACTACTACTCTTTTCCACATTGTTTTTGTCATGCAAATGATCATAAAGAGCACCGTTCTTCATGTACTCGTAAACCAAGAGCCTTTCATCATTTTCCTCGCAATACCCGACAAGCCTGACCAAGTGTTTGTGGTGAAGACGGGACAAGAAAGCCAATTCTGAATCAAATGCACTTTCTTTCTCTTGAAATTTCTTCATCTTTGTACCCGTTTCCCCCCTTTTGATCGCAACCTCTCGGCCATCTGTTAACTTGCCTCTGTACACAACACCAAAGCTTCCAGCACCAAGCTTGTTCTCTAGGGAGAAATTGTTGGTGGCTGCTGCAAGCTCGCCTAGTGAAAATTCCTCAGCCCTGTCTGCGTGCTTGGATGAGGTTCCACTTCTCTGGCGCCTCATAATTCTCGAACCCTGACGCCTAATGGTGGATGATCTCGAAGGCGGACTATTGTTTGAGGTTGTGCCATTGTTAGAACTGGGATCTCTAGTAATTGTGGGTTGCACTGAATTATGCACTTTTTTCTTCCCAAAACAAACTCCAGTCCACAAGCAGTAGATTACTGTGCAAATACCAGCGCAAGCTCCAACCGACCCTACAATGCAAAACGCCAATAAACCCCCCCTCAATCCCTTCGATGGAGATGATTGGGATGAACCCGTTGGCCCTGGTGGAAATGATACTGGCGGCGGCGGCGGCGGCGGCATTGAAATTTGAGTCAGACAGGGCCTGCAAATATTCCCAAAACCAGAGCACAAATTCTGAGATAGCAGATACAGACCACACTCGCCACAGGAAGAATTATCACAGGGCCCTGGAAGAATTTTAGGAAGATCAGACATTAAACTAGAATTAGCCTCACCGGGCCACCCGGGTCCCCAACATATAATCGAGAAATTGCTCGTAGTTAAGCCACAAGTAAAATTCGACCCGGAAGCAATCGTTGTAAACGAAACCCCTTGTGTCATATTCACTGAATACTTCCCTTCCCCACCCCAACACACAACCGATTCATTCGCTTGCCTAATTCCACAACTATGGCTCGCTCCAAGCGCCAATGTCGAGAATTCCCACGGCCAATTTGAAGGAACATTCAACTGCCCAGAATCGTTGTTACCTTTGCAAACCACAAACCCAGTAGAATTCACCCCGCAAACATGTGAGCCACCCGCTACAATACTCGTCATCGACATGTTCCCAAATTCTGTCTGTGTCCGATTCGCTAAAACTGTATTTTTTCCCCAACAGCGAACCTGCTTGCTGTCCCTCAAAATACCGCAAGAGAATCCAAACCCAGACGATATTGACATAAACGCATCGGACGCAGATGGCAGTCGAACCGCGCCGTTACCTCTCCAGCACTTGACGGAGCCTGTACGAACCACCGTGGCGCAGACTTGGTCGTCACCGACGGAAAGGTTCTCTAATAGAACAGTGTCGTTGAAGTAAACTCGTTGGGGGTCGAAGGTACTGGTGGAAAACTCAGTGGTGAACCAGCAAAGGAAGCTGTAGCCACCGGAGCGGAGGCCACAGAAGAAGTTACGGCCGCCAGAGATGGAGGAGAAGCTGACGTTGGGATCGATGGGAATGATTTGGCCACGTCGGTAGCATTGGATGCTTTGCCTGGGTTGGAAGGCGACGATGCCGCAGACAGTGGCGGAATCGTAGCTGATGGCAAGGGTAGCGCCGGAGCCGAGCGCATGGGTTGAAGGTGTCCTGGAGATGATGACGAGGATGGTGAGAATGACGCCGACGGCGGAGGCGGAGGAGGGTAGTTTCGTCATCTAAAAGACTCTGTTTTTACGAAAGCAGTGGTGGGATGGAGTCTAGTCTGCTTCATTGGAGGAGTTGACCGAGACGAGAGAGAGAAGACCGTACCTTTAAGACCGAGAGAAAGACAGAGGGTGAGGTAACAGGTTACAGGGGATTCTTGTGTGTATTGAGAGAGAGAGAGAGAGAGAGCGCCAGAGGTTTGGGCCTGGGGCTCTGAGTTTGTAGTTTGTACAGTGACGATTAATTATAAGCGACTCATAAATATTCGTCTATACAGACGGCGCATTTTGACTTAGATGAGGCTGAGGCTGCCATTTCCTTAATTTCTTTTCCCCGCAAAGCAAAATGAGAGTGCGTGTTAATTTATTCCTTATTAAGAGTGGCCAATGGGTTTCAAAATTCATAACCGTAATCCCCCAATCAATCGGCATTTAATTCGTGACCGCATGTTAGAGCACACAGAAAATCATACAGAGCAAACGAAAGAGACCAGAGAGTTTTTTCTTTTCTTTTCTTTCTTAAAACAAAAAACACCATAGAGTTAATTAAATCACGTTCACGGAATGCGAGACCCAAATAATTTCTTTATAATTTTATTATTTTAATTAAATTAATCGAAATAATTTTTTTTTTTAAAATTACACCCCATCAATTGATACTATTAAAATGATGATAAATTCACTGCCAATAATAACATTACTCATTTTTTTAACTGGTCAAGTCTCGTAAGGAGAATTCTAGAAAACAGCCTTCCTTTGAATTTTCTCGTTCCTTTTTTTTATTTCTAACAACTATAGTAGATATTAAATTATTATGTGCAATAATTAGTGAGATTGCTGCCGATTTCTAACAAATACTTTTTCCAGAAAGATGGTTCTGCTTCTGAATAGGAAAAACCAGAAAAGGTGCTTTGATAGATTTACAAGAATATTCCTAAAAAAAAGGTTCAGTTCCATACAACAACAGCAAGATATATTACTTTGGGGGCATCTTATCGAAAACAACAAGAAGAAACGGATGTGCCTTAAAAAGAAGAAGACAAGGAGGAAGAGAATGCCGAGGGACCAAATGTAATGACAGCTAAATCAATCCCAGAGACAACACTAGAATGGAGTGATAAAAGAGTAGAAACAAAGGTAGCCAACAGGACACAAGGATAAAAATAAAACAAGCACTACGTCAAAGCGCGCCCCCCCCCCCCCCCCCCCCCCCCCCCCCCCCCCCCCCCCGGGGGCCGCCTCATCAGTGTACGTAATCATAGCTCTTGTGCAATATTATTACAACATTGGTATTTGTAATACCCATCATATATATATATATATATATTAATTATTATTTTGGTTAATTTAGACGTAGCTTTATTTTTAAGAGTATTTGAATGAGTCAAAGACATACATCCTGTAGCAATAGCATAATACAATGATTTTTGTTGTTATAATTCGTTTCTTAAATCTGTAATTGCCTCCACCAAACAAAGATGATTCTGTTTCCTTTTTTTTTTTTTAATTTATTATTTGCTAAACATTTAATCACATCATAATGATATGGTTCTAAATTTTCTACAAAGTTCTGCAGTTTTGGTCACATACGGTATATGGTTAGGTAGCAAGCTTGTGCAACTTTGTCAATTCCAACTTCAATTATCGTGACAATCCAAAAAGTACATAGCCCTTGTTTCACCAACTCTAGACCACGATTCTAAAACATGAGGTTTCGGGGGGGGCACGAGAACAGGGAATATTCAAAGACAACATTGAAAAAGACATACATAGAAAGCCAAGGGAGATAAGCATAATACACAAAGTGGGGGCAATAAACGGAAAGAAGATCATCCTTTTGAAGGAAAAGTTCCCAACGCAGCTAATGCTGCTACTTGGCACTGACAGTGATAAGCTTTAAGGACAAAGAAAGCTGCAAAAGTCACATGTGGGTAGCCTGAATTCCTAACATGATGTTGGACTGCTAACTAATCTGATTGATAGAAATCATTAACAACTTAACAAGGCAACCGCCGACCATGTGGCCGGGCAGAGTGCCCTCACTCTGCTCCCCATTGTTGGAGACTGCCAGATAATTCTCAGCTGCAAGATCACAAGCCGAAAGCAAGTGAAAGATTCCCACAAGGCACAAGCTTCTCTAGTAAACTTTAATGGAAATTAAAGGTTGTGCCGACGAGTCAATAGCCCGGGGTTTAAATCTTTACTAGGGCTCAAATTCTCTCTCTCCCTCCCCGTTGATTGTCAAAACAGAAATAAGATTACCCTTTTTCCTTAGCTTATACCCCATCTATCGAGCTGTGTACAAGTGATAGGGCGTGTGCTTGTTACTTATTGTGAATAACACCTTACTTCACTCGGGGGTTGGTCCATTGTACGTCCTTAGGTGGCGCAGGCCTCAGGTCTAAGATTGGGCAACCCGTGTTATTTTCACAAAGGGGGCTGCCAAGGACGGCCTCTAATCTTCTTCCCTTTGTATCTAAAAGAAGAAAATGGAGAGAGAGAGAGAGAGAGAGAGAAAGAGAGGTGGGATTTCCTGGCTTCTTAAACACAAACCTAAACCTTTGATTCAACAACAGCGTGTCTAGATAAATTCATGCGTGTGAACTTGGGAGGCATCTGGTGTATGCGATGCCTTGTTCTCATCCAATGCGCTCCTATTTCATGCCCTTAGTCATAGCTTTGGCAAGTTTAGGTAATCCAGATCTCATATCGTAACATGCACCGCACAAAACATGTACACAGCAAATAATTAGCGGTCCTGTCTGTTCTAATAGTTTTGAGCATTGGAAACATTTAGGTCCTGTTTGGATAGTGAAATGAAATGAGATGTTTTAGATGAAAGTTAAAAATTGAATAAAATATTTTTAAAATATTATTTTTATTTTTAGATTTAAAAAAGTTGAATTATTTATTATATTTTATGTAAAAATTTATAAAAATTGTAATGATGAGATGAAACCCTTTTTGTATCCAAACGGGGCCTTAAACAGCTAATAAGAACTGTTTTACAAATTTCTATAGTTACAAAAACAATCAAGAGGATCACGAGCATGAAAATCGGGTTACATAACTATGATAATTTTAACGAATCTACATAACGGGGTACCTTTGTGACCACGGTTCGCAGCAGTTGACATCTTCGAATTGAACTTCGAAGGAGCTTTCATCACTCCAGTGTACAATTAGTCCAATGATGAGATGCTGCCTTTGGGAAAAAGTAATCGTGGAGGATTGTACAAAGAAGAAGGGCGGCTCTTATTGCAAGGAGAGCCCGTATCCTAAGATGTCCAAGCAGAACTAGGAATCCCTTGCTTTTGAAACCATTCAGGCATATGGAACCTTTCAGAGAGCACTGGTCTCACATCTTTCTGTTGAGAGAGGTGCTTGAGGAGTGGAAGGAGGACTTCCAAAAGCTGATCAACAAGTAAAAAAATAAACAGTAAATAAAAAAACTTGCTGAAGAGTCAATGGTGAAATTAATTGGTGAAGAGAAACTGGGATATCAAATGCAAATCCTGATACCTCTGTGTCATGGGGTTGCCCGGCAGTAAATGGAATGCAAGGAATTCCATTCAGTGGTTGCAACAAGAAACTGAATGGATTGTTATCAACAATGACAATTCGTTTTGGATTCTTTGATAGGATGGAGAGATCCTTCACGTGCTCCCGATACTCGCTGTATTTTATTTAACAGAATCAAAGGTTTTACGAAAGGGAGCTTTTGAAAGTTCATTCCTCCAACAAGCGTACTTAAATGACTTGTAGAAATGTATGCTCGTGGAATTATTAACCTTGAAGCTTTATACTTGACCAAAGTTTGTGAGATAGAATGATGAAAATGAAACATGAGGAAGAAAAGATAGGTGCTGGAATGAGACATCATAAGCAGCAAAAAGTCCTCAAATGAATAAAATTTCACATGAATAACAGGTTATGAATTTCACAGGTTGATGTTGGGGGGGGGGGGGGGGGGGGGGGGGGGGGGGGGGGGGGGGTTGGTAAGAGAAGAGAGCAGCACTTACGTGATAGTTGTAGAAGGGCGATAAAGTCGAAGACCAAATCGATTTTCAGTATCTATTTTGTCCACAAGTGGTCTAGCATAACCTGTGAGGATAAATAAAGATCACATTGTAGAAGAGCAAATGGGAAAAGAGATACGGGAAGGGAATCTGAAAAATTATGTGATAAGCAGACCTTCAAGACCAGCAGTAAACAGCACAAGATCCGCAAATTGACCGACTTCTTTCAAGAATTCTTGCAATCCTGGGCGCTCAAAAACTGTAACATAGGTGACCTTAGGTTTTCCTTCACATTCCTTCAAATCCCAACATATTCATGTGAAGATATATTCATGTGAAATAATACTAGAAAGATTAGATACAAAATGATTATTATGAAAGCACCTTGTCCGAAGATATGCATTCCAGTTCGAAACACTTCAACCCAGCTTCTGTTGCTTGATTACGAACGCTATCTGGCAAATTAGATGTCTCGTATGTAGATACTAGAGTTTCGTCCAAGTCAAGAACTACCTGCAGGTGAATTTATCAGTTGCCAAATCCATCAAGGAAGGTAGCAGCTTTCAATCGAAGTTTGTGACAGTCATAACATTGTATCTGTATACCTACACTTACGGGTGACAAATCGTGTTTTCGGATTGTATTCGTGTCATGTCAAATCATGAATAATCAACTATATAGGTCAATTCAAATATAATCCGTTAAGCTAAACGTGTCAAACTTCCAAATTCTAACTCAATCCATTTAGATAACGGGTTATGTTGTGTCACCCATTTTAACCCGTTTAATAATTAATTAAAAATATGTTAACACGACACGACTTATTTAAACTCGTTTATTTCATGTAAATGGGTTGAACTAAAACACATAACTCATTTGACCTGATTAACATAATTTTATATAAAAATTAACATCTATATTTATTAATAACTACAATATCTTAAAAAATATATATCAATATTTTTCAGATTTTAACATAGAATAAAATTAATATTATAAACCATACAATAACAAATATGAGCATAGGTCTAAAATTACAATCTCAACAATAAAAACAATAAAAGCATAAGCATACTGAAAAATACTAATATTACAACTTAACAATAATAAAATTTTAATTTTGAAATAAATTCTAAACAGGTCAAAACGGGTTAATTTCGTGTTAAGCAGTTGACCCGTTATTGATCTGGTTATAAATTGTGTCTTAATGAGTCAACCTGTTGTGATCCGAACTCTTTAATATCAAACTTGAATCCGCTAATTTCATATTGTATTCATATTAAATTTACAAATTGTGTTACATATTGCCACCCTCCGTACACTTGATATTTACTAAACTTCCGTGATCCCAATTTTCGAACATTATTTCCACCTTCCATGATATGACTTCTTTTTTGTCCTAACATAACTACCAAGCAATTGATTATCTCACCCACCGTGCAAAAAAACATGGCTCAAATCTTCCACAGACTAAAATCATTTACTTTTAAATATAAAACTCATACCATCTAAAATTTAAGTTGCGTTTGAATATTGAATTAAATTGAGTTGAAATGATAAAATATTATTAAAATATTATTTTTTAATATTATTATTATTTTTAGATTTAAAAAAAATTAAATTGTTTATTATATTTTATATTAAAATTTGAAAAATTTGTATCGATGAGTTGAAATAGATTTAACTTCCAAACGAAGAAAAAGAACAATGCTTTTCACCGTTGAATATTATACAATCGAAACACACTCATACAAGAGAGCAAAAGAGGAAAAATTTATGTAGATAGAAAATTTTTGAAAATATATCCGAGAAGCCAGATCAAATTAAGGAACTTTATACAAAAAAAAAATGGCAGTGAAGAAAGCGTACCGTGAGCTTCTCGAGACGCTCGTCGGAATCGGAGTCTCTGGCGGTGACCGGGATTTCTATTTCGGAGGCGGCAGGCGAGTCGTGGTCCGGGAGCTCAACGACCGGTAAGGGCTTGAAAGACGAAGAAGAAGAAGAGGAGGAGGAAGAGGGCAGAGCGTGGTGGCTGAGAGCTCTGAGGATCTGAAGGAAGATCCGGAAGAAGAAGGCCAACCAGTTCAGGAGCGTACGCCATACGTGCAGAGAACTCGGCGAGTACGCATCGGTCTGAGTCAACTCCGAAATGGGCATTACAGCCAAAAGGTGACTCTGTTTCTCTCAGAAAAGAGACGAAGAGGATGATTGGGGTGCGTTTGGATATCAACGTATCTCCTTTGCCCAGATATGTACGTAAATTGCTTCTATAGTTTTCTCTCTCTGACTTTCTTGGAGGTGGGGTAGTCTTCGTTCTTCGTCGAGAAAGACAGATGGTAGCCACGCGCTCTCAAGGAGATTTTACCTAGTCTCGACTCTCGAGTAACGTGACCATGGGTCTCAGTGCTTTTTTTATTTAAACCTTTCGGATTATTTGAAAAATATTATTCATCTAATTTTTTTAATGATAGTGTATCAAATGATTAAAAAATAAATGAAAATATTAATAAATTTCCAATCATTTGATTTAAAATTTAATATATGAAAATGTGAATAAAAGGAAAAATTCTAATAATTATAATGATTGTGAGATAATATTTTTAGAGCAAGAAAAATAAGGACCAAATAGAAAAAGGAAAACAATTAAAAAAGGATAATACTACTTTACCGCTCTATTCTACTACTTTGATTTTTTAATTTTTTTTATTCAGTGATTAAGAAAATATATTTTAATAATATTATAATTTTTTATTTTTTAAAAAATATTTAAAAGTGTTAAAAATACATATATGAAAAAGCAAAAAAAAAAAAATCCTATAACGTGGTCCATTGAAAAAAGTAAAAGCAAACTCCACTTGTAAGAATAGAGTAATTTTACATATAATTGTGAAGTACGTAAACGTCACGTAATCACTTTGAAAAATAGAATGATTTATTATTAAAAAATTAATTTTTTTATATGAATCTCTTATTTTATTTATTTTTTTAAAATAATTACACGACGATTATACAATTTATGATTATAAATATATTTCCTCTTTTAGTTATGTCTTGAAGTCTAGCTTATAAAGAATTTTGTTATCTTTTATCGTACAAAGCAATTAATTAATAAGTCAAAAACCATAAAATACGCAAGAGATTATGGACCTATGGTATTGGTAACGTGGAGGGGCTGATTAAGGAAGGGGACTGCACGCGCTAGGTGAAAACGTGGGCTTTCAAAGATTTTGGGCGACAAAAGTAAAGAAAGTGAAAAAGGAGGAAGGTGGGCTTATAGGATATAGAATCATCCAATCATCCAATCAGAAGGGACAATCTTTTCTTCTTTCTGTTAAGACTTTGTCCGGTTAATGATTAATTGTTTAATGGGGCTACAGTCATCGAAATTGTATCCGGTTACTAAATAGTATATTTAATTTATGTATTTTTTTAATTATTATAAATATTTTTTTAAAAAAAATCACAACATCATTAAAAAAATATTTTTTTAATCACTAAGTAAATAAACAAAAAACCCTCTTTTGGGACACTATTTGGGTCCCAAATTCGGGACCAAAACATTTCTGTTGTTTAATACACATAAAAGTTAAAATAAAGAAAGAATATATTAGTGATGATACATAAGTAATGGTTAATCTTTCCTTCTCTCTCTCTAGTTTTGCATAAGTTGACAAACCTGAAATGGTGAAAAATTATATTTGCAGTTGTATATGTGCAATTACACGTTGAGTTTGTATCTTGGTAGTCAAGGAACATTGTATTTTGCATAAAATTTCACCAGCATGATAGTCTTTGGATCAACCATTGTTGGAAAAAGTTCCTGATCACTAGCATATAGGAATCCAAATTGGTGGGGAAATTATTTCACCCATCACTGAGGGTGAAAAAAATGGAGTAGAAACATTGTACAAAACGTATGTATGTGTCAATCAATAA
Source organism: Juglans microcarpa x Juglans regia (assembly GCF_004785595.1). NCBI lineage: Eukaryota > Viridiplantae > Streptophyta > Magnoliopsida > Fagales > Juglandaceae > Juglans > Juglans microcarpa x Juglans regia. The sequence continues at coordinate 29,526,185 of NC_054595.1, forward strand.
ATAAATGCACAATACACAAAATAAATAACAAAAAAACTTGTGTAACAGGCTAACAGCATATATGCAACCAGAACCAAAATGGGAAATGCATTCCATCCTCACGCTCAAGGTCATGGCAGTTTGGCTAATGTGACTGCTACTCAAACTGAGAAATAATCCCACAAGAATGGAAAGTCCAACAAAAATGTAGCAAGAACTGGACTAGTACATGTGGGAGAGCCATGGGTGCTCTAGTGCCTCGACTGCTGTCGGGCGCCTCTGTGGATTGATTTCGAGCAAGTTTTTCACAAAGTCGATAAAGCCAATATCATTAACCTGCAGACGATGCACCAACGAGGATGACTCGGGGATTATGTATTCCAGTTGGTCTGTCTCCTGAACACGTCATTATTGTCATATGTGAGCTGAGCAATTCCTTGTTCACTCAATATATTACACTTTCAATGCATCACCATATACCAAGTACTTCTCTGATGAATTTCTGCATTTCTACATTAACAAGAAAAAGATGATCCTGATTTTGCAGCCTCTTCTTGG